>NC_079201.1:34883663-35598483 GCF_029499605.1 Hyla sarda | reverse complement strand
TGTGATTGGAGTTTCATGGCATGGCTGTATACAAGCCTTACATAACCAAGCACAAGCATCTAATGCAGTGGTGTAAATTACAGTGCCACTGGGCTCTGAAGTTGTGGAAATGTGTTCCATGGAGTGATAAATCACACCTCTCTATCTTGCAGTCTGAGAGATGGGTCTGCGTTTGCCAAGTGCTAGAAGAACCCTACCTGCCAACTGTAAAGTTTGGAGGAGGAATAATGAGATTTTTTTTCAAGGCTTGGCCAAGATCCCTTAGTTTCATTGACATATTAATGTTTCTGCATACCAAGACATTATGGACAAAGTTTGGGTACATAGAGCAAGGTCCATAAAGGCATGGTTTGGTGAGTTTTAGTATGGAAGAACTTGAGTGGCCAGAGCAGAGTCCTGACTTCAACCCCATTAAACATCTTAGGGCTCGTTTACATTGCCCACCAGAATGATGGGAGTTGAGCGGAGAAAAAAATTGTGCATGCAGTATTTTTTTTATTTGCTAAACTCTGGTAAATTACCATATCCCCAACGGAACCTATTCAAGGGAATGGGATCCATGGGACCTGGTGGAGTCTGTTGTGCTCTGACCATTTTTGCGGCAGATCTGCGCAAAAAAAAAGAGCTGAACAGGTGAACTTAGCCTTAGGGATAGACTAGAATGGTGATTGTGAGTCATACCTTATTATACAAAATCAGCATCTGACCACACAAATTCTCTTCTGGGTGACTGGGCTAAAATTCCCACAAGCACATTTTTAAATCTTAAACTATATGGATAAAGTTTATATCACCTATTTGGTGATATGTTTTATTCATTGGTCCAGCCCCTGGGACACCCATTTGTCCTTTCACCACCAAGTGCATGAAGTGGCAAAGTATACCCAGCTTCCAGCAATGGCTTTGAAAACTAAATTTGTGGAGCTCTTTTATACAGCTGTTCTAAAAAAGTCAAAATGCTTGGGATGATAATATTCTAAACCTATATAAACAGAATAAGGGGAATTTAGCTATGGGGGTGCAAGTGAACAATTTTTCTACACCTTTAAAGGGGTTATCCAGCTTAATGTGTTTTCAGTACCTACCTGCCAGTCCTGAATGGACTTGTGTGTGGAGTCTGTTTTTTTTCTTGTTGTCTGCATGGCTCAGTGTTTTTTTCTCTCATTTTGGAGGTGCTAGGGTTTTCAGATCTCTGTGTTTCCTGTCTGGCTTCCTTTATTGAAACTACATTTCACCGGATTCCTTGTTTTGTTTGGCGTTGTCAATCCTCTCCCTCCCACATCTTGTTCGTTCCACCTCTTGTAGTGCTATCCCAGCCCTACTCGTCACACCCGTCTTTTTTACTACAGTTCCCATCATTCTCCTTTTTTTGTTTCCTCCCACTCTGCGTAGCAACGTAGATACATAGTTACATAGTACGGTCGAAAAAAGACAAACGTCCATCAAGTTCAACCAGGGAATTGAAGGGTAGGGGTGTGGTGGGATATTCGGGGAAGGGATGGGATTTTATATTTCTGCATAAGCATTAATGTTATTTTGTTCCAGGAATGTATCTAACCCTGTTTTAAATTGATTAATCGTTCCTGCTGTGACTAGTTCCTGAGGTAGACTGTTCCATAAATTCACAGTTCTTATGGTAAAGAAGGCGTGTCACCCCTTGAGACTAAATCCTTTCTTCTCCAAACGGAGGGAGTACTCCCTTGTCCTTTGAGGGGGCTTAACCTGGAACAGTTTTTCTCCATATGTTTTGTATGGGCCATTAATATATTTATATACGTATCATATCCCCCCTTAAATGTCTCTTCTCAAAACTAAACAATTGTAACTCCTTTAATCGCTCCTCATAGCTAAGATGTTCCATGCCCCATATTAGTTTAGTCGTGCGTCTCTGCACCCTTTCCAGCAACACAGTGTCCCTTTTATGGACTGGTGACCAAAACTGAACAGCATATTCCAGGTGTATTATGTCCCTGTCCCTCAAGTCCATGCCTCTTTTGATACATGACAATATCCTGCCGACCTTGGAAGCAGCAGCCTGACATTGCATGCTATTCTGTAGTCTGTGATCTACAAGTACACCCAGATCCTTCTCTACCAGTGACTGCCAGTTTAATCCCCCCTAAGACATACGACGCATGCAGGTTATTAGTACCCAGATGCATAACTTTACATTTATCCACATTGAACCTCATTTGCCAAGTGGATGCCCAGACACTTAGTCTATCCAAGTCATCTTGTAACCTATACACATCCTTTATAGACTGTACCGTGCTACAAAGCTTGGTGTCATCTGCAAAGATAGAAACAGAGCTGTTAATACCATCCTCTATATCATTGATAAATAAATGAAACAACAGCGGGCCCAGTACTGAACCTTGGGGTACACCACTAATAACCGGGGACCAATCAGAGTATGAATCATTGACCACCACTCGCTGGGTACAATCCATGAGCCAGTGTTCAATCCAGTTACAAACTAAAGTTTCCAAACCCAAAGACCTTAACTTACTTGTCAGACGTCTATGAGGGACAGTATCAAACGCTTTTGCAAAATCCAGAAACACTATATCCACAGCCATTCCTCTGTCAAGGCTTCTACTCACCTCTTCATAAAAGCAAATTGGTTTGACAACTTCTATCCTTAGTAAACCCATGCTGGCTATCACTTATAATACTATTATCCCCTATGTATTCCTGTATGTAATCCCGTATAAGTCCTTCAAACAATTTACCCACAATGCACGTTAAACTTACCGGTCTATAGTTTCCTGGGGAAGACCTAGAGCCCTTCTTGAAGATTGGTACCACATTCGCCTTGCGCCAGTCCCTTGGCACAATACCAGACACCAAAGAATCTCTAAATATCATGAACAAGGGTACAGATATTACTGAACTTACCTCTCTAAGAACTCTTGGGTGTAGTCCATCCGGTCCTGGAGATTTGCTTACATTTACTTTACTTAACTTACCTTGTACCATCTCTACATTAAGCCAGTTCAGTACATTACATAGTTACATAGTTAGTACTGTGGAAAAAAGACATATGTCCATCAAGTTCAACCAGGGAATTAAGGGGTAGGGGTGTGGCGCGATATTGGGGAAGGGATGGGATTTTATATTTCTTCATAAGCATTAATGTTATTTTGTTCCAGGAATGTATCTAATCCTGTTTTAAAGCTGTTAATTGTTCCTGCTGTGACCAGTTCCTGAGGTAGACCGTTCCATAAATTCACATTCCTCACGGTAAAGAAGGCGTGTCACCCCTTGAGACTAAACTTTTTCTTCTCCAGACGGACGGAGTGCCCCCTCGTCCTTTGGGGGGGTTTAACCTGGAACAGATTTTCTCCATATTTTTTGCATGGGCCATTAATATACTTATATACGTTTATCATATCCCCCCTTAAACGTCTCTTCTCAAGACTAAACAATTGTAACTCCTTTAATCGCTCCTCATAGCTAAGATGATCCATGCCCCATATTAGTTTAGTCGCGCGTCCCTGCACCCTTTCCAACTCCGCAGTGTCCCTTTTATGGACAGGTGCCCAAAACTGAACAGCATATTCCAGGTGAGGCCGAACCAATGCTTTATAAAGGGGGAGTATTATGTCCCTGTCCCTTGAGTCCATGCCTCTTTTGATACATGACAATATCCTGCCGGCTTTGGAAGCAGCAGCCTGACATTGCATGCTATTCTGTAGTCTGTGATCTACAAGTATACCCAGATCCTTCTCTACCAGTGACTCTGACAGTTTAATCCCCCCTAAGATATACGATGCATGCAGGTTATTAGTACCCAGATGCATAACTTTACATTTATCCACATTGAACCTCATTTGCCAAGTGGATGCCCAGACACTTAGTCTATCCAAGTCATCCTGTAACTTATGCACATCCTCTATAGACTGTACAGTGCTACAAAGCTTGGTGTCATCTGCAAAGATAGAAACAGAGCTGTTAATACCATCCTCTATATCATTGATAAATAAATGGAAAGGCAAACAAGGTAAGAGCCAGCTCACCCCGCCCCAAACAGTAGAGCACGGATCCAGGCGCTGGACGGCACCAGCCAATGGAAAAATGAAGGAGATTGGAACCAGCTCAATGCAGATAAAATCGGGTTTAATCCATGTTCCTTCCTTGTCCTATGGATTAAACCCGATTTTATCTGCATTGAGCTGGTTCCAATCTCCTTCATTTTTCCATTGATAAATAAATGAAACAACAGCGGGCCCAGTACAGAACCTTGGGGTACACCACTAATTACCGGGGACCAATCAGTTTACGAATCATTGACCACCACTCTCTGGGTACGATCCATGAGCCAGTGTTCAATCCAGTTACAAACTAAAATTTCCAAACCCAAAGACCTTAACTTACCTGTTAGACTTCTATGAGGGACAGTATCAAACGCTTTAGCAAAATCCAGAAACACTATATCCACAGCCATTCCTCTGTCAAGGCTTCTACTCACCTCTTCATAAAAGCAAATTAGATTGGTTTGACAACTTCTATCCTTAGTAAACCCATGCTGGCTATCACTTATAATACAATTATCCTCTATGTATTCCTGTATGTAATCCCTTATAAGTCCTTCAAACAATTTACCCACAATGCACGTTAAACTTACTGGTCTATAGTTTCCTGGGGAAGACCTAGAGCCCTTTTTGAAGATTGGCACCACATTCGCCTTGCGCCAGTCCCTTGGCACAATACCAGACACCAGAGAATCTCTAAATATCATGAACAGGGGTACAGATATTACTGAACTTACCTCTCTAAGAACTCTTGGGTGTAGTCCATCCGGTCCTGGAGATTTGCTTACATTTACTTTACTTAACTTACCTTGTACCATCTCTACATTAAGCCAGTTCAGTACATTACATGATGTGTTACCAGCACTGACCTGGCCAATGTCAGCTCCTTTTTCCATAGTGTATACAGAACTAAAGAACCCATTCAGTAGCTCCGCCTTCTCTTGATCGCCCGTGACAACCTCCCCATTATCATTATTAAGGGGTCCTACATGCTCTGTCCTTGTTTTTTTTTGCATTTATATATCTAAAAAACTATTTAGGATTAGTTTTGCTTTCTTTGGCCACCTGTCTCTCATTTTGAATTTTTGCTGTTTTTATTACATTTTTACAGATTTTATTAAGCTCTTTGTACTGTTTAAATGTTATCGCTGACCCATCAGATTTGTATTTTTTGAAGGCTATTTTTTTGTTGTTTATTGCTCTTTTAACATCATTTGTCAGCCATGTAGGATTTAGTTTTAATCGTTTATATTTGTTCCCCTTTGGTATATATTTAGCTGTATAGTTATTTAGAGTTGATCAGATCCAACAAGGCATCACTTCTTGTTGGGTCCTCCACAAACTGGCCCATAAAATTATCCTGCAATAAATTTAGGAATTTTCTCCCCTTTGTAGTTTTAGCCAACCCCGGACCCCAATCTATATCTGACCCCAACTATATCAATATGTTCCTCCAGTATCAAGGCCTCAAGCTCCCCCATTTTATTTGCTAGGCTTCTGGCATTTGTGAACATACACTTTACATTTCCATCCTTTATGTTATTGGGGTTAATGGGATTCAAGGGTGTAAGTTTTATTTTCCTATGAAGCCTATTCCTATTAACTATTCTAACCCCTCCCTCCGCTCCACCCCCAGGTACATTTATAATTCCCACCTCTCTATCTACACTATCTTCCCCCTCTTTGCTGTAGGTTCCCTCCCCCCAAGTCCCTAGTTTAAACACTCCTCCACCCTTCTAGCCATCTTCTCCCCAAGCAAAGCTGCACCCTCCCCATTGAGGTGCAGCCCGTCCCTACGGTAGAGCCGGTAACCGACAGCGAAGTCAGCCCAGTTCTCCATGAACCCAAACCCTTCCTTCCTACACCAGCTTACCAGCACTGACCTGTCCAATGTCAGCTCCTTCTTCCATAGTATATACAGAACTAAAGAACCCATTCAGTAGCTCCGCCTTCTCTTGATCGCCCATGACAACCTCCCCATTATCATTATTAAGGGGTCCTACATGCTCTGTCCTTGTTTTTTTTGTATTTATATATCTAAAAAAATATTAAGGATTAGTTTTGCTTTCTTTGGCCACCTTTTTGCTGTTTTTATTAAATTTTTACAGATTTTATTAAGCTCCTTGTACTGTTTAAATGTTATAGCTGACCCATCAGATTTGAATTTTTTGAAGGCTATTTTTTTGTTGTTTATTGCTCTTTTAACATCATTTGTCAACCATGTAGGATTTAGTTTTAATCGTTTATATTTGTTCCCCTTTGGTATATATTTAGCTGTATAGTTATTTAGAGTTGATTTAAAGATGTCCCATTTACCTTCTGTATCAGTATTTGAGAACACCTCCCCCCAGTCCATGTCCTGTAGTGCAGCTCTCAGCCCAGGGAAATTTGCCTTTTTGAAGATATATGTTTTTGCCTTCCCCGTCTGTCTTTGTTTTCTACATTTTAAGTCAAAAGTAACTATATTGTGGTCGCTATTACCAAGGTTTTCCCGCACAGTTACATTACCAACCAGCTCTGCGTTGTTGGAAATGATCAGATCCAACAAGGCATCACTTCTTGTTGGGTCCTCCACAAACTGGCCCATAAAATTATCCTGCAATAAATTTAGGAATTTTCTCCCCTTTGTAGTTTTAGCCAACCCCGGACCCCAATCTATATCTGGATAGTTAAAATCTCCCATTATTACCACTGTACCTGCCCGGGCAGCCCTCTCTATTTGTTTATGCAGCCGACCTTCTATCTCTTCAGTGATATTAGGGGGTCTGTAGATTACACCAAGTATAATTTTTTCAGTATTTCCCTCCTTTTGTAATTCTACCCACAATGATTCCACATCCTCAGAATCATCACACACTATGGCATCGTTCACACTGGCTTTCATACCACTTCTAACATACAGACAGACTCCACCACCTTTTCTGTTCATTCTATCCTTGCAAAACAATGTAAACCCCCTGCAGATTGACAGCCCAGTCATGCGAGGGGTCCAGCCATGTCTCAGTGACCCCAACTATATCAATATGTTCCTCCAGTATCAAGGCCTCAAGCTCCCCCATTTTATTTGCTAGGCTTCTGGCATTTGTGAACATACACTTTACATTTCCATTAAGTTTTACACATATAGTCTCACTAATGAGTTTTTCTGAGTTATTGGGGTTAATGTTATTATTTGAGTTATAAGGGCTAATTGTACTATTTAAGTTATTGGGGCTAATGGGATTTTTTGAGTTATTGGGTCTAACGTTATTATTTAAGTTATTGGGGCTAATGGTATTTTTTGCGTTATTGGGTCTAACGTTATTATTTAAGTTATTGGGGCTAATGGTATTTTTTGAGTTAATGGGGCTTATTGTAGTTATTGAGGCTAATGGAATTTTTTGAATTATTGAGATTACAATTTTTCGGGCTTCATTTATTTTTACGGCTGGTTTGTAACCCATGGATCTCCTTATCCACTGCTCTTAACCTCCGCCCACAGGACTCCTCTCCACCCACCATTATGTCCTGACCCCTCTCTAACCTATCCATCCCACTGTCTGCTTTCTTTGCTTTATTATCCCCCCCCCCCACTCACCTAGTTTAAATACTCTGCCACCCCTTCCAGGATTCTCTCCCCCAGCACAGTGGACCCCCTTCCATTCAGATGCAAATTATCCGTAGAATAGAGTTTGTACCCCAATGAAAAGTCAGCCCAGTGCTCTAAAAACCCAAACCCTTCCCCCTTACACCAAGACTTAAGCCATGCATTTAACTCCCTAAGCTCCCGCTGTCTTTCCTGCGATGCGCATGGCACAGGAAGTATATATAACACTTAGGATAGCAAAATACGCCCAAATGCGGTTACACCTGATTTAGGCGATAAAAGCAGGTGTGTAGGTAATTCTGGCCTTTAACAATAACTGGCCCCTATGAGTTTACCAGGAAAAAATTTAAAAGCGCTAAGTGTGTATATATTACACTTAGGACAGGAAAATACGCCCCAGTACGGTTACACCTGAACTTGGCGTTAAAAGCAGGTGACTAGGTCTTTTAGTGCTCACACTAACTGGCCCCTATTAGCTTTAAAGTAATACACCCTAGTATAGTTGCAACATAAAGTATACTCTCTCCCCTATCCCTGTCTATGTGCCTGCCTGCAGTGATGTGGGCTTCAGGTGAATGGATTTGCCGCTGTAAAGATCTTTTTTCTCAGTACCACACACAGACAGACACTGTCTGCTCTCTCAGGAAAAAATCCCAGCAATGCCTGTCTGCAACGATGGCTGCTGAATATATAGGGCTGTGACATCACAGGGCTGGCTGGCTGCTGATAGCCTGCATGCCACATGTGATTCAGGGTGATCCTGCCTACCTGCCTTCCCAGAGTTCTTTGCCCCATGACCTCAGACGTGTAGCCGCCATTTTAGATCCCCTGGTCTAGACCGCATTAAATGGAGTTTAATGAAGCGACTCGTTTTATCGAATCGCGGCGATATTCAGATTCATTACATATCAAATTTTTTACAAAATTCGTAACGAATTTGGATTCGTCCAATTCGATTCGCTCATCTCTAGTGGCCAACAAGGGTTTTGCCACCAAGAACTGATTTATGTTTCGCAAAGGTGTCAAATACTTATTTCATTAATCAACACATAGAAAAATTAGGGCACTATCTCCGTAATAGACCATGGGCCGCTAATACATATACACCGAAAATAGAGGCCAGAAAACTTGGTCATAAAAGTATTAATCTTTATTACAAAAATACTTAAAACAATTAAACAGATTAAAACAACATTAGTGAAAAGACGGTTACACATACAGAAGAAAAAGAGAAGAGGATATCGCATAAGGCGCCTACTAACAGTTCTCAATCTACATGAGGTGGAATTATATAGGTGGAAGATTGGAACAGGATTACAGGTAAGTAATATGTCTAATAGAATAAAAATGGCGCAACAGCAACTGATACAATGATAGTTATGTAATACAAGGGTGGAGGCTGGAAGGAGATAGGGTCACAAATAACAATGTAAAGACTGGCCACACCATATACCCCACATACAATACCTCACCTCACCCCGAACGCGTTTTCGTTAAGGCTTTATCAAGGGACGCCCACACACACACACCAACTATTCATGAGGGGGATAGCTGCTTAGTATTATGGTTGCACACAGATAAGGCATATACGGGGTGCCAGTAACATGATAACGTGTAGTGCACCATGCTGGCTTACAACCTATTAATGATGCCCATACTATCGGCCTGCCCAGCATCTTATGTACACCCCACATCGCACTGACACCCCAGGCTCCCCCCTCATCACAAGGCCACACCACATCATAAAAAATATATACTTCATATGTTAAACATGAGTTGATATTTTGGCCAAAATAATGGTGTTGGCGAGCTTGCATATTTTGGGCAAAATATCAACTAATACGTCATGTTTATCATATGTAGTATATATTTTATATGATTTGGTCTAGCCTTATGATGCTGGGGCAGCCTGGGGTGTCAGGGCATTGTGGGTGCATAGATAAGATGCTGGGTAGCCCTCGTGATCGAATAGTATGGGCGTCACTAATAGGTTGTAAGCCAGCATGGTGCACTACACACTATCATGTAACTGCCACCCTTTGTATGCCTTATCTTTATGCAGCTTTAATACTAAGCAGCTACCCCCCTCATGAATAGTAGGCATGCATGGTTGTTCATCAGTATTTTGCACCTATGCCACCTCCCCTTATATAGCATTGTGGCTGATCGGCATCATAAAGGAAATAGGTGCCTAACCTGCCCTTGTACCAGTTAGGCTTCTTTCACACTGCTGTTAGTACACGGCAGCGTGACGGCCGTCGGGAGAGCTGGGCAGAATAGCAGGAGAAAAATTACTGCATGTGCCGTCTTTTTCTCCCGCTATTCATAATGGTGCCCATAATAGTAAATGGGAGCTGCTGGGACCAGTGGTTGCCCGTTGCTTCCCGTCATGAGAATGGCTGTTAAAGTCAGAAAATAAAAAGAGACTTTGACGTCCATTCTCGACGGGGAGCAAGGCCAGTGTGAAAGGGGCCTAACCAGTAAGTATGGCCTTTTTTCTGTGATCAGCCTTTTTGCTGGATTGTTGTCCTATTTTCTGTGAAAATGTTCTGTTTGTAGTAGAATTTTGCAGACCTTGAGATGGAAGAACCATATTAAGAAGTGACATAGACTTCAAGCAACCCGCCAACACTGTGCATCCTGTAAAAGACTGATAGCGGGAGCCCAAAGTTGAGAATGGAAAACCAGACTGAAAAGCCATAGTATTCCCGTTCCAGACCATTTGTATACTGAGGATGTTCTCCAAAAGCTGACATGATCCATAGCTGCAAAACAAAGAAAAACATCTAAGTCTATAATGTAGAGAAGGAACCAATGTAGTTTACATGTGATTTGTGTCAAGCACAGTTTAAGCTCATGCTCTACATGAAGTATCTTCCTTCTCATATTGCTTAATCCTTGGTTGAAAGGTCTTTTCCAGTCAAAAATTCAAATCTACAAATATCACACTGATGAGGTATTGGAAATAAACAGTGTACAGGAGCTGGAAGTCCTGACTCCATACATTGTTTGTAATAGTGGCGCTGGTGGAGCTTCCATTTACTTCAGTTATCCAGCACCACCTCTACAAACAATCTATGGGACGGGGCTTCTGACTCTCATATACTCTTATTTTACGCTGCCACAGCAGTGCCAATCAGCTGAACGCCAAGAATAACGAGTGTTGATATTTCTAATCAACTAATGGTGGCCCATTCTGTGGATATCATAACCAAAACCTTCTGGAGGGATGACCACCTTGGGGACTAGAACCCTGTACTAGGGTTTCACTAAAAACAACCTTTATTGGTATATGTTAAAATTATATAAATGTAAATAAAGATAATGATAAACTGTTTTTAAAATTAATCAGAGATCTCTCTTATTAGCTAGCTATTAAAAGTGTATTACTGGCCAAATTGACAACCTCCAAGCCAATTATTCCAACAATGGCTATTTATTACAGGCTCTAATAACCTCGTATAGATGGCCTGCACTTTTAGATGTCTCTCACACCTCTATATGGTGTGCTCTATTAATGCTCCAGTGTGATATATAGGATTACAATAAGGTATCTGAGAGCTATAGTGGGTATCAAACATTTCTCATGCTTTGCAAATGATTCACTTTGCTCTCACTCACACATGGTGGGCATTAATAATGGATCTCTCACACCCAATGAACATTAATTGGGGGTTTCTCACACCCTCCAGTATACATCCCCAGTGGATCTCTCACACCCTCTATTGTAACATAGTAACTGTTACGCCTAGCGCTCCGGGTCCCCGCTCCTCCCCGGAGCGCTTACGGCGTCTCTCTCTCCGCAGCGCCCCGGTCGGTCCCGCTGACCGGGAGCGCTGCACTGTCATGCCCTTCGGGGATGCGATTCGCACAGCGGGACGCGCCCGCTCGCGAATCGCATCCTAGGTCACTTACCCGTCCCGGTCCCCTGCTGTCATGTGCTGGCGCGCGCGGCTCCGCTCTCTAGGGCGCGCGCGCGCCAGCTCCCTGAGACTTAAAGGGCCAGTGCACCAATGATTGGTGCTTGGCCCAATTAGCTTAATTGGCTTCCACCTGCTCCCAGACTATATCTAATCACTGCCCCTACACTCCCCTGCCGGATCTTGTTGCCTTAGAGCCTAGTGAAAGCGTTACTGTGTTTGTCCATACTGTGTACTTGACCTCCTGCTATTGCCTTATTGACTACGATTCTTGCTGCCTGCCCCGACCTTCTGCTACGTCCGACCTTGCTTCTGTCTACTCCCTTGTACCGCGCCTATCTTCAGCAGTCAGAGAGGTTGAGCCGTTGCTAGTGGATACGACCTGGTCACTACCGCCGCAGCAAGACCATCCCGCTTTGCGGCGGGCTCTGGTGAACACCAGTAGTGACTTAGAACCGGTCCACTAGCACGGTCCACGCCAATCCCTCTCTGGCACAGAGGATCCACCTCCTGCCAGCCGGCATCGTGACAGTAGATCCGGCCATGGATCCCGCTGAAGTTCCTCTGCCAGTTGTCGCCGACCTCACTACACTGGTCGCCCAGCAAGCCCGACAGATCGCCCAACAAGATCACCAGCTGTCGTACTTGACCACCATGACACAGCAACTCCAGTCGCAGCTACAGCAGCTTCAGTCACAGCTACAGCAATTTCAGTCTCAGCTACAGCAGCAACAACCATCTCCTCCGCCAGCTCCTGCACCTCTTCCGCAGCGAGTGGCCACTCCTAGCCTCCGCTTGTCCCTGCCGGACAAATTTGATGGGGACTCTAAGTTTTGCCGTGGCTTTCTTTCACAATGTTCCCTGCACTTGGAGATGATGTCGGACCAGTTTCCTACTGAAAGGTCTAAGGTGGCTTTCGTAGTCAGCCTTCTGTCTGGGAAAGCTCTGTCTTGTGCCACACCGCTCTGGGACCGCAATGACCCCATCACTGCCTCTGTACACTCCTTCTTCTCGGAAATTCGAAGTGTCTTTGAGGAACCTGCCCGAGCCTCTTCTGCTGAGACTGCCCTGCTGAACCTGGTCCAGGGTAATTCTTCCGTTGGCGAGTACGCCATACAATTCCGTACTCTTGCTTCTGAACTATCCTGGAATAATGAGGCCCTCTGCGCGACCTTTAAAAAAGGCCTATCCAGCAACATTAAAGATGTTCTGGCCGCACGAGAAACTCCTGCTAACCTGCATGAACTCATTCATCTAGCCACTCGCATTGACATGCGTTTTTCTGAGAGGCATCAAGAGCTCCGCCAGGAAAAAGACTTAGATCTCTGGACACCTCTCCCACAGTCTCCATTGCAATCTACGCCTAGGCCTCCCGCCGAGGAGGCCATGCAAGTGGATCGGTCTCGCCTGACCCAGGAAGAGAGGAATCGCCGTAGGGAAGAGAATCTTTGTCTGTACTGTGCCAGTACCGAACATTTCTTGGTGGATTGCCCTATCCGTCCTCCACGTCTGGGAAACGCACGCTCGCACCCAGCTCTCGTGGGTGTGGCGTCTCTTGATGCTAAGTCGGCTTCTCCACGTCTCACGGTGCCCGTACGGATTTCTCCTTCAGCCAACTCTTCCCTCTCAGCCGTGGCCTGCTTGGACTCCGGTGCCTCTGGGAATTTTATTCTGGATTCCTTGGTGAATAAATTCCACATCCCGGTGACCCGTCTCGTCAAGCCACTCTACATTTCCGCGGTCAACGGAGTCAGGTTGGATTGCACCGTGCGTTACCGCACGGAGCCCCTCCTAATGTGCATCGGACCTCATCACGAAAAAATTGAGTTTTTGGTCCTCTCCAATTGCACTTCCGAAATTCTCCTTGGACTACCCTGGCTTCAACACCATTCCCCAACCCTGGATTGGTCCACAGGGGAGATCAAGAGCTGGGGTACCTCTTGTTTCAAGGACTGCCTTAAACCGGTTCCCAGTACTCCCTGCCGTGACCCTGTGGTTCCCCCTGTAACCGGTCTCCCTAAGGTCTTTATGGACTCTGCCTTCCATAAGAAGTGCCTCTCCCCCCCTCCCAGTCCAGTCAGGCAAGCCTCGGTGCCTCCTCATGGCCCCCGTCCTGGTGTCACACTGCCCCATGCCAGGCCTCGCCCTCTGCCCTCCCTCCCCATTCCCACTCCTGCTGTACTGCCTGCCGTTGAGGAAACCCTCCATTCTTTCCCGGTGTCCTCATCCCAGGGGAGGCAGTTACCGGACAAAGAGAAGGGGAGACCTAAGGGGGGGGTACTGTTACGCCTAGCGCTCCGGGTCCCCGCTCCTCCCCGGAGCGCTTACGGCGTCTCTCTCTCCGCAGCGCCCCGGTCGGTCCCGCTGACCGGGAGCGCTGCACTGTCATGGCCGTCGGGGATGCGATTCGCACAGCGGGACGCGCCCGCTCGCGAATCGCATCCCAGGTCACTTACCCGTCCCGGTCCCCTGCTGTCATGTGCTGGCGCGCGCGGCTCCGCTCTCTAGGGCGCGCGCGCGCCAGCTCCCTGAGACTTAAAGGGCCAGTGCACCAATGATTGGTGCCTGGCCCAATTAGCTTAATTGGCTTCCACCTGCTCCCAGACTATATCTGATCACTGCCCCTGCACTCCCCTGCCGGATCTTGTTGCCTTAGAGCCTAGTGAAAGCGTTACTGTGTTTGTCCATACTGTGTACTTGACCTCCTGCTATTGCCTTATTGACTACGATTCTTGCTGCCTGCCCCGACCTTCTGCTACGTCCGACCTTGCTTCTGTCTACTCCCTTGTACCGCGCCTATCTTCAGCAGTCAGAGAGGTTGAGCCATTGCTAGTGGATACGACCTGGTCACTACCGCCGCAGCAAGACCATCCCGCTTTGCGGCGGGCTCTGGTGACTTAGTGGCTTAGAACCGGTCCACTAGCACGGTCCACGCCAATCCCTCTCTGGCACAGAGGATCCTCCTCCTGCCAGCCGGCATCGTGACAGTAACATAGTTCATAAGGTTGAAAAAAGACCATCAAGTTCAACCTATAACCCTAATAAGCCCCTATTGAGTTGAGTTGATCCAGAAGAA
This sequence comes from Hyla sarda, assembly GCF_029499605.1. NCBI lineage: Eukaryota > Metazoa > Chordata > Amphibia > Anura > Hylidae > Hyla > Hyla sarda. The sequence goes on along the minus strand of NC_079201.1, from coordinate 35,583,867 downwards.
CGCAAAAAACCCTCATACTAGAGGTAAAAATTCATTCCCGACTCCAAATATGGCAGTCAGAATAAATCCCTGGATCAACCTTCTGTCCCTATAAATCTAGGATACATAACCAGCAATGTTATTACTCTCCAGATATGCATCAAGCCCCTTTTTGAACTCTATTACAGAGTTCATCATGACCACCTCCTCCGGGAGAGAATTCCACAGTCTCAATGCTCTTACAGTAAAGAACCCCCGTCTGTGCTGGTGTAGGAACCTTCTTTCCTCTAGACGTAGAGGATGCCCCCTTGTTATTGATACAGTCCTGGGTATAAATAGATCATGGGAGAGATCTCTGTATTGTCCCCTGATATATTTATACATAGTTATTAGGTCTCCCCTAAGCCTTTTTTTGTTCGCCCCCCAGTGCTGGGTCTGCTAGGAGGTTAAATTTTTGCTCAGTACGTTTAATACATTATTATTATAAGCTGCTACAGAGGATCTCTGTATAAAATATCACCAGCCTCCCCAACGTTTCACCAGAGTATTGGCTTTTTCAAGGGCAATTGGCTTATGATGGCAATTGGCTCACGCTTCCCTATTTATAGACTTTTATTGTGACGCCACTTCCGTTCCCTCTATTGCGTCCCTTCCGATTATTTACACCAATCAATAAATGTCACGTCATTCACCACATGTTCTCTTGTTGTGATCATGTTATGATCCAGTCACATGATCACGTGTCCGCATCACATGATCACGTGTCCGCACCACATGACTTCAATCCCAGCGTTTATGTCCTTGCGCATTCTCGCGTTAATATAAATGTTCACACATGCGCGCAGACTTAATCTTTGTGTCCTATTCAATGGGATCTGCGCATGCCCGGGATTCCCAATCAAGGGCTTCCTTCTTCATGTTATATATTGCGGACCATAAATTCATTGGTTGCACAATGAGGTGGACATCTCTATTGCTATGGAATTATTCTTCAAAAGGTTATTTTCCAAAATGGTTACTTCTTCATATAATATATTATGGGCTATTAGTTTATTTATTGCACTAGGAGATGAACATTACTATTACTATGCGATTGTCATTCAAAAGGATTATTATTCAGAAAAGTATCAACATGAGCTTAGAATAAGAAGGTGCTCAGTATTAATTAAACTGAGCTAGATATAAATTGGACTAGATGTAGTTAAAGGGTAACCCCTTAATAAAACTAATTTTTGCTATTGAACTCCTTTGTTTAAAAAAAATGAAGTTTTCTATGTTTTATTTGTGCTTAAAAAAAAGCTCAAGAGCACATTTACCCCCATCTTATACACAGACTTTGGACCGAAGTCCAAACACAGAAAGTGCAGCCTGGAGTGCAGAGGGGGGGGGGAGGGGTGTACAGCCTCATCCAATCATAGCTCCTATCACACTTAACTGCCATATGCTGTTGGTTGTACACCCCCCCCCCCCCCCCGCACTCCCGGTTGCACTCCCTATGTTTGGGCTTCGTTCCAAAGTCTGTGTACAAGATGGGGGAAAATGTGCTCTTGAGCTTTTTTAAGCACAAAGAAGACATAGAAATATTTTTTTTAAACAAAGTATATTAGAAATATTTTTTATTTGCCATAAGGAGTGCAATAGCAAAATTAGTTTTAATGAGAGTGCCCATTTAAATTAGACTAGATGTCAGTACCAATCATGGGTAGCCTTCCCGTAGCTAGATATCCTACTACATTATATTCCATCTCCATATTTACATATTACATCATGGCATACTGGAATCTTGAAAAAATCTCATAGGGAATCGTATACCAACCTGAAGTATTTTCCGTATCATCTCTATCTATCAAACATATTAATTATTACTATTGCTAAAGTACATTAGGAATCTATCATACAGGAATAGGAATACATATAAAAGTATCCTCATCTACTGCCATGTGGTCTTTATGTATAGACAAATTTTGGTACCGAATGATTCCTCACCTATGGGGATCAATAAATTATTGCACCTCATCTAGAATTTGACTGGCTTGTTGCCATGATATGTTGTATATTAGTTCTTATTAGTTGGGACATCTAGTTCTCTAAACGCTCTTGTCCCAATCCCGTAATCCCCCTCTTGTAATCATAGTACTGTTGTACTATTGGTAGATGATGTGGTCTTAGTCCTATCTTTCTGTTATCTCATGTTATTAGTCTAAACAATCTCCTTATTATTTTTCATGAGGATCTTCATCATTCCATCCATCCAGTTCACCAGACTCAAGCAACCTCCTCCATTCCTCATCTCCCAGGTAAGTATCAACCGAAATTCTAATTACAGGATATCGTGTCTTACCATTGTTCCATTTACAGTATCTTTTCCAATCTTATTTAGAACTACTCTTATGTCTCATGTTAAAAATGCTGAATATGAAAATCCCTCATTTAAACCCATTGGAAATCTACTGTTCATTCTAAATATCCATTTTGCCTCTTCCTTTAATAAGGACTTGTCAATGTCTCCCTTCCTTGGGCCTATTTTAAAGTTTAATGTTAATGTTGTTTCTGTGTACAGTATTAATATGTCTGGCCAATGGCGTATCTGCTCTTGTTCGTTTTGTACTTAAGAGTTTCCCAATCCTTTTCGCTACTGTTGGGTGGTTTTCCCCACATACAGTTTCGGACAGGAGCACTTTGCTATGTAAATAACATTGCGACTACTGCAGTTGATAAACTGTCTATATTTACGTTTATCTAAGGGATTTTCAAAAGTTTTTGTCTTAGGCATCATCTTGCATACCAAGCTGTGCTCACATGGGTATGACCCCTCCGGTGGTTTGGGAAGCCACATCTCTGCTCTTTCCTCCATTGGTTCATAATAACTATGTACCAAAAGATCTCTCAAATTGGATCCTCTCCTATATGTGATATTTGGGTTCTCACCTAGTACTTCCTTCAGGTCAGGGTCCAGTCTTAAAATGTTCCAATATGATCTTAAGATTCTCATTACTTGCAAGGTATATGCATCATATGTTCCGATGCATCTAATAATTTTCAGATCTTCTTTTTTCCTAGCCCAATCTGCTAATAGGATATCTCGTTCACTATGTCGGGCCTTATGAAAGGTTTTCCTCATCCCCTTTTTAGGGTACCCTCTGTTAAAAAAGCATTCCATCTGGTTTTGGCTCTCTGCTATGAAATTAAAGTCTTCCGAGCAATTCCTTCTGGCTCACAGATATTGACCTGTTGGGATGCTGCGTTTTAATGGGACCACATGCCAGCTTGTCCAATGCAGAAAGCTGTTCGTAGCTGTCGGCTTTCGATATATATTAGTTTGTATGGGATTATTTGCATCTATATATCGTGAGATCCAAAAAATTCAGAGATCTACCTCCTACTTCTGCTGTAAACTTCATCCCTATGTCATTGGTGTTCAATTTCTCCACAAACTCATAGAATAAAGTGCAACCCCCTTCCCTAAAAAATTAAATCTCATCTATGTATCTACCCCACTATAGAATGTGTTATGTGTAATGTGAGAAATCATCTCCAAAAACAATTGTACTCTCCCACCACCCTAAAAACAAATTAGCAAATGTTGGTGCACATGCTGTCCCCATTGCTGATTCTTGCGTATTATCAATGTTTTCTCTTCTATCATTAGTCTCATGTACTTTATGTAAAGCTAATTTGCGGCAAATAAATTCATGTCTTTCACCCAATTATACACATCAAACTTAGGTGTCGGTGTAAACGGGAGTCCCTTCATTAATAATGATCTTTCTGTTTTTGTTATAACTCGTGAAGAGAAATTAAAAACTGAATAGCTATTCACCAATCAGAGCTCCCGTCTTCCGGCGGTGGGGATTATGAATTATGACAGCTGTATACAGGAGTCGGTGGGCAGTGCAGTGGAGCCGCATGTGCCACTGGCTTGTACAGTTAATAAATACGGATCGCAGCGGGTCTCTGGAGAATGAACTGCTGCGATCTGCCCCTCAGCCCCTGGACTATAACTCCCATCATGGGCAGAGTCTGTCCATGATGGGAATAGTAGCCTTAACTGTCCCAAAAGAGTCCCGCAGCCGGGGGATGTGCAAGTGCCATCCCATGATGGGATTAGTTGTCATTCAGCAGTGTTGAGGGACGGCTCCTGCATCCCTCGGCTGTGTCGGTAGAACACTTTCCTACGTGTCCTTTTTGATGGTGTATTTTTGCGTAAAAATTTTTTATTTGCGCCAAAAAAATGCGTCTAAACAAAAAAAGCACAAATTAGTATGCACTGCAAAATGCATTCCACAATACACAAAAAAATAGAGTACTTGATTTTTGCTCTATGAAAAGAGACGCAAAATAACTCACTGCGCAGAAATTTGCGCTACATATAGAAAAGAAAAAGCTTTTACCACTAATGATAAATTCCCCCCTATGTGTTTGCGTGGATGATATATGTTGGCCCTCAGATGACTAGTTAGACACTTCCTACTCCTTTCCCGTCTTGTTGCTTGTATCCTTGTTAGTTAGGTTTCCCTTGATTGAGGACAACTGGATCTTTGAGATGTATGTTACAAACTATATAATAAAAATAAATGCAATTATTAAGGCACCCCAAACCGAACAGTTTCTCCAGAAGGACTTGGCATTTAGTAAGTCTCTGTACTTGGCTCTCTCTATACCTTGGCAGAATTACTTAGTTTTTCACATTAAAACAGTGCGGGGAAGAATATAACTTACTATAATATTACAAAGCACTAGAAAGAGGGCCATCTCCTTCACCAGTCTGCGGCTGACATTGAGACGTCCAACATCTTGTAAGTAAGCCAGAGATGCCCTGCGGATCTCAACCATGGAGAGCCTACGAGGGGCTTCATTATGTTCCTCTTTGCTCTCCTTGGTTGCCTGTAAATAATAATGTTCATTGTGCTCCTTTTTCATGCCCTCTATTATGAAAATATTTTGGAACATGTGCTGTAAAATAATCAGAATGGAGTATGACAGGTTTAAAGTGTTGAGTAGATTCCATGAACCAGTGGCTATGATGGCAACCATGGAATAATAAGAAATAGAAAACTGACCAAGGGCAGCCCCAAGCAGGAGCATAATTTCCAGACTGCGGGTATAGTTTTTAGGGGGACTCCTATGTCTAACGATCATCTCCTGATGATGTGCGTCTATCTCTGTGCTGTGTTGCTTTGTTTGATGATTGATATCTAGATGGTCCATCTTATTTTCCTTGCACAAGTCCTGCATTCCAATATGTCCATTGCAGATTTCATTCTCTGCTTGCTTTTCAGTGTCCTCACACTTTCCCTCCTCTTCTGATGTGTGATACTCAATATGTTCCTGATCCTCAAAGTTCTTATTCTGTTCTCCATTTGGCTCCTTGTCCCCTTCTGCTTCTCCCTCTGATTGCCAATGGTCTTTATACTTCTCTACATTACGATGCCTACATTCACATTTACTCTTTTTTTGCCTCTTTTCTTTATTCTGTTTATCGGGGTCTTCACCATTTTCATTATCATGTCTTGTGTATTTCACATGTTGTTTATCTCTAAAGGTTTGAGCAATTATCCCTATAAAGCAGGCTATAACCATGACGGACAGCAGAATGATACTGTACATAAAATATATGACGAAGGAAATGGTGGTTACAGCTCCTGCTGAAGCTTGTATCTGATACTGGATGAAGATGTAAATTCCAACTAGTAACGCAACAGCTCCTAGAATTGGACCATAAAGGACCCCTCGCAGATGAAATCTGGGGTGAGACAATCCAGAATGGTGCACTTCTCTCCTGCCAACATTCCTCCACATTATGAAAAGCATGGAAGCACACATCAAACTGTATTCAAGGTTGAAAGGATATAAAGTCACATATCCCCGCTGAAAGATGAAACAAGATGAAAATTTAGGGCACAAGCATCCATTTTCAACTCCATCTGGAAAGAAAGGTAACATCATGTTATTTATAGGACTCAGTGATGGTCAAGTATTCAAAAGGCATGGAATGGTAAAAAATATATTGCACAGATACTGAAGGTGTTGGGTTAGGGTTACTTGCCTGATGTGTCATTTGGTTGTAAACTTTCTATCTCTCGGTGCACTGAATCATTTATCACAGCCAGGAGCCACAGAAGAAAATTGGTGGCCATAGCCAAGATAATGCCCCATCTGCAAAATAAACTTGAATGAATAGCTGTACAGTACAGAAGTTAAATTGCAACCCTTGGAAAAGTGGATTTTCACACATGGGCTGTACACGTGTACTGTATATAAAGTATTATCAGTGGCTAAAATTTACAGGCTATTTAGGGTCAGTTCACATGTCCTTATTTTTGCTGTCCATTGACAAATTTGTAGAAAAATAAGGTTGTGTGAACGTACCATTCATACTGGAGCGCATCTGCAGCGTATTTGACCCCGCGGATGTGCTGCCGGCACACACAGTTAAGGCAGAGCGAATTCCTTGCTGCTACTCTGTGTGTCCCTCGTGACCGCTGGCAGGAAATCCATAGATAAGAGCAGACACACAGAGCTATGGCAGCAGCAACAGGATGCTCGCTTTGCCTGAACTCTGAGTATGGCGGCAGTGCATCCGCGGCATCAAATACGCTGTGGATGCACTCTCGTGTGAACGTACCCTTAGGCTGTTTTTCTTTATTTTCCACTCAATAGGGGATAGAAAGTGACTTAGGAAGTTGATCATCACTTCTTTTTTTTTCATCCCCACTTTATGTCTTCAGGTAATAGTCTTACTGCTTTCACTTCTTTCCTGTAGACACGTGTACGTACAGTGCTGTGCCTGGATAAACAACCAAGAGGCTAAGGCAGCATTTCCCAACCGGGTTGCCTGTAGGCCCTGCCAGGGGGGTCAGGACTCTCCGATTAAAAAGATGGCACCCCCTGTCAGCCATGTCCACCCTTCTGTCATCCATGTCCACCTTGGCCACCCCTCTGTCACCCCTGTCCATCCCCCTGTCACCCATGTTCACCCACCCCTGTCTACCCCCTCCCAGTCTACCCCCCTCTCACCCCTGTCCCACTCCCTATTCACCCCTCTCTGTCACTCCTGTCCACCCCTCTTTTACCCCCTTGTCACCCCTGTCCACCCCTCTGACCCCCTGTCTCCCATGTCCACCCTCCTGTCATCCATGTCAACCTTGGCCACCCCCCTATCCACCTCTGTCCATCCTCCTTTCACCCATGTTCACCCCCTTTGACCACCCCCCTTTTCATCCATATCCACCCCCTATTCACCCCTTTGTTCCTTTGTCACCCCTATCCACCCCTCTCCGTCACCCATGTCTACTCCTCTGTTACCCCCTTGTCAATCCTGTCCACCCTTCTGTCACCCTGGTCCATCCCCTTGTCACCCCTGTCCACCCCTCAGACTCCCAGTCTCCCATGTCCACCCTCCGGTCATCCATGTCCACCTTGCCCCCCCCCCCTATCCACCTCTCTATCACCTCTGTCCATCCCCCTGTCACCCATGTTCACCCCCCATTGTCCACCCCTCTGACCACCCCCTTGTCACCAATGTCAACCCCTATTCACCCCTCTGTCCCTTTGTCACCCCTGTCCAACCCTCTGTTACCACCTTGTCACTCCTGTCCACCCCTCTGTCACCCTGGTCTATCCCCCAGTCACCCATGTTCACCCCCTTATTCACCCCTTTGACCACCCCCTTGTCTACCCCCTATCACCCATGTTTACCCACTGTCACCCCCCTTTTCACCCCCGTCCACCCCTCTGTCTACCCATCACCCTGCCTACCACCCGTCCACCCCTGTCCTCCCCTCTGTTACCTATGTACACCCTGCTACACCCCTCTGTCACCCATATTCACTCCTCTGCCACCAATGTACACCCCTCTACACCCCTGTGTCACCCATGTACACCAATCTATCACCCATGTACACTCCTCTTCACCCCTCTGACACCCATGTACACTCCTACTCCCCTCTGTCACCCCCTATGCCCCCCCCCCATTACCAATGTACACTCTTCTACACCCCTTTCACTAATGTACACTCTTCTACACCCCTCTACCACCCATGCACATCTCTCTGCCATCCATGTACACTACTCTGTCACCCATGTACACTCCTCTACACCCATCCGTTACCCATGCACACCCCTCTGTCACCCCCTACATGCCTCTGTCACCCATGTACACTCCTCTACACCCCTCTGTCACCCCCTACACCCCTCTGTCACCCATGATCACCCCTCTGCCACCCAATTACACCCCTCTGTCACTCATGTACACTCCTCTACACCCTTTTTCACCCATGTACACCCCTCTGTCAGCCCCTACACCCCTCTGTCACCCATATAAACTCCTCTACACCCCTCTGTCACCCATGTACACCCCTCTGTCACCCATGTACATCCCTCTGTCACCCAGGTACACACTTCTACACCCCTCTGTCACCCAGGTACACTCCTCTACACCCATCTGTCACCCATTTACACCCCTCTGTCAACCCCTAAACCCCTCTGTCACCCATGTAAACTCCTTTACACCTTTCTGTCACAAATGTACACCCATCTATCACCCCTGTACACCCCTCTGTCACCCATGTACACTCCCCTACACCTCTCTGTCACCCATGTACACCCCTCTGTCACCCATGGACACCCCTCTACACTTCTATCACCAATGTACACTCCTCTACACCCCAATATCCCTCTGTTTCCCATGTATACTCCTCTGTCACCCATGTACACTCCTCTACCTGTCACCCCTCTACAAGTTTCTACACCCCTCTGGTACTCCTTTACACCTTTACACCCCTGTATTCCTCTTCACTTGTAAAAGGGGTAAGATCGGAGTCAAGCTACCTACCTACAGGCTAGAGGCATTGTGTGTGGGTGAGGCTGGAGGCATTTGGGTGCGTTTGTTGGGAAGTAGGATACATTATGTGTGGCGGAATCTGGATGCTGATGCTGGTAAAGTGCAGAGCAGGTTTTACGGTGAAGAGTTTTGGCTGGAAGAAATCGTTATGATGGCCCGGACCAGATGGAGAAGAAAAGGGAACGACACTGATCAGAGAAGATGTCATTTGTGAGTTGCTGTATATAGCAGCACTGTAATCTACATAGCCGACAGATATATAGGTATTGTGCATTTCTTCTTTTTAGCCTTTATTTTTTGGTTGTGCGTCAAAAAATTAGGGACGCCCCGCGAAAACATTTTTCTCAAGGGGCGCTCTGAGTTGAAAAAGGTTGGGAACCACAGGGCTAAGGTGATGATAGGTGAGGGCTCTGGGGTTGGGACTTACCTGTTCATACTATGACGCCTTAAATCACCATAACATGAAAAAACAGTACAACCTGTTTAATCCCATTCCATAATACAATGGTTATTCTAAACACCATATTCATCTATGTTTTAATATTTTAACTCTGTACACCCACCTATTAAGGTTGTGTTGCACCTGGACACAGTCCCTGCAGGAAAGCCACAGAAAAGACGTCTGCAAAGAAAAGCCACTATGAACTACAGTTGTACTTTGGTTAAAAAAAACACATATCTGAATCTAGCTTTCACTGTTTGAAGAGGATTTTCAAGCAACGTGTAAAGGTGGTCATTGGTCTGTAAAACAGAAATTAGAGCTGCAGACACCATTTAGCATTTATGTAACTACTACTTACAGAAATATTGGCATTTTTCTATTTGTTTGCGATGGCTGTGGGAGGTGGTCAGGTGGCCAAAAACAGTCAGTCCAGGTGTTTTATGGGTCAGTAACACTTATTTATCTTATTTATTTATCATAGACTTTGTTAATGGTTGACAAATTAATCCCATTTCCAGATTAGGTGGTAAAATAAGCTCTCAAGACTTAGTGGTACAGTAGATAACCATGCTATATTACATAGGGTAGTGACCAACTAGGGCAGACAGATGCATATCATATCAAATATAGTAATTCAGGACCTTATTACATTGCCCAACCCTACACTGTAAAACAAAGCAAGCTTGCAAATTGACTCTTGTTTACAGGGCCTTCCCATCTTGCCTCAGGCCATGGATAGTTTTGCGGTACTTTATTGCAATCACTTTGTTGGCAACACATTCCCTTTTAAATGGAGAGATGTGTAGCAGGTGGCCAATGATTTTTTTGACAGGTGACCCGATCAGCTGATGAGGGGGCATTTGCTTATTAGTCGGCCTATCCCTGACCCTTTTACATAGGGCAATATCAGTCTGGGTAATAACCTCAGTGATTACTTCAAGTACATATGTATTTAAAGGAGCATTCTGGAGAAAAAAAATTGTTCAAATCAACTGGTGCCAGTATGTTATACAAATTTGTAAATTAGTTATATTCAAAAATCTTAAAGAGTACCTTTAATGAGCTTGATAAATTTTTTAATCCTCCCAGTTCACTCCCCCCCCCCACCCTGATAAACCATCATCTGCCTTTATTTCTATTTTTTTTTTTTTTTAGTTTTCTACCTTGGTATCTTCTTCTTAGTCTTAGTGAGCTCCATAGACTGGGAAGGGCTGTTCCTCAGCAGGCATGACATCATCTAAAGCCCTGCAGGGAAGAACTTCCTCCCTCACTCTGCTACACACAACCAAGAGCAGTTCAGTGTGAGAACTCTATCGGCACTGAACGCTATCATGTGTAATCTCTGCTCAGCAGCTACAAAAGGGAGCTGAAATATTCAGTTTTACATACTCTATACACTGTGCTGAGCTTAGGCCCCACCTGCATTTCCTAACTTTTGTTTCTGCCAGGCTGCTGCAGGAAACAATCTGCAAGAAGGACTGTAGGCAGGACAAGAAGGAGGACTCCTTGTGGTCAAACTTATAGGGGTTAATTTAACACATAAAGTTGCATAATTTTATTAAGATGTATATTAGTAAGGTAATTTCAATAGACAAATCTATAACATATACATTTTTATTACTAATGACAGGTACTATTTAAGCCTTCTAGTACTTATCAGCTGCTGTATGCCTGGAGAAAGTTGTGTAGTTTTTCCAATCAGGCATGGAGCTCTCTACTGCCACCTCTGTCTGTGTCAGGAACTGTCCAGAGCGGGAGCAAACTCTCCTGGTCCCAACTTTGTCTGATTGGAAAAACTACACAACTTACTACAGGGCATACAGCAGCTGATAAGTACTGTAAAGGATTGAGATTTTTTTATAATATAATTTGTATACACTTTTTTTTTTACTTTGAGTACCCTTTAATGACTGCAGCCGATTATTGGCCTCATCTTCCTCATCCTCCATGTACAGTAGGTGACAGCTAAGGCCAGCGATTGGCTGTAGCTTCACATGCACAATGATGTCATTGCAGCACTTCTAGTAGCAGACACTGGAGCCATGGCGGTATACTGAGTTGTGAGTAAAGTATTTTTTTTTACCCCAGTCCCAGCCTGTATGAGAATTTTTTAAACTAATGGAAAACCCCTTTAACCAGTTGCCAACTGCCCATAGACTTAAAATATCTGGAGGTTGACAATTAACCCTGTGCGGATGTTATAGAAAGTCTGTGCAGTGTTCTGAGACTGCAGAGAGATTGTGCCACTGCTAAAGAAAAGATCCGTCAGCTAGCGACAGCTGAGGTCATCAGACAAAAGCATGGACAGTTTATTTTTTTCCCTTCCTGATGGCTGTATACACAGAACTCAATGAGCCCTGTGTTTACAGCTCAGCAGGAATCCATCATATCTGCAGGGTGTCTGCAAGAGTTGCTTAGTCTAAGGCTATGTTTACACCACGGAAGGTCAGCATAGAAAATCTCCCTGCTGACATTACACAGACTGCGGACGCCGGCACAATATGCCGGTGCTAGGACCGCTCGGGAATGTGTCATCTCATAGACTACAATGCATTCCATGCAGAGTCCACAAAAAGAGTGAGCAGGTTCTTTCTTTCTGCTGAAACGGAAATCGGAATTTCCGTGGCAGAAAAATCTGGTGCAGAAATTTTGCCGTGTGCACAACGCAGCATAATCAAATTGAAAATAATGGGACTCTGCTGCTGCGCAATCTCCGTGCAGCATTCTGCACAGAAATTCTGGCGTCTGAACATAGCATTAGGGGGCTGTATTCCTGCTGTAACTGAAGCTACTATTTCAGCCCCAGTTACAGGGAAAATTCCAGCAATAAAAAGTATAAGTATAGTATAGTGTGAAATGTATACTAGCTGAGTACCCGGGGTTGCCCCGTTTTTCCTTCCTAATCCTTGTTGGGGAGGAAAATCAACAAAGGATGAAGCTTTTGACTTCATATCCTGTCCTCATATACTTTTGTCATATCCTGTCCCCATATCCCGTCCTCATATCTCAACCTCATATCCTGTCCTCATATCCCAACCTCCTATCCAGTCCTCATATCCCATCAAATCTCAACCTCATATCCTGACCACCTATCCTGTCCTCATATCTCGACCTCATATCCCGTCATCATATCCCAACCTCCTATCCAGTTCTAATATCCCATCAAATCTCAACCTCATATCCTGACCACCTATCCTGTCCTCATATCTCGACCTCATATCCCGTCCTCGTATCCCGACCTCCTATCTCGAACTCATATCACGTCCTCATATCCCGACCTCCTATCCCATCCTCCTATCCTGACCTCATATCTAGAGATGAGCGAATTTACAGTAAATTCGATTCGTCATGAACTTCTCGGCTCGGCAGTTGATGACTTATCCTGCATAAATGAGTTCAGCTTTCAGGTGCTCCCGTGGGCTGGAAAAGATGGATACAGTCCTAGGAGACTCTTTCCTAGGACTATATCCACCTTTTCCAGCCCACCGGAGCACCGGAAAGCTGAACTAATTTATGCAGGATAAGTCATCAACTGCCGAGCCGAGAAGTTCGTGACAAATCGAATTTACTGTAAGTTCGCTCATCATTACTCATATCCATCCTCATATCCCATCATATCTCGACCTCATATCCTAACCTCCTATCTTATTCTCATATCTTGACGTCCTGTCTCGACCTCATATGCTGTCCTCACATCCCATTCTCATATCCTGTCCTCATATCCAGACCTCCTATCCCGCCCTCCTATTTCGACCTCATATCCTGTCTTCTTATCCCATCCTCATATCCTGACCTCCTATCCTGATCTCATATTCCGTCCTCATATGTCGACCTCATATCCCATCCTCATATCCCGTCCTCATATCCCAACCTCATATCCAGTCCTCATATTCCATCAAATCTCAACCTCATATCCTGACCACCTATCCTGTCCTCATATTTCGACCTCATATCCCGTCCTCATATCCTGACCTCCTATCTCAAACTCATATCACGTCCTCATATCCTGACCTCCTATCCCATCCTCCTATCCTGACCTCATATCCCATCCTCATATCCCATCATATCTCGACCTCATATCCTGACCTCCTATCTTAGTCTCATATCTTGACCTCCTGTCTCGACCTAATATGCTGTCCTCATATCCCATTCTCATATCCTGTCCTCATATCCAGACTTCCTATCCCGTCCTCCTATCTCGACCTCATATCCTGTCCTCTTATCCCATCCTCATATCCCGACCTCCTATCCTGATCTCATATTCCGTCCTCATATTCCGTCCTCATATCTCGACCTCATATCCCGACCTCATATCCCGACCTCATATCTCGATCTCATATCCCATCCTCATATCCCATCCTCATATCCTGACCTCCTGTCTCGAACTCATATCCCGACCTCATAGCCTGCCCCAATATCCAGTCCCCATATCCCATCCCATCTTTGTGAGATGGGGTGTGGCTTGCAAGCCAGACCGAAACATTCACCAGGAGATGCAGAGCGGAGCTTGTGGAGTAAGGTACTGGAAGTCCCATATACTTGCATGGGACTTAAAACAAAAAAAACATATATTTTTTTTTCCCCCCATAATAAATTTTTATTAAAGATTTACCAAACAATGGTAAACATACAACTTCATGTCAAGAGGTAAGGCTGGGTTCACACTACGGTTTGTAACTACGGTTCCCGTATACAGCTGGGAGGAGGGGTGGGCGGGGCTTAATTGCGGCGCCTGCACTCAGCCGTATTCGGGAACCGTAGTTAATGTATGTCTATGAGGTCGACCACGTTTTTGCCTGCGGTCGGGAAACCGCATATGGCCGAAAAAGCAGCCAACCGGAGGCTGCGATTCACTCCGGTCAGCTCATATACATACATTAACTACGGTTCCCGAATACGGCTGAGTGCGGGCGCTGCGATTAAGCCCCGCCCACCCCTCCCCCCAGCCGTATACGGGAACCGTAGTTACAAACCGTAGTGTGAACCCAGCCTAACATAGAAAAAAGGATGGAGAGGCATATTTCAATACACAGCCAGGAAGGCAAAATAATGCAGTAAGAGCATACATATCAGGTCTCGGTGGTTGTCATAGGGCTTACAGTGTGAGAGCGACAAAGAAGCCTCCCAGCAGAGGGGAATAAACATGAAAACCAATTCAGGCGATCTACGTAAAACAATCACACAAATATGGAGGAATTAGGGAATGCACTTTCCATGTTACGGTGTGCAGACTAGCATAGGAGAAAAAGCACAGAAAGAGGAGAGGAGAGGGAGAGGAGAAGGAAGAAAGAGAGTACTAGCAAATGGAGTAAGTAGGGGAGTAGAAGAAGAGTAGATGGAATAACACTGGACATACCTCTCAGGATGGCAGGCGCCGGCGGGCCCCTCAGGGGGAAGGATATCGAAAATGACACATGGCGGTTAACACGCCCGAGAAGCAAATGAGTGGGTTAATGAGTATTTTGCGGTGAGAGGTCTAGAGATCTGAATTCAGGCGAGGAAACAAAGGTGGTTCGAGGCTCCCAGATCAAACAGTGTTTCACAAATTGACGTTTGGAGTCAGCCATAAGTTCCTCCATGCAGTGGATATGTGAAAGTTCTTGAGCCCATGAGGAGAAGGAGGGGGTGAGGTGGTTTTCCATAAGTGCGGTATTACCGACTTGGCTGCTAGAAGCATGAATCTAATTAGACGGGCGTTCCATTTCGGGACCAATGGGGGTAAGATGGAGAGGAGCAGAGGGGCCGGGGTCAGTGTAAGGCATATTGTAGTCAGTTTATGTATCACGTCAATGACACTATTCCAAAAGGGCCTTATACCCAGATATGCGACATCGTGCCGCCACATCGCCAACAGGAGTCCTCCACATTTGGGTAAATGCGGGACAACACATCTGGCACTCTGTACCACCTCAATAACACTTTGTAGTTCATTTCAAGAGCTTTGCACAAGATGGACGTTTTATGCCAGTGTTGAAGTGCTGCATTCCAGTCCCCATCTGAGAATGAACTACTAATCTATTTTTCCCAACCTTTCAGGTAGGGCAGGGGCTCATTATGATGAGCTCCTAGTATAAGAGCATATATTTGTCTCACCGGGGGAGTCTCGCCGGTAGGAGAGCAGCAGAGTTTCTCGAATGGGGAGGGAGAGCGGGTCAACAGAAGCGAAGCGGAGCAAGAGTTAAAAAAATGTTTAAGTTGCATGTATTGGAAGTGATGAGTCGGTGTGAGAGTTGGCAGAGCAACAATGTCGCGTAGTGGTTTCAAGCCCGTGGCATCTAGGAAGGCGGAGAATGAAATGCCTTCAGATCTATGGTGACCCAGGAAGGAGGAGGAGGACAGGGCAGGCGGGAAGTACTGGTTATTGAAAACTGGGGCAAGAGGTCCATTAGGAGAGAATCGAATATTACCGACCGGGAGTAGGCGTTTAACATTCACAATGGAGAGAGTTACTGGGGGAACCATGGGGGCCAGGCCAGCCGGGACCGTTCGCATGGGCAGCCAGAGTACAGATTTGGGGTCAAGTGGAGAGACATGTCTTTCCAGGGCAACCCATTGCTTTGTGGTCTGGCCAGTGCTGCATTCGAGAACTCTTGTCAGGACAGCTGCTAGAAAATAATACAGACAATCCGGCAAACCCAGACCCCTGTGTTCTTTACGTCCAGTCAGGACGCGTCGGGATATTCTCGGGTGTTTGCGGGCCCAGACAAAGCTAGAGAGGAACGAAGCAATCCCTCCGAAGAACGACCTGGGGGGGGCATATCGGCGTGCAGGAGAAGAGGTAGAGGAGTCTCGGCAGCACATTCATTTTTATTATATTAATCCTCCCAAGCCAGGAGAAATCTTTCTGCTCCCATCCAGCCAAGTCTGTTTTAATAAGATGCAAAAGGGGAGGGAAATTGAGTTGAAAGGCGTCCTTGGGGTCTTTAGGTACTTGGATCCCAAGATAGGTGAGAGAAGTGGGCCACCACTTGAAGGGGTAGTTGGCTTGCAATTGTCGGACGATTTCTGGGGAGAGGGAAACGTTAAGCGCTTCGCTTTTAGAGGAGTTTAATTTGTAGTTCGAGTGAAGAGCAAAGGTGCGTATGGTCGCAAGTAGGGCAGGCAGGGAAGTGTGCGGGGAGGAGAGGAATAACAGTAGATCGTCCGCAAAGGCCGAACATTTATGATGGTGAGAGGCAGCGGGAAAGCCCCTGATGTCCACATTATCACGAATCGCTATGAGTAAATGTTCCATGCAGAGCACGAACAAGAGGGGCGATAAGGGACACCCCTGCCTAGTACCATTACAAGTGTGGAAAGGGTGTGACCATTAACTCTGACCTGGGCTTGCGGGTCCGAGTAAAGGGCCATAATGCGAGCGAGCATCTGCAATCCCAAGCTTATCTGAGAGAGGGTTGCCCTCATTAAGCCCCAGTCCATACGATCAAAGGCTTTCTCGGCGTCTAAAGAGAGCAGGCATAAGGGTGTCTTAGTCCTGCGTGCCTGGTGTATAATTGAGAAGGTGTTATCCCTTGCTTCTCTGCCCCGTATGAAGCCAACTTGATCGTTGTGGACTAGGGCCTCCATGTATGGGGCCAATCTGTTCGAGATCAGTTTTGCAAAGAGCTTCGTGTCTGTGTTCAACAGTTATATGGGGCGGCAGTTTTGGCATAGGGATGGGTCTTTATCTCCCTTGGGGATCACTGTAATAAAGGCCCGCAGGAAGGATTGAGGAAGAGCGGTGGAGTCAGAGATAGTGTTGAAGGCAGAGAGAAGGGGTGAAGACAGTTCTGACCCAAGGAATTTATAAAATTTGTCTGTGTAGCCATCCGGTCCTGGGCTTTTGCCCGCCAGGAGAGATGTGATTGTGGAGCTCAATTCCTCAGGTGAGAACGGTGCTTCCAGAGCCGATATGGCATCCGGCGGCAGTGACGGCAGCGCCGTCGTGTTAATATAGGAATAAAGAGAGGACTGGTTTGAAGGAGAGGATGATGGGAGGCTGTATAGCTTAGCGTAATAGGAGCGAAAGACGTCAAGAATGTTCGAGGTAAGATGGGTGAGGGATCCTGACGAATCTCTGATACCAGAGACAAAAAGGGAGGCTCTCTTTTGTCTGAGAGCCCTGGCTAATATTTTACCAGGCTTATTCCCCCATTCATAAAAGGACTTTCCCCCAATCTGTTTATAATTAGTGTTGCTCGCGAATATTCGCAAAGCGAATTTTATTCGCGAATATCGCATATTCGCGAATATTCGCGAATATAGCACTATATATTCGTAATTACGAATTTTCGCCTATGCTAATTTATATATATGCTAATTTTTGCATATGCCAATTTTCGCATACGCAAATTTTCGCATACACGAAAATAAAATGAGAGTATTACGAATATGCGAATATTCGCGAATATATGGCAAATATTCGTCCATATATTTGCGAATATTCGCGAATTCGAATATGGCCTATGCCGATCAACACTATTTAGAATATCTGTGTTTCACGTTCAGGATGGTTAGGATTTCCTGACGGACTCGTATAATGTCACGGAGGGTGTGTTCCAGTTGAGATTGCTTGTGTTGGGATTCTAGGGCATGTAGTTCCGTTTGAAGGGAGGACAGTTTAAATGACGCCTCCCTCTTCAGCCTCGCCCCATGTTTCACCAACACCCCGCGGAGCATGCATTTCAATGCTTCCCATTTAATAAGTGGAGAGGAAGCATCTGAGTCGTGGTCCGTGAGGAAATTGGCAATCGATTCTTTCAGTTCCTGGGCACAGAGGGAGTCCAGAAGGAGACTCTCATTAAGCCTCCAGGTGGCGTGGGGTTTGGCGAAAGAGGGGAGCGTAAAGGTAAGCCTCACGGAAGCATGGTCTGAGATGGTTATAGATCCAATGGACGCGTGGATGATCGATGAGAGAAGATTATGGGGGCAGAAGATGTAATCAATACGGGAATATGAGTTGCGAGGATGGGAAAAGAAGGTATAGTCTCTGCCATTTGGGTGTAGGGAGCGCCATGTATCGGCGAGTTGTAATTCATGAAGTTTAGAACGAATGAGCCTCAGTCTGCTGTTGGGGAGGAGGGAGCGGCCAGAAGAGGTGTCTAGTGTGGGGAATAGAGGGAGGTTAAGGTCTCCGCAGAGTAAAATTTGACCCGTCGCAAAGGAGGCGAGAGCCTCCAGGGTATTTAGGAGGAATGTGGTTTGATGACGATTAGGTGCGTATATGGAGGCGATGGTAAGCTTATGACCAGAGCGGTCACAGTTAGCAAATAGATATCTGGCATGAGGATCAGAGACAGAGTCCAGAATTTTTAATGGGAGGGATTTATGGAAAGCTAGGGAGACGCCTTTAGTGCGCGCATCAGGGTTCGTGCTGTGCAGCCAGGTCGAGTAATATCTGGTGATAAGGGTGTGGAGGTGATCTGTTTTGAAGTGTGTCTCCTGTAGGGCAAGTATATGTGTGCGTTGCTTATGTTGGGAGTTCAGAATTTGCACACACTTCTCGGGCCTGTTGAACCATTTGACATTCAGTGTAGTGACATTAATGTCAGCTGCCATGTGTGCGTGAGGGATGAAGAAAAAGCTTACCAACCCCCCAGGAGTCCGCCCACACCGCCATCCATCGAGGCCGCACAGTTAGAGGATTACGCCATCTAGGAAGGAAGAGAGGTGAAGAGAGGTGAAAGCAGGTGAAAAGTAGGAGCTGAAAAAGCAGCTGTAAGAGAACGGATACAAAGGGACTATGTGTGGAAGCCATAAGGGCTAAGGTAAGGTGCAACCAGGACCGGCCTGGACACTCAACTAGTGGGTAGCGGGGAAGAGGCGCTAGCCGCCCACTCGTGGGGGAACTAAAATGAACTGTAGCGGGACAACAAGAGTACGGCAGGTGGCCCACTATGTACTAGAGGAATTTCCCCTCATAACAGAGGGAACCAAGGAGGGTTTGAGAGCTAAGGACACCTACGTGGCATGGGAAACGTAGCGAAGTATAACTGGTAATGAAATACAATGACTAGAGTGTAAGAATAACTTGTAAGGAGCAATATACTACGTCTGGGGCGACACTAAACGGAAAGTCAGCCCCCAAGAACAGTCAACAGGAGAAGCAGTGCACAGTGACCATGTGAAACATCACACGGGGGAAGAAGAACCAGATGACTTGCAGGATGTCTCAGCCTCAGGTCGTGCGGCCTCTCCTCTGGGGGAGAGGTGCCAAGTCCTTCTCTTTTCCGGTATGCCTCAAGGCTTGGCGAATCTCAGCCGAGTGACTCGCTGGCAATTTAACAGGGGAGAACAGCCTTTCCCATTCCGGGAGGTTCACTGGAGGTAACTTGAAAGCTGCCAAGAATTCAGGGAGGTCATCCGGCTTGCGAAGGGTGGCCGCTGTTGAACCATGTCGAGCTGTTAGGGAGAACGGGTAACCCCGGCGGTATACAATCTTTGCGTTCTGGAGAATAGAGAGCAGGGGCTTCAGCGTGGCCCGCAGGCGGAGGGTGCGAAGCGACAGATCAGGGAACAGGAAAATTTCAGCCCCTTTGCACTGTATCGACTTCAGGTTACGCGATTTTCTCATAATGTCCTCCTTCAAAGTATAATGATGGACCCTGCATATGACATCCCTCGGTTTGAGCGGGTCTGGGGACTTCACTTTTAGAGTGTGGTGGGCTCGATCTAACTCCAGGGGGGTGTCAGGGGGTCTTTGGAGTATATTATTGAACAATTTTTGAAGGGTAGTAGGGATCTCTTGGGGGTAACAGATTCAGGCAGTCCCTTAATGCGTATGTTATTTCGCCTGTTTCTGTTATCCATATCGTCCATATGGTCAACCATTTGAGCATGCTGGGCAAGAAGAGAGGTAGTAGCATCCCGCAGGGGGTGGACTTCCGACGAAATGGATGATCGAAAAGTCTCTAGATCAGTCATTCTGGTTGATAATTGGGCAACATCCGCCTTGACAGGTTCCAGATCTTGGCGTAAAGATTTTTTCATTTCCTCGGCCATGGAGAGCATATCCATTTTGGTCGGGATCAGAGCTAACAACGCCTGCCGTTCTGGATGATTTTTCAATGTGTTGGCAGCAGCCTCAGGACTAGGCAATGCAGGCGCTGTCTTTCTATTAGTGAGTTGAGCAGCAGAGGGTTGTGAGGGAGGTACCGGTGGACCACCTGATGTATCATGATGCGACCTCTTAGTGCCGGCAGGGTCCTGCGAGTCATCAGAGGAAGAGTAAGCACCACTGTATGCTGCCCGCGGGCGAGACTTGGAGGGCGTGCGGAATAATTTCTGTTTAGCAGGAGGGCTATCACCCCAGTATTCTGGGACATCACTATTGTCCGTGAAGTCATCATCACAGGGCGAGGCATCTGAGTCCATATGTTGAGAATATGGGGGGGTTAGCTGCATCTGGGCCCAATAGAGGAGGACCATATGGAGCAGGAGTGGTACAAGATTTCTGTGTGGCAGCAGTCCCCTTCTTGTTAAGTGACATTGGTGGTGTGGCGTTTGCTGCAAGGGGTTGTCCCTCCTCCAAGGTGGAGGAGGGGGTTAATACAATGTCCATTTCGGCAGCCGGAGTTGTGGCTTACCCACAGCTCAAAGGTGGGGAGATGGGGAAGAGCGGACTCACCATATTCTGCACAGCAGGGCTGTTTGGTACCTCCATGGATGTAGCTGTCTGCGACCCGGATGCAGGCCTGACGGTCACATGGGTAGCCGGGACTGCCAGCGCCGCTGTCTGAAGCAACTGCAGCGGCGGGAACTCGGTCCAGGAGACTTCAGCAGGGACCCCCGGAGGAACCGCAGTGGGGTCGCAGATCCTGGGCGAGTGAAGCGCTCACTCCGGCAGCAGAGGGTGAGCCAGCGGCTCGAGCCGTGGGGACGGGCGGCGGGGAACTCACAGGCGCCGGCAGGCTTTTATAGAAGGCAGTGATCTGCCGAGTCGGGTGGCTGGTGTCTGGCGAGCTCCCGCTGTGCTTTTTGTGGCGGTTTCCCATGCCAGGGATAATCCTCCTTTTAGCAGGGCTAAAGTGCTATCTCTAAGTGCGTGCGGTCGCCAGCGCGTCAAGCCACGCCCCCCTGGCCCGGTTTTTCTTTACTAATCCTTGTTGGGGAGGAAAATCAACAAAAGAGGATGCTTTTGACTTAATATCCCATCCTCATATATTGTTGTCATATCCCATCCTCCTCAACCTCATATGCTGTCCTCATATCCTGTCATCATATCTTGACCTCATAGACTGACCTCCTATCCCATCCTCCTATCCCAACCTCCTATCTCGACCTCCTATCTTGACCTCATATCCTGTCCTTATATCCAAAACTCCTATCCCGTCCTTCTATCTCGACCTCATATCCTGTCCTCATATCCCGTCCTCATATCCAGACCTCATAACTCGGCCTCCTATCCCGACCTCATATCCTGTCCTCATATCCTGACCTCCTATTCCGTCCTCCTATCTCTACCTCATAGACGGACCTCCTATCCCATCCTCATATCTTGATCTCCTATCCCGTCCTCCTATCCCAAACTCCTATCTCGACCTCATATCCTGTCCTCATATCCTGAGCTTCTATCCGGTCCTCCTATCTCGACCTCATATCCCGACCTCATATCCCATCCACATATCTTGACCTCTTATCCCGACCTCCTATCTTGACCTCCTATCCTGTCCTCATATTCTGTCCTCCTATATCAACCTCATCTCCCATCTTCATATCCCGTCTTCATATCCCGTCCTCATATCCTGACCTCCTATCCCATCCTCCGATCTCGACCTCATATGCCGACCTCATATCCCATCCTCATATCTCGACCTCCTATCCCATCCTCATATCTCATGCTCATATACCGTCCTCATATCCCGACCAACTACCTCAACCTCATATCCCGTCCTCATATTCCGTCCTCATATCCCGACCTCATATCCTGTCCTCATATCCTGTCCTCAGGTGGGAGAGATTTGTGATGAAGGTGATGAAGATATTGTAAGCTGAAAATAGAAAGGGATGTGGCTTTGTGGGACTCGGCATGATTTGCAAGCCAGACCGATGCACAAAAAGGGAAGACAATAAAAGGGATGGGGCTTAAAATGTGGGCATGTCTTTGTGAGATGGGGTGTGGCTTGCAAACCGGATTGACGCATTCACTGGGAGATGCAGAGTGGAGATTGTGGAGTAAGGTACTGGAAGTCCCATATACTTGCATGGGACGCGAAGCAAAAACCCATCTTTAATGTAAGGGTGAAGGTAAGGGTTAATTTAACTATCATATCTTTTTATTTGACATATAAGTAATATGTGTACCAGGTTTTATTGAAATATCTCCAGCCGTACGGAAGTTATGTGGGAACATTCATTTCCATTGATTTGCATGGGACCGACCCTCACAAATGGGGGTAGTTAAGGGTTAAATTAACTATCCTCTATTTTAAGTGGACATATAAGTAATTAGCCGTTTGGACGTGATGCTGGAACATACACACACACACACACACACACACACACACACAAACACACATTGGGGGACATGTATCATTATTTGTGTATGGTACAAGCAGTTTACCCCTTTTGCCGAATTCTAAATTATGCGAAGAAGCGCTAAATTTATCAATCAAGTGCAATGAGTTTCATAAATTGCAGGAAAATATAGTAATCTCCTCATACCTCCACTCTTTGAAAAATAGAATCTATGATTTAGAGCATCTTACTATTTAAACACAAAACAGGGCTAAAGTCATTGATACATGTCCCCCTTTGAGTTATATATATATGTGTGTGTATATATATATATATATATATATATATATATATATATATATATATAAAAATAAAGATGTATTAATTGGCACAAACATGATTTAAATTCTACTTTAACAAGAATAAACCATATAGCTTTGAAATCTACATATACTTAAAACAAAATGTGTCTGGTCAGAAAAGGGGGTAAGGATCCAAGTCTGGAAGCAGTTATGTTACTTTGGCCATATATTTTCAGATGTGCAGTTTTAGATTTTGAGTTTCTATTTCTTCCCCATATAGAACTAAATAAATACTGTAACTTAAAGGGGTACTCCAGTGGAAAAAAAATATTTTAAATCAACTGGTGCCAGAAAGTTAAAGAAAGAACAGGCTGCACTCACCGATCTGTTTTCTTCACTGCTTTATTTGAGCATAGTGGTGGTTACACATAGCGGGTGCTTTCATGGCTCTCAAATGAACCTTCAGGACAATGCTGTATAAATACACAGAACCAATTAATGTTCACCTGAATAGATGATTGCCGTTCCGGGTTATTCATGCTCTTCTTCCTTCCCTGTGCACCTACGGCAGGAACCGAGTGGTGGGTCCGGAAGTCGCCGCGCTCGCCAAATCACGTGATCCGACTCATGTGACTGCCGCCCCGCCCTCCGCACGAGGAGGAAAACTGGGGCGCTTAGCAACCAGGGACGCCACTCTGTCCAGCGGCCATGCATATCAGGGGAAGGAAACCGGAAGACCGCACGCAACAACTTAACCCTAGCATGTCTGAAGGCAAAGGTGCAATACAAACCAAGTGAAGGATAATGAAGGGGAGGATACAATAAATAAAACTAAAAATATTAATCTAATCATAGAAAAGGGGCTGAAACTAGAAGATTACTAGAGAAAGACTGACATGTCAGTTTTATCATTTAGACCTGGGGGGCCCATTGCATTTGTGCGTAAGATCCACTTCGCTTCCTGCTGGAGTAGTAACTTATTTCTGTCACCCCCATTTTACATGAATCTTAAAACATAGGATAACCCCCATTAAATACTCTTCACATGTTCAATTAAACGAGGTGATCCTATTCCCATGCGGACTGACTTAACCTCTTCAGGACCCATGACGTATGCATACGTCATCACACCCTGGGTCTTAAGAACCCAGGACGTATGCATACGTCATGTCTTTTCCTGGTCTCCGCCGCTCACCCGGCGGAGATCGGAAGCGGATCCCTGCTGAAATCCTTCAGCAGGGATCCAGAGCAAACGCCGAGGGGGGCCATGTAGGCCCCCCATGTCGGCGATCGCCGCAAATCGCAAGGGAAATCGCCCTTGCGATCTGCGGCGATACCGGGCTGATCGGGTCTCTGGGACCCGACCGCCCGGTAATTTCGCATGATCCCGGCTGTCACAGACAGCCAGGACCATGCTGGAGTATAGGAGCGAGGTGGCAAGCCTGCCACCTCCTCCTCTTCCCTGCGATCTGTCGGTTAGTTAACCGACCAATCGCAGGAGGGGGGGGGGGGAGGTTACTTCCTCCCATCCTGCCCGGCCCCTGGAAGTCCGGAGAGGACGGGCGGAAGACCGGAGGACACGGCGGGGGACGGGGGAGTGCTGGGGACCGGCCCCGGTACTTACCTCGTCCCTGAAGACCCGGATCCCGGCGAGGAAGATGGCGGCGGCGGCGACAGGTGAGTAGATCTTAAGCCGCGGTCGGGCCCTTTACAGCAATGCACGTCGCCGTAAAGCGACATGCATTGCTGTATTGGGACCCTATATACTACAACTCCCAGCATGCCCAGACAGCCCTTGGCATCTGGGCATGCTGGTAGTTGCAGTTTTGCAACATCTGGAGGTCCACAGTTTGGAGACCACTGTGCCCTTCCAGATGTTGCAAAACTACACATTCTCAGCATGCCCTTACTGTCCAGGCATGCTGAGAGTTGTAGTTCTGTAACATCTGGCCCTTCAGATGTTGCAGAACTACAACACCCAGCATGCCTGGACAGTTTTGGCATACTGGGAGTTGTAGTTTTGCAACATCTGGAAGGGCACAGATTGGGAACCACTGTATTAGTGGTCTGCAAACTGTAGTCCTCCAGATGTTGCAAACTACAACTCCAAGCATGCTGGGAGTTGTAGTTTGGCAACATCTGGCTCTAAAGATGTTGCCGAACTACTACTCCCAGCATGCCTGAGAATGTTTGGGAGTTGTGGTTTTGCAACAACAGGAGGCACACTGGTTGGGAAACATTGTCTGTTTCCTAACTCAGTGTTTCCCAACCCGTGTGCCTCCAGCTGTTGCAAAACTATAACTACCAGCATGCACTGATAGACTGTGCATGCTGGGAGTTGTAGTTTTGCAACAGCTGGAGGTCCCCCCCTTGTGAATGTACAGGGTACATTCACATGGGCAGGGGGCTTACAGTGAGCATCAGGCTGCAAGTTTGCGATGCAGCAAATTTTGCGCGGCAGCTCAAACTCGCAGCGGGAAAATCGCTGTAACCCCCCCCTGCCCGTGTGACTGTACCCTAAAAACACTACACTACACTAACACAAAATAAAATAAAAAGTAAAAAACACTACATATACACATACCCCTACACAGCCCCCCCTCCCCAATAAAAATGAAAAACGTCTGGTACGCCACTTTTTTCAAAATGGAGCCTCCAGCTGTTGCAAAACAACAACTCCCAGTATTGCCGGATAGCCGTTGACTGTCCAAGCATGCTGGGAGTTTTGCAACAGCTGGAGGCACCCTGTTTGGGAATCACTGGCGTAGAATACCCCTATGTCCACCCCAATGCAAATCCCTAATTCAGGCCTCAAATGCGCATGGCGCTCTCACTTCGGAGCCCTGTCGTATTTCAAGGCAACAGTTTAGGGTCACATATGGGGTATCGCCGTACTCGGGAGAAATTGCCTTACAAATTAAATTTTTTACACTAACACGCTGGTGTTGCCCTATACTTTTCATTTTGACAAGAGGTAAAAGGGAAAAAAGCCCCCCAAAATTTGTAATGCAACTTCTCCCGACTACGGAGATACCCCATATGTGGGCGCAAAGTGCTCTGGGGGCGCACAACAAGGCTCAGAAGGGAGAGTCCACCATGTACATTTGAGGTGATTTGCACAGGGGTGGCTGATTGTTACAGCGGTTTTGACAAACGCAAAAAAAAAACCCACATGTGACCCCATTTCGGAAACTACACCCCTCACTGAATGTAATGAGGGGTGCAGTGAGAATTTACACCCCACTGGTGTCTGACAGATCTTTGGAACAGTGGGCTGCGCAAATTAAAAATTTTGTACAGCCCACTGTTCCAAAGATCTGACAGACACCAGTGGGGGGTAAATGCTCACTGTACCCCTTGTTACGTTCCTCAAGGGGTCTAGTTTCCAAAATGGTATGCCATGTGGGGGTTATATTGCTGTTCTGGAACCATTGGGGCTTCCTAAATGCGACAAGCCCCCTGAGCAAAATTTGCTCTCAAAAAGCCAAATATGACTCCTTCTCTTCTGAGCATTGTAGTTCGCCCGTAGTGTGCTTCAGGTCAACTTATGGGGTACCTCCATACTCGGAAGAGATGGGGTTACAAATTTTGCAGGGTATTTTCTGCTATTAACCGTTGTAAAAATGTAAAATTTGGGGGGGAAACACACATTTTAGTGAAATTTTTTTTTTTTTACGTATGCAAAAGTCGTGAAACCCCTGTGGGGTATTAAGGCTCACTTTATTCCTTGTTACATTCCTCAAGGGGTCTAGTTTCCAAAATGGTATGGCATGCGGGTATTTTTTGCTGTCCTGGCACCATAGGGGCTTCCTAAATGCGACATGCCCCCGAGCTAAATTTGCTCTCAAAAAGCCAAATATGACTCCTTCTCTTCTGAGCATTGTAGTTCGCCCATAGTGCACTTCATGTCAACTTATGGGGTACCGCCATACTCAGAAGAGATGGGGTTACAAATTTTGGGGGGTATTTTCTGCTATTAACCCTTGCAAAAATGTGAAATTTGGGGGGAAACACACATTTTATTGAAATTTTTTAAATTTTTTTTTTTACATATGCAAAAGTCGTGAAACACCTGTGGGGTATTAAGGCTCACTTTATTCCTTGTTACGTTCCTCAAGGGGTCTAGTTTCCTAAAATGGTATGCCATGCCATAGGGGCTTCCTAAATGCAACATGCCCCCCAAAAACCATTTCAGAAAAACGTACGCTCCAAAATCCCCTTGTCGCTCCTTCCCTTCTGAGCCCTCTACTGCGCCCCCCGAACACTTTACATAGACTATTGAGGTATGTGCTTACTCGAGAGAAATTGGGCTACAAATATAAGTATACATTTTCTCCTTTTACCCCTTGTAAAAATTCAAAAATTGGGTCTACAAGAACATGCGAGTGTAAAAAATGGAAATTGTGAATTTTCTCCTTCACTTTGCTGCTATTCCTGTGAAACACCTAAAGGGTTAAAATGCTGACTGAATGTCATTTTGAATATTTTGGGGGGTGCAGTTTTTATAATGGGGTCATTTGTGGGGTATTTCTAGGATGAAGATCCTTCAAATCCACTTCAAACCTGAACTGGTCCCTGAAAAATTGTGATTTTGGAAATTTTGTGAAAAATTGGAAAATTGCTGCTGATCTTTGAAGCCCTCTGATGTCTTCCAAAAGTAAAAACTCGTCAATTTTATGATGCAAATATAAAGTAGACATATTGTATATGTGAATAAAATAAAATAATATTTGGAATATCCATTTTCATTACAAGCAGAGAGCTTCAAAGTTAGAAAAATGCTAAATTTTCTAATTTTTCATCAAATTTGGGGATTTTTGAAGCAGAGAGCTTCAACGTTAGAAAAATGCAAAATTTTCACATTTTTCATCAAATTTTGGGATTTTTCACCAAGAAAGGATGCAAGTTACCAAAATTTTTTACCACTAAGTTAAAGTAGAATATGTCACGAAAAAACAATCTCGGATTCAGAATGATAACTAAAAGCATTCCAGAGTTATTAATGTTTAAAGTGACAGTGGTCAGATGTGCAAAAAATGTCCGGGTCCTAAGGTGTAAAATGGCTGGGTCCTTAAGGGGTTGAAATGCTCACGAATTCTATGGTAAAGACTGCGAATAGTCTTACCTATGTAAAATCATCCACAGGGACATAGGATTGCGTAAACCACGTACTTACTCTTACAGGTTATAAAGTTTCTAACCCTATGTTCTATTCCTCCAAGCCTTAGGAATTTTGTTTCAAGATTGAAGACACAATGGGAACATTGTTTACATTTGAAATTTCCCTGTAGGACAGCACTTTCCAACCAGGAACTTTTCTTTTCTTCCTTATATTGGTTAGTACCCAAAAGACTAGCCAGTCTTTAGTTTTTCCGATAACTAAACTCTTGCCGCTACTTCTTTTAAGTCAGGGTCATTTTCTATGATGCACCAGTGCTTACAAATTGCATTTTGGATAATAGTTTCCACATTTGTATGTTTGAAGGAGAAGACAAACCGTTTGTCAGTTTTTCTTTTTCTCTTCTCCTTCAACAAATCTTCCCGTTTCAGGGTTTTAGCTTTTTCGTAAGCTTTCTGGATCACATCAACTGGGTAGCCTCGTTCCTTTAATCGGCCTGACAGTTCTTTGCCCTGCCATTCAAAGGTGTTGTCATCACTATTTTTTCGTTTTATATGAATGACCTGACCATAGGGGATGGCCTTTTTGACATGCAGGGGATGGAAGCTCTGGAAGTGGAGTAGCGAATTAGTAGCTGTAGATTTTCTTAAATTAGAAGGTTTTATTGTATAGTTTTCGATTTCCACTTTTCCATTCAGAAATTCCATCTCCCGGCCGCCAAGCACATAAATGAAGTGCATTCCAAAATTTTTGTTTAGATACTCTGCGAACTGACTAAATTGGGACTCACTGCCCCTCCAGACCACAAAAATATCATCCATATACCTGATGAATGTACCAATGAACCGAGCAAAAGGATTCCTATCCGGAAATTTATTTATTTTTTTTAAACTGCCAAAAATAAATAGCAAACGTACAAGCCACGGGTTTGTGTAACGCCAAGCGCTCCGGGTCCCGCTCCTCCCCCGGAGCGCTCGCAGCATTCTGATCTTGCTTGCAGCACCCTGGTCAGACTCGCTGACCGGGAGTTCTGCTCTGTGTCCCCCGGCGGGGATGCGATCCGCGCTGCGGGACGTGCCTGCCCGTGGGTCGCATCCCATTCCATTCACGTGCCCCGTCCTCCTGCTCAGTCCCGGGTGCGCCCGGTCTCTCAGATTTAAAGGGTCAGTGCACCATTAATTGGTGCCTGGTCCAATCAGTTCCAATGACTCCCTACACATATAAACCCACTTCCCCTTCCTGTCCTTGCCGGATCTTGTTGCCCTAGTGACCTGAGAAAGTGTTTTGCGTGTATCCCTAGCCTGTGTATCCAGACCCTTTGCCGTTGCTCCTGACTACGAACCATTGGCGCCTGCCTTGACCTTTTGCCACGTCTGACCTTGCCTTCGCCTTATTCTTGTGTACCATGCCTGTCTCAGCTGTCAGGGGATACGACCTGGGAGTTACCGCTGCAGCAAGGCGGCGGGCTCTGGTGAAAACCGGTAACTTCTTAGAACCGGTCCCCTGGTACGGCCCACGTCATCGCCTCACTGACACAGAGGATCCACTACCCGCATACCAGTCCGGTTCCTGACAGTTTGCTAATTTATTTTTGGCGGATATGATTTTTGTTTTTCCGGATAGGAATCCTTTAGCCCGGTTCATCGGTACATTCAGGTACATTCAGGTATATGGACGATATTTTTGCGGTCCATAGCCTCTTCACACCAGAAATCAAGAAGACATGGCTTGAAAAACCGATCATGGGCACGTGCCCATGTGGCAAATGTAGCTTTTGTGGCTACATCGCCAGACGAAAAGAGTTTACCAATCCAGCAGATGGTAAAGTCAATAAATTTGATTATGTGAATTGCCGGAGTCAAGGAGTGATCTATGGGGCCCTGTGCCCATGTCCTATGCTATACATAGGCAAAGCCATACAGGAGCTTAGAAGGAGGGTATCAAAGCATGTAACTCATGCTGATACACCTCTGACCCGACATACATGGCTGAAACATGATGGAAATCCTAAGAGTCTACAATTTTTCGGACTAAGGCAGATCAAGCTAGGCCCAAGAGGAGTGAGCTTGGATAAGATCCTCCTCAAAGAGGAGTCCAAATGGATTTTTAGGCTCCGGTGCCTGGCCCCAACGGGACTAAATGAAGGTTTTACCTTCACATCTTTTATATGAGGTATCTATGAATGGATATGATATTAAACCTATAATTTGTGTATATATTTTAATTTGATTTATTGGAGTTAGTGCACAGAGGGATGAGAGCATGTGTCACCCGGCCTGAGACCTCTAATGAATATATGTCAACTTCTGACCAGTTAGATACTACATGTTGTGGTTCACAATAAGGGTTTTGAGTTATGAGGTAATCTTCCTATAATATACAGATATAAAAATGACACAAGATTATGGCCATGTTAAATATGGTTTAATATAAGTTTAATTGACAACTAAAATACATCAGGTAATATCCTAACTGTCAGACTTAATACTGTTGACAAATTGTGGTCACATAAACCACTATTAAACCTGTTCATTTTGAGACTAACACCTGGCCGTGGATGCTCAGGCGCAGTGCTGTTGTACTGCGTGAATGCGCGTCTGCGAGCGGGGTCCGGGATCAGAGCCTGGATCCGGGTCTCCGTGGCAACTTCTAAACATCGACAGGTAGGACGCTACAGCTGATTGGCTGAGACCAATAGGTATATGAGTAACAGAGTATCAATGGTATGACATCATACTGATGCGACCTGCGATCGTTGTGATGTCATGAACAGAGGTCTTAAGAGCCGTGTGTGGCGCATGGACTCTCAGTCTGCTACTGACATCCTTGAGAAAGCCACGCTCCAGTGGCAAAACATGTAGGATGTAGCAGTACACTTATATTTTAAGCCGCACCACTGTCTTTAGGCACCATAAGAGCAGGGTGTAGTATACACTTGCTCATTGGCAAATACCACAAGTTAGTGCCATTTCAGCACTAATATCCCAAACCCCATAAGGACTGGTTAATAAAGTGTTTAAAGGGGTTATCCAGGAAAAAAAAAATGTTTATATATCAACTGGCTTCAGAAAGTTAAACAGATTTGTAAATTACTTCTATTAAAATATCTTAATCCTTTCAGTACTTATGAGCTTCTGAAGTTAAAGTTGTTCTTTTATGTCTAAGTCCTCTCTGACACGTGTCTCGGGAACCGCCCAGTTTAGAAGCAAATCCCCATAGCAAACCTCTTCTAAACTGGGCGTTTCCCGAGACAGGTGTCATCATAGAGGACTTAGACAGAAAAGAACAACCTTAAATTCAGAAGCTCACTAGTACTGCAAGAATTAAGATTTTTTAATAGAAATAATTTACAAATCTGTTTAACTTTCTGGAGCCAGTTGATATATATATAAAAAGTTTTTTCCTGGAATACCCCTTTAATGCTGGATTTAATAAAAGGATTAATCCAGCATATACATAGTGACAGGGGTGGAGATAAGTAAATTAGTGCTTTGACAGTGGATGTGCTTTTAACCTACGTGCACATGATTTTATATGTTTATAAAAAAATAAAAGTTAAGTTTTACGGTGGAGGGATTTATGAGGGATTGTTGTTGTAGCATGGTAAGTCACCAGCACCAGCTGGCAGCACGTCATCTTTGGTGTTCCGACCACCGCTTCTCCGGTCCCGGGACCTACTGCTATGGTCTATAGGCCATAGCAGTAGATCGTGACCCCGGACCGAAGAAAAGTGGAATAGTGGAGAAGGACCAGGAGTGTTGAAGGGGGGACTTAAGGACCAGGGGAGGACTAAGGCTAAGTTTGCAGAGAAGGCAAAAGCACAAGAAAAAAATTCCAAAAAAATTACCACAACACAGGAAAAAGCAGTAGCAGTTTTTCTGTGCTTTTGCAGGTAAAAAAAAATAGGGAGAAACCTAGCCTTAGGGGTCTCTGGGAGCAGGAGTCTGGAGGAGGGCTTGGAGGGCAGAGGGGTCTGGGGGAATTAGGACTCGTCCACACTACGAACTTCCACCAGCAGAATTTTGCTTGTTTGCAATGGGATGCTGCTGCTCTGTGCACACCATGGAAGACAGTGTGTGGTAGTATTATTTTTAGAGGGCATGATGTTTGGCAGTATAAAATACAGGGTACACAGGGTTTGGCAGTATTATATTTAGGAAGCACAGCAAGGGTCAAGTTCTGGAAAAAAAAGTGCAGGAACTCACCCAAGATTTCCACTGAAGGGCTGGTCCTGCAGAACTCCTGCTAATGGGAACTGTGTTCCTGCTGTGGAAAAAGTGCAAGAACTTAGATCCCACGCGTTCCTGCAGGACTTGAGCCCTGAAGCACAGTCTCTCAAAGGGTTATAATGATTGTTGTCTTTATACAGAGGATGAGGATCGGCTGGCAGAGTGAGGAACCAATGATGTCCAGGCATCGAACTTTACAGAGGAAGATGGAGCTGGAAGAAGACCTGGCGTCTGGACCAGATGAAGAAGAAAAGGAAAGACAACAGAGAAGACGTCTCCTGTGAGTCATTTTATGTTTGTGTATTCTCCTCACTGTTCCATTAGATCTCTCGTCACTTCAAGTTTTGCAGTACTAATGGATGAAACTGTACCCCAATATGAGCTGATACAAAACTACAACTCCAATAGTGCCTGTAGCTCTCCAGACATAATGGGTGTTGTAGCTTTGCAACAGCTGGAAAGAGTGACTTGAACTGAAGTGACTTTAGACCATGCAGCCCATTTTATTTTAACGGGGCCGGACTCCTGTGACACCCAAAAAAAAAAAAAAAGACATAGTCTAATATGCCCAGGCCTATTTTTGGTCTCAGTCTGTTCCCTACTTGACAGGCCCGCAACAAGTCTCAGTGGAAGGGAAGAGGGGGGGGGGGGGGGACATCATAAAGAAGTGCTCCGTCTTCCAGGCAGCCTTAATCTTGCCCTGAGAGCAGGATAGATTTGCAATGAGGATTTCCTCCTGCTCTGCACAGTTCCTGACATGGACAGAGGGGTCAGCAGAGAGCACTGTGGACAGACAGAAATGAAATTAAAAAAGAAAATAACTTTCTCTGTAGTAAACAGCAGCTGAGTAGTACTGGAAGGATTAAGATTTTTTAATAGAAGTAACTTACAAATCTGTTTAACTTTCTGGCACCAGTTGACACCGGCCTCTAACAACGTCCGGGACTCGTGGCTAATAGTGCGTGGTACTGATCGCGGTGCCACACTCTATTAACCCTTTAGACACGGCGTTCAAAGTTGAATGCCGCATCTAAAGTGAAAGTAAAACGTTGCCAGTTAGCTGTGGGGGCTGTTCGGGATCGCCGTGGGATGCTGGGCATGCTGGAAAGTCTGGGCATGCTTGGAGTTGTAGTTTTGCAACATCTGGAGGACTACAGTTTGGAGACCACTACTTAGCGGTCTCCAAACTGTTCTTCCCCAGTTGTTGCATAACTACAACTCCTAGCATGCCCAGACTGAAGGGCCAGATATTGCAGAACTACATGCCCAGCATCCCTGATTGTCTGGCCATGCTGGGAATTGTAGTTTAGCAACAGCTGTAGGCACACTGATTGGTAAACACTGAGCTAGAGTCTGTTTCCTAACTCAGTGATTCTAACCCCTGTGCCTCAAGGTGTTGCAAAACTACAACTCCCAGAATGCACTGACAGACCGTACATGCTGGGAGTTGTAGTTTTGCAACAGCTGGAGGCACATTGGTTGGAATCACTGAGCTAGAGTCTGTTTTCTAACTCAGTGGTTCCCGACCAGTGTGCCTACAGCTGTTGTAAAACTACAGCTCCCAGCAAGTACGGTCTGTCAGTGCATTCTGGGAGTTGTCATTTTGCCACAGCTGAAGGTTTGGGGCATCCCCCCCATGTGAATGTACAGGGTACATTCACACGGGCGGGTTTATAGTGGGTTTCCTTCAACAAGTTTGAGCTGCGGCAAATCTTCTGCCGCAGCTAAAACTCCCAGCTGAAAACTTACTGTGAACATCCGCCTGTGTGAATGTACCCTAAAAACACTACACTACACTAACAAATAATAAAATGTAAAACACTACATATACACTTACATGTCCCCCCCCCCCCCAAATAAAAATGAAAAACATCTCATACGGTAGTGTTTCCTAAACGGAGCCTCCAGCTGTTGCAAAACCTCAACTCCCACAACTCCCAGGCTGGGAATCTTGCAACAGCTGGAGGCACCCTGTTTGGGAAACACTGCTGTAGGGTTTTACTGTAGGTAACTGGGTCCGTCACTATTGCAAATTCCTTATTTAAGCCTCAAATGCGCATGGCGCCCTCTCACTTCAGAACCCTGTCGTATTTCAAGGCAACAGTTTAGGGCCACATATGGGGTATTTCCATACTCGGGAGAAATTGCACTACAAATTTTGGGGGGATTTTTCTCCTTTTACCCCTTATGAAAAGGTAACGTTGGGGGCTACACCGGCATGTTAGTGTAAAAAAAATTAACATTTTTACACTAATATGCTGGTGTTGCCCCACACTTTTCATTTTCACAAGAGGTAAAAGGAGAAAATGACCCCCAAAATTTGTAACACAATTTCTTCTAAGTACAGTAATACCCCATATGTGTATGTAAAATGCACTGCGGACGAACTACATGGCTCAGGAGTGAGAGAGCGCCATGTACATTTGAGGCCTAAATTGATGATTTGCACAGGGGTGGCTGATCGTTACAGCGGTTCTGACACGCAAAAAAAAAAGAAAACACCCACATGTGACCCCATTTTGGAAACTACACCCCTCATGGAACGTAACAAGGGGTATAGTGAGCCTTAACACCCTACAGGTCTTTGACAAATTTTCACTAAAGTTGGACATGAAAATAAAAAAATAAACATTTTCCCCTGAAATGCTGGCATTACCCCAAATTTTTGATTTTCACAAGGGGTAATAGGAAAAAAAGCCCCCCCAAATTTGTAACCCCATTTCTTCTGAGTATATAAATACCCCATTTGTGGAAGTAAAGTGCTCTGCGGGCGAATTACAATGCTCAGAAGAGAAGGAGCACCATTGGGCTTTTTGGGAGAGAATTAGGCTGGAATTGAAGGCTATGTGTGTTTACAAAGCCCCCATGGTGCCAGAACAGTGGACCCCCTCCACATGTGACCCCATTTTGGAAACTACACCCCTCATGGAATGTAACAAGGGGTACAGTGAGCATTTACTCCCCACAGGTGTCTGACAGATTTTTTAAACAGTCGTCCGTAAAAATGAAAAATGTAATTTTTCATTTGCACAGCCAACTGTTCCAAAGATCTGTCAAACGCCAGTGGGGTGTAAATGCTCACTGCACCCCTTATTAAGTTCTTTGAGGGGTGTAGTTTTCAAAATAAGTATGCTATGTGTTTTTTTTTTTTTTTTTTTTTTTTTTTTACTGTTCTGCCATCATGGGGGCTTCCCAAATGCAACATGCCCCAAAAAAACAATTTCAGCAAAATTCGCTCTCCAAAAGCCTAATGTTGCTCCTTCCCTTCTGAGCCCTCTAGTGGACCCACAGAGCACTTTACATACACATATGAGGTATTTCCTTACTCGAGAAAAATGGGGTTACAAATTTTGTGGGGCATTTTCTCCTATTACTCCTTATGAAAATGAAAAGTTTGGGGTAACACCAGCATTTCAGTGTTAAAAATCAAATTTTTCATTTTCACGTCCCACTTTAACGAAAAGTCGTCAAACACCTGTGGGGGGTTAAGGCTCACTGGACCCCTTGTTACGTGCCTTGAGGGATGTAGTTTCCAAAATAATATGCCATGTGGGGTTTTCTTTTGCTGTTCTGGCATCATAGGGGCTTCCTAAATGTGACATGCCCCTCAAAAACCATTTCCGAAAAATTCACTCTCCAAAATCCCATTGTTGCTCCTTCCCTTCTGTGCCCTCTACTGCATCCACCGAACACTTGACATACACATATGAGGTATTTCCTTAGAGAAATTGGGTTACAAATTTTGGTGGCTTTTTCTCCTTTCCCCTTGTAAAAATTCAAAAACTGGGTCTACAAGAACATGCGAGTGTAAAAAATGAAGATTTTGAATTTTCTCCTTCACTTTGCTGCTATTCCTGTGAAACACCTAAAGGGTTAACAAACTTTCTGAATGTCATTTTGAATACTTTGAGGGTGCAGTTTTTATAATGGGGTCATTATGGGGTATTTCTAATATGAAGGCCCTTCAAATCCACTTCAAAACCGAACTGATCCCTGAAAAATTCCGATTTTGAAAATTTTGTGAAAAATTGAAAAATTGCTGCTGAACTTTGAAGCCCTCTGAAGTTTTCCAAAAGTAAAAACATGTCAACTTTATGATGAAAATATAAAGTAGACATATTGTATTTGTGAATCAATATATCATTTATTTGGAATGTCTGTTTTCCTTACAAGCAGAGAGCTTAGAGAAATACATTTTACATTTTTTCATCAAATTTTGGAATTTTTCACCAAGAAATGATGCACGTATCGACAAAAATTTACCACTAACATGAAATAGAATATGTCACGAAAAAACTATCTCTGAATCAGAATGAAAAGTAAAAGCATCCCAGAGTTATTAATGCTTAAAGGGACAGTGGTCAGAATTGCAAAAAATGCTCCCGTCCTTAGGGTTATAATGGGCTCCGTCCCCAAGGAGTTAAACGTATAAATTTTCCTGCATGTAGTTATGATTTTTCCCAGAAGTATGACAAAATCAAACCCATAAAAGTAGGGGATCATTTTAATTGTGTGGACCTACAGAATAGACCTACAGAATTAGGTGTTATTTTTACTGAAAAATGTACTGCGTAGAAACGGAAGCCCCCAAAAGTTACAAGATGGCGTTTTTTCTTCCATTTTGTCGCACAATGATTTTTTTTCCGTTTCAACATAGATTTTTGGGTGACATGACTGATGTAATTAAGTAGAATTGGTGGCGCAAAAATAAGCCATCATATGGATTTTTAGGTGTAAAATTCAAAGGGTTAGGATTTTTAAAAGGTAAGTAGGAAAAAACGAAAGTGCAGAAATGGAAAAATGCTGAGTCCTTAAGGGGTTAACTGTGTGTATATTTACAAAGCACAAAATCAAATTGTTTTTCATTAGATACATAGTTTTTTTATTACTGTCAAAAAGTTTAACATGTATCATGCATTTAAAAAAAACTAATCCAGTGCCTGACAAAGACGTGGCCTTATGTGTTACCTGTATCATTATAAAGATGATTTCCGTGACGGAGAAGACAATATCAGTCGGCTGCTTACATGTTAACAGACTTGAATCATAACAAATCTTAAAGACAGAAACTAGAAGACTGCAGGTTCCAAACAATACAAGACAAACTGAAAAAAAGGAAAAATAGTTAGAATTTTCAAAAGAGGTTTCAATATTTAGTGTTTAGCAGAGCAGAGTGTGTGTGTTTAGCAGAGCTGAGTGTGTGCATGTGTACATCACAGCTGAGTGTGTAGGGCTTTGTGTATTGCGCTTTAGTAGTATGCTGTGTGTATTCAGCAGAGCTGAGTATGTAGGCTAGGTGTGAAGGGCTAAGCTGTGTGTGTGTGTGAGTAGTAGAAATGTGTATGTAGTTGTGTTTCCTTCTGCTCTGTGTATCTTGGAGGTGAACATAGAGAAAACTGTAGGGGGGACTGCAGCTGATTGGCTGCTGATGCAGCTGATTGGCTGCTGATGCAGCCTGGCAACTAAGGGACAAGAAGTTTACAGCAGTGAGGCCAAGCATCATCACTGCCTGGGAGCACCCACAGAGTGCAGGAGAACTGCAGAAGCTCATACAGGAGATAAAGGGTGCTTCCAGCATAGGGACAAAAAAAAAAAAGAAAAAAAGGCTGGAAATGATCAGAGACC
Source organism: Hyla sarda (assembly GCF_029499605.1). Taxonomy (NCBI): domain Eukaryota; kingdom Metazoa; phylum Chordata; class Amphibia; order Anura; family Hylidae; genus Hyla; species Hyla sarda. The sequence continues at coordinate 35,545,895 of NC_079201.1, read as the reverse complement.
ATTACAAGTATGGCTGCAGGGTCTCTTTTTTGTTTTTGATTACTGATGACATGTACGCTTTAAGTATGAGGGATTTAGAATTTATGTTATATATTGCTTAACAGGTCAGCTCCAGTGTTCAAAATACAGCTTTGAACAAAGACATTATTATCAACAAATTAGTGCTCACCCAATTTGTGTGAAGGTATTATACATAATGGGCACCATCATTTAAAAAAACTTTTGAAATGTTACAGAGACATACATTTTGATATATATATATATATATATATATATATATATATATGTATAAAAAAATTGGATCAGTCTGGGTTTGGGTTTTTGCTAGATAGAGCTGGGAAAAGTATGCTCTAAGTGTATTTTCTCATTCGTCACTAAGAGACCAAGATGGTCTCATAGTGTAAGTCTCAAATGCAGGCTTTTCTCCCCACTAGAGATTGGTCAGGGTCTGATTAAAATTTTTTTACATTTTTCTAGGACATTTCAAAAGCTATTAACACCTATAGTATATGTGCTGTAAATGTATGGTGCTGCAGGCTAGTACTTCACACACAGTGCTGTACATTTACAGGGTGGTTATGAAGCAAATGCAGGAGTGCTGGAGATCACAATGATGTCTGCTGATCATGGCATGTATGGGGAAATTAACAGATGCCAGTGGGTTCAATGGGCTTATCGCACCCCTGCAGTGCGTTCAAGAGGGGTCAAGTGAGTTTAAATGATGGCCAATGGTCTATTACCCTCATTAGTGCTGCAGAATAGCTCACCTTCTTGTACAGTCTGCCTAGGCAGGCTGTACAAGAAAATCACCAATAGTACAGCTCAGTACAGTGTTATTGCATAGTACTGATCAGTTCATGCAATCTAATGATTGTAAAATAAATAATAAAGTTGGAAATAAATAAATAAAGGCACCCTAAAAACATTGTAAATCACCTTCCCTTTCCCATTAAAAAATTCAAAAAAGCAACAACCACAAAAAAATAATTTGGTATTGCAACAATGCCAAAACTATTAAAATATAATATTTATGATCACGCATGATGAAAGGCGTAAACATAAAAAAAATACCAAAAACCAGAATTGCAGATTTTTGGTCAAATAATGTATCAGAAAACAATAAATAAAAATTCATTAAAAAGTCCCTTCAAAACAAAGGTACAAACAAATAATAGAATATGTAGAAATATAGAATATGTCGACAGATAAGAACCATTCTGCCCATTTAGCCTGGCCAATATCCTGAATACTATAAATAGTCCTTGGCCCTATTTTATATGAAGGATAGCCTTATGCTAATCCCATGCATGCTTAAATGGGCACTGCCAGATCCAAAAACTTTTTCTATATGATGTTACTGATGAAAATAAAAAACCTTTTGTAATATAGTTGATTAAATTTTTTTTTATATTTAATAAAGAAATTGGCTTCTGAAAATGCCACCACTAGGGGTCCCCATACCTACTGGGACACAAACTAGTTCTGTAGCAGCATCAGCTTGTCCATGAGTCATGGACAAGAGATGACTCATGGACAAGGCTGCATATGCAGGTCCACCAATCACCTCCCACCAGCACAAGGATTTCTAACACTATGAGCTAATGAAAATAGGTATTTAAAAAAAAAATAAATATAGGTGATAGATGTACATAGTCAGAATTAGATACTGAGTAACCATATTTTTTTTTTTGTGGGATCTGACAGGTACGTTTTAAATTTCTTTATTGTATTTGCAGTTATCACTTTTACAGGAAGGCTACTCCATGCATCCACTACTCTCAGAGATAAGTAATACTTTCTGATATTACTGCAGAAACCTTTGCCCCTTTCATTTAAAACTATGTCCTCTTGTAGTAGTGTTTGTTACTTTAAAGAGTTCCTGTCACCAAACTAAACTTTTAATGGAAAACTGTCCACTTGCTCCTCCTGCATTAACCAGCAGTACTGGTTGGTAGTGCGGGGGACGCTGATCAGTTTGATGCATACCATGCAGAGATCATTCGTCCATTGCAAATGCAAATGCAAATTAGCTGCTAACTGGCACGGGAGGGGTTACTGCCTTCATCTGGCACTGTGACGTAACTGCCGCCCGGCCCGCAGCACTGTCCGGCTTATGAATATTCATGTTCTCCCTCAGTGGAGTCCTGAAATCAGTGGAGAGGAGAGGGAGATGATGAGGGAGAACATGAATATTCATAAGCCGGGCGGTGCTGCGGGCCAGGTGGAGATTAAATCACAGTGCCAGATGAAGGCAGTAACCCCTGCCAATTAGCAGCTAATTTGCATATCAAGAACAAAGAAGATAAAGGACGAACGGCGCGGCAGATCCGGGCATGGTATGCATTAAACTGATCAGCGTTCCCCGCACTACCAGCCAGTACCGCTGGTTAGTGCGGGGGGGAGCAAGCTGACAGTTTTCTTTAACCCCTAAACGACCACGGGTGTAAATGTACGAACTGGTTTGGCGGTACTTCGCGCACCAGGACGTACATTGACGTCCTATGTATGACCGGGAGCATCAGAGCGGTGGTCGCGTCATACACTGCAGGTTCCGGCTGCTGTCAGCAGCCGGGGACCCGCCGGTAATGGCTAACATCGGCGATCACGCGGATGTCTGCCATTAACCCCTCAGATGCCATGATCAGTACAGATCACGGCATCTGTGGCAATGCGCAAGTTAAAATGGATGATCGGATCACCCGCAGCACTGCCGCGGTGATCCGATCATCTGTAGTGGTGGACTGAGGTCCCCTCACCTGCCTCCGTGTGTCTCCCGGCATCTCCTGCTCTGGTCTGAGATCGAGCAGACCATAGCAGAAGATCACCGATAATACTGATTAGTGCTATGTCCTTTGCATAGCACTGAACAGTATTAGCAATCAAATGATTGCTATAAATGGGGACATCCCCCCCTATGGGGTCATAAAAAGTGTAAAAAAAAAGTTGAAAATTGTAAAAATTAAAAAGTAAAAAAAATTAAAAATCCCCTCCCCCAATAAAAATGAAAATTGTCAGTTCTTCCCATTTTACCCCCAAAAAGCGTAATTTAAAAAAAAATAAACATATTTGGTATCGCTGCATGCGTAAATGTCCGGTCTATCAAAATATAATGTTAATGATCCTGTACGGTGAACGGCGTAAACGTATAAAAATTTAAAAAAGGCCAAAAATTCAGCTTTTTTGTCCCGTTTTATTCCCCCCCCCAAAAAATCATAAAAAATGATCTAAAAGTTTTATATAGGCAAATGTGGTATCAATAAAAAGTACAGATGACGGCACAAAAAATAAGCCCTCATACCCCCCTATATACGGAAAAATGAAAAAGTTATAGGTGGTCAAAATAGGGCGATTTTAGATATTTTAGATTACTGATTTTGTACAAAAATTTTTAGAGTTACATTTTTTTTAAAGGGCAGGAAGGGTGTTAGGAGTAATTAGGGAATATAGTCTGAGTTAGTGAGAAAATATGGTTTGATTGACAGGTACTCTTTAACCCCTTGAAAACGCAAGAATTATAAATTTTAGCATTTTTGTTTTTTACCCCTCACTTTCTAATATACACTTAAAAGTTTCCTCCTATAGACCAATATGAGGGCTTGGTTTTTTGAGCCGCCAATTGTTCTTTCTAATGAAATCAATGATTTTACCACAAAATCTACAGAGAATAAAAAAATATATATTTGTGGTGCGAAAATGAAAAAAAAATGCCATTTTGTAAATTTTGGGGGCTTCCATTTCTACGCAGTGCACTTTTTGGTAAAAATTACACATTATCTTTACTCTGTAGTTCCATACAATTACAACAATATTCAATTAGTTTTGGTTTTAATTTAGTTGTAAAATATAACTTTTGGTACAAAATTATTCTTAAAATTGGTCTCTTCTAGGGATGTATGAGCACCGGGATCTATGGTTTTGATCTGTGCCATTTTTGTTTTTATGGGATTTTTGTTGGCTTTTTATGAATTTATGGTATATGAAGTGACCAAAAATATAGTTACATATAGTTACATAGTTAGTACTGTTGAAAAAAGACATACGTCCATCAAGTTCAGCCAGGGAATTGAAGGGTAGGGGTGTGTATGCATTGTGTGTATGCAATATGCATTTCTGGACTTTGGTATTTTTTCTTATGTATACACCATTGACTGTGCACTTAAATTAACATTCTATTTTAATAGTTTAGAAATTTGCACATGCCAAATATGTTTATGTTTATTTTTATTTACATTATTTTATTTAAAAATGGGAAAACAGGGGGTGAGTAAAACTTTTATTAGGGAAGGGGCTTATTTACATTTATTAACATTCTTTAATCTTAAGGTCACAATTTTTTAGTCCCCATGAGGGACTAATACGTGCAATCTTTCGATTGACTGGCTGCCATTCTATCAGAGCCTGTAGGGAAGCGAGGGAGGTAAGTACAGCCTTTTTCTTACAGCCTGGGCATATTTATGTTAAAAACACTTTTTTTTTCCAGACATCTCCTGTTACAACAATGGATATAGATTTATGTCCATTGTTGACTCCCGCTGTATAAGTCACACTTCATACCCAGTGGGTCCCTATTGCTATCGGCAACCAAGACCTGTGGCTAATGATGGACATCACCGATCAGGCTGATGTTCAGCAATAACCCTTTAGAGAACTAATCCCGGATAGTCCAGTGAGCTGATCTGAACTACCGAGACAAAATTGCGACATCTCGATCAGCTGCGAGGACTGCAGGGGGTCCTTTCCTTGGCTTCTTGCCCTTCAATCATTGCTCCAATGTCCAGTCAGCCATGACAGGCTGGAGCATTGGAGTGCCGATAACACTAATCATTGCAGTGCAATGGCATAGCATGAAATGGGTATTCCCCTAGCCAAAGCAATGCTGCTGGCCAAAAATTTTTGCCAGGAGAATGTTAAAGGGGTATTCCAGGCAAAAACGTTTTTTTATATATCAACTGGCTCCGGAAAGTTAAACAGATTTGTAAATGACTTCTATTAAAAAATCTTAATCCTTCCAATAGTTATTCGCTTCTGAAGTTGAGTTGCTGTTTTCTGTCTAACTGCTTTCTGATGACTCACGTCCCGGGAGCTGTCCAGCTCCTATGGGGATATTTTCTCATCATGCAAGGGATATTCTCCCATCATGCACAGCTCCCGAGATGTGACATCATCATTGAGCAGTTAGACAGAAAACTTCAGAAGCTAATAACTATTGGAAGGATTAAGATTTTTTAATAGAAGTAATTTACAAATCTGTTTAACTTTCCGGAGCCAGTTGATATATATAAAAAAAGTTTTTGCCTGGAATACCCCTTTAACACAGGATTTTTTTGACGTTTTTGGAAAAGTGCCTCTGCAATTTTTGAGCCAAAGCCAGAAGTGTATTTAAAAGGAATGAGAAATATAATGGAAGGATTTATACTTCTTCTTCCTACTGTTTGAAACCTGTGTGGATACCTAGTCTAAACAGGATAGGGGATAACTAGCAGATTGGTGGGAGACTGATCGCTGTGCTTGGCAATGTTCAAAAGCCCCATAGGGAATGACTGCAGCACTTACTGCGCCTACGCACTGGCACACGGAAAGTACATTTTAGTGACATGTAATGTGTTCCCTGTTCTACAGGTTTAGCACATAAAGTCTAGAGGAGGACATTGGAGAATCTCCCCAACAGCAATTTGAGCAAGTAAATCCTTATAACCAGGACAAACCTGAATAATAAAATATGGTATTGATTATTTAATGCATATACTGCAGTTATGAATGCTGCCTAATGAATTTGCTAGAATACTGAGGAGCATCTAACAACTGCAAACCATATAAACTGTGAGCAGGTGAGTAACAAAGCAGAAATATATACAGCACACCTCTTTCTATTCATCCACTCTAATTACCTCTCAGCCATAGTGCGCCAGCATGGTGGTCCTGTAGAATTGCTGCATATCTTTTTCTGCGTGACCACAGTAAATAGTAGATTGCCCATGCTGAGCTGCAGAACATAAGGACTGAAAGAAAAATATATGCGTTCTTGGCAGGCATTGAACTGATAACTACACTACTGATCAGTGCAGCACCCAGCAATGTGACATTCACAGCCAAGAGTCCAGAAAAAAGTCGTCCAGTTCCCCGCGCCCGCTGGTGATGAATCAATGTAGATGGGCAATGTCGGTGGAGCCAGGAATGTTCATAATTTATACTGGGACCTTCATGGGTCATAGGCTGGTTGGGCTCTGTAAGTTCCATATCTATAAAGAAAACAAGAACCACATTAAATGAAATCTAAATATCCTGAACAATTAAGGACCTCTACACAGGAAGATTACTGGCTGAACAGGTTGATATTGCCTGGTGTAATAGGGCCAGCGATCAGCCAATGAAAAGGCAAACGCTTATTTGTCATCTGATCGGGCTGCTTTGACCCGTTAAAAAAAAAATCATTGCCCTGAGCTGCAAATCTTCCTGTCTAATAGGGGATGTGAGGCTGAGAAGTGATGGCAGAAAAGGGCCAAACGAACAAACCAGCGATTATTTGTGCGACCCTTCAAGCCCAAGGACTGTTTCTTCAAGGAAGCCTTTTAACCCCTTGGGGACGGAGGGTTTTTCTGTTTTTGCACTTTCGTTTTTTTCCTCCTTACCTTTTAAAAATCATAACCCTTTCGATTTAGCACCTAAAAATCCATATGATGGCTTATCTTTTGCGCCACCAATTCTACTTTGTGATGACATCAGTCATTTTACCCAAAAATCTACAGCGAAACGGAAAATAAATCATTGTGCGACAAAATTGAAGAAAAAACGCCATTTTGTAACTTTTGGGGGCTTCCGTTTCTACGCAATAAATTTTTTGGTAAAAAGACACCTTATCTTTATGCAGGAAAATTTATGCGTTTAAAATTGTCATCTTCTGTCATCTTATAACTTTTTTTTTATTTTTCTGCACATCTGGCAGTATTAGGGCTAATTGTTTGTGCCGTGATCTGAAGTTTTTAACAGTACTATTTTTGCATTGATCGGACTTTTTGATCGCTTTTTATTCATTTTTTTATGATGTAAAACAAAAATACACTATTTTGGACTTTGGAATTTTTTTGCACCTACGCCATTGACCGTGCGGTTTAATTAACAATATATTTTTATAATTCGGACATTTTCGCATGCAGCGATATCACATTTGTTTATTTTTATTTACGTTGTTTTTTTTATAAAATGGGAAAAGGGGGTGATTCAAACTTTTCTTAGGGAAGGGATTTAATGATTTTTATTAACCTTTTTTTTCAACTTTTTTTTTTTTTTAATGTTATAGCTCCCATAGGGGGCTATAGCACTGCACTCACTGATCTTTTACATTGATCAGTGGTTTCTAATAGGAAACCATTGATCAATGATTCTGCCGTTTGACTGCTCATGCCTGGATCTCAGGCACTGAGCAGTCATTTGGCGATTGGACACCAGGAGGTAGGTAAGGGGACCCTCCTGCTTTCCTACAGCTGTTCGGGATGCCGTGATTTCGCCACGGCGATCACAAATTCCCCCATGAGCTAACCGGCATTAGTTTACTTTCACTTTAGACGTGGTGTTCAACTTTGTAATATTTCTAAAGGTTTAATAGCGTGCGGCACCGCGATCAGTGCCGCGCGCTATTAGCCACGGGTCCCAGCCATTGTTAGAAGCTGGGCCCGACCCGCTATGACCTAGGTACAGGTGCGTCCTCCGTCCCCAACAGGTTAAGATTGTATTTAGATATTACATAGATGTAAGGTAGAAAAAAAACATACATTCAGTTCAGTCTATTAACCTATAGTGTTGGTCCAGAGTAAGGTGAAATACCCCATGAGCTAGAAGCCAAGAAAGATTCCTTCCTGACTCCAAATCTGGCAATCGGAATAAATCCCAGAAACAACAACCTTGTCCAGAATCTAGTCACTTTAACCTGTAATATTATTACTCTCTAGAAATGCATCCAGGCCCCTTTTGATCTTTTTTTTTGTTCACCATGATCACTTCCTCTGGCAGAGCATTCCATATTCTCACTGCTCTTACAGTAAAGAACCCCTTTCTGTGCTGGTGTAGAAACCTTCTACCTGCTAAGATGTAATAGATACAGTCCTGGGTATAAATAGTTCATGGGAGAGATCTCTGTACTGCACACTGATTTTTACATAGTTGTAGGGTGATCCATAAGCCATTTTTTTTCAGAACTAAATAACCCTAATTCTTATAATCTTTCTGGGTACTGTAGTCCTCCTATTCCCCTTATTACTCTGGTTGCCTGTCTTTGAACCCTCTCCAGCTCCACTTGAATTCTCTGCACCAGTGTACAAGAAATAAATAGTCTCACTTCTCTGGAAACCTTCTACCCTCTAAGATGTAATAGATACAGTCCTGGGTATGTGTCACGTTGGGCGTGCAGCCCTGAACTTGCCCACACCCTCTGACCCTGCCTACTTGCGTACCTGTCTGTCAAAACCCGTAGAGTTAATTGGTTCTGAGAGTCTTTTGTTTATCTGGTTGCTGTGGCTACGCCTAGCTCTGGGCTGGTCAGCTGACCTTGTTTAGTTCACCTGTGTAGCTGCCTATTTAAACCTGCTATGTGCTTTCAGACCTCACCTGCGAAAGAGTTCCTCCAGTAGCTAGCATATTTACCCTGTATTCCTGATCTTCTGGTATTTCTGACTTTTGGCTTGGCATTCTGAATTTACTATTGTATTTGCCCCTTGGCACCTTTGACATATCCTGGTAAAGACTCGGCTAGCTGACTTTGACTTATTGTGAGTGTTTGTTTTATATTATTTCTGTTAGTGTTTCCTGACTGTATCCCCACCTGTGACTGTTTTTGTAGTTTATTTTGTTGACAGTGACTTACTTCACTTATTTCGGAAGGGATCGTTATCGTGGTTGTCGATCTGCTGTTTTGGGCAGATAGGCAAGTAGGCAGGGTCAGAGGGAGTGGGTGAGAACTGGGCTACACTTCTTTCCTGCACAGACGTGATATTGTCCTAAACAATGGATCCACAACCACGAGGATTGTCCCTTCCTAACTACCCTGTTTCCCCAAAAGTAAACCCTACCCCGAAAGTAAGCCCTAGCAGGATTATCAGGGTGGGCTGCAATATAAGCCCTACCCCAAAAATAAGACCTAGGCCAGGGGTAATCAACTGGCAGACTGCGGTCCAGATCCGGACCACGGCTGCCAGTAATGCCCGCAGACTTCCCAAACCCTCCCCCTGGCTGGTCCCGCGGCAAGTTACCGTAATTGAGCCGGGGCTGCCCCCGGCTGCTAAGCAACAGAAGGAGATCCCACCGCCGCTGAAAGCTGCAGCTTCCGTACAGTACAAGTTGCGGACGCTACCGTATGAAGGTAGGGAAGTGCTGGTCTCTGCTGGGGATGAAATGTGTACCGTAGTTTATTATGGCAGAGGGGTGGGGGGCACTGTAGGAGTGTGGAGGATGGAGGGCTGTAGGAGTGTGGAGGATGGGGGCTGCAGGAGTGTGGAGGATGGGGGACTGTGGGAGGATGGGGGGCTGTAGCAGTGTGGAAGATGGGGGGGTGCGGCATCCTCCACACTGCTATAGCCCCTCATCCTCCACACTGCTACAGCCCCCCATCCCCCACACTGCTACAGCCCCCCCCCATCCTCCACACTGCTACAGCCTCCCATGTTGTTCAAGGTACATACCATAAGTAAATAAGCCCTACCCTGAAAATAAGCCCTAGTGTGTTTTTTGTGACTAAAATTTATATAAGACCCGGTCTTATTTTCGGAGAAACACGGTATGTGCAGGGACTGTCGGAGTCATAATAATTAAATACAATTCTGTGGCTGTTGGGAACAGCTGGAGGCACACAAAACTAACATAAATAAAACTAAACACACACAGAAATTGTAGTCAGACATCCAGTTCAACCACAGATAGAAAGCGAGGTATCAATACTCAAAAGCAGAAGAAAGGTCAGAAAACAGAGCCAAGATCAATATCCAAAACTTACAGAGAACAATAATGCTGGTTACTGGAACAAGTTCTTTCACTGGCAACCAAGCAAAGAGTGAGCTGGCTTTAACTGCTCCCCCCACAGGTGTAGACTCAGCCTGATTAGCTGCTACAGCACAGAATGGCTAGGGCGCAGCCAAGCAACCAGGCCAAGCCAAAACCTCAGGGAGGGTTAACCCTTTGAGTTCTTACACCTTGGAGAGTGTTCTCCCTCCTTCCTTGGGACAGGAAACAGTTAAAAAAAGAGGTATTCATAAGAGATTTCCTGTCCTGGGGCAGGAGGCAGCTTTGCTTTTTTCTCTCTCCAAGGAATGCATAGAAGGAAGAACTGTGGGCCCCTGTCTGTATATCAGGGATGTCAGGCATCACAAGTGTTGTAAGTCTCCCTGGGGAGCCGCTGTGGTACCAAAGCTCTCATCCATGGTTACCTGTCCCATTGGGGGTCCAGTGCTCTCCGTCTGGTGTTCTCCCTGCTGGTGATGGTAGGAGCCTCTGACTTGTTCCGCTGGTGGAGCTGAGGCCAGGGGTGTTACAGAGCAGTGTCCGCTGTGAGTTTTATGTGGGAGGGGCACAACCCATGTGGAAGCGTGCATCTGCAGGTAGCACACACAGAGGGCATCACCAGAGACGATTACATTGGAGGGAAGTAACCAGAGGCAATGTCTTCTGGTCTCTCTGAACCGCATGTGGAGTCTGGCGGACACAGTCTGCAGACTGTCTACTTGAAGGGGGCCTATTTAAAAGGTGCACAGTGAAGGATGGAGCTAGCCAGTTCCTTATCGGCAACCCTGCTGTATGATTGGCAGCATGAAAGATCATATGCAGCTTGCGGAGACCCAAGAAACTACCAAAGAGGTGATGTCTACTATGGGTAAGGGGTCTGTGGCCCTTGATTCTTTATGGACATGAGTGACTTATTTTCTTTTGCTTGGGATATCCTTAGGTGTTTTCCTTTCAGGTCTTATTAGAGATGAGATTAGACACGCCATTCCCCTTTTCTGGGGAACTATCTTCCACCTCACTACCTCATGAAACTATAACAAGTTTTTTATCTGTGGGATGTCAGGGTTCTGAGAAGGTGAATGGAAGGAGGCTTTTGAAATCTCTTCCTTGGAGGAATTATCTGGAAGACCCTTTTTTCCAGTGGAAAGTGTAAAGCCTTTATTTAAGGCGGTCCACGTCACAATGAATGTGAAAGATGTGAGGGATCCTCAGTCTACCCAAGACAGGATGTTTGAAGGTCTTGTCCCAAAAAAGAGAAAAGTATTTCCCATTCATAAGCATGTGACAGCTTTCATAAAAAGGAAATGGAAGATGACAGATAAAAAGTTTTTTTCTTCCTTCTGTGCTTAAGCTCAAATACCCTTTTTTGAAAGACGAGACTATAGCATGGGATAAGGCCCCTAGAGTGCTCTTAAAAATATAGCACTTCAATTTGAGGCTAGAGGATCCCTAAAGGACCCTATGGACAAAAAGGAAGGTGGATGGATTTTTGAGGAAGGGATAGGAGTCAGGAACTGTAGCTTTTAAGCCTATTATAGCTACCACTTCTGTAGCCAGGTCCCTTAGACTTTGGTTAGACAAAAGGAAGAACATATCAAAGGAGGCACTTAAAGAGAAGAACCTCCATGCCTACTCTAATATCGTCTGTAGATTTTTTATCAGATGCATCGGCAGATGCACTACGCCTGACTGCCATAGCCACTATTTCCTCAAATTCTGCCAGGAGTGCTTTGTGGCTGAAGGACTGGAAAGGTGATATCACTTCCAAGTCAAAGTTATGTGCCATTCTATGCCATGGAGAACTTTTATTTGGCCCAGAGCTGCATACACCATTAGAAAGGGCCTCAGACAAGAAAAATGGATTCCCTGTTATGCCACCTCCCTTTCGGAGTAGGGGAGGAAGGATCCCCAATCAGACACCACAAGGGGTAGAGGTTGGAGGGATCTAGACGGGGTAGAGAGTTTCTTTTTCCCACTCCTGACCCCGCAAAAAAAAACAAAAAACGGCAATGACACCAGGCCTCTTGTGGGAGGAGAGCTTACCGGGTATTTTCATGAGTGGGAAAAGATCACGTCAAGTATTTGCATAAATGACACAATAAAACACAGTCCATCAGAAAGGTTTATTGTAACAATTTTCCATATGGAACAGTCAAGACAGGAGGTTTTAGAATTAGAGATTATTTCTCAGAGGAGAAAGACGTTTCTAATTCCTGTACCAGGGGAAAAAAGGGGCAGGGGTTTTTACTCCTCTCTTCTCCTCATATGAAAACCATTTCGTCTCTTCTGTACGATTAAAAATCTAAAACAATTAAATCAGAGATTGGTGTATGAAAAATTCAGGATGGAGACTATTCCATCAGGCATTCTGAACCTCTTGGAAATTGTTTTATGCCACTCTAGATTTACGTGACGCGTATAATCATGTCCCCAATTTATCCCCCACACCAGAAGCTCCTGAGAGTAGCGGTTTACATCAGAGGGGGGAGTTAGTTCATCTTCAGTACAAAGCCCTTCCTTTCGGTCTGTCTCAGTCACCGAGGGCTTTCACCAAGGTTATAGTGGAATTCAAGAAAATCCTATTATAATCCTGTATCTAGGTGATTTTCTCCTTCTATTACAGACAGAAGATGTTCTCTGCTGACAGATTGTAAAGGTAGAGGAGATCTTTATGACATTAGGATTGAAGGTGAACTTAGAGTCCAGCTAGATTCTGAGGGACAGGCTACATATTTTCCTCAGTAGTCAGGGATGTGCTGGTCAGGAAGACATTCTCTATAAGAGAGGCTATATCAGTTTTAGGAATTTTGACATCATCCATCCCTGCAGTCAGGTGGGCACAGTACCATACAAGAACCCTTCATGCCCAGATACTAGAGGTTTGGGGATGGTTTGAACACTTCTCTGGACTTAAAAATAAAGTCATCCCCAGTAACATTAAGATCTTTTTATTGATGGACAGAGGAAGCCAGCTTATTCAGAGGCATTCCTTGGAACTGCCTAGATCTATTTTTGATCACATCAGATGCCAGCCCCTTGGAGTGGGGGGCTCATGCAGAGTGTCTTCTCATTCAAGGAAGTTGGAACAGGGAGGAAACCTATCCCAGGCCTTACCAAAGATAAAGGAAAGGAATATCAGGATTTACTCCGACAACGCAACTACAGAAGCCTACATAAACCATCATGGGAACAAGGTCAAAATATCAAAAGAGAGTAAGGCCTTATACTGTATTTTCAGATTAGCGGAGCCTCATCTACTGTGACTTCAGAAATCTATTTGAGGGCCTGGAAGTCCTTCTTCAGACTTTCAGATGTATTGGTAAATGTCCTACAACCTCCTGATATACCTCTAGTGTTAGACTTCCTTCAGGCAGGGCTAGACAAGGGTCTTAGACCCAGAACTATTAGGGTCCAGGTTTCGGCACCATGACCCCTGTTTGAATGTAAGTTGGTTTGAATGCAAGTCACCCATGAGTTAAAAGATCCATAAAGGCAGCTGGTAGGCTGATACCTAATATAAGAAGTTTACTTCTCCCTTGGAATTTAAATTTGGTTTTGTCAGCTTTAGTAAAAGCTCCCTTTGAACCTTTGTGTGAGTTATCTATTAACTTGCTAATAATTAAGTTAGCTTTCTTGTTAGCCATTAAGTTGGCGAGAAGGGTAGGGGGAATTATGGCTATCTCTATTGAGGAACCCTTTATGTGTATCCAGGAATATAGAATAGTTATCTCCCCAGATCCAGCTTTTTAGCCAAAAGGTGGTAACAAACTTCCACCGCTCACAGGAGATAGTGATGCCTTCATTTTGTGTAAATCTGGCTAATGAGGGCTATTAATCTGTCTTACTCTGCTTCAAATAGGCTGACTCTGTTAAGGTTTGGAGCACACTCTACCTGGGCAGTCTCTACGTCCTGGGCGCAAAGGGAGGCAGCCACAATTGACCAAATTTGTGGAGCAGCTACATGGGGTCACCACATACCTTTTTTAACCCCCTTCAGGACCAGGCATTACAACAAATTTTTGATATTGCACTCCTTATGGTAACTAAAGAAATCTTTCTACTGTACTTTGTTAAAAATAACACAAATAACAAATAAAAAAGCTGCCACTAGGACATTCCCCCCCATCTCTTGCACATACTTTGGACTCCTGCTGGTGTGGCAAAAAGGCCCCCAAAACTTGTAATTAATTTCCTCTCGAGTAAGGAAATACCTCATATGTGGATGTAAAGTGCTCTGTGGGTGCACAATAGGGCTCAGAAGAGAAGGAGCAACAATGGGATTTTGGAGAGCGAGTTTTGCTGAAATGGTTTTTAACGAAAGTTCGTCAATCACCTGTGGGGTATAACAACTCAATTTACCCCTTGTTATGTTCCTTGAGGGGTGTAGTTTCCAAAATAGTATGCCATGTGTTTTTTTTTTTTACTGTTCTGACATTATGGGGGCTTACTAAATACTCACTGCACCCCTTGTTACAATCCATGAGGGGTACAACAAAAGAAAATGGAGTCACTTTATAGAAATACACAAAATCCAAAGTTTATTAAATCACATATACTTAAAAACACATTGGAGGCATAACACACTCAAAAAACTAGAAAACAAAAAACACCAAGGTGTCACACTTTACCCCGTTCACTGAAAGTAATGACACATAATAAACATAATGGAGAGCAACAAAGAAAAAGAAAAACAGCCCTATAGTAGTAAATACATACTTAGACAATGCACGGTCCCGGGGAGCAGGGTGACACCACCCCAACGCAGCGTTTCGGACAAACCTTTGTCGACAACAAACAGTAACAGTGCGTTACTATTAGCAATTGGATTATCCTATAATTTTTAAGGCAATATATTTTGATGTTTACAGTAACCCAATTTTTGTTGTGTTTTTTGTATTTATAATCCATGAGGGGTGCAGTTTCCAAAATGGGGTCACATGTGGGGGGGGGGGGGGTCCACTGTTCTGGCAGCACGGGGGCTTTTTAAACGCACATGGCCTTCAATTCCAGCCAAATTCTCTGTCCAAAAGCCCAATGGTGCTCCTTCTTTTCTGAGCCTTCTAGTTCGCCAGCAGAGCAATTTACATCTACATATGGGGTATTTCCATACTCAGAAGAAATGGGGTTACACATTTTGGGAGGGTTTTTTCCTATTACCCCCTTGAGAAAATGAAAAATTTGGTGGTAGTGTAGTGTAGTGTTTTTAGGGTACATTCACACGGGCGGGTTCACAGTGAGTTTTCTGCTTGGAGTTTGAGCTGCGGCAGAAAATTTGCTGCAGCTCAAACTTGTAGGAGGAAACCCACTGTAAACCCGCCCGTGTGAATGTACCCCAAACCTTCAGCTGTTGCAAAATTACAACTCCCAGAATGCACTGACAGACTGTACATGCTGGGAGTTGCAGTTTTGCAACAGCTGGAGGCACACGGGTTGGAATCATTGAGTTAGGAAACAGACTCTAGCTCAGTGTTTCCCAACCAGTGTGCCTACAGCTATTGCAAAACTACAATTCCCAGCATGCTCTGACAGTGAGGAATGCTGGGCGGTGTAGTTTTGCAATATCTGTCCCTTCAGATGTATCTGGACCGTCTGGGCATGCTAGGAGTTGTAGTTATGCAACAACTGGGGAAGAACAGTTTGGAGACCGCTAAGTAGTGGTCTCCAAACTGTAGCCCTCCAGATGTTGCAAAACTACAACTCCATGCATGCCCAGACTTTCCAGGCATGCTGGGAGTTGTAGTTCTGCAACATATGAAGGGCCAAATATTGCAGAACTACACGCCCAGCATCCCTGACTCTGGCCATGCTGGGAATTGTAGATTTGCAACATCTGGGGGGCTACAGTTTGGAGACCACCGTATAGTGGTCTCCAAACTGTGCCACTTCAGATGTTGCAAAACTACAACTCCCAGCATACCTAGACAGTCAGTGCATGCTGAAAGTTGTATTTTTGCAACATCTGGAGGACCACAGTTTGGAGACCACTACACAGTGGTCTCCAAACTGTGGCCCTCCAGATGTTGCAAATCTACAACTCCCAGCATGCCCAGACAGCTTTTGGCTATCTGGGCATGCTGGGAGATATCGTTTTGAAACTTTTAGAAGGCCACAGTGAAGATCACTTACCAGCGGTCTTCATTGCAGCCTCCTCCTCACTTTCCAGCCGCATTCCTCCTGATAACTCCCAATGGTCTCTCCCACCGCCGCTGCTCCGGTAAGCCGGTTGGGAAATTAATTTGAACCCTTCCGCCCTGAATTGCCATTGGTCAGTTAGCCTGACCGACCAATGGCAGTGGATAGGAGGAAGTGGCAGCACTGCCACCTCGCTCCTATCCTTTAGTATGGTTGGAACTGTCTGTGACAGCTCCGATCACTGTTATTTTCTGGGCGATCAGGTCACCAGTGAACCAATTTTCCAGAATAGCCGCAAAACGCAGGTCTGAAGAATTGACCGGTGATTTGCGGCGATCGCCGGCATGGGGGGGGTTGCCACGGGATGCCTGCTGATAGATATCAGCGGTCATCCCGGTCCGGTCCCTGCCCGGCGCACTGCGGGGACCAAAATTCGTCCCCAACAGGTTAAGAACCAAGGGCCATTTTTCAAATCTGACCTACCCCCCTTTATGTTGTGATAACTTTGGGGCACTTTAACTTATCTTTGATTCTGAGATAGTTTTTTTGTGACATATTGTGCTGTTAGTGTTAAAGTTTGGAATATATATTCTGCATTTTTGTTAGAAAATTGATTGAAAATGAATATGGGGGCTTTTTCTCCTATTACTCCTTGTGAAAATGAATTCCAGATTATCTGCTTATAAGAAAGATAGTCATGCCATATAGACAAGTTATTAATTTGCATTTACAATTTGCAAATTTACAATTTACAATTTAGGAAGTGTATTAACCCTTTTGGTGTTTCACAGAAATTAAAGGGGTATTCCAGGATTTTTTTTATTTGACTATGCTACAGGGGCTGTAAAGTTAGTGTAGTTCATAATATAGTGTCTGTACCTGTGTGTGACGGTTTTCTCACAATTCTTCTGTGATTTTCACCCCAATATTTATTTTTACCAGCATACAAAATGACTGTTGTCTCGGATTTTTCCCAGCTTGCAATACGGCCAAGACCTGACTCACTAGTCAGCTGATGACAGGGAGCCTGTCTGCTTCAATGGTTGGAGGGATCAATCTGCAACTAATGCAACAGCTGTAGGCACCCTTATTGAAAACCACAGGTCTTTTGAACGGAAGCAGCTCATTTATGTTTCAATGGGTGGGGTGGCTGATGTGTGGGAGGGAGGAAAATGGAATTGTGGGATTTGTAGGCAAAGAAGAAAACTCGCCAGAAACACCAGTTCACAAACAGCTAGCCACAGTATTATGGTAATCTCACAACATAGCCATTTAGCCCCAAGACAAGCGCAGATCCTTCCTAAGCATGTCCATTACTGTCTGCCAGGTACGTACTAAAATTACCTTATGCTGGATAATCCCTTTAAAGCAAAGAGGAATAAAAAATTATTATTTTCTTTTTGCAAATATGCCATTTTGTTCAATTTTTTCTGAAGCACAGTGGGTGCTTATAGAGAAATGCCACTCAATATTTATTCCCCTAATTCTGACAGAGTACTGTGTGGATTTTGGGCCTTCCTTTTATTTAGGATATTTTGTAAACATCTTCGCAAGAGGCAGAGGCCTTTGGGTTCCAAAATATTTTTAAACGACAAATTGATGTTTTCATTGGTATCATTTTGGGGGTAGATATGACACTCTGATCGCTTTTTATTCCATATTTTATGAGGTGGTACAAATAAAAAATTCGGTTTTGCCATTGTTTTTCAGTAAAAAAAAATTTTACTGGCATTTTTCATGGAGTATAAGTTATTTTTAGTCTGCTGTTCGGTACGTTTATGGTAATACCTTATTTGTATAGGTTTTTATTGTTTATCACATTGACATCACAAAAATAATTTTCTGAGAGCTGTAACTTTTTTAAATTACATTTTATTTTTTTACCAAAGGAGCTATGTAAGGGCTTATTGTTTGCGGGATAAGTAGTGGTTTTCAATGGTACTATTTTTGGGTATGTCTGACATTTTAATCACTTTCAACATAATTTTTAGTGAAAAAGCAGTAATTTTTTTCAAGATTATTATTATTATATGTTTTTTATGGTGGTCACCATTCGGTATCAATGACATGGTAATTTTATTTTGCAATTCGGTACGATACTTAATTTATGTTCATTATCTGATGGTTTATTACTTTTACACTATAAAAACTTTTTAATAAAAAAAAAAATCTTGCTTGTGCATTGTCATTTTATTTTTAATTTTTAACAGTCAAACCAAGAAGCTTTATTAAAGCACAAGACAGCAAAATTACAGTGCAAGATAAACATAGATAACAAGCAGGCCATAACCAAATACAATAAAAATAACCGCGGGCTCAAAAAACTCTAGCTACAAAGGAAATGGCTGACAGTAGGACACATAGTAAAGGTATTCCCCAAAGTAAATATAAGAATCAGTTATGGGGCCATCCCCTCCTTAACACAACCAGGCAAGAATAGCAGAGCCTAATACAGGGATAAGCAATGTGGCATGGGCGGACAGTGCGGGACGAGGGCCAGGGCTCCCAAACCACATTAAAGCGGTCATCGCTGACGGCCGACAACTACTCATTCAGCATGATTTGGTTCATTCAGGCCACAACAGGTGGGAGGCATTGGATTGGCTGCTTTCAAGACTTTTATTATTATACAGACAATGTTGTATGATGGCAATTTTTTTCCAGGAAGAGTTGATGTTTTTAGTGGTACTATTTTGGGTTACATGGGACATTTTGATCACTTTTTATTTTAATTTAGGGGGCATTGATATAAAGCTGTAAATTTCTCAAGGCTTTTATTCATTTTTTTTACCGTGTTTATTGTGCGGGTTAAACAAGGTGATAGCTTTATTGCTTGGGTCATTACAGACACGGCGATACCAAATATGTGTATATAATTTTTTTTTGGGGGGGGGGGAGGGAGATTGTGTTTATGTTTATTTAATTTTTTTATTGATTTAATTTTTTATTTTTATTTAAATGTATTGTTTATTCCACAATGTGAACTCTTTTCAGGGTCCAATTTGATGCATGCTTATCACTAAAACTGTCGAGTCGGATCCCGAACAGTTATTCATAACTCCTATACAACCCCTTTTTAACTTCATTTTTTATTACGAAATTCAGTAGAGTTGAATTTAATGTCCTGGTGCGTTGGTACTTAACACACCAGAATGTACATTTACATCCTGTACATGACCGTGAGCACTGGGAGGGGGGTGTTGTGGTGGTGGAGCTCGCGGCAGGTCGTGGCTGCTTTCAGCAGCCAGGGATCCACTGGCAATGGTGCACATCAGCGATCGCACTGATGTGTGCCATTAACCCCTCAGATGCCGTGATCATTACAAATCACGGGATCTGCGGCAGTGCAGTCACTAAAACGGATGAACGGATCACCAGCAGCGCTGCCGCAGGGATCCTATCGTCCAAACCTGCGGACGGAGCTCCCCTCATCTGCCTCCACCGCCTTCCTGGGGTCTTCTGCTCTGGTCTGCGATCGAGCAGACCAGAGCAGAAGATAGCCGATAATACTGATCAGTGCTATTGTCACGATGCCGGCTGGCAGGTAGTGGATCCTCTGTGCCAGAGAGGGATTGGCGTGGACCGTGCTAGTGGATCGGTTCTAAGTCACTACTGGTTTTCACCAGAGCCCGCCGCAAAGCGGGATGGTCTTGCTGCGGCGGTAGTGACCAGGTCGTATCCACTAGCAACGGCTCAACCTCTCTGGCTGCTGAAGATAGGCGCGGTACAAGGGAGTAGACAGAAGCAAGGTCGGACGTAGCAGAAGGTCGGGGCAGGCAGCAAGGATCGTAGTCAGGGGCAACGGCAGGAGGTCTGGAACACAGGCTAGGAACATACAAGGAAACGCTTTCACTGGCACGATGGCAACAAGATCCGGCAAGGAAGTGCAGGGGAAGTGAGGTGATATAGGGAAGTGCACAGGTGATCAGACTAATTGGAACCACTGCGCCAATCAGCGGCGCAGTGGCCCTTTAAATCGCAAAGACCCGGCGCGAGCGCGCCCTAAGGAGCGGGGCCGCGCGCGCCGGGACAGGACCGACGGGGAGCGAGTCAGGTACGGGAGCCGGGGTGCGCATCGCGAGCGGGCGCTACCCGCATCGCGAATCGCATCCCGGCTGGAGGCGGTATCGCAGCGCCCCGGGTCAGTGGATCTGACCGGAGCGCTGCAGTGAGGAGAGTGTAGCGAGCGCTCCGGGGAGGAGCGGGGACCCGGAGCGCTCGGCGTAACAGTACCCCCCCCCTTGGGTCTCCCCCTCTTCTTAGAGCCTGAGAACCTGAGGAGCAGACTTTTGTCTAGGATATTGTCCTCAGGTTCCCAGGATCTCTCTTCTGGACCACAACCCTCCCAATCCACTAAAAAAAAGGTTTTCCCTCTGACCTTTTTGGATGCCAGAATTTCTTTGACGGAGAAGATGTCCGAGGAGCCGGAAACAGGAGTGGGAGGAACAGATTTGGGAGAGAAACGGTTGATGATAAGTGGTTTAAGAAGAGAAACGTGAAAGGCATTAGGAATACGAAGAGAAGGAGGAAGAAGAAGTTTGTAAGAGACAGGATTAATCTGGCACAAAATTTTGAAAGGACCAAGATAGCGTGGTCCCAACTTGTAGCTAGGGACACGGAAGCGGACATATTTAGCGGAGAGCCATACCTTGTCTCCAGGGGAAAAAATGGGAGGAGCTCTTCTTTTCTTATCCGCGAACTTCTTCATGCGTGATGAAGCCTGTAAGAGAGAATTTTGGGTCTCTCTCCATATGATGGAAAGGTCACGAGAAATTTCATCCACAGCGGGCAGACCAGAGGGCAACGGGGTAGGGAGGGGGGGAAGAGGGTGACGGCCGTACACCACGAAAAATGGGGATTTGGAGGAAGATTCAGAGACTCTGAAGTTATACGAGAATTCGGCCCATGGAAGAAGATCTGCCCAGTCATCCTGGCGGGAGGAAACAAAATGTCGTAAATAATCACCCAAGACCTGGTTAACTCTTTCTACTTGTCCATTGGATTGAGGATGATATGCAGAAGAAAAATTTAATTTAATCTTGAGTTGTTTACAGAGAGCCCTCCAGAATTTAGACACGAATTGGACGCCTCTATCCGAGACGATCTGCGTAGGCAACCCGTGAAGACGAAAAATGTGTACAAAAAATTGTTTAGCCAACTGAGGCGCTGAAGGAAGACCAGGAAGAGGGATGAAATGTGCCATTTTGGAGAATCGATCAACGATCACCCAAATAACAGTGTTGCCACGGGAAGGGGGTAAATCAGTAATAAAATCCATACCAATCAGAGACCAAGGCTGTTCGGGGACAGGCAGAGGATGAAGAAAACCAGCGGGCTTCTGGCGAGGAGTCTTATCCCGGGCACAGATAGTGCAGGCTCGCACAAAGTCCACAACATCCGTCTCCAGAGTCGGCCACCAATAGAAGCGAGAGATGAGTTGCACAGATTTCTTGATGCCTGCATGACCTGCGAGATGGGAGGAGTGACCCCATTTGAGGATTCCGAGGCGTTGGCGTGGAGAAACAAAGGTCTTTCCTGGAGGAGTTTGCCTGATGGAGGCTGGAGAAGTGGAAATCAGGCAGTCAGGAGGAATGATGTGTTGCGGAGAGAGTTCAACTTCAGAAGCATCCGAGGAACGAGAGAGAGCATCGGCCCTAATGTTCTTATCGGCAGGCCGAAAGTGAATTTCAAAATTAAATCGGGCAAAGAACAGAGACCACCTGGCCTGGCGAGGATTCAGCCGTTGGGCAGACTGGAGGTAGGAGAGGTTCTTGTGATCGGTGTAAATAATAACTGGAAATCTTGATCCCTCCAGCAGATGCCTCCATTCCTCAAGTGCTAATTTAATGGCTAGAAGCTCTCGATCCCCGATGGAGTAGTTCCTCTCCGCCGGAGAGAAGGTCCTAGAAAAAAAACCACAAGTAACAGCATGCCCGGAAGAATTTTTTTGTAGAAGGACAGCTCCAGCTCCCACTGAGGAGGCATCAACCTCCAATAGGAAGGGTTTGGAAGGGTCAGGTCTGGAGAGCACGGGAGCCGAAGAAAAGGCAGACTTGAGCCGTTTAAAGGCGTCTTCCGCTTGAGGAGGCCAAGACTTGGGATCGGCATTTTTTTTGGTTAAAGCCACGATAGGAGCCACAACGGTAGAAAAATGTGGAATAAATTGCCTGTAATAATTGGCGAACCCCAAAAAGCGTTGAATAGCACGGAGTCCGGAGGGGCGTGGCCAATCTAAGACGGCAGAGAGTTTGTCTGGATCCATTTGTAGTCCCTGGCCAGAGACCAAGTATCCTAGGAAAGGAAGAGATTGGCATTCAAACAGACATTTCTCTATTTTGGCATAGAGTTGATTGTCACGAAGTCTCTGAAGAACCATACGGACATGCTGGCGGTGTTCTTCTAGATTGGCAGAAAAAATCAGGATATCATCCAGATATACAACAACACAGGAGTATAAAAGATCACGAAAAATTTCATTAACAAAGTCTTGGAAGACGGCAGGGGCGTTGCACAGGCCAAAGGGCATGACCAGATACTCAAAGTGTCCATCTCTGGTGTTAAATGCCGTTTTCCACTCATCCCCCTCTCTGATGCGGATGAGATTATAAGCACCTCTTAAGTCCAGTTTGGTAAAGATGTGGGCACCTTGGAGGCGATCAAAGAGTTCAGAGATGAGGGGTAGGGGGTAGCGGTTCTTAACCGTGATTTTATTAAGACCGCGGTAGTCAATGCAAGGACGTAGGGAGCCATCTTTTTTGGACACAAAGAAAAATCCGGCTCCGGCAGGAGAGGAGGATTTACGGATAAAGCCCTTTTTTAAATTTTCCTGGACGTATTCAGACATGGCAAGAGTCTCTGGGGCGGATAGAGGATAAATTCTGCCCCGGGGTGGAGTAGTGCCCGGGAGGAGGTCGATAGGACAATCATAAGGCCTGTGAGGAGGTAGAGTCTCAGCTTGTTTTTTGCAAAAAACATCCGCAAAGTCCATATAGGCCTTAGGGAGACCGGTCACAGGAGGAACCACAGAGTCACGGCAAGGGTTACTGGGAACCGGTTTTAGGCAGTCCTTGGAACAAGAGGGCCCCCAACTCTTGATCTCCCCAGTGGACCAATCCAGGGTTGGGGAATGAAGTTGAAGCCAGGGAAGTCCAAGGAGAATTTCAGAAGTGCAATTGGGGAGGACCAAAAGTTCAATCCTCTCGTGGTGAGATCCGATGCACATTAGAAGGGGCTCCGTGCGGAAACGTATGGTACAGTCCAATCTTTCATTGTTTACACAATTGATGTAGAGGGGTCTGGCGAGACTGGTCACTGGGATGTTGAACCTGTTGACGAGAGAGGCCAAAATAAAATTTCCTGCAGATCCGGAGTCCAAGAAGGCCATAGTAGAGAAGGAGAAGGCAGAGGCAGACATCCGCACAGGCACAGTAAGACGTGGAGAAGCAGAGTAGACATCAAGGACTGTCTCACCTTTGTGCGGAGTCAGCGTACGTCTTTCCAGGCGGGGAGGACGGATAGGACAATCCTTCAGGAAGTGTTCGGTACTAGCACAGTACAGGCAGAGGTTCTCCATGCGGCGTCGTGTCCTCTCTTGAGGTGTCAGGCGAGACCGGTCGACCTGCATAGCCTCCACGGCGGGAGGCACAGGAACGGATTGCAGGGGACCAGAGGAGAGAGGAGCCGAGGAGAAGAAACGCCTCGTGCAAACAGAGTCCATATCCTGGCGGAGCTCCTGACGCCTTTCGGAAAAACGCATGTCAATGCGAGTGGCTAGGTGAATGAGTTCATGTAGATTAGCAGGGATTTCTCGTGCGGCCAGAACATCTTTAATGTTGCTGGATAGGCCTTTTTTAAAGGTCGCGCAGAGGGCCTCATTATTCCAGGATAATTCTGAAGCAAGAGTACGGAATTGTACGGCATACTCGCCAACGGAAGAATTACCCTGGACCAGGTTCAACAGGGCAGTCTCAGCAGAAGAGGCTCGGGCAGGTTCCTCAAAGACACTTCGGATTTCCGAGAAGAAGGAGTGTACAGAGGCAGTGACGGGGTCATTGCGGTCCCAGAGCGGTGTGGCCCAAGACAGGGCTTTTCCAGACAGAAGGCTGACTACGAAAGCCACCTTAGACCTTTCAGTGGGAAACTGGTCCGACATCATCTCCAAGTGCAGGGAGCATTGGGAAAGAAAGCCACGGCAAAACTTAGAGTCCCCATCAAATTTATCCGGCAAGGATAGGCGTAAACCAGAAGCGGCCACTCGCTGCGGAGGAGGTGCAGGAGCTGGCGGAGGAGATGATTGCTGAAGCTGTGGTAGTAACTGTTGTAGCATAACGGTCAGTTGAGACAGCTGTTGGCCTTGTTGCGCTATCTGTTGTGACTGCTGGGCGACCACCGTGGTGAGGTCAGCGACAACTGGCAGAGGAACTTCAGCGGGATCCATGGCCGGATCTACTGTCACGATGCCGGCTGGCAGGTAGTGGATCCTCTGTGCCAGAGAGGGATTGGCGTGGACCGTGCTAGTGGATCGGTTCTAAGTCACTACTGGTTTTCACCAGAGCCCGCCGCAAAGCGGGATGGTCTTGCTGCGGCGGTAGTGACCAGGTCGTATCCACTAGCAACGGCTCAACCTCTCTGGCTGCTGAAGATAGGCGCGGTACAAGGGAGTAGACAGAAGCAAGGTCGGACGTAGCAGAAGGTCGGGGCAGGCAGCAAGGATCGTAGTCAGGGGCAACGGCAGGAGGTCTGGAACACAGGCTAGGAACATACAAGGAAACGCTTTCACTGGCACGATGGCAACAAGATCCGGCAAGGAAGTGCAGGGGAAGTGAGGTGATATAGGGAAGTGCACAGGTGATCAGACTAATTGGAACCACTGCGCCAATCAGCGGCGCAGTGGCCCTTTAAATCGCAAAGACCCGGCGCGCGCGCGCCCTAAGGAGCGGGGCCGCGCGCGCCGGGACAGGACCGACGGGGAGCGAGTCAGGTACGGGAGCCGGGGTGCGCATCGCGAGCGGGCGCTACCCGCATCGCGAATCGCATCCCGGCTGGAGGCGGTATCGCAGCGCCCCGGGTCAGTGGATCTGACCGGAGCGCTGCAGTGAGGAGAGTGTAGCGAGCGCTCCGGGGAGGAGCGGGGACCCGGAGCGCTCGGCGTAACAGCTATGTCCTATGCATAGCCCTGTTCAGTATCTGCAATCAAGTGACTGCAATAAATAGTCCCCTATGGGGACATAATAAGTGTAAAAAAAAAGTTTAAAATAAAAAGGATTTTTTTTTAATCCCCTCCCCCAATAAAAATGTAATTGTCCCCTTTTCCCATTTTACCCCCAAAAAGTGTAAAAAAAAAAAATGTCCGAACTATCAAAATATAATGTTAATGATCCCATACAGTGAACGGCGTAAACATTTAAAAAAAATTGTCCAAAATTGCTGCTTTTTTTCACATCATATTCCCAAAAAATTTATAAAAAATGTATTAAAAGGTTTTTATATGCAAATGTGGTACCAATAAAAAGTACATATCACAGTGCAAAAATCTTGCCCTCATACCGCTGCTTATATGCAAAAATGAAAAAGTTATAGGTTGTCAAAATAGAGGGATTTTAAATGTTCTAATTTGGTAAAAAAGTTTGAGATGTTTTTAAAGTGGTACAATGATAGAAAAGTATGTAATAATGGGTATCATTTTAATTGTATTGACCCACAGAATAAAGAAAACATTTAATTTTTATTGTAAATTGTACAGTGTGAAAACGAAACCTTCCAAAATTTGCAAAATTGCGGTTTTCTCATAAATTACCCCACACAAATAGTATTTTTTTGGTTGCGCCATACATTTTAGGGTAAAATGAGTGATGTCATTACAATGGAAAACTGGTTGCGCAAAAATCAAGCCCTCATACTTGTCCCAGTGGTCGGACCCCCCGCGATCTATAACTTATCCCCTATCCTTTGGATAGGGGATAAGTCATGTTTCACTTCACTACTCCTTTAAACTTCTACAGTAATATATACAGTAACCTTTAGTTTACATTTAATAGATCTTAACGGATGCAGAAAGAAAAATGTAACAAAATCAATGAGAGATAAATGTTAATAGTAGATAATAGTAATAGTAATAAAAGTTAATAGTAAAGTAAACTTTATGGTAAACACTAGTCAAATGACAGACATTAAGGAACGTATTTGAGACTTTAAATCATGCCGAAGAAAAATAATAACGATAATTTCTAGGCCAAACTATTTTATTTTAGTTTTTATAGCTCCAATCAAAGGCATCTATAGATTATGAAATTATATATTCAGTTTGTTTAAATTAACATTGTTACAGCACTGCCCATCTACACAACTGGGCTGCCCCATTCATGTCAAATAAATTCTAACATTTTGCACAGCTGAAAAATCCAAAAAGTCCACAAGTCGAGTTTAAAGGGGTACTCTGTTGCCCCAGTGTTGGGAACATTTTGTTCCGAATGCTTGGAGCGGGGAAAACGAGGGTCATGACGTCACAGCCACACCCCTCTTGACATCACACCCCGCCCCCACAATGCAAGTCTATAGGAGGGGACGTGGCGGCCACCACGCCCTCTCCCATAGACTTGCATTGAAGGGGCTTGGTGTGACATCAGGAGGGGCATGGCTCACAACCCCCGCCACCTGCACCCAGCATTCTAAATGAACGCCGGGTGCTGCACAGAGATCGCGGGGTCCCAGCGGTGGAACCCCCACGATCAGATATCTTATCCCCTATCCTATGAATAAGGGATAAAATGTCTAGGGGCATAGTACTCCTTTAATTCAAGTCCTTCCTTGTTATGTTGTGTGATAGACACAACCACTATAAGAGCGTAGTAGAGATAGTGCAGTCCTCTGAGTATTGGAAGTCAGTGAATCATGTTAACTATGGTGGGGCACTAATGTTGGGTTCTGTCTCTACTTTGTATGTCCCCTTGGCCTTTTACAATTGTTTTTACGCATACACATTGATTTGCATATAACAAACTACTACAGTATTTATTTATTTATTTATTTATATAGCGCCTACAGATTCCGCAGCGCTTACAATCATGGGGTACAAACAAAGACAAGTATCAGACATAATATTACACAATAACTATTCAAACAAGAGGTGTGGGGATATGTTGGGGATATGTTGGGGATATATTGAGAATATGTTGGGGATATATTGAGGATATGTTGGGGATATATTGAGGATATGTTGGGGATATGTTGAGACTGTTATAGGCCTGTCTGAAGAGATGTGTTTTTAGGCCACGTTTGAAACTATGGATGTTGTTGTTGAGTCTGAGGGACTGAGGTATAGCATTCCAGAGAACCTGTGCAGCACGAGGGAAGTCTTGGAGACGGGAGTGAGAAGTTCGGATTATAGAAGATGTTAGTGTGAGGTCATTAGCAGATCGGAGAGAATGTGTAGGATGGTAGACAGAGATGAGAGAGGAGATGTAGGGAGGTGCAGCATTGTGGAGAGCTTTGTGTGTGAGACTGAGGATTTTGTACTGTATTCTGGACTGAATTGGTAACCAGTGTAGTGACTGGCACAGGGAGGAAGCGTCGGTGTAGCGGCTGGAGAGGAAGATGAGTCTGGCTGCGGCATTAAGGATGGACTGGAGAGGAGAGAGTTTGGAGAAAGGAAGGCCTATTAGTAAAGAGTTACAGTAGTCGAGGCGGGAGTGAATCAAAGCAATAATGAGAGTCTTAGCAGTTTCAATAGTGAGAAACGGGCGGATTCTTGAAATGTTTTTGAGATGCAGGTGACAAGAACGTGAAAGAGACTGAATATCGGGAGTGAAAGACAGATCAGAGTCAAGTATAACTCCAAGACAGCGAACCTGCTGCCCGGGAGTTATGGTAGTCCCACATACCGAGATGGAAATGTCAGGGTTAGGTACAGTATCAGTTGATGGAGAAAAGACAAGAAGTTCTGTTTTAGAAAGATTTAGTTTCAGATATAAAGAGGACATGATGTCTGAGACGGCAGAGAGACAGTCACTGGTATTCTGTAGCAGACATTTTCTGAGGCACTACATTGGATATGTTGACATGGGCACCTTGTATGTGGCATGCATTTTGAATGTACAGGTATATATACTTATTCTTGTGAACTAATCTTATTTATTTCATTACAGTCGATGTTTGTGTACATACTTTTACAGCTGGACTTCTCAGTGACCCTATCCTATTTCCCCTGTGTGGATTCTATTTTAAGTTTATTTGTATTGTTTTATATTTCTTTCTTTTTTTTTTTCTATCTACTTTTTATGTATACAGTTGTCCTATAGTGTGTTATTTCTATAGGGTGTGATTTATCATTTAACACACTGGACTATATTTGTGCGGAAACCTTTTTGCTTCTTTTTTTGGTTATATTATTATTTTAAGCCAAAATTTAGTTTGAAAGGAAAAGTGTGTTTATGGTGCATCCACAAGAGAAACTAACTTGGATGGATGACTAAAAAAATTATGGCTAAAAAAAAGAAACAATATAAAAACTATGCTCTCTATGCTACGAGTGTTACATTTTTGGTGTTTGGAAATGTAAGTGTTTTTACTGATTATCTCTTTATGGTGTACTTGTCATATTAAAGGGGAATTGAGGAGGGAAGGTATGACAAGGTACGAAGCATTCAGGGTCAAAATGGAGTCCTTGGGTGTTGAGAATAACGATGAGCGAGCTAAGCCTGGTGAACCCATTCTCTCTAAGAACTTAAAGGGGTACTCCGGTGGAAAACATTTTTTTTTTTTAAATCAACTGGTGCCAGAAAGTTAAACAGATTTGTAAATTAGAAAGAAGAAATGTATAACCAATCCTCAAGGATTTTACCCCAAAAGGTACATAATGATATTCAAATAAAATAAGTTTGTTTCAGTTAACAATTTTATTAAATATATAAAATCAATAGAATAAATTGCACTATTTAGTAAAATATCAAAAAATGTATATAAAAAATATATATAATGTCTCGTAATCTGGCAACTTTATAATGTAAGTAAAGTTTGCTGAATAGTTCCGATCTATAAGAGTTATTAAAAGTTCTCTTATGTGTGACTGATATTAGAATCTTTGCAATAGATATTGTAGCAAATGATGTAACATAAGTATTGTAACTTGTGTCTTTCTCTGAATATTATAGTCTCTTTGATGAGCCCAATAGAATACTGCTGGTAATATTGTATCTCACCCACTCTTGTGGGACTCTGTATGCGATATCCTCTCCATTCACCACGTACCGATGGCGTTGGCAAAGGCTGTTACTCCTGCAGGGATGGATTTTCACGGGTTTGCGCTTGGCACAGCGCCTCTTGCGACCTCCGCATTGATGTAATTATGGTGCGGGCAATGCTGTCACTGCTGCAGAGATGGACTTTTGCAGACCTCCGCACTGGTGTTATAATGCGGGCAACGCTGGATGGTGTGGCGTCCCTCGTGTTAAATGGATGGAGTCCTGGGCGGATGGATAGGTGAATCCCTCCCCGCAGGTTCAGGCTGTAGCAGGCATAATAAAGATCCGGAACAGATAAAGCTGGAATGGTTGCCGATCGCAGGTAATGGTGCCAGGTTCACACCTAGTAAATGGTTGTGCGGTGCGATAGTGCATAAATGTATATCCTAGACGCGTTTCAGGGTTCTTTTGCTGGATAACGCACGACCCTTTCTTCAGTAGGGATTAAAAGCATATCACACCGCACAACCATTTACTAGGTGTGAACCTGGCACCATTACCTGTGATCTAATGAAAGAGACCGTGATCGGCAACCATTCCAGCTTTATCTGTTCCGGATCTTTACTATGCCTGCTACAGCCTGAACCTGCTGGGAGAGATTCACCTATCCATCCGCCCAGGACTCCATCCATTTACCACGAGGGACGCCACACCATCCAGCATTGCCCGCACTATAATAACACCAGTGCGGTGGTCACAAGAGGCGCTGTGTCAAGCGCATATCCGCGAAAATCCAGCCATGCAGGAGTAACAGCCTTTGCCAATGCCGTCGGTAGGTGGTGAATGGAGAGGATATCGCATACAGAGTCCCACAAGATCGGGTGAGATACAATATTACCAGCAGTATTCTATTGGGCTCAACAAAGAGACTATAATATTCAGAGAAAGACACAAGTTACAATACTTATGTTACATCATTTGCTACAATATCTATTGCAAAGATTCTAATATCAGTCACACATAAGAGAACTTTTAACAACTCTTATAGATCGGAACTATTCAGCAAACTTTACTTACATTATAAAGTTGCCAGATTACGGGACATTATATATATTTTTTATATATATTTTTTTATTTTTTTTATAGGTGATTATTACCACTAGGGCCCAGTGGTTTTTCACCCCCTTTTATTACATCTGTGCCAGAGTACTAAATAGTGCAACTTATTCTATTGATTTTATATATTTAATAAAATTTTAACTGAAACAAACCTATTTTATTTGAATATCATTATGTACCTTTTGGGGTAAAATCCTTAAGGATTGGTTATACATTTCTTCTTTCTATATTTTATCCTCGGCCGTTGGGTTTCGGCTTATAACCAAATATATCCTCGGATTGTGGTTTGTGAGCTGCACACACATTGTATTTTTTTTAGATTTGTAAATTACTTCTATTAAAAAAATCTTTACCTTGCCAGTACTTTTTAGCAGCTGTATGCTATAGAGGAAATTATTTTCCTTTTTGTTTAGTGCACAGTGCTCTCTGCTGACACTTGATGCCCATATCAGGAACTGTCCAGAGCAGGAGAAAATCCCCATAGCAAACCTATGCTGCTCTGGACAGTTCCTGACATGGACAGAGGTGTCAGCAGAGAGCACTATTTACAAGACAAAAAAGAAGTTCAAAAAGAAAAATATTTCCTCTGTAGCATACA
The DNA here is from genome assembly GCF_029499605.1 of Hyla sarda. NCBI lineage: Eukaryota > Metazoa > Chordata > Amphibia > Anura > Hylidae > Hyla > Hyla sarda. The sequence continues at coordinate 35,514,881 of NC_079201.1, read as the reverse complement.
GCTGCTAAAAAGTACTGGAAGGGTAAAGATTGTTTTAATAGAAGTCATTGACAAATCTGTTAAACTTTCCGGCATCAGTTCATTTAAAAAAAAAAAAAAAAAAAAAAAAAAAAAAGTTTTCCACCGGAGTACCGGTAAAATCATCTTGCAGAACTCAAATTTTTTCAGGCTCAGCAAACGCAAAACTGTCATCAGCGCTATTATTAGCAAACTAAATTAGGAACACATGGCTTTTGAATGCCTGAATGAATCATGAAATTACAAGGAACACTGAGATGATGTCAAGGTAGCCCAGCATACCTTGCAGCTAGCTGCAAGATCACATGACCCCGAGTCATCCAATTACTGCTTGCATTATGTGGCATACAGCTCCCAGGCCAGTCAGGAGACAGCTTGAGGGTGGGTTTAAGAGGCTGATTAAACGATATGTACTGCATTGCAGCCGTCATCTAGAAGAAAAAGGTAATAGAGAGCAGACAGTGCACAGGAACTACTGATCCCCAAAACCTCCAGCCAAAGGCTGTCTGGGCATGCTGGGAGTTGTAGTTTTACAACATCTGGAGGCATCCTGGTAAGGAAACACTGCTCTATTCAATAAAAAGCAAGCTAAAGAAAGCAATGATCAGTGAGCTGTCCTTTGACAGCGACCTCCTGTCACCTACCTGCATTACTGTTTCCAGTTGGTGCACTATGTTTTCCCACATAGACCAATATATGGTGGGTCCCTTAGTTAATTCACCTATAGATCACCTTAGTGATCCAGCAAAAACCCTTTTTCCCATATACCATTAAAAAGTGCTTTATTGTCAATGGCACATCAATTGTGAATTAAAATAATAGTGCACATCAACCCCCAGTCTATCAAAGGTATTCAGCGTGCCTTACTGGCCACACAGTATTAAGCCTCATGCACTGCAGCTGCTATGTGGCTATCGCTGGGGAGATGTGTCACTATGGTTAAAACACTGAACCTCAGCCCCCCCTCAACATGTTTCACTGCTGCCGCAGCTTTGTCAAGAGGTAAACAGGGCACTGAGCGTGACAGGAGTTTATAATACCTCCCTCAATGACATCACTCCATCGGAAGTGCACTACAGTGATTGGTTATCACAACGTCGCACCAATCACACGGTTATGTGTTTTAGTGACATCTGCATTGACCTATCATCATCTATAGTAATGTACCAATCATCAACCTGTACATGCCGACAGTCATGACGTATCGGCGCTGTGACCCATGCGCCGACACTTATATTCTCGCTGCACTGACAAGTGTGCGCAGTGACCCCTGCGCATACACTTGTATCGTAGCAGTGCTTCGCCGCTCTGAAGACCACGCATGCGCCATTGCAAGCAGTCTCCAGCTCCCGGTTCATAGATTGCTCTGTCCCAACCATGTGAGTATACGCATGCACTAGAACTTATACTCACGATCTCCCTGTGCCAGAGATCCGCCGTATGAGCAGTCCAATAAGCACCCTCTTGATAGACAGCTCATACGTCGCTGTTCCTAAGTCACTGAGCGCTCCTAAGTGCTCCTGATGTATATTAGCAACCTGTCGGCATATCTCTTGTATGGGTTACCTCATCCCTTCTTCATGCAATTAACACTGAGCAGAAGAGACTTTCTAGTTGTCCCTCATTCTGCCCTAATATCTGTATGTATATGAATCATAAGGATTGTGTACATAGAATTTAGGACTGCCCATATATCAATTCTCATATCTCTGAGCGCATTGTCACCATAAGATAATTATAGAATGAGGTAATACTATAAATCTCAGCACTGATTGATAAAATTATTCACATATCACATGTATTAAAAGGTCAGAGATATTCCTGTTGTTGTATTTGCAATAATTGTGCTTCATTGTGCCATTTCTATTTTTCCGTAGGTCAATCTCCCCTTACACACTACAACCACCGCTTCCACGGTAAGTATATTATTATTATTTTAATTTTAATTTTCACATGGATATGTTTATTATAGATGTTATAATGCTAGAGACTAATATTACATGTATATCCATGTATATCTATTTAAATATCATACTAGGATATTGATACTCATGGTTACTATAAAAATCATGGTACAGAGAGCTCAAAATCATATACCGTATATACTCGAGTATAAGCCGAGTTTTTCAGCACGATTTTTCGTGCTGAAAACACCCCCCCTCGGCTTATACTCGAGTGAACTCTCCACCCGCAGTGGTCTTCAACCTGCGGACCTACAGAGGTTTCAAAAGTACAACTCCCAGCAAGCCCGGGCAGCCATCGGCTGTCCGGGCTTGCTGGGAGTTGTAGTTTTGAAACCTTCGGAGGTCCGCAGGTTGAAGACCACTGCGGCCTTCGACATCATCCAGCCCTCTCTCACCCCCTTTAGTTCTGTACAGTACTCGCCTCCGCTCGGCGCTGGTCCGGTGCTGCAGGGCTGTCCGGTGAGGAGGTCGTCCGGTGGGATAGTGGTTCTGGGCTGCTATCTTCCCCGGGGAGGCCTCTTCTAAGCGCTTCGGGCCCGGCCCCAGAATAGTCACGTTGCCTTGACAACGACGCAGAGGTACATTTATTGCCAACGTACTTCTGCGTCATCGTCCAGGCAACGCCTCTATTCTGGGCCCGCAGCGCGGAGAAGAGGCGCCCCCGGTGAAGATAGCAGCCCGGAACCACTATCCCACCGGACGACCTCCTCACCGGACAGCCCTGCAGCACCGGACCAGCGCCGAGCGGAGGTGAGTACTGTACAGAACTAAAGGGGGTGAGAGGGGGCTGGATGATGTCGAAGGCCGCAGTGGTCTTCAACCTGCGGACCTCCGGAGGTTTCAAAACTACAACTCCCAGCAAGCCCGGACAGCCGATGGCTGCCCGGGCTTGCTGGGAGTTGTAGTTTTGAAACCTCTGGAGGTCCGCAGGTTGAAGACCACTGCGGGCGGATGATGACAAGAGGATGATGAAGGGGGGGTGTGGGATGATGACAAGAGGATGATGAAGGGGGGGGTGTGGGATGATTACAAGGGGATGATGAAGGGGGTGGGGATGATGACAAGGGGATGATGAAGGGGGTGGGGATGATGAAGGGGGGTGTGTGGGATGATGATGAAGGGGGGTGGGGATGATGACAAGGGGATGATGAAGGGGGGTGGGGATGATGACAAGGGGATGATGAAGGGGGGGTGTGGGATGATGACAGGTGATGAGGGTCTGGATGATGACAGGCGGTGATGATGATGAGGATGTTAATGACGGGGGTCTGGATGATGACAGGGGGGATGATGTATTTCCCACCCTAGGCTTATACTCGAGTCAATAACTTTTCCTGGGATTTTGGGTTGAAATTAGGGGTCTCGGCTTATACTCGGGTCGGCTTATCCTCGAGTATATACGGTACATATACATATCCCCAATTATGATGTCAGGTTGAGATGTTGATTCTCATTATTTACTCATGACACAAGGAAATCAACAATGTATATGAATGTCACCCTAGGGTGATCATATTCACGATTATCATTGATATTGTCATAGAACATCCCAAATGTATATACATCCAGGATTAATTGTCTATTAGGGGATGTTAATACTCCAAATGACTAGGAACTTCCATATTGGAGTATCTGGTTGCTCATATTGATAGGCTGCCTGATATGAATCTTAATACGGAATCGACAGGGCGACAGGACTGGGAAGGGGATACTTGAAAGGTGATTGGTCATTCATATGTCAAGATGGTGATGTATAATTACATCCCATATTGACCCCATAGTCAAACTATGCTAGACTTGGTCAATGCAATGTCTGTGCACTTGATTGCCTCCTGTAATGTTATTTTATGGCGATGTGCCTTCCATTATATACTTATGTATTCATTAATCTAAACGCAGGTCATGGTCAAATAAATGCTATGAAGGTAAATCCTTCATTTAGGCCGGACGGCTCAAACTTTTTAATCTTTGAATCCACCTTGCTTCCTCACGGAGCAGCTTCCTATCCAGGTTCCCTCTTCTGGGGCCCAAGCTCATCTTAATCAATCCCCAAAATTTAAGGGTCCGTATATCTCCTCTGTGAGCATCTCGGATGTGTCTTGCCAGGGGTGTGTCAGTTCCAGTGCGAATGGTGCTAAGATGTTGGGAGATCCGTCTCCTCAATTGTTGGGTAGTTTTTCCTACGTAAAGCTTCATGCACTCGCACTGGGTTATATACACTACCCCTGTTGATTGGCAGTTAATGAAATCCCTGATAACATACCTGCGGTTGTCCACCGGGTTAGTAAATTCCTTCATTTTAGGGAGATACTTGCAGAAGGAACAATTTCCGCATGGATGAGATCCCTGAACTGAGGTTTGCAACCATGTTTTTTGAGGTTTTTCATAGAAGAGGCTATGAACTAAATGTTCACGAATATTTTTGCCTCTTCTATATGTGACCGCTGGATAGGTTGATATTACTTCTCTAAGATCTCCATCTGCTTGCAGTATGGGCCAAAATTGACGCAAGATATTCATAATCTGGTGATTGTGTTCATCAAAGGTTCTGATGAAATGGACCATCTTGGGTTCAGAGTCATGGGTTACCTTGTTATGCAATAATTAATGCCTGGGAGTATCACGTGCTCTCGCGAAAGCTCTATGTAGGACCCTCTTCAGATATCCCCGTTTGATAAACCGTTCATACAAGATCTTACTCTCCTGTAGAAATACCTCCTGACTTGAACTGTTCCTTTTTGCCCGGAGGTATTGTCCGACCGGAATACCTCTCTTGAGGGGGCCTGGATGGTAACTGCCCCACTCAAGGAAACTATTAGTAGATGTAGGCTTCCTATATATTCTCGTTTGGACATTATCTTCAGTATCAAGAGTAATCTCAAGATCCAAGAAATTGATGGTGCTCTTGTGAATTTCAGAAGTGAAAAACATGCCTATATCATTAGTATTAAGTGTCTTAACAAATTGATTAAATAAATCTACAGTGCTGTCCCAAAATAATAACACATCGTCAGTTGGTGCACTAAAGATCCCTGCAGTGTCACTGCAGAACAAGCCCATTAAAGCAAGCTGAGCAGAATCATGTGTATTTTCTGGGTTTAATCAAACATTTAGAATTTCTTCCTGGGTTTACACATAAACACACGTTAAAAGTATGTATAGGGAACATGGAAAATGCATTTTAGGCCAAGTTATGTATATTTTCTGGGTTTAAACAAAGATATTGTATTTCTACCTGGCTTTAACATAAATTAAAAGCAGTTACAATAAATGCAGAATATGCATTTCAGGCCAAGTTTCCTGTGTTTTCTGGGTTTAATCACAAAGTGTTTCTTCCGGTGTTAAACATAAATATGCACTGAAAGCATTAAGAGTTAAGTTGACTGGCAATTTCTCCACCTCTTTACTACTTAGTGAGTGCCAAATCACCCCAAAATATAATATTACAGGTTATAGATACTAGATGTATGTGGATAGAATGTTAATCCAGGGATTTATTCTGTTTACCATATTGGAGTCGGGGAAGACTTTTTATTAGCCTGACTAGCCTCCTGGCTTTTTTATGCCTATCTCTGGATCAAACCAGTAGGGTTTTAGGATGAATTTTAAGAACTCCCTTTTTCCTTTAAGGACTCCCTTTTTTTAACCTTCCAAGAAGAATCTCCCGTGCACTTGTGGTGCAAGACCTGGGATGTAGTCAACAAGAAGTCCCCAGCGGCGGGACCCCCGCGATCAGGCATCTTATCCCCTATCCTTTGGATAGGGGATAAGATGTCTTAGTGCCAGAGTACCCCTTTAAAAGACATGAAGGAAAAAAATCTAAAACGCAAAAATGAAAACGTGCTGTCTTTGTCCTTAAGAGGTTATTATTGCATGCCTGCCGTTGCTATATAATAATTAGGGTGTATATAGAATAATTTGTATGATACATTTGCTCATTAGTTTAATTTGCTGTTCTTGTGTCTGCTTGAAACCACAACAGCAGAAAAAAATGATGATACAGTCAAGATCTGCAGATACATAGTAACATAGAGGGGTAAAGGTATAGGTGGATGAAGAGGAGGAGATCTTATAATACTATTTCTACATACACGTTAACCCTCATGGACGTTGGACGTAAATGTACATCCTTGTGCTCTAGTAGTTAAAGGGGTACTCCAGTGGAAAACATTTTTTGGTGCCATTAAAAAATGGTGCCATAAAGTTAAACAGATTTGTAAATTACTTATATCAAAAAATCTTAATTCTTCCAGCACTTATCAGCTGCTGTTATGATCCCCAGGAAGTTCTTTCCTTTTTGAATTTCCTTTGTGCCTGACCACAGTGCTCTCTGCTGACACCTCTGTCCATTTTAGGAACTGTCCAGAGCAGGATAGGTTTTCTATGGGGATTTAAACTACTCTGGACAGTTCCTAAAATGGACAAAGGTGTCAGCAGAGAGCACTGTAGTCAGGCACAAAGGAAATTCAAAAAGAAAATAACTTCCTGTGGATCATGACAGCAGCTGCTAAGTACTGGAAGGATTAAGATTTTTTTTTTTATAGAAAAAATATACAAATCTGTTTAACTTTCTGGCACCAGTTGATTAAAAAAATAAAATAAAATTTTTATTTAATTTCCAGTGGAGTACCCCTTTAACCCCTTAAGGACTCAGCCCATTTTCACCTTAAGGACGCGGCCAATTTTATTTTTGTGTTTTTGTTTTTTCCTCCTCGCCTTCTAAAATTCATAACTCTTTTATGTTTCCATTCCCAGACCCATATGATGGCTTGTTTTTGCGTGACCAGTTGTACTTTGTAATGACATAACTCATTTTACCCTTAAATGTATGGTAAACCCCAAAAATTATTTTTTGTGTAAGGAAATTTAAACGAAAATCCAAATTTTGCTAATTTGGGGGGCTTCATTTTTGCGCTGCACACTTTATTGTAAAAAATACATGTTTTCTTTATTCTCTGGGTCAATAAGATTAAAATGATACCCATGGTTACGTACTTTTCTACTATTGTACTGCTTTTAAAAATCTCCAACTTTTTTTTTACAAAATCAGTTGTCACAAGCGGCGCTCCGGCCAGACATTCCGGCCGTGAGCACATCTTCCCCTGTGTCCCGGCCCCCGGCAGGGCTGGGATTCGCATCGCGGGACACGCCCGCATGCGAGTCCCAGCCGGTCAGTCACCTCTGTCCGTCAGCTCCGACACACGCGCACACGCCTTCTAGCGCACGCACCAGAGCCCGTAATTAGTAATTGCACCTGCACCTTTTTTTTTATAAGTTCTAGCTCCTCCTTAGCACCCCTAGCGGATCTTTGTTTGCCCTGCGCCTTAGAGAAAGCACTTCTAGTTATTTCCTTGCCGTGTACCAGACCTCTGTATTCCATGACCCGACCGTGTTTCTTGTCACCAGCCTATTGTCCTTCTGCTACCCTACTGACTACTCTCCTGTGCCACCTGCCCTGACCTCTAGCCTGCCCGACTACGTCTGCCTATTCCTTTGGTACCACGTTTCACCTCAGCCACCTGTGTGGTCAAGTCGTGCCAGGGGTAGCGACTTGGGTGTCGCCTGCGGCAGCAAGTCCGACCCGCCTTGCGGCGGGCTCTGGTGAAAACCAGCGGCACCTTAGACTCCGCTCCCTGGCACGCCCCGCATCATCTGCCACACAGGTCCAGCGGATCTACTACTTCACCTGCCCCAGTCTACCGTGGGATTACGGGTCATCTACTCCCTGGGTACCTGCCATCTGCGGTGAGTCTTACATCAGTATGTTTAAAATTGCCCTATTTTGACCACCTCTAACTTTCTTATTTTACCTTATTCAGGGATTTGTGAGGGTTAATTTTTTGCGCGGTACCTTATTTGCGTATATGTGAGTTCTTGATTATTTTTTATTAAAATTTTGCAGTTTGATGTGACAATGTGACATTTTTTACGTTTACCCCATTTGCCGTAGGACATTTTTACGCATGCAATGATACCAAATATGTTTATAATTTATTGTTTGTTTTCCCCATAGGGGATTATTTATAGCAATCATTAGATTGCTAATACTGTTCAATGCTATGCATAGGGCATAGCAAAGATCAGTATTATCGGCGATCTTCTGCTCTGTTGGAGGTCCACTCCCCTGCTCAATGCAGGTCCAGTCTTCTAAGACAGACTCTATTAGTAGATCGCTGATAACATGAAGTAAGGTCATGCAATAGCATAACATTATTCAGTGTTAGCAGTCTAATGATTGTGTGTAGAAATCCCCTATGGAGACCTTAAAAAATGCACATAAAATCATTAAAACCTTTTTTTTTTATTTTTTTTTTAACAAATAAGCTCCTCCCTTATACTTTTTTCCCCCCATTTTTCAAATAAATGATAATTTAAAAAAATAATAATTTGACACGGAATAAGGAGAACATGTCAGTTTAAGGCTGGAATTCCACTGAGGTTTTTTTTTTTTGCAAAAATGCCATAAAAAACGCCAATTTTCCCGCATGTCGTTTTTTCAGCGAAAAAACGCTGCATCCAGATGTTAGCTGCAAGTCAATAGTAAACTGCAATATGCCAGATTCACTTGGCGTTTTTCAGTTTGGTGTTTTTAAAAAAATCTTTTTGGTGTTTTTCAGCAATTTCGGGCTCAGAGGCTGGATTTTCAAAATGCCCGACGAAACCTAGTTTGGCGTTTTTTGCCCTGAAAACGTGGCGTTTTCCTCCCATAGAAGTCTATGGGAGAGCAGAAACGCCATGTTGGTTGATTTTTGCAGGCGTTTTTTATTCTTTTTTGGACTTTAGCGGTCCAAAAAAGTGATTAAAATTAAAATTTCGTAGGGTACCATTAAAAAAAAATTATAAAGAAGATACAGTACTGATTGAAAAAATTGTACCTAACGAAATTTATCTTTTTTATTACGAAATGTTTATTAATTTTTAAACAGGGATCAATTTATGTGGGCGGGTAAAGCAATAAAAATGTAGTGTGTGTGTTTTTCACTTTTTTTTTTTAAACATTTTTTAGGTAGTACTACTACTCCCAGCATGGAACACACTGTTCCATGATGGGAGTAGTAGTACCTGTACTAATAGACAGATCACCTGTTGCGATCCTCCTGTATAATGTATAGATGCGGCGGCTGCTCTTTTATAGTCCCCTGCACTGCCATATATTTACAGCTATTCATATTTCCCGCAGAGAGCGGTGATTGGCCAGATGATTCCAGCCAATCACAGCTCTCTGTATGAAATAGGAACATGTGTATATATACGTCAGTGCAGGGAACCAGAGAAGAGCGCCGGCCGCATCTTTACATTATACAGGAGGATCACTGCAGGTGTCAGTAGTGATACCCGCTGTGATCTTTCCTTAACTACAAGTACTACTACTCCCAACATGGAGCACACTCTGCTCAATGCTGAAAGCTGTAGTACCTGCATTAATAGACAGATCACATCATGTGTCAGAAATTACAGTCTCTGCGATCTGTCTATTAATGCAGGTACTACAGCTCCCAGCATGGAGCAGAGTGTGCTCCATGTTGGGAGTAGTAGTACCTGCAGTTATGGACAGATCACAGCGGGTATCACTACTGACACCCATTGCGATCGTCCTGTCTAAAGCAGAGATGGAGTGGTTGTATAGAGCGCTCGCATCCCTGCTCTGTACTCCGGCCGGCCACTCACTCATTCAGATTTTCCTCAGAGCTGTGATTGGCTGCAACTATCCGGCCAATCACAGCTCTGGGAGGAAAATATGAACGGCCAGTGATGTGAATAGAACATCACTCAGAGTACAGTGCAGAGGTGCAAGCGCTGTATAGAGCCGCATCTCTGCTATATTATGGACGATCGCATCGGGTGTCAGACTGACACCCGGGGCGGTATGTCTAAAGTACAGGTACTACTGCTTCTATCATGGAACAGTGTGTTCCATGCTGGGAGTAGTAGGACTACATAAAAAATTTGAAAATATATTATATTATAAAATAATTTATTAACATTTTGTTATGAAAAATAAACATTTAGTTAAATACATTTTTACATCCCTACTGCATCCTTATTTATTTATTGACTTATTTTTTGGTACCCAACTATTTTGTAACAAAAAAAAACAAAAAACGCCAAAGGCAAATTCCACACAAAGATAAAAACGCCAGAAAAAACGCCAAGATGCAGGGAAAAACTGTGGCAGTTTTTCTGGCATTTTTTTCTGGCATTTTTATGCCAAAAAAATCGCAGGGCAAAAATCTCAGTGGAATTCTAGCCTTACTGTAAAGTTCAGTTACAAATCGCAATGCAACTGCAACTCCGCCTGAATGTGTGGTTCCACCCTATGGTTTGGGTCACACATTGCTTATACATAGTGAATTTCACGCTGCACAAAATTTGCTGCACATCGGGAAATTATCCTGCATTATTATTATGCATATTATCCTTGTCACGATGCCGGCTGGCAGGTAGTGGATCCTCTGTGCCAGAGAGGGATGGCGAGGACCGCGCTAGTGGACCGGTTCTAAGCCACTACAGGTTTTCACCAGAGCCCGCCGCAAAGCGGGATGGTCTTGCTGCGGCGGTAGTGACCAGGTCGTATCCACTAGCAACGGTTCACCTCTCTGGCTGCTGAAGATAGGCGAGGTACAAGGGAGTAGGCAGAAGCAAAGTCGGACGTAGCAGAAGGTCGGGGGCAGGCGGCAAGGTTCGTAGTCAGGGGAGATAGCAGAAGTTCTGGTACACAGGCTTTAAACACACAAAACGCTTTCACTAGGCACAAGGGCAACAAGATCCGGCAAGGAAGTGCATGGGAGGAGGTTAGATATAGTCAGGGACCAGGTGGAAGCCAATTAAGCTAATTGGGCCAGGCACCAATCATTGGTGCACTGGCCCTTTAAGTCTCAGGGAGCTGGCGCGCGCGCGCCCTAGAGAGCGGAGCCGCGCGCGCCAGCACATGACAGCAGGGGACGGGAACGGGTAAGTGACCTGGGATGCGATTCGCGAGCGGGCGCGTCCCGCTGTGCGAATCGCATCCCCAACGGCCATGACAGAGCAGCGCTCCCGGTCAGCGGGACTGACCGGGGAGCTGCAGGGAGAAAGACGCCGTGAGCGCTCCGGGGAGGAGCGGGGGCCCGGAGCGCTAGGCGTAACAGTACCCCCCCCCTTAGGTCTCCCCTTCTCTTTGTCCGGTAACTGCCTCCCCTGGGATGAGGACACCGGGAAAGGATGGAGGGATTCCTCAACGGCAGGCAGAACAGCAGGAGTAGGAATGGGGAGAGAGGGCAGAGGGCGAGACCTGGCACGGGGCAGTGTGACACCAGGACGAGGGCCATGAGGGGACACAGAGGCTTGCCTGATGGGACTGGGAGGGGGGGAGAGGCATTTCCTGTGGAAGGCAGAGTCCTTAATGACCTTAGGGGGACCGGATACAGGAGGAACCACAGGGTCACGGCAGGGAGTACTGGGAACCGGTTGAAGGCAGTCCTTGGAACAAGAGGGACCCCAACTCTTGATCTCCCCAGTGGACCAATCCAGGGTTGGGGAATGGTGTTGAAGCCAGGGTAGTCCAAGGAGAACTTCAGAAGTGCAATTAGGAAGGACAAAAAATACAATTTCCTCGTGATGAGGTCCGATGCACATTAGGAGGGGCTCCGTGCGGTAACGCACGGTGCAGTCCAACCTGGCTCCGTTGACCGCGGAAATGTGGAGTGGCTTGACAAGACGGGTCACCGGAATGCGGAATTTATTCACTAAGGACTCCCGAATAAAATTCCCAGAAGCTCCAGAGTCCAGGCAGGCCACGGCTGAGAGGGGAGAGCTGGCTGAAGTAGAAATCCGAACAGGCACCGTGAGACGTGGAGAAGCCGACTTAGCATCAAGAGACGCCACACCCACGAGAGCTGGGTGCGAGCGTGCGTTTCCCAGACGTGGAGGGCGGATTGGGCAATCCACCAAAAAATGTTCAGTACTGGCACAGTACAGACAAAGATTCTCTTCCTTACGGCGATTCCTCTCTTCCAGGGTCAGGCGAGACCGATCCACTTGCATGGCCTCCTCGGCGGGAGGCCTAGGCGCAGATTGCAGTGGAGACTGTGGGAGAGGTGTCCAGAGATCTAAGTCTTTTTCCTGGCGGAGCTCTTGATGCCTCTCAGAAAAACGCATGTCAATGCGAGTGGCTAGATGAATGAGTTCATGCAGGTTAGCAGGAGTCTCTCGTGCGGCCAGAACATCTTTAATGTTGCTGGATAGGCCTTTTTTAAAGGTCGCGCAGAGAGCCTCATTATTCCAGGATAGTTCAGAAGCAAGAGTACGGAATTGTATGGCGTACTCGCCAACGGAGGAATTACCCTGGACCAGGTTCAGCAGGGCAGTCTCAGCAGAAGAGGCTCGGGCAGGTTCCTCAAAGACACTTCGAATTTCCGAGAAGAAGGAGTGTACAGAGGCAGTGACGGGGTCATTGCGGTCCCAGAGCGGTGTGGCCCATGACAGGGCTTTTCCAGACAGAAGGCTGACTACGAAAGACCTTTCAGTAGGAAACTGGTCCGACATCATCTCCAAGTGCAGGGAACATTGCGAAAGAAAGCCACGGCAAAACTTAGAGTCCCCATTAAATTTGTCCGGCAAGGACAGGCGGAGGCTAGGAGTGGCCACTCGCTGCGGAAGGGGTGCAGGAGCTGGCGGAGGAGATGGTTGTTGCTGCTGTAGCTGTGACTGTACTTGCTGTAGTTGTGACTGGAGTTGCTGTGTCATGGTGGTCAAGTACGACAGCTGGTGATCTTGTTGGGCGATCTGACGAGCTTGCTGGGCGACCAGCGTAGGGAGGTCAGCGACAGCTGGCAGAGGAACTTCAGCGGGATCCATGGCCGGATCTACTGTCACGATGCCGGCTGGCAGGTAGTGGATCCTCTGTGCCAGAGAGGGATGGCGAGGACCGTGCTAGTGGACCGGTTCTAAGCCACTACAGGTTTTCACCAGAGCCCGCCGCAAAGCGGGATGGTCTTGCTGCGGCGGTAGTGACCAGGTCGTATCCACTAGCAACGGTTCACCTCTCTGGCTGCTGAAGATAGGCGAGGTACAAGGGAGTAGGCAGAAGCAAAGTCGGACGTAGCAGAAGGTCGGGGGCAGGCGGCAAGGTTCGTAGTCAGGGGAGATAGCAGAAGTTCTGGTACACAGGCTTTAAACACACAAAACGCTTTCACTAGGCACAAGGGCAACAAGATCCGGCAAGGAAGTGCATGGGAGGAGGTTAGATATAGTCAGGGACCAGGTGGAAGCCAATTAAGCTAATTGGGCCAGGCACCAATCATTGGTGCACTGGCCCTTTAAGTCTCAGGGAGCTGGCGCGCGCGCGCCCTAGAGAGCGGAGCCGCGCGCGCCAGCACATGACAGCAGGGGACGGGAACGGGTAAGTGACCTGGGATGCGATTCGCGAGCGGGCGCGTCCCGCTGTGCGAATCGCATCCCCAACGGCCATGACAGAGCAGCGCTCCCGGTCAGCGGGACTGACCGGGGAGCTGCAGGGAGAAAGACGCCGTGAGCGCTCCGGGGAGGAGCGGGGGCCCGGAGCGCTAGGCGTAACAATCCTATCTGCGGCAGCCCTATGTGCGCAGTGTGGTTTGGAGGTGGGCCTGTGATTCATAGTTACTTCTGCGCTCTGGGCTCGCCTCCAAACCTCACTGCGCACATAGGGCTGCCGCGGGGAAGCCCTGCTCATAGGTAAATATGCAGTAGTGTGAAATACGCTGTGTTTGCGCAATGTGTGACCCCTCCCTTAGGGTGTGTTCATTTGCAGTTGCGGAGTTTACAAGGCAATCAAAAATACATGAGAATCGCTTTGCAAAATCTGCAAATGTACAAATGCGGATTATACTTCCTCAAATTCACAACTGCAAATTTCATTTCTTCAAACCCGTAGTCCATACTGTGTGTGTGCAGTCACCCTTAGGGATTTGAAGCTGTATTCAATCATTTAGTTTACATTGGACTCCGCAGCATAAAATCTGCAGCTTCAAATTCACACCCATACAGTATCCTGTGCATATTCGATAGACTCTTAGGGTCATTCATTGATACATATTTTGCTACTAATTTTGGTGCAGATTTTCTTGCTACCTATTGACTTCAAGGGGTAGTAATCCATTGAAATGGACCTCCTACAAAGGCATCTGAATTTGACACCTAGGACAGAAAGGTCTGGTGTTCATTTCCCCTTGCTTTCCATGACACATTGGTCAATACCCTCCTCCATTAATTTGCTGACAATGCAATTGTGGTAGCCCTTGGGGGGGTGTTGATAGTGGGGGTATTGTTTTTTTAGATGAGGGGTTAATGTTAACCCTATAGTTCGTGACGCCAGGCTGAGGGCTAGTATGCTGAGGTAATTCTCCGGCCTATCGCCGCCCTTCCCAGAAACGACAGGTGCATGTAATGAAATGACTGAAGGTCCACAATGTACTTGAACTTGAACTTGAGTAACTTTACTTATGTGCTTGCGGTACATCAGATGAACAATGACAGTCTCAGGAATACAGTCTTTATATAGCTCAATGACTGACAATTGTTGCGGACCTTGAAATAAATTAAAGTCTCTGAATTTAGGGTAATTATTGCAGATCCGTCCGGATTTAGGGGATAGATAAGGTCCGGTGATCTTGCAGAGTGCGTGGGGATTGATACACTCAGAATTTAGAAGTTAACGGCCGTCGCCACAAGGTTCAGGCCTAGACTCACAGATCTCAGCAGCGCAGATGCTTCTTGCTTGCTTGAACAGGAACAGAGAGCAAGAGCGAGAAAAAATGGCCGCCGCTCCCTTATATGGGCAGAGGCCGGGGCTAATCTGATTGGTCCAAACACCTGTCACTCACTGTTACACAGTGTGAAGGGATTAACTACGTCACAAGGACCTCCAAAAGGTCCTAAAGCAGAAATACCATAGAGTTCACTTAACCACCTGACCCGCAGGTCCTGCTACACCATAGACAGGTAATTAACTATTTATAGGGCATTTATATAATATTTACATGCTTCCTAAGTAAGCTATTGGAGCAATAACTATCTGGATGCGAGATGACTAGGGGTGAACTAGACAATGGGGACTCTTACGTCCTAGGGACTCTGGCTAAGGGGACCCATATACAAAGGTACCAGATAGGATACGGTACCGGGATACCACACAATTCCCTGGAGAAAGGAATTCTCTTCAGTTTCTTACCAATAGAAAAATTATTGTGGCCAACCAGGACAGGGGTGCAGTTTTTATAATGGGGTCATTTGTGGGGTATTTCAAATATGAAGGCCCTTCAAATCCACTTCAAAACTGAAGTGGTCCCTGAAAAATTCCGATTTTGAAAATTTTGTGAAAAATTGGAAAATTGCTGCTGAACTTTGAAGCCCTCTGATGTCTTCCAAAAGTAAAAACATGTCAACTTTATGATGCAAACATAAAGTAGACATATTGTATATGTGAATATATATATAATGTATTTGGAATATCCATTTCCCTTATAAGCAGAGAGCTTCAAAGTAAAAAAAAAAAAGCAACATTTTCAATTTTTTCATCAAATTTTGGAATTTTTCACCTAGAAATGATGCAAGTATCGACAAGAATTTACTTCTGACATAATGTATAATATAACCAACCAAATACTCATAAGTGTCTCAGGGCCAAACAATGAAAATTACAATTTTAGGGACAAGTCCCCAAGGACTGCCCTAAACTAGAGACCACTTAACTAAATTATTAAAACTTAACTTTTATTCAAATTTCTCAAAAATAAATATGAATCGTGCTTATTGGTACCATAGTGAATAAATGTTAAAAGTCCGGTCATCCATTATGTGACTACAACTAGAATGATCCTTCCAATGTGTTTAGTGAACAGTGTCACTGTGGGAACCTGAAGTTCCTCTAGACAGTGCTGCCACCACTGACCAGAGAGAACCCTCACACACTTGCAAATATTGCTATTGTGTCACTTGGATGCCGTTTTTAAAAACATTATAGCCCCTCCTGCTGACGTTTCGCCAGTGTACCCTGGCTTTTTCAAAGAAATGAGGTCCTCATTTCCATCAGACCCCCCTATGTCGGCGGTGAATTCATACTGGCGATTTGCGCCGATTCTGGGTCATGCGGGTCTATGGTGACCCGGTGACCCAGAATATAAGGGGGATCGCTGTTGTCAAAGACACCCACGATCCCCCTGAAGCGATGACCAATAGCAGATCGGGGGTAGGGGGGTTAACTATCGGTTTCCCCGTTCTGCCCACCCACAATAGGCAGGGCAGAATGGGGAAACCGACAGAAGACTGTACGGAGATACCCCATATGTGGGCGCAAAGTGTTCTGGGGACGCACAACAAGGCTCAGAAGGGAGAGTGCACCATGTAAATTTGAGGTCTAAATTGGTGATTTGCACAGGGGTGGCTGATTTTACAGCGGTTCTGACATAAGTGCAAAACAATAAATACCCACATGTGACCCCATTTTGGAAACTACACCCCTCACGGAATGTAATAAGGGGTACAGTGAGCATTTACACCCCACAGGTGTCTGACAGATCTTTGAAACAGGGGTCTGTGAAAATGAAAAATAAAATTTTAATTTGCACAGCCCACTGTTCCAAAGATCCGTCAAATGCCAGTGGGGTGTAAATTCTCCCTGCACCCCTTATTACCTTCCGTGAGGGGTGTAGTTTTAAAAATGGGGTCACATGTGGGGGGGTCCACTGTTCTGGCACCACGGGGGGCTTTGGAAATGCACATGGCCAAATTCTCTCTCCAAAAGCTCAATGATGCTCCTTCTCTTCTGAGCATTGTAGTTCGCCCCCAGTGCACTTCACGTCCACTTATGGGGTATTTCCATACTCAGAAGAGATGGAGTTACAAATTTTGGGGAGTATTTTCTGCTATTATCCCTTGTAAAAATTTAAAATTTGGGGGAAAACAAGCATTTTAGTGTAAAAAAAAAATATTTTTTTTTACATATGCAAAAGTCGTGAAACACCTGTGGGGTATTAAGGTTCACTTTACCCCTTGTTACATTCCCCAAGGGGTCTAGTTTCCAAAATGGTATGCCATGTGTTTTTTTTTTCTGTCCTGGCACCATACGGGCTTCCTAAAAGCAGCATGCCCCCAGAGCAAAATTTGCTTCCAAAAAGCCAAATGTGACTCCTTCTCTTCTGAGACCTGTAGTGCGCCAGCAGAGCACTTTTCATCCCCATATTGGGTGTTTTCTGAATCGGGAGAAATTGGGCTTCAAATTTTGGGGGGTATTTTCTGCTATTACCTTTTTTTTAAATGTAACATTTTTGCTAAACCAAGCATTTTTGGTAAAAAAAAAAAATTTTTTTTTTACATATGCAAAAGTCGTGAAACACCTGTGGGGTATTAAGGTTCACTTTATCCCTTGTTACGTTCCTCAAGGGGTCTAGTTTCCATAATGGTATGCCATGTGTTTTTTTTTTGCTGTCCTGGCACCATAGGGGCTTCCTAAATGCGACATGCCCCCCGAGCAAAATTTGCTCTCAAAAAGCCAAATATGACTCCTTCTCTTCTGAGCATTGTAGTTCGCCCGTAGTGCACTTCAGGTCAACTTATGGGGTACCTCCATACTAAGAAGAGATGGGGTTACAAATTTTGGGGGGTATTTTCTGCTATTAACCCTTGCAAAAATGTGAAATTTGGGGGGAAACACACATTTTAGTGAAAAAATTATTATTCTTTTTTTACATATGCAAAAGTCATGAAACACCTGTGGGGTATTAAGGCTCACTTAATTCCTTGTTACGTTCCTCAAGAGGTCTAGTTTCCAAAATGATATGCCATGTGTTTTTTATTTTTTGCTATTTTGGCACCATAGGGGCTTCCTAAATGCAACATGCCCCCCAAAAACCATTTCAGAAAAACGTACTCTCCAAAATCCCCTTGTCGCTCCTTCGCTTCTGAGCCCTCTACTGCGCCCGCCAAACAATTTACATAGACATATGAGGTATGTGCTTACTCGAGAGAAATTGGGCTACAAATTCAAGTATAAATTGTATCCTTTTACCCCTTGTAAAAATTCAAAAATTAGGTCTACAAGAACATGCAAGTGTAAAAAATGAAGATTTTGAATTTTCTCCTTCACTTTGCTGCTTTTCCTGTGAAACACCTAAAGGGTTAAAACACTTACTGAATGTCATTTTGAATACTTTGGGGGGTGCAGTTTTTGTAATGGGGTCATTTATGGGGTATTTCTAATATGAAGACCCTTTAAATCCACTTCAAATCTGAACTGGTCCATTAAAAATAGCGAGTTTGAAAATTTTGTGAAAAATTGTAAAATTGCTCTTGAAATTTGAAGCCCTCTGATGTCTTCCAATAGTAAAAACACGTCAATTTTATGATGCAAACATAAAGTAGACATATTGTATATGTGAATCCCAAAAAAAAAATATTTGGAATATCCATTTTCCTTACAAGCAGAGAGCTTCAAAGTTAGAAAAATGCAAAATTTTCAATTTTTCATCAAATTTGGGGATTTTTCACCAAGAAAGGATACAAGTTACCACAAAAATGTACCACAATGTTAAAGTAGAATATGTCACGAAAAAACCATCTCGGAATCAGATTGATAAATAAAAGCATTCCAGAGTTATTAATGTTTAAAGTGACAGTGGTCAGATGTGCAAAAAAGGGCTGCGTCCTAGAGGTGAAAATGGGCTGTGTCCTTAAGGGGTTAATATATTATTTAGTGTATAGGAAATATATATATGTATAGGACCTTTCCCGGGTCACGTGATGTACAGTTGTAATGTATAATTGCTTAAGGACCTTCCAGGGTTATGTGATGTACCCAGAGTTCACTGGGTTCAGGACTTACAGGTTTTCTGACCAATGAGCTTAGTCCAGCCCCCTATTATATAAAGGGCTGTAGCCACTAAATTCACTCTCTTGTTCCTGCACTACAAAGCCAAGCACATCTCAGCAGAAATCTCAAGTCATCTAGGCCAAAGCCTAAGAATCTGCAGCCACTAAACCATGAGTTACAAAGCTCAATCTATCAAATCCTGTGTGACTACTACCAGCTAAAATATTATAATTAGTAGCACAGTGGCCTGCATCAAAGCTCATTGCTTCAAAGTCCCAGCAAATCCTGTGATGAACCTACATTCCGGTTGCCTCTTAAGAGACTGTTAAGTATAGAGACTGTTGCATAAAATCTTCAAGTCAAGGTCTTCAGTTTATTCATAAAGTCTGCTGTGGACATTCTGTTATTTTCCCTTATGTTTCTGGGACGATTGGTGGTAGGACCGTTAACACTAAGGAAACCGCACCCTATCATCACGACATCTAAGGGTTAATACCACCAGACCCTGCACTTACATCACTGCAACACCCGAGACTCCACAACTCTCCTGGTTCACCACAACTCTTTTGGTATCACGAACAGGATATGGGTGTGTGCCTTAAAGAACTTTGCTACCCTGACAAAAGCCATAGTCCTATTCAGAGATGTGCTTTGTGAACTGTCCGGAATTATCGCATGTAGCGAATACAATTGCTCCCAGAAGTGTACGTGACTTTACTGTTGAGATTGTGCTTAGCAAGGGCGCAAGAAAAAGTAATGGGGGAGGTGAAGATTGTCTTTCTGTGGTCATGTGCAAAATTCTCAGTGAAGCCATGCTGCGCTCTCTGCTGCAACAAGTACCTGAAAGGGTTAAAGACTTACCAGAAAAGCACAGGAAAAAGTCCCGCGCTGGTCCGCGACCCACCCCTGGGCGTGGCCACCAAGTACACATTTCAATGCTGAAGTGGAACTGTAATCTTTTGCTTGTGTTTGCCAGGGGACAGGAAGTCAGAGCTGCACCAATGAATTTCTTCCGGATGGCGGCCATCTTGTGGGAGCCCCATATAAAAGAAGCCACGCGGCCAGACCTCTACAGTCTGGAGATGGCAGCGCGGTGTACAGAGATGGCGGAGCCCACCACAACACATGAAGAGAATCCTAAGATGGCACAGAGGCACAGGAAAGTTGCCACGGCCGCAGAGCAACTTTTTCAAGATCTTGCCGACCACTTGCAGCAGTTGTCCCTTGGGGCCGAGGAGGCCTACAACCTACCCCCGCTAAACGGAGGACAACGAGTGGCTGGCTACCCCGAAAGGGGCATCACCCGGGACATCCAAAACGGCATCACCGGTGAGACTGTCCCCTCACCACCGCACATGGGGATCCTGGGCCGAGATTCCGACTAAAGAATCTGACGTGAGTACTCCGGCTGAAGCTGCCTTTTCTTCTTCATCCAGCCCAGAGAGAGAGGTCCCTTGTCCCAGGAGACTCCAGCCAGCTCACGCCCACGAGCCACGATCACCCCCTCTTCCGAAATGGGTGTTTGGCGATGAGCCGGCGTTATTACAGTATATGTGGGACCACGTCCTTCCCCTGCCGGGAAGGCTCATCCACCAGTCCCCACAGCAGAGGCAGAAAGGGCCCACAGGGAAGCTGAAATCTCTGATGTGATCGAAAAACTAAAGGACCAGCACAGGGAGAGATATGGCCCAAAACGCCTCCCGTATGAAGTCCACGTGGAACAGTAGAATGACACAAAGAAACTAGAATCGCTGTATATCCGCATGTTGGACCAACCAGGAGAGGGTGAAGCACCCTTAGAGCGCCGACGCACCACAGTGGTAAAGTTTGACAAGGCCAGAGGCTTCGGGACCCTCCTGGACTGCCAACACGGAGGGACAATCTTGTTCAACAGAAGGGCCATACAACTGGACTATCTGCCCAAAACTTATCACTCCCTGGAGCGAGGGGAGATTGTCGAATACACCCCAGTCAAAAGTCTGCGGGGTGAATGGGCTGCAGCAGTGACAAGACCTAAGAACCCGACACAAATTCCTTTCACGTACTGATGCAGATCCAAACGGAATCGGGCCGATGAAGAGGAGGAGTACAGAGTACCCGTCATGGATCCTAAATATATGCCGAGGTCCTATTCTTCTGCAGCAGCTCTAACAGAGGATGTGCCAAGTCCTACTCCCTCTGAGGAGGTGAGGCCTAAGCAGCAGGCACCAACATATGTGCCCAGGCCTACTCCCTCTGAGGAGGTGAGGCCTAAGCAATGGGCACCAACGGATGTGCCTAGGCCTACGCCATGCCAGGAGGTGTGGCTTAATCAGCAGTGCCGTGGCCTACTGAAGCGCCGCGGCCTACTCCACCCAAGGAGTGGCCTCAGCCGCTGCTATCAATTTTGTGGTGAGCGTTAACCCCTCAGTGTCACAGTCTCGACTAAGCAATGTCTAATGGGACAATGCTATAAACCCCATGAGAGAATCCCAACCTCGTGCTCTCCGCTATATGTCACAGATCCGGAAGCATGCTGATAGGCGAGGTTGGGAATCTAGAAGATTCCCTGTTTCATCTTTTTTTTCTCTCTTCTCTGCTTGCCATTAACTGTTGGTACTCCAGTACCTTATTTTCTGCAGATTTCTTAGTGTTGCAACCTGTTCAAGAAGAAGTGCCTGGCAGGACTATGCCAAGAAGTTCATTCACCCATTCAGCAATGTAACCACTTTCCTAAGCATGTGCCCGGCCCCAGGCCGAGAGACTCCTTACCTGAGGAGATCCTTGTAAGTCTATACCCGGCTCCGGCAACAGCCGTGATGTTTTTTGTTTGTTTTGGACTCATAACGTAGGTGAACTGCTGATCCTTATGTGTCAGTTTATTGTAAGTATCCTCATAGTAATATATTTTGTGCATAAAATGTTGCACCCACACAGCAGGTAAATGTTACCTGAATGCTTCAAGTGTTGTGCTGCTCTCAGGTAGCCCTTGTGTTTTAATAAATAAAATGTCTGTTGACATAAAATGTCAAACAAATGTAAGTGGTTATTGTTCAGAAATATCCAATCCCGGTACACAAAGTACATATCTATTCCAGGTGTTATAGTGTTTACTTAAAGGTGCCCTCCCAGCTCCTCTGGGAGTAACAATAATGTCACCCTTCACTAGCGCCTACCAAAACATACCAATTAGGTATCAAGACTGACAACATTAATAAATACAGTGTACACATAATACATAAACTTCATTAGTGTACATTCAGAATTCAGTGCACATAACGCAGAAAAAATATCTCACAAAAACACAAACTTAAGTCTTAGGGACTGTAACATGCTATATCTCAGTCCATACCACTGTTATGCAGCACTAATGTCATGCACTTATGTGTTCTTTTGTCTTTACGTGTTCAGGATGCTCTTCCATGCCAGAAGGTATACCTGTAGCTAACCAAAAATACACGTATCCAAAAAGGTAACAGTATGTAAATTGTTATCTAGTATAGAGTTCTAGGGGTAAGTGTGTAGTACCGATAGACCCTAGTAGCTAAGGCATTGGGCAGAAAGCCTCAGGCAGCCCAATCCGCAACCAGTGTATAACATGGTAAATAATATGTGGTATAATATTTACCGTATGTCAAGAAGAAAAAAAATTAAAGTGAGATTCATTACAGTATGTAGAAGCTTTACCATCCTAATACATACTTCAAAATAAGAATCAGTTAAAAGGTTGTATAGTAAAAAATGTTGTCAGTCAAATATCAGTCCAAAGTCAGATATCACTTAATTTTGTACAAAGTCAGTAATGCATAGTCTTATGTACTAAGAAAAGAAAAATACTTAAGGTATAAAATTATACTTTCCCTATTTAGTTATTGTTACGCCGAGCGCTCCGGGTCCCCGCTCCTCCCCGGAGCGCTCGCAACATCCTCGCTACTGCAGCGCCCCGGTCAGATCTGCTGACCGGGTGCGCTGCGATTCCTCTCCCAGCCGGGATGCGATTCGCGATGCGGGTGGCGCCCGCTCGCGATGCGCACCCCGGCTCCCGTACCTGACTCGCTCTCCGTCGGTCCTGTCCCGGCGCGCCGGCCCCGCTCCCTAGGGCGCGCGCGCGCCGGGTCTCTGCGATTTAAAGGGCCACAGTTGGTTCAATCAGTGTGTTCACCTGTGCACTCCCTATTTCTACCTCACTTCCCCTGCACTCCCTCGCCGGATCTTGTTGCCATCGTGCCAGTGAAAGCGTTCCCTTGTGTGTTCCTAGCCTGTGTTCCAGACCTCCTGCCGTTGCCCCTGACTACGATCCTTGCTGCCTGCCCCGACCTTCTGCTACGTCCGACCTTGCTCTTGTCTACTCCCTTGTACCGCGCCTATCTTCAGCAGTCAGAGAGGTTGAGCCGTTGCTAGTGGATACGACCTGGTTACTACCGCCGCTGCAAGACCATCCCGCTTTGCGGTGGGCTCTGGTGAAAACCAGTAGTAACTTAGAACCGGTCCACTAGCACGGTCCACGCCAATCCCTCTCTGGCACAGAGGATCCACCTCCTGCCAGCCGAATCGTAACAGTAGATCCGGCCATGGATCCCGCTGAAGTTCCACTGCCAGTTGTCGCCGACCTCACCACGGTGGTCGCCCAGCAGTCGCAAAAGATAGCGCAACAAGGCCACCAGCTGTCTCAACTGACCGTGATGCTACAGCAGCTACTACCACAGCTTCAGCAATCATCTCCTCCGCCAGCTCCTGCACCTCCTCCGCAGCGAGTGGCCGCGTCCGGCCTACGACTATCCTTGCCGGATAAATTTGATGGGGACTCTAAGTTTTGCCGTGGCTTTCTTTCACAATGTTCCCTGCACTTGGAGATGATGTCGGACCAGTTTCCTACTGAAAGGTCTAAGGTGGCTTTCGTAGTCAGCCTTCTGTCTGGGAAAGCTCTGTCATGGGCCACACCGCTCTGGGACCGCAATGACCCCGTCACTGCCTCTGTACACTCCTTCTTCTCGGAAATTCGAAGTGTCTTTGAGGAACCTGCCCGAGCCTCTTCTGCTGAGACAGCCCTGCTGAACCTGGTCCAGGGTAATTCTTCCGTTGGCGAGTACGCCATCCAATTCCGTACTCTTGCTTCCGAATTATCCTGGAATAATGAGGCCCTCTGCGCGACCTTTAAAAAAGGCCTATCCAGCAACATTAAAGATGTTCTGGCCGCACGAGAAATTCATGCTAACCTGCATGAACTTATTCATCTAGCCACTCGCATTGACATGCGTTTTTCCGAAAGGCGTCAGGAGCTCCGCCAGGATATGGACTTTGTTCGCACGAGGCGTTTTTTCTCCCCGGCTCCTCTCTCCTCTGGTCCTCTGCAATCCGTTCCTGTGCCTCCCGCCGTGGAAGCTATGCAAGTTGACCGGTCTCGCTTGACACCTCAAGAGAGGACACGACGCCGCATGGAGAATCTTTGCCTGTACTGTGCCGGTACCGAACACTTCCTGAAGGATTGTCCTATCCGTCCTCCCCGCCTGGAAAGACGTACGCTGACTCCGCACAAAGGGGACACAGTTCTTGGTGTCAACTCTGCTTCTCCACGCCTTACTGTGCCTGTGCGGATATCTGCCTCTACCTTCTCCTTCTCTACTATGGCCTTCTTGGATTCCGGATCTGCAGGAAACTTTATTTTGGCCTCTCTCATCAACAGGTTCAACATCCCGGTGACCAGTCTCGCCAGACCCCTCTACATCAATTGTGTTAACAATGAAAGATTGGACTGTACCGTGCGTTACCGCACGGAACCCCTCCTAATGTGCATCGGACCTCATCACGAAAAAATTTAGTTTTTGGTCCTCTCCAATTGCACTTCCGAAATTCTCCTTGGATTACCGTGGCTTCAACGCCATTCCCCAACCCTTGATTGGTCCACAGGAGAGATCAAGAGCTGGGGTACTTCTTGTTTCAAGGACTGTCTTAAACCGGTTCCCAGTACTCCCTGCCGTGACCCTGTGGTTCCCCCTGTAACCGGTCTCCCTAAGGCTTATATGGACTATGCTGACGTGTTTTGCAAAAAGCAAGCTGAGACTTTACCTCCTCACAGGCCTTATGACTGTCCTATTGACCTCCTCCCGGGCACTACTCCACCCCGGGGCAGAATTTATCCTCTGTCCGCCCCAGAGACTCTTGCTATGTCTGAATACATCCAGGAAAATTTAAAAAAGGGGTTTATCCGCAAATCCTCCTCTCCTGCCGGAGCTGGATTTTTTTTTGTGTCCAAAAAAGATGGCTCCCTACGTCCTTGCATTGATTACCGCGGACTTAATAAAATCACGGTAAAGAACCGCTACCCCCTACCTCTTTCTTATCTCAGAACTCTTTGATCGCCTTCAAGGTGCCCACATCTTTACCAAACTGGACTTAAGAGGTGCTTATAATCTCATCCGCATCAGGGAGGGGGACGAATGGAAAACGGCATTTAACACCAGAGATGGACACTTTGAGTATCTGGTCATGCCCTTTGGCCTGTGCAACGCCCCTGCCGTCTTCCAAGACTTTGTTAATGAAATTTTTCGTGATCTCTTATATTCCTGTGTTGTTGTGTATCTGGACGATATTCTGATTTTTTCTGCCAACTTAGAAGAACACCGCCAGCATGTCCGCATGGTTCTTCAGAGACTTCGAGACAATCAACTTTATGCCAAAATGGAGAAATGTCTGTTTGAATGTCAATCTCTTCCTTTCCTAGGATACTTGGTCTCTGGCCAGGGATTACAAATGGACCCGGATAAACTCTCTGCCGTCTTAGATTGGCCACGCCCCTCCGGACTCCGTGCTATCCAACGTTTTTTGGGGTTCGCCAATTATTACAGACAATTTATTCCACACTTTTCCACTATTGTGGCTCCTATCGTGGCTTTAACCAAGAAGAATGCCAATCCCAAGTCCTGGTCTCCCCAAGCGGAAGACGCATTTAAACGGCTCAAGTCTGCCTTTTCTTCTGCTCCCGTGCTCTCCAGACCTGACCCATCTAAACCCTTCCTATTGGAGGTTGATGCCTCCTCAGTGGGAGCTGGAGCGGTCCTTCTACAAAAAAATTCTTCCGGGCATGCTGTTACTTGTGGTTTTTTTTCTAGGACCTTCTCTCCGGCGGAGAGAAACTACTCCATCGGGGATCGAGAACTACTGGCCATTAAATTGGCACTTGAGGAATGGAGGCATCTGCTGGAGGGATCAAAATTTCCAGTTATCATTTACACCGATCACAAGAATCTCTCCTATCTCCAGTCTGCCCAACGGCTGAACCCTCGCCAGGCCAGGTGGTCGTTGTTTTTTGCCCGTTTCAACTTTGAAATTCATTTTCGCCCTGCCGACAAGAACATTAGGGCCGATGCTCTCTCTCGTTCCTCGGATGCCTCGGAAGTAGAGGTCTCTCCGCAACACATCATTCCTCCTGACTGTCTGATCTCCACTTCTCCAGCCTCCATCAGGCAAACTCCTCCAGGGAAGACCTTCGTTTCTCCACGCCAACGTCTCGGGATTCTCAAATGGGGTCACTCCTCCCACCTCGCAGGCCATGTGGGCATCAAAAAGTCCTTGCAACTCATCTCTCGCTTCTATTGGTGGCCGACCCTGGAGACGGATGTTGTTGATTTTGTGCGGGCCTGCACTGTCTGTGCCCGGGATAAGACTCCTCGCCAGAAGCCTGCTGGTCTCCTTCATCCTCTGCCTGTCCCTGAACAGCCTTGGTCTCTGATTGGTATGGACTTTATTACAGACCTACCCCCATCCCGTGGCAACACTGTTGTTTGGGTGGTCGTTGATCGATTTTCCAAGATGGCACATTTTATTCCTCTTCCTGGTCTTCCTTCAGCGCCTCAGTTGGCAAAACAATTTTTTGTACACATTTTTCGTCTTCACGGTTTGCCCACGCAGATCGTCTCGGATAGAGGCGTCCAATTCGTGTCAAAATTCTGGAGGGCTCTCTGTAAACAACTCAAGATTAAATTAAACTTCTCTTCTGCTTATCATCCTCAATCCAATGGGCAAGTAGAAAGAATTAACCAGGTCCTGGGTGACTATTTACGGCATTTTGTTTCCTCCCGCCAGGATGACTGGGCAGATCTTCTACCGTGGGCCGAATTCTCATACAACTTCAGAGTCTCTGAATCTTCTGCTAAATCCCCATTTTTCGTGGTGTACGGCCGTCACCCTCTTCCCCCCCTCCCTACTCCCTTGCCCTCTGGTTTGCCCGCTGTGGATGAAGTGACTCGTGATCTTTCCACCATATGGAAAGAGACCCAAAATTCCCTTCTACAGGCTTCATCTCGCATGAAAAGGTTTGCCGATAAGGAAAGAAGAAATCCCCCCATTTTTGCTCCCGGAGACAAGGTATGGCTCTCCGCTAAATATGTCCGCTTTCGTGTCCCCAGTTACAAACTGGGACCACGCTATCTTGGTCCTTTCAAAGTCTTGTGCCAGATCAATCCTGTCTCTTACAAACTCCTTCTTCCTCCTTCTCTTCGTATTCCCAATGCCTTCCATGTCTCTCTCCTTAAACCTCTCACCATCAACCGTTTCTCTCCCAAACTTGTTTCTCCCACTCCTGTTTCCGGCTCTTCTGACATCTTCTCCGTGAAGGAGATACTGGCCTCCAAGACGGTCAGAGGGAAAAAAATTTTTTTGGTTGATTGGGAGGGCTGTGGTCCAGAAGAGAGATCCTGGGAACCTGAGGACAACATCCTAGACAAAAGTCTGGTCCTCAGGTTCTCAGGCTCCAAGAAGAGGGGGAGACCCAAGGGGGGGGGGTACTGTTACGCCGAGCGCTCCGGGTCCCCGCTCCTCCCCGGAGCGCTCGCAACATCCTCGCTACTGCAGCGCCCCGGTCAGATCTGCTGACCGGGTGCGCTGCGATTCCTCTCCCAGCCGGGATGCGATTCGCGATGCGGGTGGCGCCCGCTCGCGATGCGCACCCCGGCTCCCGTACCTGACTCGCTCTCCGTCGGTCCTGTCCCGGCGCGCGCGGCCCCGCTCCCTAGGGCGCGCGCGCACCGGGTCTCTGCGATTTAAAGGGCCACTGCGCCGTTGATTGGCGCAGTTGGTTCAATCAGTGTGTTCACCTGTGCACTCCCTATTTCTACCTCACTTCCCCTGCACTCCCTCGTCGGATCTTGTTGCCATCGTGCCAGTGAAAGCGTTCCCTTGTGTGTTCCTAGCCTGTGTTCCAGACCTCCTGCCGTTGCCCCTGACTACGATCCTTGCTGCCTGCCCCGACCTTCTGCTACGTCCGACCTTGCTCTTGTCTACTCCCTTGTACCGCGCCTATCTTCAGCAGTCAGAGAGGTTGAGCCGTTGCTAGTGGATACGACCTGGTTACTACCGCCGCTGCAAGACCATCCCGCTTTGCGGCGGGCTCTGGTGAAAACCAGTAGTAACTTAGAACCGGTCCACTAGCACGGTCCACGCCAATCCCTCTCTGGCACAGAGGATCCACCTCCTGCCAGCCGAATTGTGACAGTTATCTTGTGTAGGAATAGGAACTAATACAATCCTGTCCTTGAGATGATAATATGATCATTTTATTTCTATATGATATTATATCCTGTGCTATATCCTGTTCGGATGTTATCCTATCCGTAAATAAATTCCCACAATCCTGTTCGCATATACATTTTTAGAGCCTGTATGGACATTTCTTACATGCACAGAGACTCTCTATTTTTCTGCACTTATTCATCAACAGCCTCAATATGGACATTTGTTTTAATGCTCAGGACTGCATCCGGCCCTATGGCCATTCCGTCCCTCTACCTTAGGGGACCTATGTCGAGGATGACTTTTCTCAAGTAAGGGGGTTTGTGGTGTCCCGGTACAGGACCTGGTCTTGTCCCTGTCTAAAGTCCCCTCAGCCAGAGTCCCTGCATTACCACAGGGCTCTCCTGCAGGACTTACCCCTGGTCGCTTCATACAACTTATATTAATATATTATTTAGTGTATAGGAAATATATGTATAGGACCTTTCTCGGGTCACGTGATTTACAGTTGTAATGTATAATTGCTTAAGGACCTTCCAGGGTCATGTGATGTACCCAGAGTTCACTGGGTTCAGGACTTACAGGTTTGCTGACCAATGAACTTAGTCCAGCCCCCTACTATATAAAGGGCTGTAGCCCCTAAATTCACTCTCTTGTTGCTGCACTACAAAGCCAAGAACATCTCAGCAGAAATCTCATGTCATCTAGGCCAAAGCCTAAGAACCTGCAGCCACTAAACTGTGAGTTACAAAGCTCAATCTATCAAATCCTGTGTGACTACTACCAGTTAAAATATTATAATTAGTAGCACAGTGGCCTGCATCAAAGCTCATTGCTTCAAAGTCCCAGCAAAACCTGTGAGGAGCCTGCATTCCGGTTGCTTCTTAAGAGACTGTTAAGTATAGAGACTGTTGCATAAAATCTTCAAGTAAAGGGCTTCAGCGTATTCATAAAGTCTGCTGAGGACATTCTGTTATTTTCCCTAATGTTTCTGGGACAGTTGGCGGTAGGACCATAAACACTAAGGAAACTTCACCCTGGCATCACGACATCTAAGGGTTAGTACCACCAGACCCTGCACTTACATCACTGCAACACCCCAGACTCCACAACTCTCCTGGTTCACCACAGAATGTCCCCTAAAAACACTACACTACAGTACACTAACACATAATAAAGGGTAAAATAGTACATATACACCCCCTTACACTGTCCCCCCCCCCCCCCAATAAAAATGAAAAACGTATTGTACGGCAGTGTTTCCAAAACGGAGCCTCCAGATGTTGCAAAACAACAACTCCCAGCATTTCCGAACAGCCCCTGACTGTACAGGCATGCTGGGAGTTTAGCAACAGCTGTAGGCACCCTGTTTGGGAATCACTGGCGTAGAATACCCCTCTGTCCACCCCTATGCAATCCCTAACTTAGTCCTCAAATGCGCATGGTGCTCTCTCACTTCAGAGACCTGTCGTATTTCAAGGAAACAGTTTAGGGTCACATTTTACAAATTTTGGGGGGCTTTTTCTCGTTTTACCCCTTATGAAAAGGAAAAGTTGGGGTCTACACAAGGCTGTTAGTGTAAAAAAATAAAAAGTTTTACACTAACATGCTGGTGTTGCCCCACACTTTTTATTTTCACTAAAGGAAAAAGTAAAAAAAGACCCCCCAAATTTGTAACACAATTTCTCCTGAGTACGGAAATACCCCATATGTAGGCGTAAAAATCTCTGCGGACGCACAAGGCGGCTCAGGAGTGAGAGAGCACTATGTACATTTGAGGCCTAAATTGGTGATTTGCACAGGGGTGGCTGATTTTACAGCAGTTCTGACATAAATGGAAAAAAATAAATTACCCACATGTGACCCCATTTTGGAAACTAAACCCCTCAAGGAATGTAACAAGGAATTTTCGTTAAAGTTGGATGGGAAAATGAATTTTGCAAAAATGCTGGTGTTACCCTAAATTTTTCATTTTCACAAGGAAAAATAGGAAAAAAGCTCCCCAAAATTTGTAACCCCATTTCTTCTGAGTAAGAGCATACCCCATATGTGTATGTAAAGTGCTCTGCTTGCGGACTACAATGCTCAGAAGAGAAGGAGCGCCATTGGGCTTTTGAAGAGAAAATTTGTCCAGAATTGAAGGCCAAGTGTGTTTACAAAGCCCCCCTTGGTGCCAGAACAGTGGAACCCCACCCCCCACCCCCACATGTGACCCCATTTTGAAAACTACACCCCTCACGTAATGTAATAAAGGGTACAGTGAGCATTCACGCCCCACTGGCGTTTGACAGATCTTTGGAACAGTGGGCTGTGAAAATGAAAAATGGTCCGTGAAAATTTTGAATGTCTATTTTCCTTACAAGCAGAGAGCTTCAAAGTTAGAAAAATGCAAAATGTTCAATTTTTCATCAAATTTTGGAATTTTTCACCAAGAAATGAAGCAAGTATAGACAAAATTTTACCATTAACATAGAGTAGAATATGTCACGAAAAAACTATTTTGGAATCAGAATGAAAGGTAAAAGCATCCCAGAGTTATTAATGCTTAAATTGACAGTGGTCAGATGTGCACAAAACGCTCTGGTCCTACAGTGAAAATTGGCCTAGTTGTTAAGGGGTTAAGTATATGGTTTGTGTGTACATAACATAGACATGACTTGCATGTTAATACTCATTCTTATAAAACTTATTAACTACGTTATTTCCCAGCCTGCTGCAATTACACATTAGAGTGTTCAGCATTGCGTCTAATAATTTGTATGGTTACCCATAATTATAAACCAGCATCAGTCTTGCTTGCACAACACTAATACATAGTAAAAATTTTTAGCAATTGCTAGGTCCTACATATGTCTGTCTATTTTTATCTTACACATGCGCTTGTACTATACTAATTATACACTGCTCAAAAAAATAAAGGGAACACTAAAATAACACATCCTAGATCTGAATGAATTAACTAATCATATGAAATACTTTCATCTTTACATAGTTGAATGTGCTGCCAACAAAATCACACAAAAATTATCAGTGGAAATCAAATTTGTCAACCTATGGAGGTCTGGATATGGAGTCACACTCAAAATCAAAGTGGAAAACCACACCACAGGCTGATCCAACTTTGATGTAATGTCCTTAAAACAAGTAAAAATGAGGCTCAGTAATGTGTGGCCTCCACGTGCCCGTATACCTCCCTACAACGCCTGGGCATGCTCCTGATGAGGTCGCTGATGGTCTCCTGAGGGATGTCCTCCCAGACCTGGACTAAATCATCCACCAACTCCTGGACAGGAGTGAGACATGATGTTCCAGATGTGCTCAATCGGATTCAGGTCTGGGGAACGGGTGGGCCAGTCCATGGCATCAATGCCTTCCTCTTGCAGGAACTGCTGACACACTCCAGCCACATGAGTTCTAGCATTGTCTTGCATTAGGAGGAACCCAGGGCCAACCACACTAGCCAGCATATGGTCTCACAAGGGGTCTGAGGATCTCATCTCAGTACCTAATGGCAGTTAGGTTACCTCTGGCAAGCACATGGAGGGCTGTACGGCCCCCCAAAGAAATGCCACCCCACACCATTACTGACCCACCCCCAAACGGGTCATGCTGGAAGATGTTGCAGGCAGCAGAACATTCTCCACGGCGTCTCCAGACTCTGTCACATCTGTCACATGTGCTCAGTGTGAACCTGCTTTCATCTGTGAAGAGCACAGGGTGCCAGTGGTGAATTTGCCAATCTTGGTGTTCTCTGGCAAATTCCAAACGTCCTGCACGGTGTTGGGCTGTAAGCACAACCCCCACATGTGGACGTTGGGCCCTCATACCACCCTCATGGAGTCTGTTTCTGAACGTTTGAGTGAACATATGCACATTTGTGGCCAGCTGGAGGTCATTTTGCAGGGCTCTGGCAGTGCCCCTCATGCTCCTCCTTGAACAAAGGCAGAGGCAGCGGTCCTGCTGCCGAGTTGTTGCCCTCCTACATCATCCTCCACGTCTCCGGAAGTACTGGCCTATCTCCTGGTAGCGCCTTCATGCTCTGGACACTACACTGATAGACACAGCAAACCTTCTTGCCACAGCTCGCATTGATGTGCCATCCTGGATGAGCTGTACTACCTAAGCCACTTTGTGGGTTGTAGACTCCGTCTCATGCTACCACTAGAGTAAAAGCACCGCCAGCATTCAAAAGTGACCAAAACATCAGCCAGGAAGCATAGGAACTGAGAGGTGGTCTGTGGTTACCACCGGTAGAAACAATCCTTTATTGGGAGTGTCTTGCTAATTGCCTATAATTTCCACCTGTTGTCTGTTTCATTTGCACAACAGCATGTGGAATTGATTGTCAACCAGTGTTGCTTCGTGAGTGGACAGTGTGATTTCACTGAAGTGTGATTGACTTGGAGTTACATTGTGTTGTTTAAGTGTTCCCTTTATTTTTTTGAGCAGTGTAATAATTTTTTAATTAAAATCCAGAATAATTTTTCTAGCGGTCATTTAATAGAAACAATCTGATCTCTCTATAGATGTCACAAGTACTTTAGTGATCTCTGAGAAACTAAGTGCAATAAGAGAGAATGGTGTAAACCACTTCAAAAAGAGTATGGGAGGTTTGGTTGCCCTCCCAACGCTGCCCATATCATAGATACTACATGTCTCTGTACTTACTGCTAAGCTATCGTACTAAATGTATACTGTATGTCACCCCTTTATTGTTCTACCTTGTCATACATGTTCAGTTTGTTTGTCTTTGGTTTGATACTGGTTGTGTATCTATAATGATTCTGTTTAAAGGGGTACTCCCGTGGAAAACTTTTTTTTTTTTTTTTTAATCAGCTGGTGCCAGAAAGTGAAACAGATTTGTAAATCACTATTAAAAAATCTTAATCCTTCCAGTACTTTTTAGGGGCTGTACACTAAAAAGAAATCCAAAAAAGAAATGAATTTCCTCTGATGTCGTGACCACAGAGCTCTCTGCTGACCTCTGCTGTCCATTTTAGGAACTGTCCAGAGCAGCATATATTTTCTATCGGGATTTTCTCCTGCTCTGGACAGTTCCTGAAATGGACAGCAGAGGTCAGCAGAGAGCACTGTGGTCATGACATCAGAGGAAATGCATTTCTTTTTTGGATTTCTCTTTAGTATACAGCCCCTAAAAAGTACTGGAAGGATTAAGATTTTTAATAGATGTGATTTACAAATCTGTTTAACTTTCTGGCACCAGTTGATTAAAAAAAAAAAAAGTTTTCCATGGGAGTACCCCTTTAAAGGGGTACTCCGGTGAAACCCTTTTTTCTTTTAAATCAACTGGTGGCAGAAAGTTAAACATATTTGTAAATTAGCAAAGTGGAAAATAGTCAGCTCACCCAGCCACCACACGGCAAAATAGTCCTCCAAAGATATGAAGAAAGCAGGTAGATGCCAGCGATAAAGAAACTTCACCTTTATTAGAACCACGTTAAAATCATCGACATGGAGAGACTTCAATAAGACAAATGTTTAAAATTCCAGGAATCTAGTATTCCAGTACTCCGGTGAAAACCTTTTTTCTTTTAAATCAACTGGTGGCAGAAAGTTAAACATATTTGTAAATTACTTCTATTAAAAAATCTTAATCCTTCCTGTACTTATTAGCTGCTGAATACAACAGAGGAAATTATTTTCTTTTTGGAATGCTCTCTGATGACATCACAAGCACAGTTCTCTCTGCTGACGTTATTATAATAATAATAATAATGCTTTATTTATTGTTGTCCTTAGTGGGATTTGAACCCAAGTGCTAACCACTGAGCCACCATGCTGCCCTTAGCATACATCTGCTGTGCATGGTTGCTAAAATGGACAGAGATTTCAGCAGAGAGCACTGTGGTTGTGATGTCATCAGTGTTCCAAAAAGAAAGGAATTTCCTCTGTAGCATTCAGCAGCTAATAAGTACTGGAAGGATTAAGATTTTTTAATAGAAGTAATTTACAAATATGTTTAACTTTCTGCCACCAGTTGATTTAAAAGAAAAAAGGTTTTCACCGGAGTACCCCTTTAAGGCTGTGCTACATACCGCCAATGTTTTCACCATCATCTTGCTAATCAAATAAACTTGATTCGTTTGACACAAAAATAAAGAATCATAGGAAAGAGTGAAAATTTATGTAACTATTATATAACCAGCTTTGTGGCTGTGGAATTTATTTTGCCTAGAAAATTATTTTGCCTAGTGAAATATTCACTTGTCAGCTTAGTGGTTAAAGGGGTACTCCGGCCTGAAGACATCTTATCCCCTATCCTTTGATTGTGGGGGTCTGGAGCTGGGGAACCCCGCAATCTTTTGTTCCCCATCCACTGGAGGCTCCGAGTGTGAAGAGTATTGTGACATCACGACTCCGCCCCTTTGTGACGCTACGCTTGATTTACCTCCTTAAACACCCGGCCATTTTTCATTTTTGCGCTTTTGATTTTCCTCTTTCCTTTCAAATAACCATCATGCTTTTAATTTACCTCCTACAGACCCATATGGGGGCTTGTTTTTTGTGCCAACAATTTCACTTTTTAATGACATCAATCATTTCATAACAAATTCTACGGCGAAACAATAAAAAACATTTGTGGGGTGAAATTGAAAAAAATCGGGCATTTTGTAACTTTTGAGGGCTTCCTCTTCTACACAGTGCATTTTTCGATAACAATGAAACCTTATATTCTTATGTCGCTCCATACAATTACAATGATGCCAAATTTATATAGGTTTCATTTTATATTACTACTTTAAAAAAATTATAACTTTTTCTATGAAAATGTATATGCTTAAAATTGTCCTATTCTGACCCATATAACTTTTCCATATACGGTGATGTATGAGGGCTATTTTTTTTTGCGCTGTGATCTGTAGTTTTAAACGGTGCCACTTTTGTTTTGATGGGACTTTTTGATCGCATTTTATTAATTTTTTTAATGGTATATGAAGTGACCAAAAATTTCCTATAGAGGACTATTACCGTATATACTCGAGTATAAGCCGAGTTTTTCAGCATGATTTTTCGTGCTGAAAACACCCCCCTCGGCTTATACTCGAGTGAACTCCCCCACCCGCAGTGGTCTTCAACCTGCGGACCTCCAGAGGTTTCAAAACTACAACTCCCAGCAAGCCCGGGCAGCCATCGGCTGTCCGGGCTTGCTGGGAGTTGTAGTTTTGAAACCTCCGGAGGTCCGCAGGTTGAAGACCACTGCGGCCTTCGACATCATCCAGCCCCCTCTCACCCCCCTTTAGTTCTGTACAGTACTCACCTCCGCTCGGCGCTGGTCCGGTCCAGCAGGACTGTCCGGTGAGGAGGTGGTCCAGTGGGATAGTGGTTCCGGGCTGCTATCTTCACCGGGGAGGCCTCTTCTAAGCGCTTCGGGCCCGGCCTCAGAATAGTCACGTTGCCTTGACAACGACGCAGAGGTGCGTTCATTGCCAACGTACTTCTGCGTCATTGTCAAGGCAACGCCTCTATTCCGGGCCGGAAGCGCGGAGAAGAGGCGCCCCCGGTGAAGATAGCAGCCCGGAACCACTATCCCACCGGACCACCTCCTCTCCGGACAGCCCTGCAGGACCGGACCAGCGCCGAGCGGAGGTGAGTACTCAGAACTAAAGGGGGTGAGAGGGGGCTGGATGATGTCGAAGGCCGCAGTGGTCTTCAACCTGCGGACCTCCGGAGGTTTCAAAACTACAACTCCCAGCAAGCCCGGACAGCCGATGGCTGCCCGGGCTTGCTGGGAGTTGTAGTTTTGAAACCTCTGGAGGTCCGCAGGTTGAAGACAACTGAGGGCGAATGATGAGAAGAGGATGATGAAGGGGGGGGTGTGGGATGATGACAAGAGGATGATGAAGGGGGGATGTGTGGGATGATGACAAGGGGATGATGAAGGGGGGATGTGTGGGATGATGACAAGGGGATGATGAAGGGGGGATGTGTGGGATGATGACAAGGGGATGATGAAGGGGGGATGTGTGGGATG
Source organism: Hyla sarda (assembly GCF_029499605.1). Lineage (NCBI taxonomy): Eukaryota > Metazoa > Chordata > Amphibia > Anura > Hylidae > Hyla > Hyla sarda. The sequence continues at coordinate 35,478,598 of NC_079201.1, read as the reverse complement.
ATGACAAGGGGATGATGAAGGGGGGATGTGCGGGATGATGACAAGGGGATGATGAAGGGGGGATGTGTGGGATGATGACAAGGGGATGATGAAGGGGGGATGTGTGGGATGATGACAAGGGGATGATGAAGGGGGGATGTGCGGGATGATAAGGGGATGATGAAGGGGGGATGTGTGGGATGATGACAAGGGGATGATGATGAGGATGTTAATGACGGGTCTGGATGATGACAGGGGGGGATGATGTATTTCCCACCCTAGGCTTATACTCGAGTCAATAACTTTTCCTGTGATTTTGGGTTGAAATTAGGGGTCTCGGCTTATACTCGGGTCGGCTTATACTCGAGTATATACGGTACATACAATCTTCTGATCGCATGCACTGTTCAATGCTGCTCCATAGAGCTCCATTGCTCCAGCTTGCCATGGATGACTGGAGCATAGGTTCCATTATTGGACGGCGGGGAGGCAGGTAAGGGCCCTCCCGCCGTCCTGTCAGCTGTCCTGTCAGCTGATCAGGACATTGCAATTTTTCCGCTGTGGTCACGATCAGCTCTGCTGGTCAGCCGGGAGAGCAAAATAGTGATCAAAATCCTAAGCAGAATCCTGAACAAAATACTATGGGTGAACATAGCCTAAGGGTGCGTTAAGACGGTTGTAACTAGCAGCGAGTTTCCCGCTGTGAAAAACAGCTCCAAGTCATGCTACCAATAATTGAATGAGTCCGTGGACAGCCCGCAATAGTGGCAGATTTGCAGTTCGCCAGCTCACCAATTCAAATGAATAGTAGTGAAACTTGCAGTGGATTTCCTTCAGCAAGAAACCCACTTCTAGTTACTAGCAGTAGCCCTGTGTGTTTAGTGAGGTTTGGGTGTGGGGCTGTGTGCTGGCGTGACTGTGATACACGTCTGCGCCACCAAACCTCCCTCAACATACAGGGCTGCCGCTGGGTAGCACTGTTTGTATGCTCATAGCAGATTACGCAGTGTATTTCCTGCTGCGCAGCACATTTTGTGCAGCGTGAAATTTGCTGCGTTGCTACATGGGACCGTACCCTAAAGCTGAGTTCACATAGAGTAAGAAAAATGTTGTGACTCTTTAACTTGTTGTAACAAATTATGTGACCTTCTAACACACCAGAAAAGTTAAGCCATGTCTGAATGCCCAACAAAATAATGGTAATAACACGTCATCGTGCAGCAGTGCAAATGTTGACTGGTACTTTTAAGATTTTGTTTGCGACAAAATGTGTACCTTTTCCCAAAGTCCCACATAATAAATGACTACTACAGAAAAACCACTTGATTTCTTTCTCTCTCTCTCTCTCTATATTATACATATATATATAGTCTATGGAAACATCCCCAAAGAGGCCTCTGTAACTCCATATGCCACCAATTTTATAGAAAATCATGGCACTTCTCCGATAGTGTATTAAGGAGGTTTTCTAAGGCATTTACAAAACCTCAATCGTGTACAATAGAAAAAAAAAATTTTGAAATCTATTTCGAGCTCTGTCTATTACAGATATCCTGTTGTATGTGAGGGTTAAAATGCGCAGCATAGTTCTCAATAACATGAGCATAACACATTGAATAAAGATTCTGAAATATGGAGCATGCGAACATAGTGATATCATATATATATATCTGAACTGACAACTAAATAAGCATATGCTACAAAGCCAATGCTTGGACTCAATATCATGGAGTTTTTTTTTTTTTTTGTGAATTAAAGCTCAGTTTATGAGTGAAACCATAATGCAGTGTCTGATCTGTCACACTGACTTCTGTCCTGGGAAAATATCTCAGCTTTCTGTACTATTTTCCTAATATAGCCTCCGACACAAGAGCCTTACAAAAGTTGTGGCAGAGAATAGAAATCAATCCAAATTTGTGCTTTCTGTCCTTGTCTGGTTTCTATATATATATATATATATATATATATATATATATATATATATATATGAATCAAACACAATTTTCTAAGAAAACGTAACATCATTTGCCTTTTGTCTAAGCCAGTAATACAAACTAATTCCCCAAAATAGCACTTGCTACTGTGGGTATATTCACACAATGCATAGTTTTTACTGCAATTACCTATAACCATTAACAAAACATAAATTTCCAATAATTATAAAATTAAGCATTATGAAGATTTTAACCAAATTAGTTTCTTTTGCATACGTCATGTACATCCACGATTTCTATAGTGTCAATTCCACGATTTCCAAGTATTTGTTACCTTAAGAAAAATACTTTGTTTTCACTTCTTTAACTTTAAAATAATTGATAGTAAAAACCCCTCTCCATTTATCCATCTGTCACCTGAACATCCTCATAAGTTTAACTGTTCAAGATGCGCTAGAGAGAGATCTGTAATCTACAAAGAGATCTATAATCTAATAACAAGTGACTCCTACATTCTCAGTGACGGATCACCCACCTGATGGCTCAGGCTCTTCCTCAGGCTTCTCTGTCTTATGCGACACCTTGAACTCCTAACAAGCTGCCTCTGCTCTTTCCTTCCGCCCTGTAGGGCAGGTGCATTGATTTTTCTCTGTTTGCTTTATGAATAATCCTCCAATTGTATTAATTACTGTAACAAGTGGCCTATTAATGCCGAAGCTTGAAAGGGCCGCTAATTGTCACAGCAAGTGCGCACATGAGGCAAGGGCTGGATAGATAACCACAACTACATGGCAGCCAGCCTCTGAACTTGGAAGAGCAAGTTGCTAACGCTTATAGAAAGGTGTGTGGTAAACAAGCATGACTAAAAAGTGTGTACAGCCAAGAACGGAAGAGTAGAGCAAAGCTTCTCATTACTGGGGATTAACTGTCTTTAAAGCTTTCTGAGGCTTACTGAGAACCAATAATCCCACTTGATCAATCATACTATTACAATTCTAAAGCCAGTGGTGGATACAGTTTATGTTGAGGTCAGGCTATTCACAAAACTGGGTTGGCTCGGCTCTGCAGATAGACGCTTGAAGTACAGAGACAGGGACACTGGCGCACAGGGCTTGAATGGCCTATCTAACTGAATTACATACAAGTTATTGAATACCATGTTGATAAAGATTGTGATGACCAAAACATCTGTATTGGTATCTTGTTTTGTCGAGCAGATAAATTAAGTTACTATGTGTTTGTTTTGTCTCAGTGTCCTCAATGGAAAAGGTCTGTAACACTCACGTTTCTGAAGACAGGAACCCCGGTGTATGTGGATCCGCTGGACCTGTGTGGCAGATGACTCGGACCGTACCAGGGAGCGGAGTCTAAGGTGCCGCTGGTTTTCACCAGAGCCCACCACAAAGCGGCATGGGCTTGCAGTTGCAGGTGACACCCAGGTCACTAACCCTTGCACGGCTGGACCACACAGGCGGCTGAGGAGATGCGAGGGACAGGAGGGATGAGGCAACTCGTAGTCTGGATAACGGAAGGTCAGGGCAGGCGGCACAGTAGCGTAGTCAGGACGTAGCAGGAGTTCAGTAGACAGGCGGCAGAGGAGCAAGGTCAAGTCACAAGAGCAGGAGATCTGGTACACGGCAAGGCAATACATTGGAACGCTTTCTCTAGGGCACAAGGCAACAAAGATCCGGAAGAGAACTGAGGAGGGTGGAGGAATTTATAAATAAGCCACAGGTGGATTATACTAATGAGCATACTGGCCCTTTAAATCTTAAAGCTCCGATGTGCGCACGCCCTAAGGGACGGGGACACGCGCGCCGGAGCAGAGAGGCGGAGGCAGGAGAAACACCCAGAGAGTGATGGACTGGAGCTCGCATGCGGGCACGTACCACGATGCGAGTCCCAGCGACGTCGGCAGCAGAAGGTAAGGGGACCATGCGCTCACGGCCAGCATGGGAGACTGGAGCGCATAGCATAACAGTACCCCACCCCCCTTTGGTCTCCCCCTCTTTTTACAAGAGAGAAAACTCCTGAGAAGGTCACAGTCCAGGATATTCTCCTCAGGTTCCCAAGATCTCTCCTCAGGACAGTAACCCTCCCAGTTGACCAAAAAAATTGTTTACCTCTCACATTTTTTGCAGCAAGAATCTGTTTAACTTTGTAGACATCAGATGAGCCGGAGACAGATGTTGGGACAAGATTCTTCTGAGAGAACCGGTTTACGACAAGAGTCTTGAGGAGAGGGATGTGGAAGGAATTGGGAATACGTAGCGTAGCAGGTAGACGGAGTTTGTAGGAGACAGGATTGATCTTTTGTAGAATCTGGAATGGACCAAGGTAGCGGGGACCGAGCTTGTAACAGGGGATCTTTAAGCGCATGTATTTGGATGAAAGCCACACCATGTCACCAGGAGAGAAGGACGGAGGAGGTCTTCTACCTTTATCCGCTTGTGCCTTCATGCGTGAAGAAGTCTGGAACAATGACTGTCGGGTCTGTTGCAAGATGACGGAGAAGTCACGGAGCAGCTCATCAACAGCAGGTACACCAGAGGAGACTGGGAGAGGAAGAGGAGAATGGAGATGGAATCCATAGACAACAAAAAAGGGAGATGACCTCATGGACTCGGAATGCTTAAGATTATATGAGAATTCAGCCCAGGGGGGAAGGTCGACCCAATCATCTTGGCGAGCTGAAACAAAATGCAGAAGATAAGTCTCAAGTATTTGATTAACCCTCTCCACCTGACCGTTGGACTGAGGGTGGTAGGCCGAGGAGAAGTCCAGATTGATGTCCAGACAATAGGCTCACCAGAACTTAGAGACAAACTGCACACCTCGATCTGAAACGATATGCTGTGGAAGACCATGTAAACGAAAGACATGCAACAAGAAGTAATTTGCCAGCTGCGGGGCAGAAGGAAGACCTTGTAGAGGAATGTACTAAGCCATCTTGGAAAACCGATCTACCACGACCCAGATGACAATGTTATTCTGAGAAGGTGGCAAATCAGTGGAGAAATCCATGGAGATATGGGACCAGGGAGTCTTTGGAATGGGTAAAGGCTGTAAGAGTCCTGCAGGTCTTTGCCGAGGAGTTTTGTCATGGGCACATGTTACACAGGACCGAACAAAATCAGAAACATCACATTCAAGATGGGGTCATTCAAGTGCCGGTAAATAAGAAGTAGGGTCTTGCGTATTCCAGGATGTCCTGCTGTTAAGGAAGAATTACCCCATTTCAGGACCTTGCGTCTCAATCTGGCGGGTACAAAGTATTTTCCCGGAGGAACTTGCTGAATCTCGGCAGGAGTGGCAGGAATCAAACGGTAAGGAGGAATAATATGCCTAGGCGTGGAGTCCAAACCAATGACATCAGAGGACCTGGAGAGAGCATCAGCCCTGATGTTCTTGTCTGCTGGACGGAAGTGAATGAAGAAGTTGAACCTGGAAGAGAACAGTGAGCATCTTGCCTGGCGAGGGTTCAAACGCTGAGCAGACTGAAGGTATGGAAGATTCTTATGATCGGAGTAGAAGCTGACCGGATGAGAAGAACCTTCCAATAAATGTCGCCATTCCTCCAAAGCTAGCTTGATAGCGAAGAGTTCACGATCTCCAATGGAGTAATTCCTCTCAGCAGGAGAGAAAGTCTTGGAGAAGAACCCACAAGTTACACTCTTGCCCTTGACATTTTTCTGAGTGGGAACGGCACTTGCTCCAATAAATGAGGCATCAACCTCCAAAGCAAAGGGCCTCTCTGGATCAGGTCTTGTAAGCACAGGAGCAGAGGCAAATGCAGACTTTAAACGGGAGAAGGCCTCTTCAGCCTCTTGAGGCCAAGATTTATGATTAGGTGCCTTTTTAGTGAGAGCCACAATAGGAGCAACCAAGGATGAAAAATGTGGGATAAACTGACGGTAATAGTTAGCGAATCCCACGAAGCGTTCAATAGCACGTAGGCTCGAGGGTGAGGCCAATCCAATACTGCAGACAACTTATCTGGATCCATCTGCAGGCCCTGATGAGAGACAATGTAGCCAAGAAACGGAAGACTAGATTTCTCGAACAGGCATTTCTCCAGTTTGGCGTAGAGATGATTCCTCCGTAGTCGTTGAAGAACCAGATGAACATGAGTACAATGCTCCTCTAAGTTGGAAGAGAAGATCAAGATGTCATAAAGGCATACAAAATACACAGGTGTAGAGAAGATCACGGAAGATATCATTGACGAACTCCTGGAAAACGGCTGGAGCATTGACCAAAAGGTATTACAAGATACTCAAAATGTCCGTCACGAGTATTGAGGCTGTTTTCCATTCATCTCCCTTGCGGATACGAATGAGGTTATACGCACCACGTAAGTCCAACTTGGAGAAGACCTTGGCACCACGTAGACGGTCAAAAAGTTCTGAGATAGGATTGTCCCTAGCAAATTATTTCTCCAGTTCTCCAATCCAGTTGCGGGGAATGGCGTTGCAGCCAAGGAAGACCAAGAAGAATCTCAGAAGTACAGTGTGGCAGAACATAGAATTCGATCTTTTCTTTATGCGATACTCCCACTTGCATGATGAGAGATTCATTACAGAAGGGAACCTTACAGTCCAGATTTTGTCCATTAACAGAGGAGATGAACAAGGGCTTGGCAAGCCGAGTAAGGGGAAGAGGATACTTGTGGACTAAAGCCGCATCAATAAAGTCACCTGCTGATCCATAATCCAAAAATGCTGTAGCGCTGAAGTGAAGACTTGTACAGGAATAGTTAAGCATGGAGAGGTAGTATTCACACCCAGGGACGCCTCTCCCATGTACCCTAGGTGCGGGCGAACTGTACAGTCCTTGAGAAAGTACTCCAGGCTAGCACAGTACAAACACAATTTCTCATTGCGTCGTGACCTCTCCTGTTGGGTAAGATGAGAATGATCTCCTTGTATAACCTCTGCGGCAAGAGGCGCATGAGACAGAAGAGGTGGATGTTGGAACACAGGTGTCAGGCGAGCAGATTCCCTCTCAAAGCGCAATTCCTCCTGTCTTTCGGCAAAACGAACATCAATGCTGTCACGATGCCGGCTGGCAGGTAGTGGATCCTCTGTGCCAGAGAGGGATTGGCGTGGACCGTGCTAGTGGATCGGTTCTAAGTCACTACTGGTTTTCACCAGAGCCCGCCGCAAAGCGGGATGGTCTTGCTGCGGCGGTAGTGACCAGGTCGTATCCACTAGCAACGGCTCAACCTCTCTGACTGCTGAAGATAGGCGCGGTACAAGGGAGTAGACAGAAGCAAGGTCGGACGTAGCAGAAGGTCGGGGCAGGCAGCAAGGATCGTAGTCAGGGGCAACGGCAGGAGGTCTGGAACACAGGCTAGGAACACACAAGGAAACGCTTTCACTGGCACAATGGCAACAAGATCCGGCGAGGGAGTGAAGGGGAAGTGAGGTATAAATAGGGAGTGCACAGGTGAACACACTAATTGGAACCACTGCGCCAATCAGCGGCGCAGTGGCCCTTTAAATCGCAGAGACCCGGCGCGCGCGCGCCCTAGGGAGCGGGGCCGCGCGCGCCGGGACAGGACAGACGGAGAGCGAGTCAGGTACGGGAGCCGGGATGCGCATCGCGAGCGGGCGCTACCCGCATCGCGAATCGCATCCCGGCTGGAGACGGTATCGCAGCGCACCGGGTCAGTGGAGCTGCCCGGAGCGCTGCGGTAGCGAGAGAGAAGCGAGCGCTCCGGGGAGGAGCGGGGACCCGGAGCGCTCGGCGTAACAGTACCCCCCCCTTGGGTCTCCCCCTCTTCTTAGAGCCTGAGAACCTGAGGAGCAGACTTTTGTCTAGGATGTTGTCCTAAGGTTCCCAGGATCTCTCTTCAGGTCCACAGCCCTCCCAATCCACTAAAAAGAACCTTTTTCCTCTGACCGTCTTGGAGGCCAGTATCTCTTTCATTGAGAAGACGTCAGAAGAACCGGAGACAGGAGTGGGAGAAACTAATTTGGGAGAGAAATGGTTGATGATGAGTGGTTTAAGAAGAGAGACATGAAAGGCATTAGGAATACGGAGAGAAGGAGGAAGAAGAAGTTTGTAAGAGACAGGATTAATTTGGCACAAGACTTTGAAAGGACCAAGATAGCGTGGACCCAGTTTGTAACTGGGGACACGAAAGCGGACATATTTAGCGGAGAGCCATACCTTGTCTCCGGGAGCAAAAATGGGGGAGCTCTTCTTTTCTTATCGGCAAACTTTTTCATGCGAAATGAAGCCTGTAAAAGAGAATCTTGGGTCTCTTTCCATATGGTGGAAAGATCACGAGTCACTTCATCTACAGCGGGCAAACCAGAGGGCAAGGGAGTAGGGAGGGGGGGAAGAGGGTGACGGCCGTACACCACGAAAAATGGGGATTTGGAGGAAGATTCAGAGACTCTAAAGTTATACGAGAATTCGGCCCATGGTAGAAGATCTGCCCAATCATCCTGGCGGGAGGAAACAAAATGTCGTAAATAATCACCCAAGACCTGGTTAATTCTTTCTACTTGTCCATTGGATTGAGGATGATATGCAGAAGAAAAGTTTAATTTAATCTTGAGTTATTTACAGAGAGCCCTCCAGAATTTTGACACAAATTGGACGCCTCTATCCGAGACTATCTGTGTGGGCAACCCGTGAAGAGGAAAAATGTGTACAAAAAATTGTTTAGCCAACTGAGGCGCTGAAGGAAGACCAGGAAGAGGGATGAAATGTGCCATCTTGGAGAATCGATCAACGACCACCCAAACAACAGTGTTGCCACGGGATGGGGGTAGGTCTGTAATAAAATCCATACCAATCAGAGACCAAGGCTGTTCGGGGACAGGCAGAGGATGAAGAAAACCAGCGGGCTTCTGGCGAGGAGTCTTATCCCGGGCACAGACAGTGCAGGCTCGTACAAAGTCCACGACATCCGTCTCCAGAGTCGGCCACCAATAGAAGCGAGAGATGAGTTGCACAGATTTCTTGATGCCCGCATGGCCTGCGAGATGGGAGGAGTGACCCCATTTGAGGATTCCGAGGCGTTGGCGTGGAGTGACGAAGGTCTTCCCTGGAGGAGTTTGCCTGATGGAGGCTGGAGAAGTGGAAATCAGGCAGTCAGGAGGAATGATGTGTTGCGGAGAGAGTTCAACTTCCGAGGCATCCGAGGAACGAGAGAGAGCATCGGCCCTAATGTTCTTATCGGCAGGCCGAAAGTGAATTTCAAAATTAAATCGGGCAAAGAACAGAGACCACCTGGCCTGGCGAGGATTCAGCCGTTGGGCAGACTGGAGATAGAGAGGTTCTTGTGATCGGTGTAAATAATAACTGGAAATCTTGATCCCTCCAGCAGATGCCTCCATTCCTCAAGTGCTAATTTAATGGCTAGAAGCTCTCGATCCCCGATGGAGTAGTTCCTCTCCGCCGGAGAGAAGGTCCTAGAAAAAAAACCCACAAGTAACAGCATGCCCGGAAGAATTTTTTTGTAGAAGGACCGCTCCAGCTCCTACAGAGGAGGCATCAACCTCCAATAGGAAGGGTTTAGATGGGTCAGGTCTGGAGAGCACAGGAGCCGAAGAAAAGGCAGACTTGAGCCGTTTAAAGGCGTCTTCCGCTTGAGGAGGCCAAGACTTGGGATTGGCATTTTTTTTGGTTAAAGCCACGATAGGGGCCACAACGGTAGAAAAATGTGGAATAAATTGCCTGTAATAATTGGCGAACCCCAAAAAACGTTGGATAGCACGGAGTCCGGAGGGGCGTGGCCAATCTAAAACGGCAGAGAGTTTGTCTGGATCCATTTGTAGTCCTTGGCCAGAGACCAAGTATCCTAGGAAAGGAAGAGATTGGCATTCAAACAGACATTTCTCTATCTTGGCATAAAGTTGATTGTCACGAAGTCTCTGAAGAACCATACGGACATGCTGGCGGTGTTCTTCTAGATTGGCAGAAAAAATCAGGATATCGTCCAGATATACAACAACACAGGAGTATAAGAGATCACGAAAAATTTCATTAACAAAGTCTTGGAAGACGGCAGGGGCGTTGCACAGGCCAAAGGGCATGACCAGATACTCAAAGTGTCCATCTCTAGTGTTAAATGCCGTTTTCCATTCATCCCCCTCTCTGATGCGGATGAGATTATAAGCACCTCTTAAGTCCAGTTTGGTAAAGATGTGGGCACCTTGGAGGCGATCAAAGAGTTCAGAGATGAGGGGTAGGGGGTAGCGGTTCTTTACCGTGATTTTATTAAGACCGCGGTAGTCAATGCAAGGACGTAGAGAGCCATCTTTTTTGGACACAAAGAAAAATCCGGCTCCGGCAGGAGAGGAGGATTTACGGATAAAGCCTTTTTTTAAATTTTCCTGGATGTACTTCGACATAGCAAGAGTCTCTGGGGCGGACAGAGGATAGATTCTGCCCCGGGGTGGAGTAGTGCCCGGGAGGAGGTCAATAGGACAATCATAAGGCCTGTGAGGAGGTAGAGTCTCAGCTTGTTTTTTGCAAAAAACATCCGCAAAGTCCATATAGGCCTTAGGGAGACCGGTTACAGGGGGAACCACAGAGTCACGGCAAGGGGTACTGGGAACCGGTTTTAGGCAGTCCTTGAAACAAGAGGGCCCCCAACTCTTGATCTCCCCAGTGGACCAATCCAGGGTTGGGGAATGGAGTTGAAGCCAGGGTAGTCCAAGGAGGATTTCGGAAGTGCAATTGGGGAGGACCAAAAATTCAATCTTCTCGTGATGAGGTCCGATGCACATTAGAAGGGGCTCCGTGCGGAGACGTATGGTACAGTCCAATCTTTCATTGTTTACACAATTGATGTAGAGGGGTCTGGCGAGACTGGTCACTGGGATGTTGAACCTGTTGACGAGAGAGGCCAAAATAAAATTTCCTGCAGATCCGGAATCCAAGAAGGCCATAGTAGAGAAGGAGAAGGCAGAGGCAGATATCCGCACAGGCACAGTAAGACGTGGAGAAGCAGAGTAGACATCAAGGACTGTCTCACCTTTGTGCGGAGTCAGCGTACGTCTTTCCAGGCGGGGAGGACGGATAGGACATTCCTTCAGGAAGTGTTCGGAACTGGCACAGTACAGGCAGAGATTCTCCATGCGGCGTCGTGTCCTCTCTTGAGGTGTCAGGCGAGACCGGTCGACCTGCATAGCCTCCACGGCGGGAGGCACAGGAACGGATTGCAGGGGACCAGAGGAGAGAGGAGCCGGGGAGAAAAAACGCCTTGTGCGAACAAAGTCCATATCCTGGCGGAGCTCCTGACGCCTTTCGGAAAAACGCATGTCAATGCGAGTGGCAAGATGGATGAGTTCATGTAGGTTAGCAGGGATTTCTCGTGCGGCCAGAACATCTTTAATGTTGCTGGATAGGCCTTTTTTAAAGGTCGCGCAGAGGGCCTCATTATTCCAGGATAATTCTGAAGCAAGAGTACGGAATTGTACGGCGTACTCGCCAACGGAAGAATTACCCTGGACCAGGTTCAACAGGGCAGTCTCAGCAGAAGAGGCTCGGGCAGGTTCCTCAAAGACACTTCGAATTTCCGAGAAGAAGGAGTGTATAGAGGCAGTGACGGGGTCATTGCGGTCCCAGAGCGGTGTGGCCCATGACAGAGCTTTTCCAGACAGAAGGCTGACTACGAAAGCCACCTTAGACCTTTCAGTAGGAAACTGGTCCGACATCATCTCCAAGTGCAGGGAACATTGGGAAAGAAAGCCACGGCAGAATTTAGAGTCCCCATCAAATTTATCCGGCAAGGATAGTCGTAGACCAGAAGCGGCCACTCGCTGCGGAGGAGGTGCAGGAGCTGGCGGAGGAGATGATTGCTGAAGCTGTGGTAGTAGCTGCTGTAGCATCACGGTCAGTTGAGACAGCTGTTGGCCTTGTTGCGCTATCTGTTGTGACTGCTGGGCGACCACCGTGGTGAGGTCGGCGACAACTGGCAGAGGAACTTCAGCGGGATCCAGGGCCGGATCTACTGTCACGATGCCGGCTGGCAGGTAGTGGATCCTCTGTGCCAGAGAGGGATTGGCGTGGACCGTGCTAGTGGATCGGTTCTAAGTCACTACTGGTTTTCACCAGAGCCCGTCGCAAAGCGGGATGGTCTTGCTGCGGCGGTAGTGACCAGGTCGTATCCACTAGCAACGGCTCAACCTCTCTGACTGCTGAAGATAGGCGCGGTACAAGGGAGTAGACAGAAGCAAGGTCGGACGTAGCAGAAGGTCGGGGCAGGCAGCAAGGATCGTAGTCAGGGGCAACGGCAGGAGGTCTGGAACACAGGCTAGGAACACACAAGGAAACGCTTTCACTGGCACAATGGCAACAAGATCCGGCGAGGGAGTGAAGGGGAAGTGAGGTATAAATAGGGAGTGCACAGGTGAACACACTAATTGGAACCACTGCGCCAATCAGCGGCGCAGTGGCCCTTTAAATCGCAGAGACCCGGCGCGCGCGCGCCCTAGGGAGCGGGGCCGCGCGCGCCGGGACAGGACAGACGGAGAGCGAGTCAGGTACGGGAGCCGGGATGCGCATCGCGAGCGGGCGCTACCCGCATCGCGAATCGCATCCCGGCTGGAGACGGTATCGCAGCGCACCGGGTCAGTGGAGCTGCCCGGAGCGCTGCGGTAGCGAGAGAGAAGCGAGCGCTCCGGGGAGGAGCGGGAACCCGGAGCGCTCGGCGTAACAAATGCATGCGGCCAAGTGGATACATTCAGTCAAAGAAGATGGAGGATCTCGTGCTGCAAGGGCATCTTTAATCCTGCTTGACAGTCCTTTTTTGAATGTGGCACACAAGGCCTCTTCATTCCAGGCAAGTTCTGATGCTCAGTCACCAACGGTAGAATTCCCATGACAGGGGTTCAGCAATGCCGTCTCAGCTGAAGAGGCATGTGCGGGATCCTCAAAGACACTGCAAAATTCTGCCAAGAATGCCAACAAATTGGAGTATACTAGATCACCACGGTCCCAAAGAGGTGTAGCCCAAGCCAGGGCTTTCCGGAAAGTAGACTAATGACAAAGGCCACCTTACTATGTTCTGTCGGAAACAGTTCAGACATGAGCTCCAATGCATGGAGCACTGTGTAACGAAGCCTCTGCACAACTTGGAATCCCCATCATACTTGGAAGGCAAAGGCAGGTGCAGCTGGGAGCCAGGAGACACTGCAAGAGCTGGAGGTGGGAGTGGGCCAGATTGTGGTACCTGCTGCTGTTGCAATGCCAAAAGCTGTTGCATCATGGCTGCAAGTTGAGAAAATTGCTGCGCCTGTCGGGCCAACTGCTGCGACAGATGTATCACAACGGAGGAAAGATCTGCAACTTCAGGCAGGGGTACCTACGCCGGATCCATGGCCAGATCTTACTGTAACACTCACGTTTCTGAAGACATGAACCCTGGTGTATGTGGATCCGCTGGACCTGTGTGGCAGATGACTCGGACCATACCAGGGAGCGGAGTCTAAGGTGCCGCTGGTTTTCACCAGAGCCTGCCGCGAAGCGGCATGGGCTTGCAGCTGCAGGCGACACTCAGGTTGCTACCCCTTGCACGGCTGGACCACACAGGCGGCTGAGGAGATGCGAGGATCAGGAGGGATGAGGCAACTCGTAGTCAGGATAGCAGAAGATCAGGGCAGGCAGCACAGTAGCATAGTCAGGACATAGCAGGAGTTCAGTAGGCAGGCGGCAGAGGAGCAAGGTCAAGTCACAAGAGCAGGAGATCTGGTACACGGCAAGGCAATACAATGGAACACTTTCTCTAGGGTACAAGGCAACATAGATCCGGCAGAAAACTGAGGAGGGTAGAGGAATTTATAAACAAGCCATGGGTGGATTACACTAATGAGCGTACTGGCCCTTTAAATCTTAAAGCTCCGGTGTGCCCACACCCTAAGGGACGGGAACACGCGCACTGAAGCAGAGAGGCAGAGGCAGGAGAAACACCCGGAGAGTGATGGACTGGGGCTCGCATGCGGGCGCGTCCCACGATGCGAGTCCCAGCCCCGTCGGCAGCAGAAGGTAAGGGGGCCATGCGCTCATGGCCAGCGCGTGAGGCAGGAGCGCATAGCATAACAAGGTCTTCTCACCTATTGTTTTCATGCCCGTCCACCCCTGCACCTGCTTTCACTTCCTGCTCCCTGCAGGGTAGGAGGACATCTATAATGGCATGGCAGTTCAGGGCTGCAATGTTGCCCTAAACGTGCACGATCCTGATGCTGCTATGGTACCCAATCATTGGGACCCACAGAAGTGGCCTGCATCTGTTACAGTTATTTCATTTAAATAGATCATGACTGGGGGGGGGGGGGGATGGATACCCCTCAGGAATTCATGCTGGGGGACCAATAATGTAATTATCCCCCTCACTGGGATTCCGCTACTTTAAATGACTGGTACCAGCTGCTAAGTACCTGCAGGCAGCAGACTTAAACTCCCACCAGGCCGCCGCCACTTTAAGTAGTTGGGGTGTTGCGGTTCTGGATTATAAAGGGCGCTGTTAACCCTTGTCACTCATGACGCCAGGGTGAGGGTTAAATACTGTAATGGTGCTGGGCCTATCGCCACCCTTCCCAAGAGCGATAGGTAAATGCGTAATAAATGGATTGTCCACAACCACTGTTTAACTGAAAACTTGCAGGAACTTTTACTGAAGATTTTCTGTAGCAGGCAATAACAATAACAGTCCAGATAACAGAGTCTATTTCTAGTGGAGCAGCAATTGACAGTTGGTTGGAATCAGATAAGCTCAATTTAGCTGTTAGAAGATTCTGTAGCATAGATCCGCTGCATTTAGGAGTGTATTTAGGTCCAGTGATCTTGCGGAGAGTAGCGTGGAATTGTAGATGTACAACAGCTTTGGTATAGGCCGAGGCCGCAAGGCTTTGGCCTAGAAAACGTACTTGAAAGTTGCGGAGGTCCTACCTCATTCAGTGACAGCAACCCAAGAGAGAGATTAATGGCTGCAGCTCCCTTATATGGGCAGGGGCTGAGCCGTTTTGGATTGGTCCATAAAAACTGTCACTCACTGTTACACGGCATTGTGGGTGAACACGTGACACAAGAACCACCTAAGGTCCTTCAACATACCATAGAGTTATGAGCAACGGGACACATGACCTAAGGTCCTGCGACGCCAAACAAGTGAGTAATGCAATATACATATTTACAATGATAATTTTTATAAATATTAACTTACTAAGGGGTGACTAGGGGCTAACTAGGGAAGCGGACCCCGACATTCCTAGGGACTCTGACTTTGGGGAACTCCCACCAAGGCACAGTATGAAATACGGTGCCGGGACACCACAAACCCCTTTACTTAAAATAAGTCGACCCTGACGCCTATCCTCTAAGGCAGAGGGACTAGGACGAAGGCTAAGGATGAAATTTATACATTTATATACATCCTGACAACATTTTTCTCTGACTATATAGATATAGATATAGATAATTTCTTACTCCGAAGATGATGTGAGTAAACATTAGACACTTTAAAGCTGTCTAGATATTAATGGTTTTCTTTTAAAGCTTACTAGACAATTATGAAGCTTACTAGACATTTATGAAGCTCACTAGACATTTATGAAGCTGTCTAACATTTAGTCTCAAGCTCCCTAGATTTTTATATACAGCTCTCTATACATTTAGTCTCAAGCTGTGTAGACACATATATCTCACTAAGACATTTTATTTCTTTTGCCACGATGAGACACCTGTTAGTACACAGAAGGGTATATTGGCTTGCCTGAGGCTATCTACCAATAGGTTTAGCTACTAGGGTCTATCGGCTACACACTACTTACCCCTAGAACACAACAGTATAACCTTACCTAGGTTACCTTTAGAAATACATTGTAACGCCGAGCGCTCCGGGCCCCGCTTCCCCTCCGGAGCGCTCGCGGCGTTATTCTCTTGCCTGCAGCGCCCCGGTCAGACTCGCTGACCGGGAGCGCTGCTCTGTGTCCCTCTGCGGGGATGCGATCCCCGTGGCGGGACGTTCCCGCCCGCGGATCGCATCCCATATCACTCACCGGTCCCATCCTTCTGCTCAGTCCCGGCGCATGCGGCCCCGCTCTCTAGGGCGAGCGCGCGCTGGGTCTCTCAGATTTAAAGGGCCAGTGCACCATTAATTGGTGCCTGGCCCAATTAGTTCCAAGCACTCCCTACACTATTTAAACCCACTTCCCCTTCCTGTCCTTGCCGGATCTTGTTGCCTTGTGCCCTGAGAAAGCGTTTCTGTGTGTTCCATTGCCTGTGTATCCAGACCCTTGCCGTTGCTCCTGACTACGAACCATTGCTGCCTGCCCAGACCTTCTGCTACGTCCGACCTTGCTCTTGTCTTGCCCTTGTGTACCGCGCCTGTCTCAGCTGTCAGTGAGGTTGAGTTGCTATCGGGTGGAACGACCTGGGGGTTACCTGCCGCTGTAAGTCCATCCCGCTTTGCGGCGGGCTCTGGTGAAAACCAGTAACCCCTTAGATTCTGTTCCCCTGATACGGCCCACACCATCTCCTCACTGACACAGAGGATCCACCACCCGTGCCTTCTCCACATACCAGTCCGGATCCTGACAGTAAATCCGGCCTTGGATCCCGCTGAGGTCCCACTGCCCAGTGTCGCTGACCTAACCTCCGTGGTCGCCCAGCAATCACAGCAGATCGCGCAACAAGGACAACAGCTGACTCAGCTGACCGCGGGACCGGTCCTCAAGCCCGATTGTATTCTGGACTACAATCGGTATATGGGGGGAGTTGATCTTTCTGATCAAGTCCTCAAGCCATATAATGCCATGCGAAAAACACGTGTATGGTATAAAAAGGTTGCGGTCTACATGGTACAGGTTGCCATGTACAACTCTTTTATACTGTACAAGTACGCTGGCAACACAAGGACATTCCTGGAGTTTCAAGAGGTAGTTCTAAAGGCCCTCATCTATGGTGACCGCCAAAGAGCGGGTCAGAGCACCTCTGGGACTTTAGGTCCCTGGATCGTCCCCAGCCAACATTTTCCAGGTCGGGTCGAACCCAGGAATGAGTGTGTCACAGGAAGGGGAGACAGAGGGACACCACCATTCAGTGTGACACTTGCCCCGATCATCCAGGCCTCTGCATAGGCTGCTTCAGGGAGTATCACACTTCCATGGAGTACTAAATTTTCCATCCTTTGCCCTAAATTTCATTCCCCAGAATTCGGCTCCAATGTGCCAGTCCAGGGTACATTGTCTTCCAAATTTTAAACCAAAACCCCCCCCCCCCCAAAAAAAAAAAATCAAACCCAAAATCTCTTTCCCAATACCCCCAATATCTTTTTTTTCTTCCCCCTAAAAAATGGGTCATGGGACACAGAGTCAGCAGCATTGGAGGTTTGCTGTTGCCTCAAATGCGCAACGCTCTCTCTCCCCACCTGAGCGTGGTGCGCATTTGAAGTAACAGAATAGGGACGGCCCCACACATCCCCTTCCCAGAATGATGATTCAGAGTATAGGGTTTGGGGCGGGCATCATTTTTACTTTTGGCTATACTCTGGGTCATCATTCTGGGAAAATAATTGGCATATCAGTACTAAAATTGCAATTTTCTTTCCCCCATAGTACACTTCATCCATTCCTGGAAAATAAATGAAGGGAACACCCGTCTGTTCCAATTCTCCACTTCACCCCTATACACCTTCCCTAGGGGGTGTACTGTTTGTAATAGGCTCACATGTGGGTGTTCCTTTCTTGTATTTTCCTCTGAATGTATGTAACTGTTAGGTCCGTAACAAACATCCGCCTCAAATGCGAAGAGTTCTCGCTGAGCTCTGTCGTATTTCCAGGCGACAATTCAGAGTCACATGTTAGTTAGTTGCTATTTTTTTCTCAGACAAAATTGTTCTACAAATTTTGGGGGCCTTTTGCCCTATTACCCAATGTGAAAATGAAACATTTGGGGTAACACTATCAATATAGTGCAAAAAAATCTAATTTTTCACTTTTACGGCCCACTGTTCAAAAAACCTGTGAGGTGTAAGTACTCACTGTAACACTGTTACGTTCCCCGAGGGGTCTAGTTTCCAAAATGTAATGCCATGTGTTTTTTATTTTTTTTTTGCTGTCCTGGCAAGCATTTTAGGTAAGAATTTTTTTTTTTTTTTTTTTACATATGCCAAAGTTGTGAAACCCTTGTGGGGTATTAAGGTTTACTTTACCCCCTGTTATGTTCCCCAAGGGGTCTAGTTTCCAGAATGGTATGCAATGTGTTTTTTTTTGCTGTCCTGGCACCATAGGGGCTTCCTAAATGCGGCATGCCCCCAGAGCAAAATTTGCTTCCAAAAAGCCAAATGTGACTCCTTCTCTTCTGAGACCTGTAGTGTGCCAGCCGAGCACTTTTCACCCCCATATGGGGTGTTTTCTGAATCGGGAGAAATTGGGCTTCAAATTTGGGGGGTATTTTCTGCTATTACCCTTTTTAAAAATGTAAAAAAAATGTTTACATTTGCAAAAGTCATGAAACACCTGTGGGGTATTAAGGCTCACTTTATCCCATGTTACATTCCCCGAGGGGTCTAGTTTCCAAAATGGTATGCCATATGTTTTTTTTTTTGCTGTTTTGACACCCTAGGGGCTTCCTAAAGGTGACATGCCCCCCAAAAACCATTTCAGAAAAATGTTCTCTCCAAAATCCCCTTGTCGCTCCTTCCCTTCTGAGCCCTCTACTGCGCCCGCCGGACACTTTACATAGACATATGAGGTATGTGCTTACTCGAGAGAAATTGGGCTACAAATACAAGTAAAAATTTTCTCCTTTTACCACTTGCAAAAATTCAAAAATGGGGTCTACAAGAACATGTGAGTGTAAAAAATGAAGATTTTGAATTTTCTCCTTCACTTTGCTGCTATCCTTGTGAAACACCTAAAGGGTTAAAACACTGACTGAATGTCATTTTGAATACTTTGGGGGGTCTAGTTTTATAATGAGGTCATTTATGGGGTATTTCTAATATGAAGACCCTTCAAATCCACTTCAAAACTGAACTGGTCCCTGAAAAATATAGAGTTTGAAAATTTTGTGAAAAATTGGAAAATTGCTGCTGATGTTTGAAGCCCTCTGGTGTCTTCCAAAAGTAAAAACTCATCAATTTTATGATGCAAACATAAAGTAGACATATTGTATATGTGAACCCCAAAAAAAATTATTTTGAATATCCATTTTCCTTACAAGCAGAGAGCTTCAAAGTTAGAAAAATGCAAAATGTTCATTTTTTTCATAAAATTTTGGGATTTTTCACCAAGAAAGGATGCAAGTTACCATAAAATTTTACCACTATGTTAAAGTAAAATATGTCATGAAAAAAACAACCTCAGAATCAGAATAAGTAAAAGCATTCCAGAGTTATTAATGTTTAAAGTGACAGTGGTCAGAATTGCAAAAAACGGCCGAGTCCTTAAGGTGAAAAAGGGGTTAAGGGGTTAAAGGGGTACTCTGGTGGAAATTCTTTTTTTTTAATCAACTGGTGCCAGAAAGTTAAACAGATTTGTAAATTACTTCTATTAAAAAATCTTAATCCTTCCAGTACTTATTAGCTGCTGAATACTACAGAGGAAAATATTTTCTTTTTGGAACACAGAGCTCTCTGCTGACATCATGAGCACAGTGCTCTCTGCTGACATCTCTGTCCATTTTAAGAACTGTCCAGAGTAAGAGAAAATCCCCATAACAAACATATGCTGCTCTGGTCAGTTCCTAAAATGGACAGAGATGTCAGCAGAGAGCACTGTGCTCGTAATTCAGCAGAGAGCTCTGTGTTCCAAAAAGAAAAAAATATCCTCTGCAGTGTTCAGCAGCTAATACATACTGGAAGGTTTAAGATTTTTTAAAAGAAGTAATTTACAAATCTGTTTAACTTTTTGGACCCAGTTGATTTGAAAAAGGGAAGAAAAAAAAATGTTTTCCTCTGGAGTACCCCTTTAAGACCTTTTATGCAGGGGCAGAGAGTTCCCTCTTGGGAATGGTTGGATTGGCCGATCTTATATGGTTGGGTCTGGTGTCCGTCAGGGTTGTCCTTTGAGCCCATTGCTGTACGTGTTTGCAATTGATCCTTTCCTTAGGAGGATCGATTGTAGACCATTGACGGGGGGTGAAAATGGACCTGGTGGTGCCAGATTCGGCTCTGAGGGTGGTAGTATATGCTAATGATGTCACCGTGTTTGTCTCCTCCCAAGAGGAGGGCAGTTGGGTGATGTCAAAGGTGGACCGCTACTTGGAGGCATCTGGGTCCAAGATCAACCAGATTAAGTGTGACGGTCTCTGGCTGGGAGGGGGAGATCTTGGTTTTGATCTCCTGGATGCCCTTCCAGAGCCCCAGGAATCTGCAAAAGTCCTCAGCATCGAATTTGGCCAAGGGGATTACCCCCAAACAATACTGGGACAGCAGGCTTAAGATCATCGCTCAGAAGGTGGATCACTTGAAGGGTTGGTCTTTGACCCTCCGGGAAAGGGTTAACCTGATCAAAACATTCCTGGTCCCTTTGCTGATATATCTGGGCAGTGCATGCATGTTGCCAGAACCACTCTGGACCCAGGTCTACAGTGTGTTCTTCCAAATGTTACTTACCGTACAAGGAGAGTAGTGGGGTTGGGTATGGTCAAACCGTGGTAGTCCTAGTAAATACCTTTCTTAAGTCCAATATTGAAAACCTCTGGAAAGAGAGGGCTCCTCTGTGGTTATCCTCCTGTAAGGGATGGTTTTGGCCTTTCTTCCATGAATGGGAGACAGGAGAGATAGTAAAGGATCTTCGCACATGCCATGGGCATCTCCCAGCTTATGCTACCCTAGTTCTGAAGGTTATTTGTCGGTGGGGTCTGGGGATGTGGGAGATTAGGACTCTGTCGAAATTCCTTGACAAGAGTTTTCTGTCTTCTCATTTCCAGAGGCCATTGGCACTCAAGGATTGCCCATGTCGGGATCTGGAGGTTGGTTTAGGGCTTTTGAATTCTATCAGAATCTCCTTGAAGTTTTGGGACTTGACTTGGCACTGCTTCCATGGAAAACTGTGTGTGAGGAGCAATCTGAAATGCAGGAGCTATGAGGATCGGGGATGTCCCTGTGAGGTGTGTGGAGGCATGCTGAAAAACATGGAGCATTTTCTGCTTCATTGTCCCTTTAACATGGTGGTTTACAACAGGGTGGGTGCTTCCATTGGTTGGCCTAGGCTGGCCAGTCTCTACTATGTGGAATTGGCCTATGGGGCATTCAGAAACCTTGGAGGCTGGGATCGGAGCACTTGATTTTATGGATTTTTTTTTCTCATAGTTGATACAGTTGATTACAGGCCTCTTTCATCTTTTCAAGTGGGAGAACTTGCACAATTGGTGGCTGACTAAATACTTTTTCACCCCACTGTATGAGTGCTGCCAAACTGTATAGAACAGGGTATAGATAAAGGTCACCCAAATTGACCTAAAGATACATAGCCCAAGGCGTAAACATCATCAACCTCGAAGAAACACTTAGAAAAACACCCATTAGGCTCTTTAGGATAAAACGTAACTTTCCTACATCCACCATCTGCTCTTCTTATTTAGAGAGTACCTTCTACTCTGCTCACTACTATCCTGGATGTCTATGACTATTACATCAGAAATCAGGAGATGTGTTACCTTATCATGGTTATTCTTCTATATCTACTTTAATATCATTTAGAGGCTTTGCCGCACTTTCTCCATCTTATACACCTAGGGTGTATTTTAATTTCTGGATCTATCTTATATGTTAAATCGTTTTTGTGGATTGTGTCTTACCGTGACTATGGATATAGATACATTGCTGTGTGCTTTGTGAAATGCTATTTAGGATTGGCATAATTGTATATGACTCATAACTTGGACCATCAAGAATTGAGGTGCATTGTGACCATTTAATACCGCTCTACCATACATTTCGGGTGGACCGTTGATTGGCTATTTCTTGACATTGCTTATCTGTTCCTGAACTGTGGTCATCTGAGACTTTATCATTTTAATTTAAGTGTATATTATACCATTTAAACTATGTTATTGTGACTAATCCAACTTAATTATCTGTGACTAACAAATGTCTAGGCTTTATGTGACTAATTGACTGTTTTTAAATGTCTAATAATGTATTGGTTTGTTTTTGTCTCATCCATCCCTGAAGAACTCAATTACTATTATGAGAGAAACGCATTGGAAATAGGAGTATGAGATCTTTAATGTTGTTATGTAAATATTCTATGTCTATGACACTGTGATTGGTTATCTCTAAAAGGTTTATATAGTGCAATTAACCATCATTACCCTATTCCCTATCCACACTTGTAGTGTAGGAAGGGATCGTCAATAAAACCTATAGTATGTCTATATAAGTACTGTATAGCTAATTAAGTGGCTTTATTGTGTATTTTGCATTGTAAATAATGTAAATTTAAATATTTATTTTTTTATACACCGTTTGTGTTTTATTTGTATATAGCACTAAAAAGCCTAATGGGTGTTTTTCTAAGTGTTTCTTTGAGATATGAGTGCTGCCAGCAATGCTGCAGAGGTTGAAGGGGTGGGGGGTCAGCTTGTCAGATTATACGCCACACACTGCATCAACTTGGTCTGCATGGCTTTCATCTCAGAAGGGAGTCTCTTCTAACAATGTAGCACAAGAAAGCCTGAAAACAGCTTGTAGAAGACAAGCAGACTAAGGACAAGGATTATTAGAAACATGTCCTGTGGTTCAATGAGATCAAGATAAACTTATTTGGTTCAGAAGTGTGGATTTTGGTATTTGGTTCTGTGGGGATACTCAAACAGAGAGTGGAGAAGAGCAAGGTCTCTATAATACACCAGCTCTATGATATTGTCATGAAGGAGTATAAGAGGAGTATAAGATAAGATAACATTGTTGCAGATTGTAATTTCTTAAGTGTCACATAAAAAGGTATAATAAAATATTTACAAAGTGGCTGGTGCAAGGTCTACAATCTATATATATATATATATATATATATATATATATATATATATATATATATATATATATATATATATATATAAAACTCAACGTTTGCGAGGGGCAGGATCCCCTCTTCATCAGGTCCAATCCTTGGACCTGATGAAGAGGGGATCCTGCCCCTCGCAAAAGTAGTCTGCTATTTTATATGTCAACAACAAACATAGGATAGGTAATTTAACCCTTACCCACCCCCATGTGCCAGGGTCAGGGTTTCGGTTTAACCCCTTAGGTGTAAGCAACCGGGACCCACAATAATGCCGGACATCGCCAATCAGGCTGATGCCTGGCATTAACTCTTTAGACGTGGCGATCCAAAATAGCGTATTTTGGTCACTTTTTAAACCATAAAAAAAAATGAATAGAAAGCGATCAAAAAGTCCGATCAAAACAAAAAATGGTACCGCTAAAAACTTCAGATCACGGCACAAAAAATGAGCCCTCATATCGGAAAAATACATGGAAAAATAAAAAAGTTATAGGGGTCAGAATAGGGCAATTTTAAAGGTTAACATTTTCCTGCTTGTAGTTATGATTTTTTTCAGAAGTAAGACCATGTCAAACCTATATAAGTAGGGTATCATTTTAATCGTATGGACCAACAGAATAAAGATAAGGTGTCATTTGTACCAAAAAATGTACTGCGTAGAAAGTGGAAAACCCCAAAAGTTACAAAATGGCATTTTTTCTTCCATTTTGTCGCACAATGATTTTTCTTTCCGTTTCGCTGTAGATTTTTGGGTAAAATGACTGATGTCATTAAAAAGTAGAATTGGTGACGCAAAAAATAAGCCATCATATGAATTTTTAGGTGCAAAATTGAAAGGGTTATGATTTTTAAAAGGCAAGGAAGAAAAAATGAAAAACGCTCCGTCCTTAAAGGGGTACTCCACCCCTAGACATCTTATCCTCTATCCAAAGGATAGGGGATAAGATGTCAGATCGCTGCGGTCCCGCTGCTGGGGACCCCCGGGATCGCCACTGCAGCACCGCGGTATCATTACTGCACAGAGCGAGTTCGCTCTGTGCGTAATGATGGGCGATACAGGGGACGGAGCAGCATGACGTCATGGCTCCGACCCTCTTGACATCAGGGCCCGCCCCCTTAATGCAAGTCTATGGCAGGGGACGTGATGACCGCCACGCCCCCTCCCATAGACTTGTATTGAGGGGCGGGCCTTGACATCCTGAGGGCCGGAGCTGTGATGTAACGATGCTCCGGCCCCTGTATTGCCCATTACTCGCTCAGTGCAGTAATGATAGCGTGGTGCCGCAGCGGCGATCCCCAACAGCGGGAGCGCAGCGATCTGACATCTTATCCCCTATCCTTTGGATAGGGGATAAGATGCCTAGGGGCGGAGTACCCCTTTAACCCCTTCCCGCTACTATATGACATATGCATACGTCATGAGCGGGCTCCCGCGATAGAACGTGGGGTAACACGCTGACCCCGCGTCATATCGCGTCGGTCCCTGTGGCCATCAACGGCCGAGACCCGCGGCTAATACCGAACATCACCGATCGCGGTGATGCCTGGTATCAACCCTTCAGACACGGCGATCAAAGTTGATCGCCGCATCTAAAGTTAAAGTGAAAGTTGCCGGTTAACTCAGTGCAGCTGTTCGGGACCGCCGCAATGAAATTGCGGTGTCCCGAACAGCTTGCATGACAGCTGGAGGATCCCTACCTGCCTCCTCACTGTCCGATCGCCGAATGACTGCTCCGTGCCTGAGATCCAGGCAGGAGCAGTCGAGTGGCGATAACACTGATCAATGCCCGGCTGTTGGCAGGCAGTGATCAGAGTATAAGATCAGTGTGTACAGTGTTATAGTCCCCTATGGGAGCTATAGCACTGCAGAAAAAAAAGTGAAAATAAAGTGTTAATAAAGATCATTTAACCCCTTCCATAATAAAAGTCAGAATCACCCCCCTTTTCCCAATAAAAAAATAAAACAGTAAAACAAAAATAAAAATAAACATATGTAGTATCGATGAGTGCGTAAATGTCCAAACTACAAAAATATTTTGTTAATTAAACCGCACAGTCAATGGCGTATGCGCAAAATAATTCCAAAGTCCAAAATAGCGTATTTTTGGTCACTTTGTATACCATAAAAAAGGGAATAAAAAGCACTCAAAAAGTTCAATCAAAACAAAAAAGATACCAATAAAAACGTCAGATCACGGCGCAAAAAATGAGCCCTCATACATCCCTGTATACAGAAAAATAAAAAAGTTATAGGGGTCAGAATAGGACATTTTTAAACATATACATTTTTCTGCATGTAGTTATGATTTTTTCCAGAAGTACGACAAAATCAAACCTATATAAGTAGGGTATCATTTTAACCGTATGGACCTACAGGATAATGATAAGGTGTAATTTTTTACGAAAAATGCACTGCGTAGACACGGAAAACCCCAAAAATTACAAAATGGAATTTTTTCTTCAATTTTGTCGCACAATGATTTCTTTTTCCGTTTTGCCGTGGATTTTTGGGTAAAATGACTAATGTCACTGCCAAGTAGAATTAGTGTTGCAAAAAATAAGCCATTATGTGGATTTTTAGGTGCAAAATTGAAAGCGTTATGATTTTTAGAAGGTGATGAGGAAAAAATGAAAATGCATAAACAAAAATACCCTGCGTCATTAAGGGGTTAAGGGGTTAAAGTCCCATGCAAGTCTATGGGAAATATATGTTACTGCAAAACTTCCAAAAGGCTGGAGATATTTCGATAATACTTGGTCACATGTTACTTATATGTCCACTTAAAATATAGGATAGTTAATTTATCCCTTAACTACCCACATTTGTGAGAGTTGGGGTTCTTGTTTAAAGTCCCATGCAAATCAATGGGAAATGTATGTTCCCACATAACTTCCGTACGGCTGGAGATATTTCAATACCTGGTACACATATTACGGGTCGGGATAGGAGGTCGGGAAAGGAGGTCGGGATAGGAGGTCGGGATAGGAGGTCGGGATAGGAGGTCGGGATAGGAGGTCGAGATAGGAGGTCGAGATAGGAGGATGCGATAGGAGGTCGGGATAGGAGGTTGACATAGGAGGTCGGGATAGGAGGTCGAGATATCAGGACGGGATAGAAGGTCAGGATAGGAGGTCGAGATAGGAGGATGGGAAAGGAGGTCGAGATAGGAGGACAGGATAGGAGGTCGGGATAGGAGGTCGGGATAGGAGGTCAGGATATGGGGTTGGGATATGACAACAATATATAAGTACGGGATATGAAGTGAAAAGCTTCCTCTGTTGATTTTCCTCCACAACAAGGATTAGGAAGGAAAAACTGGGCAATGCCAGGTACTCAACTAGTAAAACAATAAAAAAATGTCACAAGGAAAATGCAATATACATAGGGCTAAAAAGTAGAAAATTAGGGGTGTTGCTAGGATCTAAAAATACATAGTTATAAAACAATAAAGCTTTCGGAACCTGACAGGCTTCACCACCTCACTTTTGTACTTTGTAGTGTTCCCCTACTCAGGTAGTGATGCTTTGTGCTGCCTACATAGTATTGAGACCCCCCCCCCCCATAGTGGCCTCACTTAGAATTACTGACCCTTAGTCAGGAAAATTGAGTGTCTCCTGCTTAATTCTTGTGTCCACCACTCAGCATTGATGCCCCCCTAGTGGCCCCTGGTTAGTAAGGCTGCATTCACATTACGTTTAGGCACTATGGCTAAAACCGGGAAATTTAAAAAAACGGGAGCTCCCGTATGCCAGCAAGACTGGCGCCAAAACCATTCATTTTAATGAGCCAACAGGAGTCAGATAGTTTTGTGGCCGGACTTAAACCTGTGGTATACTACGGTTTTAGGTACGGTCACAAAATTGGATGCAGGGCAAAAATGAGCCGACCGGAGTCACTATCTATTTTCCAGCCATGCCCAGCAGCCCCAGTGCCTAAACATATTGTGAATGCAGCCTAATGGTGCATTTGGATGAGGCAGATGCAGTTGAAGGAGGTATGAATCACTCAGGGATCTGGGGCACAAGTAAAAAAAAAAATGGAGCTTGTGCTGCCCTTGCTGGTGCTAAGGATGCCCCTGTTCAATAGTACTATGACAATTGTGGTTGGTAAGAGGCCCTAAAACATTATAGCCTGGGGTGCCGAGATCCTGACCTTCTCCAATATCCACTGACCAAAATACACAATGTGGGCATGTAAGCAGTAATAAAAACAAGATTTTTTCTGATGACCCTGGGTGATTTCAAGAATATTATTACTTTCCTTTGTAATATTTTTTCTAATTTTCCCCCAAATTGCATGACCAGCTCGTTAATATCAATAATTGGCTAGTCTTCCAGGAATAATCTGTCAGGTCATAGACATGTATGGGTATGGATTACTATTTGACCCTTGCTAGCCTAAGTAAGTTTATTTGTGACAAGAACAACTATTAATATCTTATCAAGGCAAACCTCTAGAACATTAGATAAGGAGCGTTTCGAAAGCAAAGGAAAGTTTATCTTATCACAGAGCAACCAAACCATGATAAACAATCACTTTAGCCACTAGTAATAGCCCCGCAGGTCAGCGATCAGCTTCTGCTCCTGCTTCATAGACTACTTTTAGTCCTACAAATTAGCATTTACACTTGAAAAACAACTGATAGTTTTGGTGTATAGTGGTGTATAGTGGTTGAGTGCGAATATTCGAAATGCAATTTTTTATATCGGCACTTCAGAATTTTTTTTCTTCACAGTACACAGCACAACAATGAAGTGCACTCTGTAAAAAAAAAAGTGATCATCCACCCCCCCCCCCTGCTTCCAGCTTGTGGTCCAAAGAAGGCTCCAAAAGTATTTACTTTGTGAGTCGTTGAGGAGCGCGAATATTTCGCATATGCGAATATCGGCACTTCCAGAGGACACTGATCCCTCCCTTCTTTTAGCTGGTGGGCCAATGAAAAGGATGCAAATACAGCTGTCAGAGGTTAGAAACATCTCTAGCAACCAATAGGAAAGTTGCTCATCCCTTCACTATATAAGATTCCTCCCAGCAGCGTTTTTTTTTTTAAAAGCAAATCAAATTATATACTGAATTGATAGTTAGGTTCTAGTGTAGGGTATAGTGTTAGTTAGTTGAAAGATATAACCGTGCATGTGCACTATCCAAATTTCATTACGATTTTTGCATGGAAAAAAAGTGAGCGAACATAGTGAATATGCGAATTTCACGAACATAAACAAATATTCGTCCATATAGTCACGAAATATTGTGAATTAGAATATGGCTCATCACTACTGATGTATATGGAAAACATATTCATAGGGGTTGATTTACCCAAAGTGGGCTTAAAAAGTGTTCTCTTGCTCTCTGCCAGGTTGGTACATGTCTGTATACCTTTTTTCACCATATAGGAAAGCATGTAAGATTGTGCTTTTCTGTACAGTGGGTCAGTGCAAAACCTAAATACCTTGAGGTATATATTTTTTTTATAATTGTCAAGCAATGTGGATATGCAGGAGCATTTTGTTGGAGGTATACATTGGGAAATATTTCCTCTATTTCTTCGATAAGACACTTGAATATTGTGTTCACGGAGCTATACAGTCTACAAGACAGCACTCTGTCAATCCAAGGTGATATACTTTATCCTTCTATCCCCTGCCTAATGGTAAACTAACATACTAATCAAAGAAAAGATGAAAATGAGAATAGATAAAAAATATATATCTCTATCTTAAACACTTCAGTGCCGAGTGACTGGGATACTACACAGCAGGGGCGGACTGCCCTCATATGCTGAACCGGCCCTACCATGGGACCCGATGCACATATGATGGGCAGGGGCAGATCCAGAGTCTAGTCTCAGGAGGGGCACTATCAGAGTATTGTGCGGTGGTTGACACAGCCCCTCCCATAGACTTGCATTGAGGGGGCATGGCGTGACATCACAAGGGGCATGGCTGGGACATCACAACCCTCGCAGTCTGCACCCAGAGTTCGGAACAAAATGTTCTGAACACTGGGGCAGTGGAGTACCCCTATAAGTACACAGCATACACAGTAGTTCCCCCACATTAAGTTGTCAGCATAGTTCGCCCACGTTAGGTTTTCAGCATAGTTCCCCCACATTAGGTTGGCAGTATAGTGCCCCCCCATAAGGTTGGTAGTATAGTTCCCCCACATTAGGCTGGCAGTATAGTTCCCCCCATATTAGGTTGTCAGCATAGTTCCCCCACATTTGGTTGTCAGCATAGTTCCCCACATTGAGTTGTCAGCATAGTTTCCCCACATTAGGTTGGCAGTATAGTTCCCCCCCATATTAGGTTGGCAGTATAGCTCCCCCCACATTAGGTAGGCAGCATAGTTCCCTCTCACTAGGTAGGCAGCAAAGTTCCCCCCACCTCCCGCAGCTTGCAGCCAGAGTTTGGGAAAAAATGTTCTGAACACTGGGGCAGTGGAGTACCCCTTTTAAGTACGCAGCATTTTTCCCCCACACTAGGTAGGCAGCATAGTTCTCCCACAGTAGGTAGGCAGCATAGTTCCCTTACACTAGGTAGGCAGCAAAGTTCCCTCCACACTAGGTAGGCAGCATAGTTCCCCCACATTAGGTTGTCAGCATAGTTCCCCCACATGTCAGCACAGTTCCCCCCACATTAGGTTGTCAGCATAGTCCCCCCACACATTTTGGTTGTCAGCATAGTTCCTCCCACATTAGGTTGTGAGCATAGTTCCCACACATTAGGTCGTCAGCATAGTTCCCCCACATTAGGTTTTCAGCATTGTTCCCCTCACATTGGGTTTTCAGCATTGTTCCCCCACAGTAGGTTGTCGGCATAGTTCCCCCACATTAGCTTGTCAGCATAGTTCCCCCACATTAGGTTGTAAGCATAGTTCCCCCACATTAGGCTGGCAGTATAGTTCCCCCACATTAGGCTGGCAGTATAGTTCACCCCACATTAGGTTGTCAGCATAGTTCCCCCCACATTAGTTTGTCAGCATAGTTCCCCACTTTAGGTTGTCAGCATAGTTCCTCACATTAGGTTGTCAGTATAGTTCCCCCACATTAGGTTGGCAGTACAGTGCCCCCCCCCCCCATTTGGTTGGCAGTATAGTTTCCCCACATTAGGTTGGCAGTATAGATCCCCCACATTAGGTTGGCAGTATAGTTCCCCCCACATTAGGTTGGCAGTATAGTTCCCTCACATTAGGCTGGCAGTATAGATCCCCCACATTAGGCTGGCAGAAAAGTTCCCCCCACATTAGGTTAGCAGTAAAGTTCCCCCCCACCACATTAGGTTGGCAGTATAGTTCCCCCCACACTAGGTTGGCAGTATACAGTCATGGCCGTAAATGTTGGCACCCTTGAACTTTTTCTAGAAAATAAAGTATTTCTCACAGAAAAGGATTGCAGTAACACATGTTTTGCTATACACATGTTTATTCCCTTTGTGTGTATTGGAATTAAACCAAAAAAGGGAGGAAAAAAGCAAATTGGGCATAACGTCACACCAAACTCCAAAAATGGGCTGGACAAAATTATTGGCACCCTTTAAAAATTGTGGAAAAATAAGATTGTTTCAAGCATGTGATGCTCCTTTAAACTCACCTGGGGCAGATAGCAGGTGTGGGCAATATAAAAATCACACCTGAAAGCAGATAAAAAGGAGAAAAGTTCACTTAGCCTTTGCATTGTGTGTCTGTGTGTGCCACACTAAGCATGGACAACAGAAAGAGGAGAAGAGAACTGTCTGAGGACTTGAGAACCAAAATTGTGGACAAATATCAACAATCTCAAGATTACAAGTCTATCTCCAGATATCTAGATTTGCCTTTGTCCACAGTGCGAAACATTATCAAGAAGTTTGCAACCCATGGCACTGTAGCTTATTGCCCTGGGCGTGGACGGAAGAGAAAAATTTATGAAAGGTGTCAACACAGGATAGTTCGGATGGTGGATAAGCAGCTCCAAACAAGTTCCAAAGTTATTCAAGCTGTCCAGCAGGCTCAGGGAGCATCAGTGTCAGCGCAAACTATCCATCGACATTTAAATAAACACTATGGCAGGAGACCCAGGAGAACCCCCCTGCTGACTAGTGTTGCTCGCGAATATTCGCAATACGAATTTTATTCGCGAATATCGCATATTCGCGAATTCGCGAATATTCGCGAATATAGCGCTATATATTCGTAATTACGAATATTCGTTGTTTTTTAAAAAAAAAAATTTTCACAGTACACATCACAGTGATCACCCCTCTCTGCTTCCAGCGTCTGTGGTCTATAGAAGGCTCTAATACTACTGTATGAGACTGGTGTGCGAATTTTCGCGTACGCGAAAATTTGCATATGCTAAGTTTCGCATATGCGAATTTCCGTTTATGCTAATTTTCGTATATGCTAATTTTCGCATATGCGCATTTTCGCATAAGCGAAAATAAAATGAGGATATTACGAATATGCGAATATTCGCAAATATTTGACGAATATTCGTCCATATATTCGTGAATATTCGCGAATTCGAATATGGCCTATGCCGCTCAACACTACTGCTGACACAGAGACATAAAAAAATCAAGACTACATTTTGCCAAAATGAACTTGAGTAAGCCAAAATTGTTCTGGGAAAACGTCTTGTGGACAGATGAGACCAAGATAGAGCTTGGTAAAGCACATCATTCTACTGTTTACCGAAAACGGAATGAGGCCTACAAAGAAAAGAACACAGTACCTACAGTGAAATATGGTGGTGGTTCAATGATGCTTTGGGGTTGCTTTGCTGCCTCTGGCACTGGGTGCCTTGAATGTGTGCAAGGCATCATGAAATTTGAGGATTACCAACGGATTTTGGGTCGCATTGTACAGCCAGTGTCAGAAAGCTGGGTTTTCCAGCAGGACAATGACTCCAAACATATGTCAAAAAGCACAAAGAAATGGATGGCAACAAAGCGCTGGAGAGTTCTGAAGTGCCCAGCAATGAGTCCAGATCTAAATCCCGTTGAACACCTGTGGAGAGATCTTAAAATTGCTGTTGGGAAAAGGCGCCTTCCAATAAGAGAGACCTGGAGCAGTTTGCAAAGGAAGAGTGGTCCAACATTCCGGCTGAGAGGTGTAAGAAGCTTATTGATGTTTATAGGAAGCGACTGATTTCAGTTATTTTTTCCAAAGGGTGTGCAACCAAATATTAAGTTAAGGGTGCCAATAATTTTGTCCAGACCATTTTTGGAGTTTGGTGTGACATTATATACAATTTGTTTTCTTCCCTCCCTTTCCTTGGTTTAGTTCCAATACACACAAAGGGAATAAACATGTACATTATAAAACATTCTAGAAAAATATAGTTATAGTATATTTCCCCCACATTAGGTTGGCAGTATAGTTCCCCTACATTAGGTTGGCAGTATAGTTCCCCCACATTAGGTTGGCAGTATAGTTCCCCCACATTAGGTTGGCAGTATAGTTCCCCCACATTAGGTTGTAGTTCCCCCACAGTAGGAAGGAAAGATACCAGAAGAGAGGGAGAAGTTAAACATTTTAGTTAGGTGACAGGTGATAGCAGGGGAGAGAGACTGGACGCGGAGTTAGGAGATGGGGTCACTAGAGCAGGTAGTGGGGCAGGCGGAGGAGAGGAGCCTGGAAACTTCATCCTCAGTTACAGGCTCAAAAGCTGAGGGTGATGAAGAGGAAATGTGGCTGGGAAATAGATCATAACTTTTAGGGGACTGGGAGAGGATTTCATCACGAATGTCATCAATTTTAGTTTTGAAGTATTTGGCCAGGTTTTCAGCACAGAGATCAGTGATTGGTGTCTGAACTTTTGGCCTAAGGAGATAGTTGAACGTGTTGAAAGGTCGTATTGGGTTGTCAGACAGAGAGGAGATGAGGGAGGTGAAGTATGTTTGTTTGGTGAGATGAAGGGCCGAGTAATACTATTTTAGCATGAATTTATAGTGCAGATAGTCTGATAAAGTCTTTGTTTTCTTCCACAGAAGTTCAGAACACCTAGAGCACCGCCTGAGAAAGGGTTGTTAGCGTGTGCCAGGGTTGCTGCTGTCTGTGCCAGGGGGTTCGTGTTTTGGGGGGTGCTATTTCATCCAGGGTACACTTGAGGGTGCCATGGTAATGTTTGGCTGCTAGATTGGGGCTGGAGAGGGAAGAAATTGGGAACAGTGAAGATTGTAGAGTAAAGTTGACTGGTGTTTATGGCACGCAGGTTTCTGTAAGTGTATGAAGTTGGAGTGTCCAGAAGAGGATAAGAGTTTTTGATAGAGATGGAGAGGAGGTTGTGGTCAGAGAGCTCAGAAGGAGAATTAGTGAATTTAGACACAGAGCAAAGTCTAGAGAAGATCAAGTCCAGTGTATTCCCAACCTTGTGTGTGGGAGAGTCAGTAAGCTGTGAAAGGCGAAAGGAGGAGGGTAAAGATAGAAGCCGAAAGGCAGATGGTTGAGGTTGGGGTATCAACGGGGATATTACAATCACCCATGATGAGTGTAGGTGTTTCTGATTTGTACTGGTTTGTACTGTCCATGAATATAATTGTACATTGTGATCAAATTTCCCCTAAGATGTCTTTTCTACAAACAAAATAACCCCAAGGTGGATAACCTGTCTTGGTCCTGTAATCATCCCATCAATTATCATTGTCACCCTCCTCTGCACCCTCTCCAGGTCAGCCATGTCCTTTTTATATACAGGGATTCAAAATTGGACACAATACTCCATATGGGGTCTGCCTAGTGATTGATACAGATTCAAAACTATGTTCCTGTCACAAGCCTCAATACCTCACTTGATACATCCCATGACTATTAGCCTTTCAGCAGCTGCCTGGCACTAATCAATTAATTTGAGCTTACTGTCCACCAGTGAACAGTGCCAGGAAATGACTGCCAATATATATATACATATATAACTAGAATGATATCCATGTGCCTCCATTATTTCATTGAGACAATATTGTATCATGGAATTCCACAGGTGTCAGCTTATGCCTCATTGTACTGTGGAAGGTCCATCATTTGGCTGGTTGCAATACTATAGATGTTATCTCATCTATCACAGTTCTGCATCTGCTATGCAGGAAAAACCCAAGAAGAAGGAGACAGATGACACCATTCTACAATCAGAAGAATGGGCTGCTTTCTTTAGACTCCAAGGTAAAATTAATTATTCTTCCAATGATAGAAACTAGCATATTTTTTCTAAGGAAAATATACATTAATACATTTTACAGTGACCCCCCCCTCGACCTACAATGGCCCCGACATATGATCATTTCAACATGCGATGGCCTCTCAGATGTCATCGCATGTTGAAGGCAGCATCAACATACGATGCCTTTGTATGTTGGGTCCATCGCATAAACGGCTATCTGGCAGCGCAGACTGCTTCAGCTGCCACTGGATAGCCCTGTGTGGTCCGCTGACGATCACTTACCTGTCCTCTGGGTTCTGGCGCGTCCTCTTCGGGATCCCCTGCATCTTCGCCGCTCTCCATCGCTGTCATCAAGTCGCTGGGCACGCCGTCCTGTCATCCAATAGGATCGGCGTGCGTAGCGGCGTGATGGCAGCGACGGAGAGCGAGGATACCGGGGAACCAGAGGCCTTGCCGGAGCATTGGGGACACCCCGGGGATGCGGCGAAAGCGATTGAAGGTGACATCCAGGGCAGTGGTGACGGTCCGGAGTGGCGGGGACACGTGAGTATAACCTCCAAAACCAGTGGTCTTCAACCTGCAGACCTCCAGATGTTGCAAAACTACAACTCCCAGCATGCCCGGACAGCCGTTGGCTGCGCATGCTGGGTGTTGTAGTTTTGCAACATCTGGAGGTCCGCAGGTTGTAGACCACTTTCCTATACTTAACATTGCACGGATGCCTCAACATACGATGGTTTCAAAAAACGATGGTCCATTTGGAACGGATTACCATTGTATGTTGAGGGACCACTGTATATGTAATTAACAATATGTGTTGGATAAAGTGTTCTCTCCCCTTCACAATTACACTTAGTATATGATAGACATAGTGACATGGGAGCTGTCTCTTTGATTGTCTCAGTTCTGTTTACACTGGGGTCATGGCATCATTCTTTTAAAGTATTGGCGTGTGTGTAAATCTGTGTGTATGTAAATGTGTATGTGTGTGGAAGTGTGGAAGGAAGATGATGATGAGGGTTAGGCTGCGTGTAGTAGTCCCTGATCAATATGTCATGTATGAATGGTGCTTATCCGATATTCCTCTGTGACCTACAAACACCTTGTTGTAGTATCCAGCGTAAAGCAGGCAGTGGTGGACTGGTGGGACCTGTAGTTGCCAGCGGACAGGTAAGCAGGCAGTGATGGACTGGTGGAAGTTGTAGTAACCAGTGTAAAGGACATCAGGCAGTGGTGGATCTGGGGGAAGTTGCAGTAACCAGTGGACAAGTCAGCAGGCAGTGATGG
Source organism: Hyla sarda (assembly GCF_029499605.1). Lineage (NCBI taxonomy): Eukaryota > Metazoa > Chordata > Amphibia > Anura > Hylidae > Hyla > Hyla sarda. The sequence continues at coordinate 35,443,291 of NC_079201.1, read as the reverse complement.
AATGGAGGACGGTTGTAGTAACCAGTGTAAGGGACTGCAGGCAGTGTTGGACTAGTGGGAGTTGTAGTAGCCAGTGGACAGCAGGGTGGTGGTAGTACTGTCCAATCAGTGCCATCTGGCACAAGAGGTTTAAATTCCTCACTGATCCATGCCTGATTAATTTCAACAAACGTGAGTTTTTCCACAATGCTGGCAGAAAATCTTGTTCACTTAGGGGTGACACTTCCACCTTTAACTCTCTCTGATGCTACACTGCAGTGTGGACAAGACAGAATAGTCATTGAAAACTGGGCAACTTCTGACCAATGGTCTAATCTGGTGACCCAGAAGTCCATATAGTCTAGGTACATGATGCCTGTCAGAGAAAGGGCACAGCTTAGGTATGCATCAACCTGGATGTTCAAGTGGTGGTATACATCCCATTGGTGACGATGCATCACGTTGGAATACCGGGCGTAAAAGCTTTGTCATCATATACTCCAATGTGAAGATGCCACTGCTGCTGCTACTGCTGCTCCTTCTCTTGCAAGCGTATTTTTCTGGCACAGAAAGTGGATTGTTGACTCAGTGGGGAGCAGAGAGTGGACCCCCCATTGAGCAGTTGCTTAGTGCGGGAAAGCCATGGCAAGCTTGCTGCATAGCTTCTCACTACAGGAAATACAATATAGTCTCCATTTGGAAAGGTGAAAAAATTTACTCATTCTGGTTTTATACTGAGGTTCTAAGAGTGTGGCTATCTAGTACCCATCTCTTTCCCTCTTGTGCAGAACATACCTGTCACTGCTCAAGCAAGAAAGCATACAGCTCACAATCCGTGCCAGCTTTCCCAGACTTATTCCGCCTCCATCCCATACTGCCAAGGTTGGTCATCATGGTCCTCATCCTCATCATCATCACAGTTACCTTCTGTAAGTTCCTTGTGCTCTATCCCTTCAACAGATACCATCTCTAAATTCTCCTCAGGTCCCACTTTCTCATCCTCCTCATCCAACTTCTCCTCATGAAGAACACTCATATTGCTGCCAGCCAGATGTAAACCTTCCTCCAATGCTCCTTCCTCAATAATTACTGTGAGCGTTTGGTCCAAAAGTAATATCGGTGGCATTACATTACTAATTCCTCTGTTGTCCTTGCCGACAAATCTTGCTGCATCTTTGAAAGGCTTGAGTCTGCTACAGGGGCTTCTGATTAGCTGCCAATGCCCCAACTGAAAGTTACACTGGTTCCAAAAATAGTTTGTCTACTGTATTAGGAAGACTTTCATCACTTTGTGCTGCTGGTACAGGCAGTCCAACATGTGTAATGTTGAGCCTCACTGTGTTGGAATGTGGCAAATAAGGCAGTGTTGAGGAAGAAGACTATTATGGGGCTGTAGGTTAAGGAACGCATATTTTAAAGTGTACCTGTCGTTAACAAAAACTTTTGATATAATGTAGATAATACCATTATATGTATATTTGTAATGTACATTGATTTAAAGTTATATCACCTGTGAAAATCGAAGGAAATCCAGAAAACATGACCTGTTGGGGGTGCTTGAGGACCGTGTTTGGGAAACACTGGTTTACATGGTCGAAATTATGTTATTCTGTTAAAAATTCTGTTCTTCAAAGTTTGCTGTGGAATTTGGGCAGTTTTGTAGAATTTGAAGGGCATTTTTAGTAGAATTTCTGTGTGCTCAAAACACAGAATTCTGACAAAATTCTGAATTCTGATGAAATTTATTCAAAGTAGAATTTCCGCAGCTGAAATTCCGCTGTTTTAAAGGGACAGCTGAATCTCCATTCAACACAATGTTCTGTGAATTTAAAAAGTACATTTTGCAGAATTGTGTTTACATGGCAGAATTTCATAGCGGAACCTGCTGGAAAAATTCAGTTTGGAAATTCTGCTGTGTAAACGCGTAAACCCAGTCTGCTGGTAATGTGATAGCTTTTATGGGCTTGTTTACTACTGGCTAGGGTGTGGAGTGCACCAACTAGACACAGCACTGCAGGTGACAGGAGGCCATTGTCTAAGGTCAGTCCACTGAGCGATGCTTTGATCTGCTTATAATGGGATTACCAAAATGACAAGCCAAAGCAGAGAAAAACAACAAAAGGGATATATATATATATTATATATATATATATATATATATATATATATATATATATATATATATATATATATATATATACACACACACACACACACACACACACGTATGCCCATAGCATGCAACTGAAGCAGCCCCCTGAAAGTGAAATGGCACATGTATGGTTAACTGCATGCAGAGTGGCACAGACAACCTAAAACACATATTGAAGTGGTACTATCCTGGTCCCTGCATTACTGAAGCACTTGCAGTTTCAGGGTCTGTATGGTCTCTGTATTGTTGTGTGCATATTATGATTACATTTATATAAATTAGCACTAGTTATGCACATGGCTTTACTTTTACTTTGCTTGCAGTTGCCCTATGCACTTTATTTTTGGATGATCATCATCATAACCGGCTCTCAGCAGCTGACATGTAATGACTCAATAGCTATCACAGCATTTAAACATTAAATTCCGGTCATCCCTGGGAAGACCAAAAAATGTGCAATAAAAAAAAAGTTTAAAAAAAAATATTTTTTTTTAAATATAAAAAAAACCCTCCCCCCCAAAAAGTTTAAATAACCTTTCCCCATTTTTCAAATTAACCCCTTAAGGACTGAGTCCTTTTTCACCTTAAAGGGGTGCTCCGCCCCTAGCATCTTATGCCCCTATCCAAATAACAGGGGATAAGATGTCAGATCACCGGGGTCAGAATTGCAAAAAAGGGCTCAGTGCTTAAAGGGGTACTCCTCCCCTAGACATCTTAAAAGATGTCAGATCGCCAGGGTCCCGCTTCTGGGGACCCACAGGATCTCCGCTGCAGCACCCTGCTATATAAGGGGGCGGACTGTGATGTCACGAGGGGGCGGAGCCATGATGTCACGATGCTTAGGCCCCTGTGTCGCCGGTCATTACGCACAGAGCGAGCGTGCTTTGTGCAGTAATGATAGCAGGGTGCCGCAGCGGAGATCCCGTGGGTCCCCAGAAGCGGGACCCTGGCGATCTGACATCTTTTAAGATGTCTAGGGGCGGAGTACCCCTTTAAGCACTGAGCCCTTTTTTGCAATTCTGACCACTGTCACTTTATGCATTAATAACTCTGGGATGCTTTTACTGATTATTCTGATTCCGAGATTGTTTTTTCGTGACATATTCTACTTTAACACAGTGGTAAATTTGTGTTACTTGCATCCTTTCTTGGTGAAAAATCCCCAAATTTCATGAAATTTTTTTTCTAACTTTGAAACTCTCTGCTTATAAGGAAAATGGATATTCCAAATAAATTATATATTAATTAACATATACAATATGTCTACTTTATGTTGGCATCATAAAGTTGACATGTTTTTACTTTTGGAAGACATCAGAGGGCTTCAAAGTATAGCAGTAATTTTCAAATTTTTCACAAAATTTTCAAAATCGGAATTTTTAAGGGACCCCTTCAGTTTTGAAGTGGATTTGAGGGGTCTTCATATTAGAAATACCTCATAAATGACCCCATTTTAAAAACTGCACCCCCAAAGTATTCAAAATGACATTCAGAAAGTGTTTCACAGGAATAGCAGCAAGGTGAAGGAGAAAATTCAAAATCTTCATTTTTTATACATGTTCTTGTAGACCCAGTTTTTGAAAGGAGAAAACACCCCCAAAATTTGTAACCCAATTTCTCTCAAGTAAGGAAATACCTCATATGTGGATCTCAAGTGCTCTGTGGATGCACTATAAGGCTCAGAAGGGAAGGAGTGACAATGGGATTTTGGAGAGTGAGTTTTTTTAAAATGATTTTTGGGGGCACATTTAGGAAGCCCCTATGATGTCAGAACAGCAAAAAAAAAAGAAAAAGAAAAAGAAAACATGGCATACTATTTTGGAAACTACACCCCTCAAGGAACGTAACAAGGGGTCCAATGAGCCTTAACCCCCCACAGGTGTTTGACGACTTTTCGTTAAAATTGGATGTATAAATTAAATTTTTTTTCACTCAAATGCTGGTTTTCCCCCAAATTTCACATTTTTACAAAGGGTTATAGGAGAAAAAGTCCCGCCCCCCAAATTTGTAACCCTGTATCTTCTGAGTATGGTAATACCCCATGTGTGGACATCAAGCGCACAACAATGCTCAGAAGAGAAGAAGGGACATTTGGCTTTTGGAAAGCAAATTCTGCTGAAATGGTGTTTGGGGGCATGTCACATTTAAGAAGCCCTATGGTGCCAGAACAGCAAAAGAAAAAAACAAACACATAGCATACTATTTTGGAAACTACACCTCTCAAGGAATGTAACAAGGGGCACAGTGAGCCTTAACACCCCACAGGTGCTTGACAAATTTCCGCTAAAGTTGGACGTGAAAATGATTTTTTTTTTCCGCTAAAATACTGGTGCTACCCCAAATTTTTCATTTTCCCAAAGGGTAATTGGAGAAAAAGGCCCACAAAATTTGTAACCCCATTTCTTCTGAGTATGGAAATATCCCATATGTGGATGTAAAATGCTCTGCGGGCAAACTACAATGCTCAGAAGGGAAGGAGCGCTATTGAGCTTTTGGTGAGAGAATTTGGTTGGAATAGAAGTGGAGGCCATGCACATTTACAAAGCCCCCTGTGGTGCCAGAACAGTGGTCCCCCCCCATATGTGACCCCATTTTGGAAACTACACCCCTCACAAAATTTAATAAGGGGTTCAGTGAGCATTTACACCCCACTGGCGTTTCATTTTCACGGACCACTGTTCCAAAAATCTGTCAGACACCTTTAAAAAGGAGAAAAAGACCCCCAAAATTTGTAACACAATTTCTCCCAAAATTATGTGGCCCCAAACTGTGTTCTTGAAAAACGACAGGACTACAAAGCGAGAGAGCGCCATGCACATTTGAGACCTAAATTGGGGATTTAAATCCGCCACAAAAATACTCTATGGTAGTGTTTCCCACTGTTTCCCAGCTGTTGCAAAACTCCCAGCATGCCTGGACAGTCAGTGGCTGTTCGGCAATACTGGGAGTTGTTGTTTTTCAACAGCTGGAGGCTCCGTTTTGGAAACAGTGCCGTACAAGACATTTTTTTTATTTATTTGGCGGGGGGGGGGGGGGGAGCTGTGTAGGGGTATGTGTATATGTAGTGTTTCACTTTTTATTTTATGTAGGTGTAGTATAGTGTAGTGTTTTTAGGGTACATTCATACGGCGGGTTTACAGTGAGTTTCTCGCTAGGAGTTTGAGCTGCAGCGGAAAATTTGACGCATCTCAAACTTGCAACAGAAAACTCGCATGCATTGACAGTCAAAGGGCATGCTGAGAGTTGTAGTTTTGTAACAGCTGGAGGCACACTGCTACAACTCCCAGCATGCCCTTTGGTAGTCTGTGCATATTGGGAGTTGTAGTTATGCAACAGCTGGATAGACACTTTTTCATAGAAAAAATGTACCTCCAGCTGTTGCATAGCTGCAACCCCCAGCATGCACAGACTACCAAAGGGCACGCTGGGAGTTTTAGTTGGAACTCCAGCTGTTGCAAAACTACAACTACAAATTTGCATGCTGAGAGTTGTTGCTAAGCAACAGCAGGGGGTGAACAGGCCTTACATCCTGCTGTATCCTGCCGCCTGGACCCTGCCGCTTCTGCCACCGATCCTGCTGCTCCTGTCGCTGCCACCGCACCAGAGGGACCCCCACCGGACAAGGGAGAGCTAGGAGACCCAAGCCAGCCCCGATCGCCACCATGATCGCCGTCCCGATCACTGCCCAGCAGGGTCGTGATTGGTCGGTCGTTCCGACTGATCAATCACGTGATCGTGAGGCGGCACCCATGCCACCTCACTCCTGCTTGGTAAGGGTCAAAGGGGCTGTCTCAACAGCCCCATTCACCCTTTTTTTCTGTGTCACCAGGTCATCCAGGGGTTTGCATGGGGTGCCTGCTGATAGAAATTCCCACGGGTGTACCCATATGCCCTCAGTCCTTAAGGACTTTAAAATGGGGGTGTATGGATACACCTGGCATCCTTAAGGGGTTAAACACTGTAAAAAATTGTGATTGATGATTTTTGGGCACATTACGTCCCAAAAAAAATAAATAACTGAAAAAAAAGTGATCAAAAAGTCATAGATATGCAAAATTGATAAAAACTTCAGCTCATGACGCAAAAAATAAATCCTACCATAGCTCTGTAGGTGGAAAAAGAAAAAGGTTATAGGGGTCAGAACAGGACATTGGACATTTTTTTTTTTTACCTTAAATGAAACAAAAATGTTCCAAGTTTGGTATCACTGGAATCATATTGACCCATAGAATAAAGATAGCATGTCAGATTTACCGTATTGTAAACTCTGTAAAAATAGTTTCACTCTTGGACCCAGGCAGCACAATGTCTTTGGCCAGCCCTGCATACATATATACTGCCATATACTTTATATTAGATTCATTCTTATTTACCTCAGTATACAGTTATCATTTTTACATACTCTTGTGACCATACCATATATAATTTGACTAGCAATTCATGCAGGTTCTGGGGATAAATTCCTAATTTTTTAACACAAAAACAGATTTTTATGTAATGCATACTACTATATAAGTGACTCTGTTTTCTTTTCTTGTATATCTGCTTATGATGAGATAGCCTTTATGGGCTCCTTCACTGCTGCAGTTCCTGAGGTATATTGTTCCATAACTAACAGTACTTATGGTAAAGAAGGCTTATCGCCCCATGAGACTTAACCTTTTTTTTCTCCAGAGGGAGTGCCCCCTTGTCTTTTGAGAGAGTTTTACCTTGAACAGTTTTTCCCCACATTTTTGTATGGGCCATTTATATACTTATATATGTTGATCATATCCCCCCTTAAATGTCTTTTCTCAAGACTAAACACATGTAATTCTTTTAATCTTTCCTCATAGCTAAGATGTTCCATGCCCCAAATTAGCTTAGCCGCACATTTCTGCACCATCTCCAGCTCCACAACGTCCCTTTTATGAACTTGTGCCCAAAACTGAACAGCATATTCCAGGTGGGGCCGTACCAATGCTTTATAAAGGGGTAGTTACCAAATAGTTACCCACTGTAGGTAGACACCCTCAACATAGTTGCCTCTTGTAGGTAGACCCTCCCAGATAGCTGCCCCCATAAAGGGAAGACCCCCCCCCCAGATAGCTGTACCCTAGGATAGCTGCACCCTGTAGGTAGATGCCCCTAGATAGCTGCTGCCTGTAGGTAGACCCCTCCCCTAGATAGTTGCCCCTTGTAAATAGACCCTCCCCCCTCCAGATAGTTGTCCACTTGCTAAGATATATCTGAACACAGACTCTCAGTATCATTTTCTCTGGTGAGCATTAAGAACCCTAGTCTGCAACTGACAATGTCATTCCACTTTAAAAAGGAATAGGAGATTTGACAACGGAATATATACACCCATTGACAAAACAAGTTGAAATTGTTGGCATACAGTTATGTCTCAGGCAGATATGTAATTAATTACAGGTGTAGTCCAATTACACACTGGGTCTTGCCACAAGAGGATGTTAAAATTCTTTCTTCACTGACCTATAAAAAGAATCTCAGAGGCTACTTTTGGGTAGTGTACCTTATAGTGAGAGCTTGTTAACTTATAGACATGCCTCTTCCACGCATTCAAAGACATTTTGCCCAGTTGACAGACTGAGTGAAGGCGCATTAGTGGACTGAAAGAAGCAGGATAGTTGTTTTGACAAATTGCCTGCTATGTAGACTGTTCTGACCAAGCTGATAGGAGGTGTTGGAAGCAATGGTAACACGAGGGCAAGCACATACAGCGAACAGGCAGCCCAGATTGACCACCAGCAGAGGGGATTGTTTGATAAGCAGACAGTCATTAGAAGCATGGCAAGGTTTCCAACTGACCCACACAGCAAGGGTTTCCCAGAAAAGTTTCCACCAGATCACAACACTTTTTTGGCCAGCTTAGTCGCCAGATTTAACACCAACCAACCGTTTATGGTGAGCCAGCTCTGGCAACTTACAAATGTGCAGGATCTAAGGTCTAGCTACAACATCTGTGGGCAAATATGCCAAAGGATGCCATACGGAACTTGTATGCCTGCGCATCCATTTCATGTGATCCTACCCTAAAAGTGTCCTCTAAAGGCATTTTTTTAAGCCAGGTCTGACCTGGCTTTGACTTTCCACATTTAGGAGGAATTTGTGACTTTATTTTATGCCTACGTGCAACATGCACACTTCATAAATGTGCTACCAATGCAAAGCGAAGACTGAAAGTTGCCTAACTAAGGCTGTTCGCTACTTTCTGCGTACCGACAAAAGTCACAAAAAAAAAGTGCTTACTTAGACGCGTGCAACATTTTATGAGCCAGGAGTAAGAAGAAAAAAAAAGCTCTAAATGCAATGATGAACATCTCTCCTTATCCTTTTTCTCTTATATTATAATCACTTCCATATATCATCATTACATTCACACACACATGGTTTCATTAAATTAACCCCTCCTTCATGTACAGCTGTATATGGAAAAGATTCAACCCTTAAAATAATTTGACTGGGCAGCTGTTCTTGACAGATATGAGATTTGTTGTGGTGTATAGTGGCTGAGAACATGAATTCTCAGATTAAATTTAGGGCCCTAATAAGATAATTTGCTTCAGATTTATGAAGAGCCTTCTGTGATTTATGATTATTATTCGCCTGTTATTGGGCTTATGATACTTCCTTCTTAGGGTAATTATTCTAAATGCTCATTAAAATGTCCAGAATGGCTACAGACTGTAGAGAATAAAATGAATAAACAATAGTAACACAAGAGATAATGTCTGAAGTCAAGACACATTTATAGATTACCATGAAGTGGGGACATTACGGTATATTATTATCAGGGATCATTAAATAGGGCCCTTTTAAAAAAATCATTTTTAGTAGATTGTTTCATTGATGTGACACATTAGAATAAGCCTAGGTAAGGGTACCATTGAGCGGCAGCAGTAAATAACAAGTAAGGTTTTGAAGGTGATAGGATCCGCAGATTCCTATAAATACATGGTTTTACCAAGTTTTTATTCCTGTATAGTAATATTGCAACGTTCACATTTTTTTACATTTCCAGGAACAATAATTGGGAAACTGCACAAGTAAGAAATGATGATCTAGCATTGCAGAATATTAACATCTACCAAAACAGTGAGCTAAGAGAGCAAACACATCTTGAACAGTTTTGGACTTTTGGATGGATATTTTTAAAATAGGCATTAAAGGGAACCTGTTATCTGGCTTTAACCCATATGACTACAAGCAGCAAGTTCTAAATCTTACAATAATGTTTTCTATATTATTGCCAGTACTGTATATTCTCCTGCCCAACCTCCATAGTGAAGAAAAATGCTTGAAAACTCTTCCTCACCGTCATCGAGGCATTTGGCATCCCAAAGTAGTCGTGGCGCCCCGGGCTGAAATCACACCTATTCATTCCCTAATCATTGTTATGATTCAGCAGGCTGGATGTGGATCCTCTGTGTCAGCGAGGGATTGGCGTGGACCGTGTCGGTGGACCGGTTCTAGGTTGCTACCGGTTCTAGGTCTTCACCAGAGCCCGCCGCAAAGCGGGATGGTCTTGCTGCGGCGGTAGCAACCAGGTCGTATCCACCGGCAACGGCTCAACCTCACTGACTGCTGAGAAGGCGTGGGACAGAAGGACTAGGCAGAGGCAAGGTCAGACGTAGCAGAAGGTCGGGGCAGGCGGCAAGGTTCGTAGTAAATGACGATAGCAGGAGATCTGGAACACAGGCTATGGACAACACTAAACGCTTTCTCTGGCACAAGGCAACAAGATCCGGCCAGGAAGTGCAGGGGAAGTGAGGTAATATAGCCAGGGATCAGGTGGAAGCTAATCAGACTGATTGGGCCAGGCACCAATCACTGGTGCACTGGCCCTTTAAATCTTAGAGAGCTGGCGCGCGTGCGCCCTAGAGAGCGGAGCTGCACGCCCCTGAGAGCGGAGCCGCGCGTGCCAGAACATGACAGCCGGGGACCGGGACGGGTAAGTGGCTTGGGATGCGATTCGCGAGCGGGCGCGTCCCGCTATGCGAATCGCATCCCCATCGTGAATGTCAGTGCAGCGCTCCCGGTCAGCGGGTCTGACCGTGGGAGCTGCAGAGAGGAGAACGCCGTGAGCGCTCTGGGGAGGAGCAGGGACCCGGAGCGCTCGGCGTAACAATCATTCCTACTCAGGCATTATTAGGTGTGATTGACAGTAGGGCCTCCTACAGAGAGCAGAGCTGTGATGTCGGCCAGGATGCCCTGACTAATTCAGGATGCCCGCACACTCGGATGACTAGTAAGCCCTATTAAGCATATGACACAGGAGAGTTTTAAAAAGTCTTTCTTCACTATGGAGGACCGATAGGAGGATATACGGGCATGGTAATAACATGTACATATCATATTCTATTCTTATATGCAGTAAGGATGTACATTTATTGTGCATTAGGTTCTTCCAACCATTCCCTGACGGCGGGTATGAGAAAGATTGGGAAACTGGATTTCAACATACCAGATTAATTCCTTTGAATGGAGATACGCCATCACCAGAGATGTTTGGTAGTGGCTAATTCCCCTTTCCCCATTCAATACCAAGCTAAACAAAGAGATTTCTCAATACAGATGTCATTAAAGGGTGCGTCAGGGAGATAGTAAGCCTTAACTGTCCCTACAACCGCTATCCCTTCCTATTGCCCATCCACTCTAAACGAAAGATTGACAACCACGAAGAAGGACCCTATACTGTGCTTAAGTGCATGGGCGTAAGAGACAAACAATACAAAACAAACCATACAAGTTGGGAAACAAGTCAGGAACATAACATGAATACTACAAAGCTATAAACAGATAATTCAAGGCAGGATATAGCATACTAAACAGGTCAGGATAACAAGAGCACAATTCACACTAGACAAAAAGACACCCCACTCAATAAAAGGAATTGAGCAATAATAGCTCCAAATGGAGTCCTTGCAAGAGGCTCACTCAACAGTGTGGAATGGATACCAGCCAAGGAGGAAACATAAATATAAGTAGATAAAACATAGACAGAGTACCGTATTTTTCGCCGTATAAGACGCACTTTTTCTTCCCCAAAACTGGGGGGGAAAAGTCGGTGCGTCTTATATGGCGAATACACCCCTATCGCGGCGGTCCCTGCGGCCATCAACGGCCGGGACCCGCGGCTAATACAGGACATCACCGATCGCGGTGATGCCCTGTATTAACCCTTCAGACGCGGCGATCAAAGCTGACCGCCGCGTCTGAAGGGAAAGTAACACTAACCCGGCTGTTCAGCGATTTCACCGCGGCGGTCCCGAACAGCCTGACTGAATAGCCAGGTTAGTGCTTACAGGACACCGGGGGGGACCTTACCTGCCTCCTCGGTGTCTTCTCCGTTCAGGGATCCGCTGTATGGCCGGCGCTCTCCTTCCTCGTCATCACGTCGTCGCGTACGTGCGTCGGCGTGCGTAACGACGTGATGGCGGCGACAGAGAGCGCGGATACCCGGCCGGCAGTAGAAACGTTGCGGAGCGACGGGGACGCGGCGACAGCGATGGAGCGACATCCAGGGCAGCGGTGACGGGTCCGGAGCGGCGGGGACACGTGAGTATTACCATCTCCTGCAGTGGTCTTCAATCTGCGGACCTCCAGATGTTGCAAAACTACAACTTCCAGCATGCCCGGACAGCCAACGGCTGTCCGGGCATGCTGGGAGTTGTAGTTTTGCAACATCTGGAGGTCCTCAGATTGAAGATCACTATTGGGTTCAAAATCTTTATTTTTTTTAGATTTTGCCCCTAAAAATTGGGTGCGTCTTATACGCCGGTGCGTCCTATAGGACGAAAAATACGGTACATAAAACACAAACATACTCCTAGATAGATTAGCACAAAGCTCGGAACAGGATTCTATCCTTGGAGATCCAGGATCCAACAAGGTCAAAAAGGCCTGATACAAAGGCATATTGTGAACACTGACTAAGATTCACAAAACCCAGGCAAAACAGAATACAATCTGAATGCAGGTCTAAACAAGGAACACTAAGTATATGCAATGCAAGAATACTAAAACCCGACAAGGTACTAAACAACGCAGGCTAAAATCCAAATATAAAAAACATAGACAGGACAGATAACTATGGTCAAACTCAGGAAATGTGCTAAGACAGACAAAGGTGCATAAGGAAACATGGTGAGAGTAAGGCTAGGTTGAGACTACGGAATTTCCACCGGAATTTTCGCTTTAAAATTTCCGGCAGAAATTCCGCTTACTATAATGCATAGTGTAGTGAATGGTTTTCCCTTCACAAATTCACACTTCGGAATTTGTGAAGCGGAAAATCCGCTAGAAAATTTCCGCCTGAAGAAAGGGGTTGCTCTTTCTTCAGGCGGAAATCCTAGCGGAACAAATAGCAGTCTATAGGAGACTGCAGTGTCCGCTTGGTCCTAGCGCCGACTAATTCAGTCGGCGCAGGCGGAACTCGGAATCTCCGGCCGGAAATTTTCTGCCCGGAGATTCCGTAGTCTGAACCTGTCCTAACAGGTGAAATTACCAGCCCAGAGCAGCACCTGAAGAGGCCTTACATACCCTCCCAGTGCTGAAGGGCTGGAAGCATTAACTCTCACATTACCAGAGAGAAGTTAACACAGAAACTGTTCAGACATGAACTGCATGTCTGAACAGGCTCCAAAACAGAAAATACCAAAACACAGAAAAACAGACATTACAACAGAGCTCTCTAACTTAATCTACTTATACAGAAAACTGTAGCTACATCAAGTGGGCATTCTCTTCATCTAGAGGAAAGAAGATTCCTCAGGTGGGTGTCTTTATCTGACTCGAGTTCAAATAAGGTCAGGGCTCCAGAAAACTCTAGCAAGGAATCACTAAAATATTATTTTGGTGAAATGTGTTATTAATAATGATACTATTTGATGTTTCATAGCCCAGCCAGTTTACCCATAAATTAAGGTTAAAGGGGTACTCTGGTGGAAAGCAATTTTTTTATCAACTGGAGCCAGAAATTTATACAGATTTGTAAATTACTTCTATTAAAAAAAATCTTCATCCTTCCAGTACTTATCAGCTGCTGTATGCTTCAGAGGAAGTTGAGTAGTTCTTTTCAGTCTGACCACAGTGCTCTCTGCTGACACCTCTGTCCATGTCAGGAACTGTCCTGAGCAGGAGAGGTTTGCTATGTGGATTTATTTCTACTCTAAACAGTTCCTTACACAGACAGAGGTGTAAGCAGAGAGCATTGTGGTCAGACTGAAAAGAACAACTCAACTTCCTGTGGAGCATACAGCTGCTAATAAATACTGGAAGATTTTTTTAAAAGAAGTCTTTTACAAATCTTTCTGGAACGAGTTGTTTTGAAAAAAATTGTTTCCACCAGAGTACCCCTTTAAGTAAGTTTATTTACGTTCTAAAGTGGCAAGCAGAGTGAATACGGGCAACTACAATTTACTTAGTAATGAAGTCACATTGAGCGATGAGCCGAATACTGAGCCAAATAAACAAATGTTCACAAATGACAAATGAACATCATGTCTTTTATATTTCTAAGTGGCTCCATAAAATAATGGACGATAAGAAAGAAATTGACTGTTCAAGCTTCCAAATCCTACATCCTGCAAACAATGAATATAGGTGAGTGTTTGAAGCCTTTACTCTGCTGTTTGCTGTTTGTGGTGAGAGCTGAGTTATTATGTAACGTCGTAATTATTAATGATCTGTAAAGAGGAAGTATGGGGATGATCTACTGATGTTTGTATTGTCAGCAATATTTGCAGTGCAAACTCACAACCTTCCTGAACCACTTATGTCACAGCACTTTCTGCTCTATTATACATTTAATATTTACTTTCAGTGACAGGCTGTGAGGACCTTGCTTTCCATTTCCTACAGTTCACACTATTAGGGATGAGCGAATCGAATCTGACGAATCCGAATTCGTTACAAATTTCTGAAAAAATTTCATTCATAACGAATGCGAATATCGCCACGATCGTCACTTCATTAAATTCCATTTAGTGCGGTCCTGGCTCCAGGGGTTGGGTATCTAAAATGGCGGATCCACATGTGTGGACATGGGGCAAGGAATCCTGGGAAGGCAAGGCGAGTGACCCTGAATCACATGCAGCATGCAGCCTATCAGCAGCCAGCAACCCCTGTGATTTCACAGCCCTATACAATCGGGAGCCTTCTTGTGGCCAGTCACATCAGCATTCTATTATAGAGAGAGAGGGACAGAGAGCAGTGAGTTGCATGGAAAAGCTTTTTTACAGCAGTGATTCACCTCAAGCCCAAATCCAGCCTAGAAACACTGATAGGGAAGGGAGTGAGATTGAGAAAGAGAGTGCAATGTTAGCTGTAGTACACAGTGACTGTGTGCTGCAGCACTGGTGTGTACAACAACTGAAAAGCTAATAGTAGCCAGCCAGTTAGGGTGAGCAGAGCAGTAAAAGCGTATTGTTCTCTATTAAGTGCAACCTGTACGGACATCTAAGTGGTGTACCATTTTGTTCCTGTTAAAGTCTTGAGGGCCTAGATACTGTAAAAGGCCAGCAAAAACTACACACCTGCTGGTGTTATAGAAAAACACTGTTTAAAGCGGACTGGAGTGCATTGTCCTCCCCACATAAGTGCATACCCCATATGTACATCTAAGTGGTGTACCATTTTGTTCCTGTTAAAGTCTTAAGGGCCTAGATACTGTGAAGATCCAGCCAAAAGTACACACCTGCTGGTGTTGTAGACAAATACTGTTTTATCCCCTTAACGACAATTGACGTAAATGTACTTCCTGGTGCCGTGGTACTTAACACACCATGGCGTACATTTACGCTCTGCCATGACCGCGGTAGATCCCGGTAGATTATCAGCAGCCAGGGACCCGCCGATAATGGCGGACATCCGCGATCGTGCGGATGTCCACCATTAAAGGGGTTATCCAGGAAAAATTGTATCAACCAGGAATTTTTATGTATCAACTGGCTCCAGAAAGTTAAACAGATTAGTAAATTACTTCTATTAAAAAATCTTAATCCTTTCAGTACTTATGAGCTTCTGAAGTTGAGTTGTTCTTTTCTGTCTAAGTGCTCTCTGATGATACGTTTCTTGGGAACCGCCCAGTTTAGAAGAGGTTTGCTTTGGGGATTTTCTTCTAAACTGGGCAGTTCCCGAGACACGTGTCATCAGAGAGCACTTAGACAGAAAAGAACAACTCAACTTCAGAAGCTCATAAGTACTGAAAGGATTAAGATTTTGTAATAGACGAAATTTACAAATCTGTTTAACTTTCTGGAGCCAGTTGATATATATAAAACGTTTTTTCTTGGATAACCCCTTTAACCCCTCAGATGCCGTTATCAATACAGATCACGGCATCTGCGGCAGTGCGGTGCTTTAAATGGATGATCAGATTGCCCGGAGTGCTGCCGCGGCGAGTGGATCATCCAGCATGGCAGCCAGAAGTCCCCTCACCTGGCTCCTACCATCTCCCGGGGTCTTCTGCTCTGGTCTGAGATCGAGCAGAAGATGACCGATAATACTGATCAGTGCTATGTCCTATGCATAGCACTGAACAGTATTAGCAATCAAAGGATTGCTATAAATAGTCCCCCATGGGGACTATTAAAGTGTAAAAATGAAAGTAAAAAAAGTAAAAAATAAAATAAAAAAGTTTAAAAAAATGGAAAAATCCCCTCGCCCAATAAAAATGTAAAAATTTCCTTCTTTTCCATTTTACCCCCACAAAGTGTAAAAAAATTTTTTTTATACACATATTTGGTATTGCCACATGCATAAATGTCCGAACTATTAATATATAATGTTATTGATCCCATACGGTGTACGGCGTGAACGTAAAAAAAAAATTGCTGCTTTTTTGTCCCATTTTATAAAAAAAAATATAAAAATGTATAAAAGTTTTATATACACAAATGTGGTATCAATAAAAAGCACAGATCATGGCACAAAAAAAGAGCCCTCATACTGCCCTACTGAAAAAGTTATAAAATAGAACAACAAAATAGAAGGATTTTAAACATACTAATTTGGTTAAAAAGTATTTTTTTTAAGGGCAACAATAATGGAAAAGTATGTAATCATGGGTGTCATTTTAATCAGATTGACCCACAGAATAAAGAACACATGTCATTTTTACCATAAATTGTAAGGCGTGAAAATTAAACCTTCCAAAATTTGCTAAATGGCGGTTTTCTTTTTCATTTCCTCACGCAAATAGTATTTTTTTTGTTCCGCGATACATTTTATGGTAAAATGAGTGATGTCATTATGCAGGACAACTGGTCGCGCAGGAGGACAAGGAGGAAAAAACAAAAATGCAAAAATAAATTTGTCCTGGTCCTTAAGGTCAAAATGGGCTTGTTCCTTAAGGGGTTAAGCGTACTGGAGCACATTGTCCTCCCCTAATAAGTGCATACCACATACATACATCTAAGTGGTGTCATATTTTGTTCCTGTTAAAGTCTTAATGGCCTAGATGCTGTAAAAGGCCAGCCAAAAGTATGCACCTGATGGTGTTGTAGACAAATACTGTTTTTAAGCGTACTGGAGTGCATTGTCTTCCCCTCATAAGTGCATACCACATACTTACATCTAAGCAGTGTACCATTTTGTGCCTGTTAAAATCTTAAGGCCCTAGATGCTGTGAAAGGCCAGCCAAAAGTACACACCTGCTGGTGTTGTAGACAAATACTGTTTTAGGGTACATTCCCACACGGCGTATTTGCTGCGTATTTGCTGCTGCGTATTTTATTTTCTCTGTTGAAGTCAATGGGTAGGAAAATACGCAGCACCAAATACGCAGCAAATACGCAGCAAAATACGCCGTGTGGGAACGTACCCTTAAGCATACTAGAGCGCATTGTCCTCCCCTCATAAGTGCATACCACATATGTACATCTAAGTGCCTTGCATGGCACATGTGTTCAATCTGGTTGTCAAGCGGTTCCTGAAGTGTCCCCCCCATCTGTAAGACATCCTAACAATGGGAAGGAAACTTTGCATGCACTTCAGCCACTCGTACACCGCAAAGCACACCCTCCTTGAGCTGCAGCGTCAGGGATTACATACAGGAATACATAGGGGATAATTGTATTATAAGTGATAGCCAGCATGGGTTTACTAAGGATAGAAGTTGTCAAACCAATCTAATTTGCTTTTATGAAGAGGTGAGTAGAAGCCTTGACAGAGGAATGGCTGTGGATATAGTGTTTCTGGATTTTGCTAAAGCGTTTGATACTGTCCCTCATAGACGTCTGACAGGTAAGTTAAGGTCTTTGGGTTTGGAAACTTTAGTTTGTAACTGGATTGAACACTGGCTCATGGATCGTACCCAGAGAGTGGTGGTCAATGATTCGTACTCTGATTGGTCCCCGGTTATTAGTGGTGTACCCCAAGGTTCAGTACTGGGCCCGCTGCTGTTTAATTTATTTATCAATGATATAGAGGATGGCATTAACAGCTCTGTTTCTATCTTTGCAGATGACACCAAGCTTTGTAGCACGGTACAGTCTATAGAGGATGTGTATAGGTTACAAGATGACTTGGATAGACTAAGTGTCTGGGCATCCACTTGGCAAATGAGGTTCAATGTGAATAAATGTAAAGTTATGCATCTGGGTACTAATAACCTGCATGCATCGTATGTCTTAGGGGGGATTAAACTGTCAGAGTCACTGGTAGAGAAGGATCTGGGTGTACTTGTAGATCACAGACTACAGAATAGCATGCAATGTCAGGCTGCTGCTTCCAAGGCTGGCAGGATATTGTCATGTATCAAAAGAGGCATGGACTCGAGGGACAGGGACATAATACTCCCCCTTTATAAAGCATCGGTATGGCCTCACCTGGAATATGCTGTTCAGTTTTGGGCACCAGTCCATAAAAGGGACACTGTGGAGCTGGAAAGGGTGCAGAGACGCGCGACTAAACTAATACGGGGCATGGAACATCTTAGCTATGAGGAGCGATTAAAGGAGTTACAATTGTTTAGTCTTGAGAAGAGATGTTTAAGGGGGGATATGATAAATGTATATAAGTATATTAATGGCCCATACAAAAAATATGGAGAAAAACTGTTCCAGGTTAAACCCCCCCAAAGGACGAGGGGGCACTCCCTCCGTCTGGAGAAGAAAAGGTTTAGTCTCAAGGGGCGACACGCCTTCTTTACCATAAGAACTGTGAACTTATGGAACAGTCTACCTCAGGAACTGGTCACAGCAGAAAAATTAACAGCTTTAAAACAGGATTAGATACATTCCTGGAACAAAATAACATTAATGCTTATGAAGAAATATAAAATCCCATCCCTTCCCCAATATCGGGCCACACCCCTACCCTTCAATTCCCTTGTTGAACTTGATGACATATGTCTTTTTTCAACCGTACTAACTATGTAACGGTACCCCCAACATAGTCTGATTTGTGACATTTCCAGACATTACAAAATGGTAAAAGAAGCAAAGAAAGCCGGCACTACCTTATCCCCCTGGTGAGAGGCGATGTGATCCTGGCAACAGCTGCAGGTTCCCCGGTGGTGCTCAGCTTATGAATCGGGAAAGTCAATGAATGCACTTGAAGAACGGAACAAGCGGCAACTCTCCGGTGGGTGCAAACAGGAATCTTTATTCTTGCAATATCATACAGACACTTCTTAAAATCGGGAGAAACCGAGACTTCAGAACTTCATGAAGTGAGTACAGGTAACAATGTGGTGTCCCGGTACCGTATTGCATCCAGTACCTAGTGTAGAGGTCCCCAAAGTCAGAGTAACTACGTTCAGGTAGGGTTCCTCAGGTGGGACAGCCCCTAGTCGCCTCTCCTTAAGTCTAACTTTAACCCCTTAAGGACCGGGGTTTTTTCCGTTTTTGCATTTTCGTTTTTTGCTCCTTGCCTTTAAAAAATCATAACTCTTTCAATTTTGCACCTAAAAATCCATATGATGGCTTATTTTTTGCCCCACCAATTTACTTTGTAATGACGTCAGTCATTTTGCCCAAAAATCTACAGTGAAACGGAAAAAAAATCATTGTGCGACAAAATTGAAAAGAAAACGCAGTTTTGTAACTTTTGGGGGCTTCCGTTTCTACGTAGTACATTTTTCGGTAAAAATTACAGTGGAACAGCGCAATAGACTAAAAGACTCTTAAAACTAAAGTCCCAACCATTGTCAATCTCCAAAGGAAGCTGTTGTTATGATAAGAGACTGTTGTGTTAATGAAGTGTACAGAAAATCTTCAGTAAAAGTTAACGCTGTTTACAGAAGCTATCCGGTTGTGGACAATCCATTATTATCTACCTCAAACCTATTATCAACTACCTCCCTATCGTTCCTGGCAAGGGCGGCGGTAGGAAAAGCTTTGTTGAGGAGCCCTCACCCTGGCGTCACGAATAGCAAGGGTTAACAAGCACCCTTTAAAACCCGCACAGCTACACTCCCCATACCCTACACTCCCAGGCTATCACAACAATGTCGTTTCACACACCTCGTGTGCTTCTACAGACCTCTGTAGAAGCGCACGAGGTGTGTGAAACGACGTTGTTACCTGTACTCACTTTATGAAGTTCTGTAGTCTTTGTTTCTCCCAATTTTAAGAAGTGTCTGTATGATATTGCAAGAATAAAGATTCCTGTTTGCATCCACTGGAGAGTTGCCGCTTGTTCCATTTTTCAAGTGCATTTCCAGACATTAGAATTCCACCCTCCATATGTTGGACCAACTATACGAACAGAGAAAAGCCATCAACATTTTCTTGATGATCCAAGCGGATAGGGGGACTCCCCTGTGTAACTTCAATGTCAACCAGTGGCAGCTCATATGTGACACCTGCCGTTTGCTCCGGCACTTTGAGGAAGCCACATTATTAGTCAGACGCCAGGATTATGGGATGAACAACATCATGCCACTGCTTCATTTACTACAACATGTGTTGGAAACAATGGTTGGTCAGGGCACTAGAGACGTGGCGCCTACATCTCATGGCCATATAAGCCTGTGGGGGCAGAACTGGAGGAGGAGGGGCACAGTGCAGCACAGTTTAGGTTTTGCGAGATGGGCGGTTTTTCTAGTCATCTGACAGGAGTGGAGGAGCAGCTAGAGGGTTATGAGGAAGGCGAGACAGAGGACCCATGCACAGCATGGCAGTATGCAGTGGAGATGGAGACAAGGAGTCCCTCTGAGTCACTTGCACAAATGGCACGATGCATGCTCACTTGCTTGCGTAGTGACTGCCGAATTGTCACCATTCAGCAGTGGGATGACTTCTGGCTCCCCACCTTATTGGACCCTTGTTACCGGCACAAAATGGGGGCCTTTTTTACACCCACTGCAATCGTCCATCGTCTCACAGGTCTGACTCAGGGGCCCTCTGCACTCACCTTCCACTGCCATGGCTGCTGAGGAGGGGTGGGGTGGCAGGAGCAGTACCTGCTCCATCAGCAGCAGCCAGAGTCTACAGTCGCTGATGAGTAGCTTTCTTCACCCGCATAGTGAAGCAACTCATCAGCAGCAGGTAGACCAGGAGCAGGACCTGAACCAGCAGGTGGTGGCATACCTTGACATGACCATGCCAACACACCTTGAAGATCCGCTGGACTTCTGGGCAGCCAAACTTTATTTGTGGCAGGTGGAAATAGGGAGAGGTTCCTGTGTGGGGCGGCCATTTTTAGGGCAAGTAACACTTGCCAAGAAGGGGTTTCAATTGTGAGGCCCAATTGTGAGGCCCTATGGTCTCGTCAGGCTGTTGCCCCCTCCAGGCTGGGTCATTCATCAACTATATGGTCTCCTCATGCTGCCGCCAACTCCACGCTGTGTCATTCAGCCACTATATGGTTTTCTCATACATATATATATATATATATATATATATATATATATATATACATATTTGCATATATATATATATATATATATATATATATATATATATATATATATTTATTCATGCTTTGCTAAACCAAAGTGCCACCGTAGGTGCCCTCTCTAGTTTCCACAATAACGGGATGCAATTCCTGGCTGTCATAACTAAATACCCTAACAAATAATTTTTTTAATATTGTTTTAGGGATATATCAGTGTGTTGCAGCAAAAAGACCACAGGAGTAAAAGCTAATTCCTCACCTGTTATTTTCATAATTAACTCGTGTAGCGTCTGTTCTCATACTCCTTTCAGAGCTGTACCTCGGCACCATGGTAAACACTGCAGTGGGACTAATAATGTAGCTTGGTCTACTGCCACTCACAGTTTTGTGTTAGAGTGTTTACACCAATCCACTACCCAAGCTAAGTGAGCTGCTATATAGTACCTCTTTAACTCCGGAAGTCCTACCCCCCCCCCCCCTTTCTCTTTCGGGCAGCACAATGTTTCTCTCTTTAATCTTGGTTTTAATCGGCCCCATACAAATTTCTGCTGAATGGTCGCCAACGTTCTGAAAAAGGCCTGCGGTACTTTCAGTGGTAAGCATTGAAAAATATACAAAATCCGTGGTAAAATAATAATTTTAAAGAAAGCACACTATTAACGGGGCATAATTAAATTTTTACAGTAATCCTAGATCAGCAGGGATCCATATTCCCAGCACTTTAAGTGCCTGTGTTCCCCATTTCAACTTAAATGCTGGCTGTAATTGATTTACTTCTTCCCCAGAGTGATGTTGAGCACTTCTGATTTCCCCCAATTAATTTTGAAATTTGATAACCTTGCATATTTTTTCAAATTCCTTCATTGCTATCGGTAGTGTAACCTGTGGTTTTAGCATGTTGAATGTCAGATCGTCCGCATAGGCCTCCCCCTTATGTTTAATACCCCGTACCTCCAGTCCCTCCACATGTCCATTTGCTCTGACCTTACATAGAAAGAACCCCAAGATCAATATAAAAATGAGAGGAAACAGGGGCCACCCTTGTCTTGTGCCATTTCTGATCTCCAAGTGCCCAGACAATATTCCATTAACTCTAACCTTAGCTGATGAAGTCTGGTACAATCCAAAAATCAAGCTCAAAACTTATTTTCTAGTCCCACATATCTTAAAGTCTCCTCCATGTAGATCCAGTTCACCCGGTCAAACGCCTTTTCAGTGTCACTCACCAATAACATCAGTGGTATTTTCTTTGATCGGGTGAAATGATCCACATTCATGGTTCTAATGATATTGTCTCTTGCCTCCCTTTTCTCAATAAACCCCACTTGATCATAATATACAATTCTTCCCAAGCACCTAGATAACCTTCTAGCCAATATCTTTGAAAATAGCTTTAGATCAATGTCTTGAAGAAAATAGGTCTATAACTCGTGCATTGTGAGGCATCTTTACTTTCCTTTAATATCAGAGTTATATGAGCTCTAGTTGTATCCTTGGGTAATGCATGCCCTTGAGCCACTGAATTAAATCCTTTAAGAAAAAAAGGATTCAGTATTTCTTTCAAGCATTTGTAATAGCCCAAGGATAGCCCATGGGGTCCTGGCGACTTCCCTTCTCGCAATGAACTTAAGGCCTGATTAAGTTCTTCTTCTGAAATAGCCTTTTCTAGCTCCTCTACTTCAGTTCTCTCTAATTTCGGCAATCCTGAGCTTGCTATGTATGACATCACTTTTGCTCGGAATTCACCCCCCTAGTCATAGGATTATGCACATGGAGGTTATATAACTCCTCATAAAAGCTTCTAAAAGTCTCTGCTATCTCTGTTGTGCGGTGTGAGATATTATGAGTTTTGGTTTGTATTTTTTCAATGAATGTTCTTGATCTTTGCGCCTTTGCCACCACAGCTAGAGCCCTCCCTATTTTGTTGCTATACTCGTACGTTTGACTCTTACAATTTTTTAGATTCTTTTTTGCTTCATCTAAAAGTACATGTCTAATTTCTTCTCTTTTTTTCTCTACTTTAATTTTCAGTAGTGCATCTGAACTCCCTTTATACTCTATCTCCAGCTCTCTTAGTTCTTGCATTAACCTATTCCGTTTTTGATTTTTTTCCTATTTTAGTCGGGCTCCATGTTTAACTAGTATCCCTCTAGCTACACATTTGTGTGCTTCCCATACTACTCCTGGGTCTATCTCTGCTAAATCATTAATGTTATGTTACTTCATCCTGCAAAAACAGGGGGTTTCATTTCCAGTTCAACTGTCTTGCAGAAATTTGAGGCATCATGATTACTATTTTTACAAGCACATGATCAGAAAAAAATTATGCTGTCATTTGATGCCACCTATAACAATTCCACATAGTTACATAGTTACATAGTTAGTACGGTCGAAAAAAGACATATGTCCATCAAGTTCAACCAGGGAATTAAGGGGTAGGGGTGTGGCACGATATTGGGGAAGGGATGGGATTTTATATTTCTTCATAAGCATTAATGTTATTTTGTTCCAGGAATGTATCTAACCCTGTTTTAAAGCTGTTAATTTTTCCTGCTGTGACCAGTTCCTGAGGTAGACTGTTCCATAAGTTCACAGTTCTCATGGTAAAGAAGGCGTGTCGCCCCTTGAGACTAAACTTTTTCTTCTCCAGACGGAGGAAGTGCCCCCTTGTCCTTTGGGGGGGTTTAACATGGAACAGTTTTTCTCCATATTATTTGTATGGGCCATTAATATACTTATATACATTTATCATATCCCCCCTTAAACGTCTCTTCTCAAGACTAAACAATTGTAACTCCTTTAATCGCTCCTCATAGCTAAGATGTTCCATGCCCCATATTAGTTTAGTCGCGCGTCTCTGCACCCTTTCCAGCTCCACAGTGTCCCTTTTATGTACAGGCGACCAAAACTGAACAGCATATTCCAGGTGAGGCCGTACCAATGCTTTATAAAGGGGGAGTATTATGTCCCTGTCCCTTGAGTCCATGCCTCTTTTGATACATGACAATATCCTGCCGGCTTTGGAAGCAGCAGCCTGACATTGCATGCTATTCTGTAGTCTGTGATCTACAAGTACACCCAGATCCTTCTCTACCAGTGACTCCCAGTTTAATCCCCCCTAAGACATACGACGCATGCAGGTTATTAGTACCCAGATGCATAACTTTACATTTATCCACATTGAACCTCATTTGCCAAGTGGATGCCCAGACACTTAGTCTATCCAAGTCATCTTGTAACTTATGCACATCCTCTATAGACTGTACCGTGCTACAAAGCTTGGTGTCATCTGCAAAGATAGAAACAGAGCTGTTAATACCATCCTCTATATCATTGATAAATAAATTAAACAACAGCGGGCCCATGTTTCTGCTTTATATAAAAAAAAGAAATTAATCCTAGAGAATGAGTCTTGAATTGATGAATAAGGCTGGGTTCACATCACGTTTTCTCCCATACGGGAGCGCATACGGCAAGGCAGAGCTAAAACTTGCTCCCGTATGCTTTCGTATGCACTCCCGTATGTAATTCATTTCAATGAGCCGGCCGGAGTGAAACGTTCGGTCCCGTCGGCTCATTTTTGTGCCGTATGCGCTTTTACAACTGGACCTAAAACCATGGTTGACCACAGTTTTAGGTCCGGGGAAAAAGCTCATACAGCTCAAAAATGAGCCGACCGGACCGAACGTTTCACTCCGACTGGCTCATTGAAATGTATTACATACGGGAGCGCATACGAAAGCATACGGGAGGTTTTAGCTCTCCCCTGCCGTATGCACTCCCGTATGGGAGAAAACGTGATGTGTACCAGCCCTAACAAGTATAATCCCTCTATTTCGGATGTAGAATGCGCCAGGCGTCCACCAATTGACAGTCATGCATCATCCTTTTACATTGCAGTATTGCCGTTTTGCTCATGTATAACATTCCACGTGTTGTGTCCACCTGACTTTCAAGTACAACATTAAAGTCCCCTCCCAAAACTAGAATCCCCTCGGGGAAATCCTCAATTTATCCAATATTTCATGGAATACTAACCCCTGATTAATATTTGGGAGGTATATTGATGCCAAAGTTACCTTCTGTAAAGTGATGTAAAGCGATTGCAAAAACATATCTCTTTTGTCTTTACTACTATCTACATGAATCCATAGAATATTTTGTGATATCAAAATGCTAGTACCTTTTTCTTTGGGATTATCTCTATTACTATGGTAAGCAATGTTAAGTTTTTGTTCATAAGATCAAACTTATGTGTTGGTAGATAATGTGTTTCTTGGAGGAATGCTATGTCCAAGCCTTCTGTCCTCAGTAAATTACTCAATATCGATCGTTTACCCACGTCCTGCAAGCCGCTCACATTAAGCAAGCCCACCATCAGTTTCCCAACTTTCTTGGTCCCCATTTTCCCGCCTACTTACTCGGAGTCTACAGCTGACTAAGATACTAATCCCACTCCGATCAACCACTGCACGCAAATGTGCGCAAAAAAAAAAGCACCAAAGGAGGAAAGAAATACACACCCATTCAAATGCTCAAACCGAAATGAACTAAAAACAACAAAAAAATAAGAAAAAAAAGGTGTCAAGGCAGGGAAGTGTGGGAGGTGTGGGGACTTATAATGTGGTGTCAGGTGCAAACACAAATTATGGGCACACTGGCCCTTTAAATTTCAGAGCTCCGGCGCACGCATGCCCTAGGAGATGGGGACACGCGTGCCGGAGCTGAGAGACAGAGGCAGCGGAGCGAGGTGAGTGACGGGCTGGGATTCACATGGGGGCGTGTCCCGTGATGCAAATCCCAGCCCCACCGACAGACAGGGACCCTGGGACACTGTGCTCATTGCCAAAGCTTGTGGCCAGAGCGCAGAGTGTGACAGTATCCCCCTTTGGTCTCCCCCTCCTCTTGTGGTTCAGAAATTTTTTGAGAAGATCCTGGTCCAAGATATTGTCCTGTGGTTCACAAGACCTCTCCTCTGGACCGAATCCTTCCCAATCCACAAGAAATAAGCGTTTTCCTCTCACCAACTTGGAATCAAGAAATTCCTCAACAGCAAAAACATCAGAGGTACCAGAGATGGAGGAAGGCGAGATGTCCTTTTGAGAAAAGCGGTTGTGGATGAAAGGCTTCAAGAGGGAGACAAGGAATTCGGGATCTGGAGAGAGGAGGGCAGATAGAGGGAATAAGCCATGGGATTAAGTCGTTTTTTTTCTGCGGTGCAGATGGTAAACCCAGCAAGGGCACAAAATGAGCCATTTTAGAAAATTGGTCCACAACAACCCAGATCACTGTATTGCAGTCAGAAGAAGGAAGGTCTTATATAAATAAATAAAGTCCATAGCTTTGTCGGTCCTGGGCAGCTCAGGAACAGGCAAAGGATGTAGTAGACCAGCAGGATTGGCACAAGGGGTCTTGTCTCGACACAGACTGAACAGGAACGAACAAAGTCAATGACATCTTGTTTTAGAGTTGGCCACCAATACTGTCGGGAGATGAGCTGCAAGGACTTACTTTTACCGGCATGACCGGCCAACAGACAGGAATGAACCCATTTCAAGATTCGGAGTCTTAGGAAGTGAATAATGTAGGTCTTCACAGGAGGCAGGTGATGAAGACTTGCTGGTGCTGCGGAAATGAGACGATTAGGAGGTACAATATGTTGAGGGTGAGATTTTTGGTCTTGTACTTCAGAGGATCTAGAAGATTCTTCTCTGCTAGACGGAAGTGAGCAAAAAAGTCAAATCTGGAGAAGAACAGAGACCAGCGAGCCTGTCGAGGGTTGAGACGATGGGCAGTCTGTAGATATAGCAAGTTCTTGTGGTCAGTATAAATGGTATGCACAGAGCCTTCCAAGAGATGATGCCATTCTTCCAAGGCCAACTTAATAGCCAAAAGCTCACAATCTCCAATAGTATAATTTACGCAGGTTACAGTTTTTCATTTGGATGATTTTTGTGTCAAAACTGCACCTGCACCAGAAGAAGCACCCACTACCAAAATAAATGGCTTTCCTGGATCTGGTCTTGACAACACAGAAGCGGAGGCAGATTTGAACTGTTTGAACTCTTCTTCGGCCTCAGGAGTCCAATCCTTCGGATTAGCAGTTTTCTTGGTAAGAGAGACGATGAGGGCAACCAAGGTGGAATAGTGTGGAATAAATGTCAGGAACCGGACTGGAAGCGGGTAGTGGATCCTCTGTGTTAGTGAGGCGATGGCGTGGGCCATACCAGGGGATGGGTTCTAAGAAGTTACTGGTTTTCACCAGAGCCCGCCGCAAGGCGGGATGGACTTGCTGTGGCGGTAACTCCCAGGTCGTATCCCCCGATAGCGACTCAACCTCACTAACAGCTGAGATAGGCGTAGTACACAAGGACAAGGCGAAGGCAAGGTCGGACGAAGCAAGAGGTCAAGGCAGGCGGCAAAGGTTCGTAGTCAGGGGCAACAACAAGGGTCTGGATACACAGGCTTTCTCAGGGAACTAGGCAACAAGATCCGGCAAGGACAGGAAGGGCAAGTGGGTTTTTATATGTTTGGGAGGGATTAGCACTGATTGGGCCAGGCACCAATTACTGGTGCACTGGCCCTTTAAATTTCAGAGAGCCGGCGCGCGCGCCCTAGAGTGCGGGGCCATGCGCGCCGGGACATGACAGCAGGGGAACGGGGCAGGTGAGAGGATCGCATCTCCACCGGTGATAACAGAGCAGCGCTCCCGGTCAGCGCGTCTGACCGGGGCGCTGCACGCTGAAGAACGCCGCAAGTGCTCCGGGGAGGAGCAGGGACCCAGAGCGATCGGCGTAACAGTACCCCCCCCTTTGGTCTCCCCCTCTTTTTGGAGCCCAGGAATCTGTAGAAAAGCTCTTTGTCCAGAATGTTGGCCTCAGGTTCCCAAAACCTCTCTTCTGGACCACAATTCTCCCAATCAATTTAAAAAAATCTTTTACCTCGGACGATCTTGGAGGCGAGGATCTCTTTGACAGAGAAGACATCAGAAGAGCCAGAAACAGGAGCAGGAACAGTGACCTTGGGAGAATAAGGTTTGAGAAGAGATGCATGGAAAGAGTTAGGAATACGAAGAGAAGAAGGAAGGTGGAGCTTCTAGGAGACAGAATTGATTTGGTTTTTGATTTTAAATGGCCCGAGGTAACGAGGACCCAGCTTGTAGCTAGGGACACGAAACCGTATGTATTTGGCAGAGAGCCACACTTTGTCACCAGGGGCAAAGACAGGAGGAGTTCTTCTCTTTTTATCCGCATGTCTCGTCATACGAGATGAGGCCAGTAAGAGCGACTTTTGACTTTTCCTTCCAGATAGAGGAGAAGTCCCGAGTTCATTCATCCACGGCAGGAGCTCCAGAAGAAGTGGGCATGGGGAGGGGGGGGGGGGGGGGGCAGCGGGTGACGGCCGTACACCACAAAAAATGGAGATTTGGCGGAAGATTCAGAATTTTTGAAATTGTTCGAGAATTCAGCCCAGGGCAGAAGGTCAACCCAATCATCTTGGCGGGAGGAGACAAAATGTTGCAAGTAGTCACCAAGAATCTGGTTCACTCTTTCCACTTGTCCATTGGATTGGGGGTGATAGGAGGAAGATAAATTTAATTTGATCTTTAATTGATTACAGAGAGCTCTCCAAAATTTTGACACAAATTGAACGCCTCTATCCGAGACGATATGCGTGGGAAGCCCGTGAAGGCGAAAAATCTGTAGAAAAATTGCTTCGCCAACTGTGGTGCAGAAGGAAGGCCAGGAAGCTGAATAAAATGAGCCATTTTGGAAAAATGATCAATGACCACCCAGATGACAGTGTTGCCATGGGATAAAGGAAGGTCAGTGATGAAGTCCATGGCTATGTGGGACCAAGGTTGTTCAGGCACCGGCAGAGGAAGGAGAAGACCTGCAGGCTTGCAGTTGTCACGTGCACACACTATACAGGCTCGTACGAAATCGGTCACATCCTTTTCCAGGGAGGACCACCAATAGTGTCTGGCAATCAACTGTATAGATTTTTTGATTCCAGCGTGACCAGCCAGAAGGGAGGAATGGCCACATTTGAGGATCCGGAGGTGAAGACGTGGAGGAACAGAAGTTTTTCCTGGAGGAATAGACACCAAAGAAGAAGGAGCAGAAGAGATCAGACACTCAGGGGGGATGATGTGCTAAGGAAGGGTCTCGGCTTCTGAGGCATTGGTGGTACGTGATAGAGCATCAGCTCTGACATTCTTGTCTGCAGGACGAAAATGGATTTGAAAGTTGAAACGGGCAAAAAACAACGACCATCTAGCCTGGCGAGGATTTAGATAAGACAAATTTTTGTGAGATGTCTCCACTCCCCAAGTGCCAACTTAATAGCCAATGGTTTAGGGTCTCCTATGGAATAGTTTTTTTCAGGAGGAAAGAAGGTTTTGGAGAAAAATCCGCAAGTGATATTTTTTCCTTTAGCGGATTTTTGTAGGAGAACAGCTCCGGCTCCAACTAAGGAGGTGTCAACCTTGAGGAAGAAGGGCTTCTGAGGATCTCTTCTGGACAAGACTGGAGCAGAGCAGAAGGCGGCTTTGAGGTCGTTAAAGGCTTCCTCCGCCTGTGGCGGCCAGGATTTCGGATTAGCATTTTTCTTAGTCAGTGTTATAATAGGAGCAACGATGGTGGAGAAGTGGGGAATAAATTGACGATAATAATTTGCAAATGCGAGAAATCTTTGGATAGCTCGTAGGCCAGTGGGACAAGGCCAATCTACAACCGCCGATAGCTTATCAGGGTCCATTTGAAGACCTTGACCGGACACAATGTATCCCAGGAAGGGGAGACTGCTGCTTTCAAATAGACATTTCTCAATTTTGGCGTAAAGATGATTTTGACGTCGCTGAAGCACTTGACGGACATGAAGGCGATATTCCTCTAGGTTGGAGGAAAAAATGAGGATGTCATGAAAGTAGACTACCACACAGGAATACAGCATTTCCCGAAAAATCTCATTAACAATGTCCTGAAAGACTGCTGGGGCGTTGCAATGTCCAAAGGGCATGACAAGGTATTCAAAGTGACCATCTCTAGTATTGAAGGTGGTTTTCCATTCATCACCTGCATGAATACGGATGAAGTTATATGCGCCCCTTAGATCAAGTTTGGTGAAAATCTTAGCTCCACGTAGTCGGTCAAAGAGTTCGGAGATGAGAGGCAGAGGATAGCGATTTTTTACCGTAATTTTATTAAGACCACGGTAGTCAATACAGGGGCGTAGAGATCCATCTTTTTTGGCAACGAAGAAAAATCCAGCCCCGGCTGGAGAAGATTTTCGGATAAAACCTCTTTTGAGGTTTTCCTGAATGTACTCTGTCATGGCTTGTGTTTCCGGAGCAGAAAGTGGGTAAATTCTACCATGGGGCGGTGTGGTACCAGGGAGCAAGTCGATAGGGCAGTCATAGGGTCTATGTGGAGGTAAGACCTCTGCTTGCTTTTTACAAAAGACGTCAGAATAGTCCTGATAGGCCTTAAGAAGACCTGGCTATGGAGGAGCGATGGAGACTTGATTGTCAGGAACCGACTTAAGACATCGCTTGTGGCAGGAAGGTCCCCAACTCTTAACGTCCCCAGTGGCCCAGTCGAGGATAGGTGCGTGACGCTGGAGCCAGGGCAAGCCAAGAAGAATTTCTGAAGTACAATTGGGCAATACGAAAAATTCAATATTTTCAAGATGGTGAACTCCAATGTTCATGAGCAGGGGTTCAGTGCGATAACGCACGGTGCAGACCAGTCTCTCTCCATTCACCGAGGCAATGAAGAGAGGTTTGACGAGACGGGTAAGAGGAATATTGTACTTGTTGATGAGTGAGGCCTCGATGAAATTTCCTGCTGAACCAGAGTCTAGAAAGGCCTCAGCAGAGAAGGAGGACTTAGTGGACAAGAAAATCCGTACTGGAATCGTAAGACGTGGAGAGGAAGAATTCACACCTAGTAACACCTCTCCCACGTTCACTAGGTGCGCGTGTTTCCCTGACGCGGAGGACGAGGAGGACAATCCTTTAAGAAATGCTCAGAGCTCGCACAGTATAGACACAAGTTCTCGTTCCAACGGCGAGTCCTCTCTTGTTGGGTCAGGCGAGACCAGTCCACTTGCATGGCCTCCTCGGCGGAAGGCACAGTATCAGATTGCAAAGGATGCTGAAAGAGAGGAGCCAGGTGCGGATTATGCCTGGTGCGAACAAGATCTTTTTCCTGGCGAAGCTCCTGGCGTCTTTCAATGTAGCGCATATCAATGCGGGTAGCCAAATGAATGAGATCAGACAGGGAAGAAGGTATCCTTGATGTGGCTGGATAAACCTTTCTTGAAGGTACCGCAGAAAGCCTCATTATTCCAGGCCAACTCAGAGGCCAGAGTACGGAACTGTACGGCATATTCGCCCACTGGAGTCTCCTTGGACGAGGTTTAGCAGGGCTGTTTCAGCGGAAGAGGCGTGGGCAGGTTCCTCAAAGACACTGCGTAGTTCGGAGAAGAAGGACTGGATGGTAGCAGTAGCAGGATCGTTGCGGTCCCAAAGCGGTGTGGCCCAGGACAAGGCCTTTCCAGATAGCAGACTGACTACGAATGCCACCTTAGACTGTTCAGTGGGAAAGTGGTCCGACATGATCTCCAGGTGCAGCGAACACTGCGTCAGGAACCCACGGCAGAGCTTAGAATCCCCATCAAACTTGTCAGGTAGAGACAGGCAGACTCTGGGCGTGGAGGTGGCAGCTGTGGAGGAGATGCTGGAGCTGGCAGAGGAGATGGTTACTGCTGTGGAGGTAGAAGCTGCTGGAACATAACAGTCAACTGTGACAGCTGCTGTCCTTGTTGAGCGATCTGCTGGGACTGCTGGGCGATCACGGTGGTGAGATCAGCGAGGCTTGGCAGTGGTACCTCAGCGGGATCCATGGCCGGACCTACTGTCAGGAACCAGACTGGAAGCGGGTAGTGGATCCTCAGTGTTAGTGAGGCGATGGCGTGGGCCGTACCTGGGGACCAGTTCTAAGAAGTTACTGGTTTTCACCAGAGCCTGCTGCAAGGCGGGATGGACTTGCTGCGGCGGTAACTCCCAGGTCGTATCCCCCGATAGCGACTCAACCTCACTAACAGCTGAGATAGGCGTAGTACACAAGGACAAGGTGAAGGCAAGGTCGGACGAAGCAAGAGGTCAAGGCAGGCGGCAAAGGTTCGTAGTCAGGGGCATCGGCAAGGGTCTGGATACACAGGCTTGGGAACACACAGAACGCTTTCTCAGGGCACTAGGCAACAAGATCCGGCAAGGACAGGAAGGGCAAGTGGGTTTTTATATGTTTGGGAGTGATTAGCACTGATTGGGCAAGGCACCAATTAGTGGTGTACTGGCCCTTTAGATTTCAGAGAGCAGGCGCGCGCGCCCTAGAGAGCGGGGTCGCGCACGCCGGGACTTGACAGCAGGGAAACGGGGCAGGTGAGAGGACTGGGATGCGACCCGTGGGCACATGCGTCCCGCCACACGGATCGCATCCCCACCGGTGATAACAGAGCAGCGCTCCCGGTCAGCGGGTCTGACCGGGGCGCTGCATGCTGAAGAACGCCACGAGCACTCCGGGGAGGAGCAGGGACCCAGAGCGCTCGGCGTAACAATAAATTGGCGATAATAATTTGCAAAGCCGAGGAAGCGTTGAATCGCCTTCAAGCCAGAATGTTGAGGCCAATCCAGTACAGCGGACAACTTATTAGGATACATTTGTAGACCTTGACTGGTAATAATATACCCCAGAAATGGAAGGTTGGTCCTTTCAAAAGTACACTTTTCAAGTTTTGCATAGAGATGATTGTCTTGGAGGCGCTGTAAAACTTGGCGGAGGTGAGAACAATGAGTGTAGAGATTGGGCGAGTAGATGAGAATGTCATCCAAATAGACAACAACACATGAGTATAGGAGGTCAGGAAAAATGTCATTGACAAACTTCTGGAAGACTGCTGGAGCATTACAAATGGCATCACCAGATACTCGAAATGTCCGTCACAAGTATTAAACGCAGTCTTCCACTCGTCCCCTTCTCGTATACGAATCAAATTATAGGCCCCACGAAGATCTAGTTTAGAGAAGATCTCGGCACCCAGCAGATGATCAAATAATTCAGAGATCAAAGGAAGTGGGTAGCAGTCATTTATTGTAATTTTATTCAAGCCTCGGCAGTCGATGCAAGGTCGCAGAGACCCGTCTTTCTTTTCTACGAAGAAGAACCCAGCTCCGGCAGGGGAAGAGGACTTCCTGATAAACCCCTTCTGAAAATTCTCCTGGATGTAACTAGACATAGCCTGAGTTTCAGGGACCGATAAAGGGCCCCGGAATTCTGCCCCGGGAGGTGTGGAGCCGGGCAGTAAGTCAAAAGGACAATTATATGGATGATGAGGTGGTAAGACTTCAGCTTGTTTTTCACTAAAGACATCAGCAAAGTCCTGTAGGAACAAAGCAAACCGGGCAGAGGACAAGAAGATGGTTTCAACTTAATTAAATGTATTTGAATACAATGGTTCTTGCAATGCGGACCCCAATGAAGAACTTCTCCAATTTTCCAATCCAGCTGCGGGGCATGGAGTTGCCACCATGGAAGGCCTAGCAGGGGAGGAGAAGTACAATGAGGGAGTACATAGAAAGACAAGGTCTCCTTATGCGAGATTTTGACCTGCATAGACAACAGTTCAGTGCGGTACAGCACAGTACAGTACAGTCTTTCTTCCTTAACTGTAGAGATGTACAAGGGCTTTAAAAAGCGAGATACAGGAAGATGATATCTATGTACTAGGGAGGCATCAATAAAATGCCAATTGTATAAGATAATTTAAGGTAGAAGGCAAGTCCCAAGAAGCAAGGGCGTCCTTGATATGACTGGATAGTCCTTTCTTGAAGGTGGCACAAAGAGTTTCATTGTTCCATGACAACTCTAATGCCAGGGTACGAAACTGAATGGCATACTCGCCCACAGAGGAGTTGCCCTGCGAAAGATTCAGTAACATCATCTCAGCAGAGGAGGCTCGGGCAGGTTCTTCAAAGACACCCCGAAATTCTGTCAGGAAAGCCTGGAGATTGGTTGTGAAAGCATCACTGCGATCCCAAAGTGGAGTTGCCCAGGCCAAAGCCCTTCCAGTTAGGAGACTGATGACAAAGGTCACCTTTGCTTGTTCTGTAGGGAACTGTTCCGCCATAAATTCAGTCACGAAACCCCGACAAGACTTGGGATCCCCCTCATATTTCTCTGGAAGAGACAAGCGGAGTTTCGTTCCAGAGGAGACGGCAGCAGCGGGAGGCAGGACTGGAGCAGGAGGAGGCTGTGGTTGTGACGTTTGCTGCTGAGCAGTTAGCAACTGCTGCATCATGGCGGAGTCAAATAACGTAGCGGATGTTCTGGATACACGGCTAAGGCAATAGGCAAAATGGAATGCTTAATCCCAGGCTAGGGGCACTGAAGATCCGGCAGGGAAGTGTGGGAGGTGCAGGGACTTATAATGTGGTGTCAGGTGCAAACACAAATTATGGGCGCACTCAGTGGCGGAGCGCTCCGGGTGACACCAGCCTGGAGGGGTGACACCACGGCCGGCAGCACCCCCCCTACCCCCCCTCATCTGCAAACCGTCACTCAACTCAGCCGGTATTTGCAGCATCCCCAGACAGAAGAGCGCTTCTTTCATGACCTGCAGGCTGCCGCACTCCAGTTTCAGCCCCCGACACAATCCTATCCCCCAGCCCCAGGAAGCTGCCTCTTTAAGACCTGCAATGCTTTCTGGGAACAGAAGTGCCGTGCGCACGTCTGCTCCCTCCCCCGACGTGTCCCTGCCTCATGTGCTCCGCGTCTTCTGAGGATTCATGGGTGATAAATTCCTCCCCAACCCCCGGACATTCCTGGACCTGGAGCCGCCCGGGGAGGGGAGAAAGTGAAGACAAGAGACTGGTGAGCTGGTGAGACCTCTCTGCAAAACTGTGTATTTAATGCAGTGTTTCCCAACCAGGGTGCCTCCAGCTGTTGCAAAACTATTACTCCCAGCATGCCCAGACAGCCTTTGGCTGTCCGGGCATGCTGGGAGTTGTAGTTTTGCAACAGCTGGAAGCACCCTGGTTGGGAAACACTGATTTAATGTTTTAATGTAACAGGGAGAAAGTGGGTGCTGAGAGGCTCTGGGGGGTGCCATTGCCAGGAAAATGATCCTCCTTATGTATGATGGGGGTGCTACTGATGAATGATGGGGGTGCTGCACCCCCATTATCCATCAGCAGGATCATCCTCCTGTGAGTAGCACCCCCATCATCCATCAGCAGGATCATCCTCCTGTGAGTAGCACCCCCATCATCCATCAGCAGGATCATCCTCCTGGATGATGGGGGGTGCCTCTGGCAGGAGGATGATCCTCCTTATGTATGATGAGGGTTCTACTCATGAATTATGGGGGTGCTGCACCCCCATCATCCATCAGCAGATCATCCTCCGGGATGATGGGGGTGCAACTGGCAGGAGGATGCTCCTGCAGATGTAGCACCCCCATCATCCTGGCCATAGCACCCTCATAATCCATTGGGAGGATCATCCTTCTGCCAGTAGCACCCCCACCATCCTGGATGATGGGGGTGCCACTGGCAGGAGGATGATCCTCCTTATGTAAGATGAGGGTGTATAAGGAAAGACTATAGAGAAGTCACCTGTAGTCACTGTTATTAATGTGTATTTTCCTCATTATGTCCCATCAGAGCTGTAGTCACTTGTAAGTTCTGCAGTTGTGATGAGTAAAACTACAACTCCCAGCCAGGGCCGGTGCAAGGATTTCTGCCTACACAAGCGAAGCTCCATTTCGGGAATCTCGGTGGGCCGCAGCAATAAAACCAGAGAGGGTGGAGTGGTGGCAGTGACCTCTGCTGTGGGGGTCTTAGTATAAAAAAAAGTCTTCATTTTTCCGCCCCCATCAGCTGCGAGTCCATGCGCCCTCAAGCGGATGCATGGTTTGCCTTATGACAGCACCGGGCCTGCTGCCAGCATAACCTTACCACTGCTTAGGTCATGCTGGGAGCTGTAGTTTTAATTGGTGAAACCTTTTTTAGCGCTTTCCCATTCTTTGGCAATTGGTATATTTGATTATTATACTGGAATTTTTCACACTGCTCTACATCAGACAAAAAACTTACTGGGGGGGGGGGGGTAGGTATGGGGTGACACCATTTTATATCACACCGGGTGACACCAACCTTAGCAACGCCACTGGGCGCACTGGCCCTTGAAATTTCAGAGCTCCGGCGTGCGCATGCCGGAGCTGAGGCACAGAGGCAGTGGAGTGAGGTGAGTGATGGGCTGGGATTTGCATGTGGGCGCGTCCTGCGAATCCCAGCCCCGCCGGCAGACGGGGACCCCGGGACACTGTGCTCATGGCCAGAGCTTGCGAATGGAGTGCAGAGCGTTACAAAAGGGAAATCCCTTCCCTGCCCTAGGGCTAAAACCGTGCAGGGTACAGTTACCTGCACATGCTAAAGAAGAAAAAAAAAAGCTAGGTCCCCCTTATGGATAAATGGGAAAAAGAAAAAACAAAAATCAAAATATTAGGAGTGTGGAAAATAATGAATTTCAGCTCAATTCGCTCCGGTACCCTTACTCTCTACCAGTCTTTATTAACCAAAATCTCCAGGCATTAAAGAGTGGGGAAATTTATATATGCACTGCTGTACAACAAAAATATATATATATATATAAAAACATATATATATATGTATATATATATATATATATATATATATATATATATATAAATTAAAATAACTGCTACTGTCTTCCCCTCCCCTTCTCACTCTATTCCCTCTACCCACCACCTCAGGTACATATCACCCCTTATTGAATTACTCTTCCAAATAACCCACCCTATTAGCTCATGTGATAGAAAGAAAACATTTCAATTTCTTTCCCCATTAACATTAGCTCCACCACCCAGTCCAGCCAATTGATTACTTCCACAGGACCAATATGGAGGAAGTCAAATAACTCCGGTAATTCTTCATGTCTGTGCAAGAAAAAAGTTTCAGAGTTACGTTTCCCCACCAGATGGAACGGATGGCCCCATCGAAAACTTCTTTCATTTTCCCCAATAACGGATACAAAATACGCCTCATTTGTAAGGTACGAGATGAAAAATCTGAAAAGAGCCGTATCTGCGCCCCCTTCTGCCTTGACGCCTGCATAATCAAGTCCTTATCCGTAAAATAGTGTAGTCGACATATCACATCTTACTGGTGTTGAGGCTCTCTATTGCCATAACCGTAACTCTATGTAATCAATCAATAAAGAATGTAGCCTCCACTGGACGACCTGTTAAAGATTTCAGTCACACGCCTATATAAATCATCTTGTTGGTACAACTCGGGCACACCTTTCAGCCTTATATTATTCCGTCTCCCTCTGTTTTCTTGATCATCCAAGTGTACAGATAATTTTTGCACTTGTTGTGATGTTTTTATAACTTTTTCCTCCAGGGAGGCTACTATTCCTTTCAACATTGCTGTGTCCTCTTCCGTTGTTTTAATACGTGATGTTACCTGCTCAATGTCCGCTCTAATTTCTCCAACTGCTTGTTGTTGAGACTTCTCAATATGCTTCACTGCACTCTCTAAATCATTTTCAGATGGTAGCCCTTGTATTAGCGCTCGTATCATATTGAGCTCAGAGTATGCCCCACTTTGATCCCATGAAGCAAATGTCTCTCCCCGGGCTCCTTCATCCCTGTTACACGATACCATCCTCTCTTCTGACTCCACCTGCCTCTTCATTCACAGTTTCAAGATTGCATAGATCACTCTCAGACTCTGCGGATCCAGCATATGTCAAATTCAGCGACACCCCCCTCTGTATGTGGCATGTGGTAACAGTATTGTAGTTAACTCCTTAAGGACCGGGGTTTTTTCCGTTTTTGCACCTAAAAATCCATATGATGGCTTATTTTTTGCGCCACCAATTCTAATTTGTAATGACGTCAGTCATTTTGCCCAAAAATCTACGGTGAAACGGAAAAAAAAATCATTGTGCGACAAAATTTTTAAAAAAATGCTGTTTTGTAACTTTTGGGGGCTTCTGTTTCTACGTAGTACATTTTTCGGTAAAAATGACACATTATCTTTATTCTGTAGGTTCATACGATTAAAATGATACCCTACTTATATAGGTTTGATTTTGTCGGACTTCTGGAAAACAATCATAACTACATGCAGGAAAATGAATACGCTTAAAATTGTCATCTTCTGACCCCTATAACTTTTTTATTTTTCCGTGTATGGGGCGGTATGAGGGCTCATTTTTTGCGCCGTGATCTGAAGTTTTTAAGGGTACCATTTTTGCATTGATAGGACTTATTGATCTTATTTTGGACTTTGGAATTTTTTTGCGCGCACGCCATTGACCGAGCGGTTTAATTAATGATATATTTTTATAATTTGGACATTTCCGCACGCGGTGATACCATTTATGTTTATTTTTATTTACACAGTTTTTTTGTTTTTATTGGAAAAGGGGGGTGATTCAAACTTTTAATAGGGGAGGAGTTAAATGATCTTTATTCACTTTTTTTTTTTTACTTTTTTTTTGCAGTGTTATAGGTCCCATAGGGACCTAGAAAACTGCACACACTGATCTCCTATGCTGATCACTGGTTTCTCATAAGAAACCAGTGATCAACGATTCTGCCGCATGACTGCTCAGGCCTGGATCTCAGGCACTGAGCAGTCATTCGGCGATCGGAAAGCGAGGAGGCAGGTATGGGCCCTCCCGCTGTCCTGTCAGCTGTTCGGTATGCCGCGATTAGCCGTGGCTATCTCGAACAGTCCGACTGAGCTAGCCGGCAACTTTCACTTTCACTTTTAGCCGCGCGGCTCAGCTCTGAGCGCGCGGCTAAAGGGTTAATAGCGCGCGGCGCCGCGATCGGCGATGCGCACTATTAGAGGCGGGTCCAGGCTTCACTATGACGCCGGGCCCGCCGTGATATGACGCGGGGTTACTGTGTAACCCCGCGTTATATCAGGAGAGCAGGACCAAGGACGTACCGGTACGTCCTTGGTCCTTAAGGGGTTAAAGGGGTATTCCAAAACTTTTTTTTCTATATCAACTGGCTACAGAAAGTTAAACAGATTTGTAAATTACTTCTTTTAAAAAATCCTAATCCTTCCAATAGTTATTAGCTTCTGAAGTTGAGTTGTTGTTTTCTGTCTAACTGCTCTCTGATGACTCACGTCCCGGGAGCTGTGCAGTTCCTATGGGGATATTCTCCCATCATGCACAGCTCCCGGGACGTGACATCATCATTGAGCAGTTAGACAGAAAACGTCAGAAGCTAATAACTATTGGAAGGATTAAGATTTTTGAATAGAAGTAATTTACAAATCTGTTTAACTTTCCGGAGCCAGTTGATATATATAAAAAAAGGTTTTGCCTGGAATACCCATTTAAGTTTTTCATTGTTTACTATCATGGCCGTAAATGTTGGCACCTCTGAAATTTTTCTAGAAAATGAAGTATTTCTCACAGAAAAGGATTGCAGTAACACATGTTTTGCTATACACATGTTTATTCTCTTTGTGTGTATTGGAACTAAAGCAAGAAAGGGAGGAAAAAAAGCTAATTGGACATAATGTCACACCAAACTCCAAAAATGGGCTGGACAAAATTATTGGCACCCTTTCAAAATTGTTGAAAAATAAGGTCGTTTTAAGCTTGTGATGCTCCTTTAAACTCACCTGGGGCAAGTAACAGGTGAAGGCAATATAATAATCACACCTGACAGCAGATAAAAAGGAGAGAAGTTCACTTAGTATTTGCATTGTGTGTCTGTGTGTGCCACACTAAGCATGGACAACAGAAAGAGGAGAAGAGAACTGTCTGAGGACTTGAGAACCAAAATTGTGGAAAAATATCAACAATCTCAAAGTTACAAGTCCATCTCCAGAGATCTAGATTTGCCTTTGTCCACAGTGCGCAACATTATCAAGAAGTTTGCAACCCATGGCACTGTAACTAAATCACCCTGGGCATGGACGGAAGAGAAAAATTGATGAAAGGTGTCAACGCAGGATAGTCCGGATGGTGGATGAGCAGCCCCAAACAAGTTCCAAAGATATTCAAGCAGTCGTGCAGGCTCAGAGGGCATCAGTGTCAGCGCAAACCAACCGTCGACATTTAAATGAAATGAAACACTATGGCAGAAGACTCAGGAGGACCCCACTGCTGAAACAGAGACATAAAAAAGCAAGACTACATTTTGCCAAAATGAACTTGAGTAAGCCAAAATCCTTCTGGGAAAACGTCTTTTGAACAGATGAGACCAAGATAGAGCTTTTTGGTAAAGCACATCATTCTACAGTTTACCGAAAACGGAATGAGACCTACAAAGAAAAGAACACAGTACCTACAGTGAAATATGGTGGAGGGTCAATGATGTTTTGGGGTTGTTTTGCTGCCTCTGGCACTGTGTGCCTTGAATGTGTGCAAGGAATCATGAAATCTGAGGATTACCAATGGATTTTGGGTCGCATTGTACAGCCCAGTTACAGAAAGCTGGGTTTGCGTCCGAGATCTTGGGTCTTCCAGCAGGACAATGACCCCAAACATACGTCAAAAAGCACCCAGAAATGCATGGCAACAAGCGCTGGAGAATTCTGAAGTGCCCAGCAATGAGTCCAGATCTAAATCCCATTGAACACCTGTGGAGAGATCTTAAAATTGCTGTTGGGAAAAGGCGCTCTTCCAATAAGAGAGACCTGGAGCACTTTGCAAAGGAACAGTGGACCGACATTCCGGCTGAGAGGTGTAGGAAGCTTATTGATGGTAATAGGAAGCAACTTATTTCAGTTACTTTTTCCAAAAGGTGTGCAACCAAATATTAAGTTAAGGGTGCCAATAATTTTGTCCAGCCCATTTTTGGAGCTTGGCGTGACAGTATGTCCAATTAGCTTTTTTTCCCTCTCTTTTTTTGGTTTAATTTCAAAACACACAAAGGGGGAAATGTATCATTTTATACAGAGCTTTGTTTTTTGTCTATTTTTTTATGCAAAAATTTGCGCAAGAGTTTTTTTGTGCAAAATCTTCATAGCCATGTCTAAGAATTCTTCATAGCCATGTCTACGGTTAAGTTAACCATAGAGCACATTTACCCCACCTCAGAGGACATCTGGGAATTATATTAACTATTTTGGGACAGTTAGGACTACTACCCCCATCATGGACAGACTCTGCCCATGATGGGAGTAGTAGTCCAGTGGCTGAGGGGCAGATCGCATCGGGTCATTCTACAGAGACCCGCTGCAATGCGCATTTATTAACTGTAAAAGCTGGTGGCACATGCAACTACACTGCGCTGCCCACCGGCTCTTGTATACTGTATCACATCTCATAATCCCCGCCTGGGAGACGGGAGCTCTGATTGGTGAAAATCTTTTCACCAATCAGAGCTCCTGTCTCCTGGCGGCGGGAATTATGAATTATGAGCGGTGTATACAGGAGCCGGCGGGCAGCACAGAGGAGCCGCATGTTCTGCCGGCTT
Organism: Hyla sarda; assembly: GCF_029499605.1. Classification (NCBI taxonomy): domain Eukaryota; kingdom Metazoa; phylum Chordata; class Amphibia; order Anura; family Hylidae; genus Hyla; species Hyla sarda. The sequence goes on along the minus strand of NC_079201.1, from coordinate 35,401,770 downwards.
TTACAGTTAATAAATGCGGATTGCAGCGGGTCTCTGGAGAATGACCCGATGCAATCTGCCCCTCAGCCCCTGGACTACAACTCCCATCATGGATGGAGTCTGTCCATGACGGGAATAGTAGTCTTAAAAGTTCCGCAGCCGGGAGATGTGCAGCGCTGCGGTACTACAACTATTCCCATCATGGGACAAACTCGGTCCCATGATGGGAGTTGTAGTCCAGGGGCTGAGGGGCAGATCGCACTGGGTCATTCTCCGGAGACCCACTGCGATACACATTTAACTGTAAAAGCCGGCGGAACAGGCAGCAACATTGTGCAGGCCGCCGGCTCCTGTATACATCTCTCATAATTCATAATCCCCGCTGCCGGGAGACAGGAGCTCTGATTGGTGAATAGCTATTCACCAATCAGAGATCCCATCTCCCGGGTGGGGATTATGAAATGTGATAAAGTAACAGGAGCCGGCGGGCAGCACAGTGCAGCCGCATGTGCCGCCGGATTTTACCGTTAATACTGTAAATGCAGATCACAGCGCGTCTCTGGAGAATGACCTGGTGCGATCTGCCCCTCGACTAAAACTCCCATCATGGACAGAGTCTGTCCATGATGAGAGTAGTAGTCCTAAAAGTCCCGCAGCCGGGGGAAGTGCCATCCATCAGCGCTGCGGTACTACAGCTACTCCCATCATGGGACAGACTCTGTCCCATGATGGGAGTAGTAGTCCAAGGGCAGAAGGACAGATCGAGCTACACAGTCCAGGCCTGACTCTGTTCTCATTATGCATTTTGCATAATGGGAACAGAGCCTTTCTGGCAGTGTGTTCCCAAACATGGAGACTCCAGCTGTTGCTTAACTACTGCCCCCATGATGAGAGTTGTAGTTTAGCAACAATTGGAGGCTCCCTGTTTATGAACACGCTGCATTATGTGCACTCTCCTCAAGCAAAAAATGTACTAACCCATATTTCTTGTTTTTCTTTTCTTCTCATTTCAGATACCTGAATGCAGAGGACTATGTCATATTCGGTGGACTGCGACGATGACCAGAGTTTTTTCTTATTTCAATAAAATGGTTAACGAGGGCTGTGGTGGAGTGTTTTTTTAAATAATTTTTTTTCCATTGTGTTGTGTTTTTTATAATTGAATTTTCAGGCTTAGTAGTGGAAGCCGTCTTATAGACAAAATCCATTACTATGCCAGGGCTTAGCGTTAGCCCCAAAATCAGCTAACGCTAACCTCTAATTATTACCCCGGTACCCACCGCCACAGGGGTGCCGGGAAGAGCCGGTACCAACAGACCTGGAGCGTCAAAAATGGCGCTCCTGGGCCTAGGCGGTAACAGGCTGGAGTTATTAAGCCTGGGGAGGGCCAGTAACAATGGTCCTCACCCACCCTGGTAACGTCAGGCTGTTGCTGCTTGGTTGGTATCCGGCTGATACTGGAGATAGGGGGAACCCTATGCATTTTGTTTTTCTTATTATTTTAAATAAATAAAAAAAAATGTGTGTGGTTCCCCCATTTTTTCATTAACAGCCAGATACCAAACAAGCAGCAACAGCCTGATGTTACCAGAGTGGGTGAGTGCCATTGTTACTGGCCCTCCCCAGCCTAAATAATGCCAGCCTGTTACCGCCTAGACCCAGAAGCGCCATTTTTGATGCTCCGGGCCTGTTGGTACTGGCTCTTCCCGGCACCCCTGTGGCGATAGGTACCGGGGAGCAATAATTGGGGGTTAGCGCTAGCTGATTTTGGGGCTAACGCTGAGCCCTGGCTTAGTACTGGATTCTGTCTACAAGACGGCTACCACTACTAAGCCTGAAAATTCAATTATAAAAAACACAACACATTTAGAAAAAAATGTATTTAAAAAAAAAAAAAACACTCTCGTTAACCCTTTTATTGACATTTAAAAAAATGCTGTTCATCATCGTAATCCACGGAATCTGACGTAGTCCTACGCATTCACGTATCTAAAATGAGAAGAAAACAAAAACAATAACACTACAACCATTTCTGTGATTTCTACACTATCAAAAAGCTGGTGTGAAATTTTTGATGTAAACTGGACTCTCACCCCTTTGTAAAGTAGACAATATACGTAGACACGCCCAGTGTGGTCGATACTAGTCGTGCAAAAATTGTTTGTTTTTTTTGGGTGCAAAATTCTTTGAGCATCTCCCCCTCTGTGTTCTTTATAAAGATTTATGATTTTATGATTGTGCAAAGTTATGTTCGGCACACACTGCTGCTCTGGCACTTCCAGCTATGTGAGCAGTGTACCACGGGAAAATGCCACAGCTCTGTGAAGTATGAGGTTGAGAAGGAGTGCATGGTAGAGCGAGGGGGGGGGGGGGTTTCTATATTTGCACAAAATGTATCAAAGGAGTGATAAATGATAAATCCCCCCCCCCCAAAGGAAATGAAGGTATATAGCAAAACATGTGTTACTGCAATCCTTCTCTGTGTGAAATAATTCATTTTCTTGAAAAATTTCAGGGGTGTCACCATTTATGGCCATGACTGTATATATATATATATATATATATATATATATATATATATATATATATATATATATATTTATTTATTTTTAAACATTTTTGTATAATGGCTTGAGCGGATCCTGGAAAAGGTTTACTGTGATTGTAAGGCTCTTATTCCCTTTTCTATCAAAACGTCCCTTATTAATGAAAGCACACGGATTTAGATTTCTCATTTAACTTTATTTGTATTATTATACAATTTCATGGGATTGTCGCATTTTGCAATATAGTAAATCATCTCAGGCGATGTCCATGATACATCAGAATGGAACTGGCCATAGTTCAGTAACGTAATGTAACTGTGTCTATTGACTGCTGTAGAAGCGCTTCTGTAGAAAGTTTTATTGCTGAATTTCCAAACTGAAGTTGCATTGGCCTGATTGATATCAGCCATTATCTGTTGAGTCATTTTAGAAAGAGCTTTGGACCTTGGCATAAAATACATGGTTACCCTTCTGGCATGGCTTCAAATAACCTCAATTAAAATTATTATATTTACAGCTTCATAGCTTTATAGAAAATACATGTATGTAATACATACAGTACATAGCAAGGGTAGCCATTTGCCTGTGTGTCTTTGGGTGTCTTTGGTATTTTAATCACAGTCTAATAACTCACGCAAACATGAATAGGACATGGAAACAATGAACTTGTCTTTCTTAGACTTTTAGTTTTGGCATGTTGGTGCTGTGCCGTAATGCCGTTTGGGCTAGGAAACTACATAGACCTCCAGAAGGCTGGCAACTGAATGCATCCTGTAGAAGATGCCAAACGGAAGTCCAATGTTTACTACAGCTATCCACATGGATTCTCCATAGAATTTCAGCTCATGGTCATTATCAAACTGTGGACGAGCACCAAAGGCAGGCATGATCCAAAACTACAAAAACAGAACACAATATTATTATTATTAGTGGGATGAAATACGGTACTAAACAGACATAATACATTTTCTGAATTTTATTTTAGCATTTATAGTATAGTTCTATCCTGGTATGGATATTTCTTACTAAATAATAACATATTCATCACATTACACATCATTAGAAGCCTTTTATTTACCACTAATAGCCTCAGTGATCATTAAAGTCTGAGAAAAAAAGCTGGTCTGATAACAGTCTCGGTTGGAACTGACCATTTTAGTATCAAAGATTCAACACTGCTAAAGGGCTAAATGGACAATCTTTGTTAAAAGATTCCCTGAAGATCAGCTGATCACAGGGTGTCCCCCTTCTACCCGTCCACCACTCCCCGGAAGCTAGGAAGATTTTTTTTTTCTGGCCTGGTGCCCCTTTTAACTATAAGCATATCATATTGATGCGTTTACATTTAAAAGCAATGCTTAGATGATACTCCTGACCTCTATCTTAGGGACACTCCGGCACACAATGACTAACGTTGTCATGTTCTAGTAATGGGAGGAAGAGAATGGGAGGAGAAGATGGCAGTGACCGCTGGGGAACCGAGAGCAGGTGAGTTATATTTTTTTATTTCAAATCTTTGTGAGGGGCTCCTATTTAATGGAGAATCTGTTATTAGTATCACCCGCACTAACCTGTTGTACAGGCTTGTAGTGCCTCCACTCTCCCACAATCCTGGTCCTTTAGTACATTCAAACGACCTGCACGGACGGCGTTCACCAAGCTTACTATGTATACTAATGTGCGGCCACTATCTTCCTATTAATATCTCCTTTCCTGTGCTTAGCCTTCTGTGCTGCACAATGGAGCTCCAAACTGCAGAGGCTTAGCACAGGGGAGGGGGCCTTAATAGAAAGATGCCAAATGTCACCATGCACAGGGATCTTGAAAATGCCCCTGTTCACCAAGCAGGTCATTTGCATGTACCGGAGAACCAGAATTGTGGCAGAACAGAAGCATGGAGCAGGAACTGGTAAATATCATTGTCATCATTGTCACCTGCACTACAAGCCTGTACACCAGGTTATTGCATGTAATACTGATGACAGATTCCTACCGACAGGCCCTACCAACAGGGGGAAAACTAATTACAGGGTTCTACCTTAAAGGGGTACTCCGGTGAAAACCTTTTTTCTTTTAAATCAACTGGTGGCAGAAAGTTAAACATATTTGTAAATTACTTCTATTAAAAAATCTTAATCCTTCCAGTACTTATTAGCTGCTGAATGCTACAGAGGAAATTCCTTTCTTTTTGAAACACTGATGACATCACGAGCACAGTTCTCTCTGCTGACGTTATTATAATAATAATAATAATGCTTTATTTATTGTTGTCCTTAGTGGGATTTGAACCCAAGTCCCCAGCACTGCAAAGCAGAAGTGCTAACCACTAAGCCACCATGCTGCCCTTAGCATACATCTGCTATGCATGGTTGCTAAAATGGACAGAGATGTCAGCAGAGAGCACTGTGCTCGTGATGTCATCAGTGTTCCAAAAAGAAAGGAATTTCCTCTGCAGCATTCAGCAGCTAATAAGTACTGGAAGGATTAAGATTTTTTAATAGAAGTAATTTACAAATATGTTTAACTTTCTGCCACCAGTTGATTTAAAAGAAAAAAGGTTTTCACCGGAGTACCCCTTTAATTGGGAAAACTACCTGCAAGGGTCCTACCTAAATAGAAAAAAACCTATATGGGCAAACTAACCATATTGCTCCTACTTAACCCCTTGTCGCATATAGACATTTATAAACGTCCATAAGAGGCTCCTAAAGTATGACGCGCGCTCAGCAGGTGAGCGCGCATCATACCCGCTGGGTCCCGGTTGCTATAAGCAACTAGGACCCGTGGCTAATGCCAGACATCGCCGATCGGGCTGATGTCCGGCATCAACTCTTTTGATTGCCCTGTCTAAAGTGAAAGAAAAAAATGTCCCGGCATCTCAGTTGGGCTGATCGGGACCATGGCGGTAAAATCTCGATGTCCCAATCAACTAGAATGCAACAGGAGGGTCCCTTACCTGCCTCCTGTGCGTTCGAGCGGCGATTGATTGCTTCAAGCCTGAAATGCAAGCTTGAGCAATCAACCGCCGATAACACTGATCCCTATGGGGGCTATAACATTGCAAAAAACAAGTGAAAAAACAAAGTTAATAAAGATCATATAACACCTTCCCTAATAAAAGTTTGAATCACCCCCCTTTTCCCAATAAAAAAAACTAAAAAATGTAAGTGTAACTAAAAATAAACATATGTGGTATCGCGTGTAAATGTCCAAACTATAAATTTAGACATTTTGTCGCACAATGATTTTTTTTCTGCTTCGCCGTAGATTTTGGGGTAAAATGACTGATGTCATTACAAAGTAGAATTGGTGGCACAAAAAATAAGCCATCATATAGATTTTTAGGAGGAAAATTGAAAGTGTTATTATTTTTAGAAGGTGATGAGGAAAAAACGAAAATGCAAAAACTGAAAAACCCTGTGTCCTTAAAGGGGCAAACTACCTATAGGGGCTCATACCTACAGGTGGACACTACCTAAAGGGGCTTCTACATACAAGCAGCACACTAACTATAAGGAGGCCATCTTTAATGTGGGAAAATGACCTACTGGGGAAACTACTTATTAAGGGAAAACATAATACTTACAGGGACAAAGTACATACAGGGGCTCCTACCTAAAGGGAGCTTACTACCTACAAGGGAGAAAACTATCTAAAAGGGTGGAAACTACACACTGGGCAGCAAACTACAAAATGGGGGAAAACTATTGCTCCTCCAGTCCAGGGACCTACTTCTATTGCCCATAGGTCATGGACCAGAGTAGTAGTACATGGAGCATGGGCAGACTGACAGGAGCCTCCCCCAAAAAACTTCCCCCACCGACACAGGCATACAAAAACACAACCTTAGTTACTAACTACAACACCCAACATGCCCTCATACAGACAATACCTCTGCAGCTGACCCAAAACTACAACTCCTAGCATGTTGCACCATTACCTTTACTATACTGGTGCAACATTCTGGTAGTTGTAGTTTTTATTTGGGTCAGCTGCAGAGCCATAGGCTGTAGCAAGGCATGCTGGGTGTTGTAGTTAATAAATTCAACTCCCAGTATTCCTTGACACAGCCTCTTTCTTTGCAGCTGGACCAAAACTTCAACTCCCAGCATGTTACAATATATAGTAGTATTGGTTATGGTGCAACATGCTGGGAGTTCTAGTTTTGGGCTTGCTCTTAAAGGGGTACTCCACTGGAAAACATTTTATTTTAAATCAACTGGTGGCAGAAAGTTAAACAGATTTGTAAATAACTTCTATTAAAAAAATTCTAACCCTTCCAGTACTTGGATGCATTTTTGGAGAGTAATAAGATTACTGGTTATGGATTCTAGATTAATAAGGACAGAAGGTTGATCCAGGGATTTATTCTGATGCCATATTTGGAGTCAGGAAGGAATTTTTACCTCTAGTATGAGTTTTTTTTTTTTTTTTGCCGTCCATTGGATCAACTCAGTAGGGACTTATTAGGGTTATAGGTTGAACTTGATGGACTCTGGTCTTTTTTCAACCTTATGAACTATGTTAGTATGTTACTTATCAGCTGCTGTATGTTCCAGAGGAATTTCTTTTCTTTTTGAATTTCCTTTCTGTCTGACCACAGTTCTCTCCACTGACACCTCTGTCCATTTTAGGAACAGTCCAGAGTAGGAGCAAATCCCCATAGAAAACCTATCCTGCTCTGGACAGTTCCTAAAATGGACAGAGGTGTCAGCAGAGAGCACTGTGGTCAGATAGAAAGGAAATTCAAAAAGAAAAGTACTTCCTGTGGAGCATACAGCAGCTGATAAGTACTGGAAGGATAAAGATTTTTGAATAGAAGTAATTTACAAATCTGTTTAACTTTCAGGCACCAATTGATAAAAATTTTTTAAAGATCATGTGCTGTTATGTCACAGAGCAATTGGGTTAGACCCATCACAACTCATTAAATTGTTTTCCCCAGAAACTGGGGTTTCCACCGCAGAGCTAGTAAAATTAGAAAAATTTAGTGCAAAAAAGAGAATAAAAAAAAAATCGAATATGAATAAATAATAATCAGTACCAAAAAAAGAAGCCATGAGCCAACCATATTGTGAGCACATGCACGGATCTCCACCCTAAATGTTTAGACCTCTCCATAGGTAACTCATAATTCTTTAGGTGGGTAGACAATAAAAAACAAACATGCAAAACAGTGCAAAAACATATTGCTTGGCCTTTCTATTGGAGATGTAACTTACAATGATGTTGGAGATGAGCAGGAATAAAGAAATCTCCCTTAGGACTTTCCTTCTCCCGTCTGCTCGAGTATTCTTTATGATAGAGTGTGGAGCAATCCCATTGCTGTTGGAACCCATCTCATGTCCATGCTCGGCTTCCGAGAGATTTCCCTGAGGAATTATAACTGCTGGATTGATGTAAACCTCATTCTTATCATTATAGGCTACAGAACTGCGGTGGTCTGAGTGTCCACTACTGAACGGTTCTCTATGCAGTCCTTCTATGATGAATATGTTCTGTAGGGTATGCTGCACTATCATGAGCAGTGAGTACACCAAGTTGAGTACATCAATGAGGTGCCCAGGAGCCGTAGCTACAATGGCTATTATTGAGAAATAGGCAATACAGTATTTGCCCAGGGCAGCTATTATCAGTAAAGCAATGTCAAGGCTCCTGGTAGGGTTCTTGTGACTGTCGGTGTCCCTCTTGTCAAATCTGAAGATGATGAAACCAGCAAGTGAGCTAATACACATCAGGCTAAGAGCTATGATGTTAAAGATGTAAAACATTTCAAGGGCTTCTGTTTTGGATGACTCTGATGAAACATCAATCTCATAGACAATGAAGACTCCCAGGCCAGCCACAAGGACCCCGATCCCACAGGTAAGTCCTACAAAAAGTCTGTGGGGTCGGAGAGAGTGATGTGTATGCTGGGAATGGTGACTCATTACACGGCCTACATTCTTCCACATCACATAAGACATGGCTGATGCAAAGAGGCTGTATTCAATGTTAAAGGGGTACAGGTAATAATATCCAGTCTGGAACGTTTCACACACCGGAGTATTACAAGCACAGCCATAGGATCCTCCGCCAGCTGAAACAAAATAGATATTGTCTTGGATTAACACAATTTAAAATAGATAAAGAGGATAAATTCTGTGGCATACATACAGTAAAAAGTATATCAGCGGCATCTGACATGCAGCCTACATTGGCAATAAGGAAGAGGAATTGCCTGAAAATGTGATGTGTCATTTACTGTACATATTGTAAGTGATTTTGAAGAAAGTTAGTCTTTGCTAGTTTATCCTATGGACTCTGACTTCTAGACATACATTTCTAACAGCTGCAATATGCGCCACATAGGAACTTTATATTTAGTCCCTTTAATTTTCCCTCTTAGTAGCACATACGTGGCTCTATATGGAAGCATAATATGACCAGGCTTAGCAAAATTTTCAGTGGAATGCTGGGTAATGCTGCATACACATGTTTTTCCTAGATGAGTTATATAAATACAAGTGACATTCTTGGTTTAGGTAAGCACATTACAGTTTGACTGGATATCTTATTAACATCAGTTGCATAATATATTGGGGCATATTTACTGATCCTGAGCAATACTTTTCAAACTTTAAATGTTATGTCATTTACACAAAATTTTGACACGTCGTTCAGTAAAAGTTTAGTCCTAAGGCCCACTGCGATCGTAAGTTATAACCGGGTGAAGTACGTGGAAGCACTCTTCATTCCCTAACTGCCTGTCAAATTCGACTGATGGTGCTCCATTATAGTCTATGGACAACTGACATGCACTTCAGCTGGTTATAACACACAATCGCAGTGGGTCTCAGGACTGAGCCCTAGTGGGATCAAAACTTTTGACATGTCTGAACAACATGCCAAAAGGTGTATTAAATACATTTACATGACAAAATGTAAATGCCAGCGACACTATATATTAGGCAGTCTAAGGATGCTGCATATTATTCTCAGATATTCTATAAATATGAATAGGTATATAAACAGCAGTGCAGGGGACAATAGAAGAGTGGCCGCTGCATCTATACATTATGCAGGAGGATCGCAACGGGTGATCTGTCAATTAGTACAGGTTCTACTACTCCCTACTTTCCAATGGAACAGTGTGTACTACCTAAAAAAAACGTAAAAAATAAAGAAAAAAAGTTAAAAACATCCATTTTTATTATTGTCGGCTACATTTTTAGGTGCCCGCCTGCCCATATAAATTGATCGCTGTTTTAAAAATTAATAAAAATGTTGTTATAAAAAGATACATTTCATTAGATACAAATTTTTCCTTCACTACTTTATCTTTTTATTAATTTTTTTAATGGTACCCTACGAAATTTTATTAAAAAAAGTATCTCCATCACTTTTTTGGATCGCTAAAGTCCAAAAAAGTATAAAAACCACCTGCAAAAACGGACATATCGTAAAATATAAAAGTTAAAACCCACATATTATTTTTCTTGGGTTTTTTTTTTACTCCCATAGACTTCTACAGGAGAAAAACGCCATGATTTTGACTAAAAAATCGCCAGTGGCTCAACATGCTGCGATTTTGGAAAACCGCCAAGGAGCTAAAAAAAAGCCAAAAAAAGAGTGAAAAAACACCAAAAGGATGAAAAAAAAAACGTCAAAGTGAAAAACGCCAAGTGAAATAAGAATTTAGCGATTTCTCATTGATTTACCACTGACATCTGGCCGCAGCAATTTTTTGCCGAAAAATCGCCATGCGGCAGAATTAGCGTATTTCTTTCTCTAAGTTGAAGCTTAGCCTTATTGCTTTTTAAGTCATGTTAAGACATGACCTTCCAGTGGAGTCATGCCTCTTTTCTCTCTAAGCTATGCCCTTATCATAATTGTCAGGATTCGGCAGGCTGGTGGTGGATCCTCTGTGTCAGTGAGGGATTGGCGTGGACCATACCGGCGGACCGGTTCTAAGTTGCTACTGGTATTCACCAGAGCCCGCCGCAAAGCGGGATGGTCTTGCTGCGGCGGTAACAACCAGGTCGTGTCCACTGGTAGCGGCTCAACCTCACTGACTGCTGAGACTGGCGTGGTACAGAAGGACAAGGCAAGAGCAAGGTCGGACGTAGCAGAAGGTCAGGGCAGGCAGCAAGGGTCGTAGTCAGGGGCAACAGCAGAAGGTCTGGAACACAGGCTTGGGACATACACAAAATGCTTTCACTGGCACAAGGCAACAAGATCCGGCAATGCTGGGAAGGGGAAGTGAGGTTTTATAGGCATGGTGCAGGGAAGCTAATACACTGATTGGGCCAGGCACCAATTAGTGGTGCACTGGCCCTTTAAACCTTAGAGAGCTGGCGCACGCGCGCCCTAGAGAGCGGAGCCGCGCGCTCCAGGATGTGTCAGCCGGGGAACGGGACAGGTGAGTAAATTGGGATGCGACCCGCATCCCAAATGAAATGCACCACAATGTGCCAAATTTTAGGACAAAATCTAGGTGCAAAGAAATTGATGAATCTACCCCATTATTTGTATTATTTTATCTCACAAAAACAAAAGAAATATAGGATACGACTATTTAAGGTCTTTACAGAGAAAATCCAACACGCCCAACCATTCTCTTCATCAACATCATCTGTAGGTGGACAGTCAAGAGGTAACCATACACCTTAGTTTTCTGAACCTGCTGAATGTGATGGGTTTGCCCTACTTTAGTCTAAGGTGTATAAGCACATTTATACATATGGACTGAAAGATATGGTTAAAAAAGCATTCACTTTGTTGTGTTGTGGAACCAGAGCACAACAACATCTGTTTTTGAAAGAACAAATATATACTTGTGCCATTGGCAGGTCAGACAAGTCCGGTAACAGTTAGTGTTTACATGAGAAGAGGAAAAGTAAGGGATTCTCCACCGGCGCTGCCTGGCACCTAAGGATTCACTCAATATTTTATTTTGGATTATTTTTTTTTTCCATAAAACTTCAGATGTACATATTAGCAAGACATTCTGAGACTAAACTAGGCTTTTCATCAGGTTCCTCCAGTTTGGAAATACGGTGGCCCAGATCCATAAATCTGCCTGAAACTCAAACTTTCTGGTTTTGTCCATAACAACCAATCACAGCTCAGCTTTCATCAGAACAAGTTCTGGTAAAATGAGAACTGTGATTGGCTGTTATGAGACAGTTTTGGTTTTTAAGCAGATTGATAACTAATGGCCAATGTTTTCTGAACATCTAAAGATTTATGAAGAATAAATAAATCTATAAAAACATTTTGAGTGGATCCTTTTGCAGAAAGGTGTCAGCGCTGCTGAAGAATTACCCATCTTACTATTTATCTTGAGAGATGATCAATTTTTAGGGGGGAATATCTCCCTTTTATATTAGAGGAGCTCTGGTAACACGACATGGCAGCTGGAGGAGTTTGAACTTCATGTATGCTCTCTGTCAGCCTATCAGAAGACTTAGGGACTATTCACACGTAGAGTATTCTGAGCAGCTTTGATGCGCAGGATTTTCTGCTGCAGATTTCAATGTAAACTGTGCATCAAAACTGCACAGACTACTGTACGTGTGAATAGACCCTTAGGGTTATAGCATGATCAGCAGTGTCTTCTTCTTAGGATATGGAAACCTGCAGTCTGCTGATGGATTTGCTTAGAAATGGAATGGATTCTTGTGAACATTGTCAATTTGGTATGGATATAAAAAAAGTAATTTAACATTTTGATGGCTTACCTCTGGCAAGCCTGTGACCACCAGATGAGTTGTTACCACTAGGGGTCTGGTGGAGAGATTCATCTGTGACAGCAGCCATCCAGATTGCCAGATTAGTGCTGAGAGTCAACATGAGGCCGCACCTGTAATACATATGACAGCATATGACCATGAAGGCTAAGGCCACATTGAAGCTACTTTTTCCACAACATTTAATTGCAAGTTATTTAACCTGGGGATTATACAGTACTCCATGATTCGGCATTAGTTCTTACCTAGTAAAATTCATGTGACTCTGAACACAGTCCTTGCAGGACACCCAAAGGAAGTACGTCTGTATGGGAAAGTCATTATGAAATTAAAATCCTATTTTCATTAGCAATGAACATTAATACAAAGACAAAATAATTATAATGCAGTACGTTAGGTTTGTGTACAATGGCTGCTGTCAATAAGGCAAAAGGTGTAGTTTCCCAAATCTTACCTGCAACACCACAAACAGGCCCTGGAACACTGGATGGACAATTTGGATCGGAGATTCACAATGAGCCAGACTAGCAGATTTCCCAATCTTCAGCACATCAAGAACCAATGAGCAAACTCCAAAAACTGCCAGCCCAACTAAAAGGAATAATGCAAAATAATGGAACTTGTGAGACAGTAACCAGCTTATAAGTGCCTTCTTTTAGTGAATTGAATAATATAGTCAGTCTAAAATGTATCTAAGGTATAAAATTTGGATTCTTTTTTTTACAGTGAAACATCACAAAAAAAGCCTCTTTGAGATCATCTCTAAAGAATTTCTCAAATAATTTTTCTTAATAATTTCATAATATATCTTTATAGTGGTTGGAGTGCAATTTTTTATACCAAGATCCATGTTCCCTTTATAGAGAATTGGTTGTGTGATACATTCCGATAAAATTTGTCATTGATCAACATTAATGTTAAATAAAAATAAATATCTTCTATTGTTAATTTGTCAGGAAAGTGGAAAACGATTATTGTCTGTTGTATTTAAACTTGGTGTACCTTCTCTGTGCCTGCGCTCATTGCTTGAGACCGAGAGCAGTGTATGCTATAGAAGAGGCACAGTGATGTGTATCGTCATGTGCTCCTCCACAGGAAGCATGTATGTATGTATGGATGAGCCATCTGGCTGCATACAAGCATAGGGGGTTCACGGGGGGCAAAGCTGCAGAGGAGTTCTGCTTCAGTAAGTCATACATTATGGTTTCTAAAAAATCTTGTTAAGGGTGGCCAACACATTAACCAAAGAACATTATAATCTGTCCATATTTTATGTTGTTCTTCCTCTATTAATTTGCCTTGCCTCATGTGTTTCCCCCCCCCCCCCCCCCCACAAATTCTCCAAAATTCTTACCCACCATGATCATACCATAGAGTTAAAACTGTAAATAAACATTGCGTGTCCGTACCTTTCAGCCAGATGGGTCCAGCATGCGAGTCCTTTAGACTTGTCTGTTGGTCCTTTTTTGAAGTCCAGAGCAGGTAAACCATCATCCAGCAGCTAGTGAGGCCCATAAGGATGCACAGCAAAGAGAGTACCTCCCTTTCCACCACTGCAACATTACTGAAAGCCCCACTGCTAACAAGCACAGTGGTCAAAAGTAGCACATTTAACCCCAAGAGTCCAGAGAGCAAGCGGCCTCCTTTCTTCCACAAAACGGTTGGTTCAACAACAACCAAGGAATGCTGGCCAATACTGATCTTCTCCAATGTGGTGTTAGTGTCCGTTGGAGACACAGTGGCAGGGGAAATGGTGGTAACACTATTGTCCCCCATACTTCAGTCCTGGAAAATAATGAAACTATCTTATTTTTTTTTTCTTTAGAGTCTGCAGTAGTGATGCATACACATCGAGTGAATGGTATGTTGATTGTAAAAAGTGAGGATATAGAAATAATATGTGGGAGAGGAATGAACTGTTTAGGAAAAGTGAGTTCTTTGTGTCTTTGTTGGGATAAGATATAGATTATTAGATTTGGTGATCTATTTGCAGCTTATGTGTCATCGAATAGATTGCTCAATACTGGAGGTTTTTTCTCACAGGGTCAGACCACAGGGGGCCACCAGGCACTGCCATCTCTGTATACTTTTACTGAATTTTCCAGGAACCAAATTCTTATATTTTCTTTACATTATGTACGATTAAGATTTGCAGCTATAGTGTAATGCTGGTCTTAACTTGAACATTTTATCCATTGACTAATCTATGTCTTGATAATTAAACAAATAAATCTTACCTGTTGTATATCTCAGAATGCACAGTAACTCCTAGACCCTTCTTGATTTCAGTTTCTCTAATCCGAGTGGTTCCCCTTCAAGCTAGTTCATCATTGTCTTCAGGATCTTGGTTCAGGTTATTTTGTAAGGGTTATTGCAGGCAGTAGTTCTGTGTGTCCCCAGGTTAAGGTAGCTGCCGTCTTTTTTTAACCTTGATTTTTAGTCTTAAACTCTTTTTGTGTGATTTTGATTCACCGGAAAGAAAACCCCTCAGCCCCAGATATGATTATCTACTTTAAGCTGTAAGGAACCTACTGATGACTTTGGGCTAGATTCTCTATTTATACTCAATGAATTATTTATGGTCCTTTTATGTTTAGGTCCTTTAAGCTTTCATAAGCTTCCTCTTTTTTTTACAGATTATACTGTTCATAGGCCTGATTTACACACTGTAATAATAAGACATCATAAACTCTTCATTCTGATCCCATGTGACTTGTGATTTAAAGCCTCTAATTCACATGATAACATGCAGCGCCATCTTTAATTTTGACAGGACCCTGGGCAATTTTTTTGGGCCCCCTAGCCTGACTGACCGATCGACCGACACACACTAACAGACATACACTTACAGACACACACTACAGATATACACTTACAGAGACACACTACAGACAGATACACTTACAGACACACTCACCTGGGCTTCCGTGGGTTCTTCTTTCCTGCAGCAGCCGGGACTGACGAGTGATGACATCCTCCTGCTCGGGTTTGCGCAGGAGTGTCACTTGCGCGACGTCGCCCATCAGTCCCGGTGGCAGGCTCTGAATTGCCCAACTGAAATATTTATGTGTAGTTATTAGGTCACCACTAAGCTGTCTTTTTTGTAATCTAAAATATCCCTATTCTGATAATCTTTCTTGGTACTGTAGTCCTCTCATTCTTTATATTACTCTGGTTGCAGTCTTTGAACCCTCTTCAGCTTCTTTCTTCTTTCCTGCGGCAGCCGGGACTGACGAGTGATGTCGCTGACATCCTCCTGCTCGGGTTTTGCTGAGGAACGTCACTTGCGCAACATCCCCCATCAGTCCTGGCCGCAGGCTCTGTATTCAGGAAGGATCGGACAAAACGGAAAGGGGGAGGGGTAGAGGTTCAACACTGATAAATGTAAGGTAATGTACATTGGGAGGAAAAATCCGGACTGGGATTATGTATTAAATGGGAGCACACTTGGGATGACTGACGTGGAAAAGGACTTGGGAGTCTTAGTTAACAGTAAATTTAGCTGTAGTGACCAGTGTCGGGTAGCTGCTGACAAGGCAAATAAAATCATGGGGTGCATCAATAGGGGCATAGATGCCCACGACAAGGAAATAATTCTACCGCTGTACAAATCACTAGTCAGACCACACATAGAATACTGTATAGAGTACTGGGCACCAGTGTACAGGAAAGATATAGTGGAGCTGGAGAGGGTTCAAAGAAGGGCAACCAGGGTAATACGGGGAATGGGAGGACTACAGTACCCAGAAAGATTATCAGAATTGGGTTTATTTAGTTTAGAAAAAAGAAGGCTTAGGGGCGACCTAATAACTATGTATAAATATAACGGGACAGTACAGAGATCTCTCCCATGATCTATTTATACCCAGGACTGTATCAATAACAAGGGGGCATCCTCTACGTCTAGAGGAAAGAAGGTTTCTACACCAGCACAGACAGGGTTCTTCACTGTAAGAGCAGTGAGACTGTGGAATTCTCTGCCTGAGGAGGTGGTCATGGTGAACTCTGTAAAAGAGTTCAAAAAAGGTCTGGATGCATTTTTGGACAATAATAGCATCACCGGTTATGTATACTAGATTTATAGGGACATACCTCCGCTTATACGAAAAAATAAAAAGGTATAGGTCAACAAACTAGAGGGATTTTAAACATACTAATTTGGTTAGAAAGTTTGCGATTTTTTTTAAAGCGGTACAGTAATAGAAAAGTATGTAATCATGGGTATCATTTTAATTGTATTGACCCACAGAATAAAGAAAATATGTCTATTTTACCATAAAGTGTACAGCGTGAAAAGGAAACCTTCAAAAATTAGCAAAATTGCAGTTTTCTTATCAATTAGTATTTTTTGGGTTGCGCCATACATTTTATGGTAAAATGAGTCATGTCATTACAAAGGACAACTGGTCGCGTCAAAAACAAACCCTCATACTAGTCTGTGGATGAAAATATAATAAAGTTATGATTTTTACAATGTGAGGAGGAAAGAACGAATACATACAAATAAAACTGTCTGAGTCCTTAAGGCCCAAATGGAGTCCTTAAGGGGTTAAAAAGGCCTGTGCAAAATGAAAGACGCAATCTGATTGGTTGCTATGGGCAAATCAGCAACCTTTCTTCTGGACAGGTTTTGATAAATCTCCCCCAGAGAGCTGATGTGACTTGCCAAAAAGCTCCGATTCTGTCTTGCTGATGCTGTGTTTTTCTTTATTTGGCCACAATACATGAGGAACACTAAGGGAGACAAAAGGTGTGCAAGAAGGGGGGATTGATAACTGCGTGTGGGGCCATTAGTTGGACACTAGAGATGAGAAAACTTTTGAAAAATTCAATTTGGTTCGATCCGAATTTATTTGCGGCGAATCTACATTAAAAACGGTTATTTCTGGCCTACAGAGAGCCTCAATAGGGGTGTGGAACACTTTGCTGTGTTCTAACATGCATATGGAGTGTGCTTTGGTAGTTAAATAATACTGTATTCAGTATGACATGCAGATTACAGTCATTGCTTTTAGTATCACTGCCGCAGAGCAGCACAATGACAGAGCCTGGAGGTGGCATCAGCATGAGGAGACCATACAGTGGCTGAATGACACAGCTTGGAGGAGACTGAAGCATGAGGAGACCATATAGTGGCTGAATGACACAGTGTGGAGGTGTTTGCAGCATGAGTAAACACTAGGGCTTCACAATCCCTAAGATTAAAAGATTAATTTTGGAATTTAAATTGAAGATTTTGGGTAGCTAGTGCTACCATAACAAAATTTTTATTCCCAGGCCCAGCAGCATCAGTGAACCATATATTGCCTGAATGACACAGCCTGGAGTTGGCTGAAGCATGAGGAGACCATATAGTGTCTGAATGGCACAGCCAGGAGTTGGGAGCAGCATGAGTAGACACTAGGGCTTTACAATCCCTAAGATTAAAAGATGAATTCTGAAATTTAAACTGAAGATTTTGGGTAGCTAGTACTACCATAACAAAAATTTTATTCCCAGGCCCAGCAGCATCAGTAAACCATATATTGCCTGAATGACAAAGCCTGGAGTTGGCTGAAGCATGAGGAGACCATATAGTGTCTCAATGGCACAGCCAGGAGTTGGCAGCAACATGAGTAGACACTAGGGCTTCACAATCCCTAAGATTAAAAGATGAATTCAGAAATTTAAACTGAAGATTTTGGGTAGCAAGTGCTACCATAACAAAAGTTTTATTCCCAGGCCCAGCAGCATCAGTAAACCATATATTGCCTGTATGACACAGCCTGGAGTTAGCTGAAGTATGAGGAGACCATATAGTGTCTGAATGGCACAGCCTGGAGTTTGTAGCAGCATGAGTAGACACTAGGGCTTCACAATCTCTAAGAATAACAGATACATTCTGAAATTTAAACTGAAGATTTTGAGTAGCTAGTGCTACCATAACAAAATGTTTATTCCCAGGCCCAGCAACATCAGTAAACCATATATTGCCTGAATTACACAGCCTGGAGTTAGCTGAAGCATGAGGAGACCATATAGTGTCTGAATGGCACAGCCAGGAGTTGGCAGCAGCATGAGTAGACACTAGGGCTTTACAATCCCTAAGATTAACCCCTTGCCGCAGAATAACATCTATAGACGTTGAATTGCACAGGTCCTTCCCGCAGAATCATGTCTATAGACGTCATTCAGTTAACCTGGTGATGCGCAGCATCGCACGGGTTAACTGGCAGAATTCTTGCTGTTTCCAGCAGGGGACAACTTCTGCAACACCCCCCAGGATCATCTGTCAATGGTCCTGGTCTGCGATCACTGTGATTGGTCCCTGTAGACTAATCCCAGTGAATGAGCTGACTGGGTGGTAAAGTTAATTTCCCCTGCTCTGCCCGCCACAAGAAGTCCGGGCAGAGCAGGGGAAGATGACGCTGAGAGTTGCAGCGGGGACCGCGGCACTTACCAAGTACCGGCGCGGCAGAGGGGACTGGCGGCAGGCTCTCAACAGCTGGAGGCACACTAATTGGCGGCTACGGCGGTTAAGTGGAGGAGGCAGCGGCGGCATCTGCATCAGAGGCAGCAGTGAAGCTCTTCACTGCTGCTTTTGGTAGTTTCAAAACTACAACTCCCAGCATGCCTGGGCAGTCTGGGCATGCTGAGAGTTGTAGTTTTGCAACATCTGGAGGGCTAAAGTCTGGACACCACTACACAGTGGTCTCCAAACTGTTCTCCTCCAGATGTTGCAAAGCTACAACTCCCAGCATGCCCTTTGGCTGTCCGTGCATGCTGGGAGTTGCAGTTTTGCAACAACTGGAGGCAGACTGGTTGGGAAACACTGAGTTAAGTAACAAATGTTTTGCAACCAGTGTGCCTCCAGCTGTTGCATAACTACAACCCTTAGCATGCATGGACAGCCAAAGGGCATGCTGGGAGTTGTAGTTTTGCTCCCCCCCCCCCCCCCCCAGGGTACATTCACACGAGGATTCACAGTGAGTTTCTCGCTGCAAGTTTGAAATTCAGCAAATTTGCCGCTGTAGCTCAAAACTCTCTGTAAACCCGCTCGTGTGAATGTTCCCTAAAAACACTACACTACACTAACACAAAATAAAGAGTAAAACACTACACATACACATACCCCTACACAGTACAATAAAAATGAAAAACATCAGGTATGGCACTGTTTCCAAAACGGAGCCTCCAGCTGATGCAAAACAACAACTCCCAGTATTGCGGGACAGCCATTGACTGTCCAGGCATGCCGAGAGTTTTGCAACAGCTGGAGACACCCTGTTTTGGAAACACTGCCGTAGAATACCCCTATGTCCACCCCTATGCAAATCCCTAATTTAAGCCTCAAATAGGTATGGTGCTCTCTCACTTCGGAGCACTGTCGTATTTCAGGGCAACCGTTTAGGGCCACATATGGGGTATTTCCGTAATCGGGAGAAATTGCCTAACAATTTTTGGTGGGCTTTTTCTCCTTTTACCCCCTATGAAAAGGAAAAGTTGGGGTCTACTCCAGCATGTTATTGTAAAAAAATAATTATATTTACACTAACATGCTGGTGTTGCCCCATACTTTTTATTTTCACAAAAGGTAAAAGGAAAAAAAGACCCCCAAAATTTTGAATGCAATTTTTCCTGAGTACGGAAATACCCCATATGTGGGAGTAAAATGCTCTGTGAGCGCACAACATAGCTCAGGAGTGAGAGCACCATGTACATTTGAGGTTATTTGCACAGGGGTGGCTGATCGTTACAGCGGTTCAGACATAAGCACAAAAAAAAAAACACCTACATGTGACCCCATTTTGGAAAGTAAACCCCTCCTGGAACGTAACAAAGGGTATAGTGAGCCTTAACACACCACAGCTGTTTGAAGAATTTTCGTTGAAATTGAAAAAAATGTTTTTTTTCACTAAAATGCTGGTGTTATCCCAAATTTTTCATTTTCTCAAGGTGTAATAGGAAAAAAGCCCCCCAAAATTTGTAACACCATCTCTTATGAGTATATTAATGCCCCATAAGTGGACGTAAAGTGCTCTGCGGGCAAACTACAATGATCAAAAGAGAAGGAGTGCCATTGGGATTTTGTAGAAAGAATTTGGCTGGAATTGAAGGCCATGTGCGTTTACAAAGCCCCCATGGTGCCAGAACAGTGCCCCCCCCACATGTGACCCCATTTTGGAAACTACACCCTTCAAATAATGTAATAAGAGGTGCAGTGAGCATTTACACCCTACTGGCGTTTGACATATTTTGTGAACAGTCGTTGTGTAAATGCTCACTGCACCCCTTATTATATTTCGTTAGGGGTTTAGTTTCCGAAATGGGGTCACATGTGGTGGGTTTCTGCAGTTCTGGCACCATGGGAGCTTTGTAAACGCACATGGTACCCGGCTTCCATTCCAAACAAATTCTCTATCCAAAAGCTCCTTTTCTTCTGAGCATTGTAGTTCGTCCGCAGAGCACTTTACGTCCACATATGGGGTAGTTCCATACTCAGAAGAAATGGGGTTACAAATTTTGGGGGGCATTTTCTCCTATAACCTCTTGTAAAAATAGTAAATTTTAGGAAAAAAACAGCATGTTAGTGAAAATTATTTTTTTTCATTTACACATCCGATTTTAACGAAAAGTCGTCAAACACCTGGGGGGTGTTAAGGCTCACTGTATGCCATGTTACGTTCCTTGAGAGGTGTAGTTTCCAAAATAGTATGCCATGTGTTTTTTTTTTTTTTTTTTTTGCTGTCCTGGCACCATAGGGGCTTCCTAAATGGGACATTCCCCCCCAAAACCATTTCAGCAAAATTTGCTTTCGGAAAGCCAAATGTGACTCCTTCTCTTCTGAGCATTATAGTGCGCTCGAAGTGCACTTGACGTCCACACATGGGGTATTACCATAGAGATGGAGTTACAAATTTTGGGGGGCAATTTTTCCTATTACCCCTTGTTAACCCCTTCCCGACCTATGACATACCTATACGTCATGGGTGGCAAGGTGTTCCCGACCCATGACATACAGGTACGTCATGAACATTACTGCCGCTACTCGCGGCACCCCGCAGCGCCCGGAAAGATGGTGGCTATCACTGATAGCCAGCCATCTTACCGTGCGACCACGGGGGGTTTCATCCCCCCCCCCCCCAGCGATCGCTGCTATCAGCTGGTCAAATCTGACTAGCTGATAGCAGCGTTTCGCTATGAAAATACTTAGCAGCGCGGTGTGTGAGTCCCGATCACAGGGATCAGGACACACACCGCTCTGCTAAGTGTCCCTGACCCGTCCCCTCTCGTCACTTACCCGTCCGAGCGGTGTCCCGAGCAGTCCCGGCGGTCCCGGCGTCCTCCATGCGGTCCCGGCTGCGCTGCGTCCCGGAGGTGAGTTTGCAGCAGCAGTGCGGCATCTTCATTGGCAGCAGTGAGATCACCGTAAAGCAATCTCACTGCTGCCTCTGAGAGTTTCAAAACTGCAACTCCCAGCATGCCCAGACAGCCTTTGGCTTTCTGGGCATGCTGGGAGTTGTAGTTTTGCAACATCTGGAGGCCCACAGTTTGGAGACCACTGTATAATGGTCTGCAATCTGTGCTCTTCCAGATGTTGCAAAACTACAAATCTCAGCATGCTCAGTCTGTCCAGGCATGCTGGGAGTTGTAGTTCTCTAACATCTGGAAGAGCACAGATTGGAGACCATTATACAGTGGTCTCCAAAATGTAGACCTCCAGATGTTGCAAAACTACAACTCCCAGCATGCCCAGACTGCCCAAGCATGCTGGAAGTTGTAGTTCGGCAACATCTGATCCTTCAGATATTGCCGAACTACAACTTCCAGCATGCCTGGGCAGTCTGGGCATGCTGGGAGTTGTAGTTTTGCAACAACTGGAGGCACACTAGTTGGGAAACATTGTCCGTTTCCTACCTCAGTACCTCCAGCTGTTGCAATTGTTGCAAAACTATAACTCCCAGCATGCACTGACAGACCATGCATGCTGGGAGTTGTAGTTTTGCAACAGCTGGAGGCACACTGGTTTGGAAACACTAAGTTTGGTTGCAAAACACTTGAAAGTTTATTACTTAACTTAGTGTTTCCAAACCAGTGTTCCTCCAGCTGTTGCAAAACTACAACTCCCAGCATGCACGGACAGCCAAATGGCATGCTCGGAGTTTGCAACAGCTGGATGTTTGCCCCCTCCCCCCAATGTGAATGTACAGGGTACACTCACATGGGCGGAGGTTTACAGTGAGTGCTGCAAGTTTGAGATGGCGCAAATTTTGCGCTGCAGCTCAAACTTCCGGCGGCAAACTTGCTGTGAATCTCTGCCCATGTGACTGTACCCTAAAAACACTACACTACACTAACCTAAAATAAAAAGTAAAAAACACTACATATACACATACCCCTACACAGCTCCCCCTCCCCAAAAAATGAAAAACGTCTGGTACGCTACTGTTTCCAAAACGGAGCCTCCAGCTGTTGCAAAATAATAACTCCCAGTATTGCCGGACAGCCATTGACTGTCCAGGCATGCTGGGAGTTTTGCAACAGCTGGAGGCACCCTGTTTGGGAATCATTGACATAGAATACCCCTATGTCCACCCCTATGCAAATCCCTAATTCAGGCCTCAAATGCGCATGGCGCTCTCTCACTTTGGAGCCCTGTCGTATTTCAGGGCAACAGTTTTGGGACACATATGGGGTATCGCCATACTCGGGAGAAATTGCCTTACAAATTTTGAGGGGCTTTTTCTTCTTTAACCCCTTATGAAAAGGTGAAGTTGGGGTCTACACCAGCATGTTAGTGTAAAAAAATAAATTTTTTACACTGACATGCTGGTGTTGCCCTATACTTTTCATTTTCACAAGAGGTAAAAGGGAAAAAAGACCCTCTAAATTTTTAACGCAATTTCTCCCGAGTACGGAGATACCCCATATGTGAGTGCAAAGTGCTCTGAGGGCGCACAACAAGGCTCAGAAGGGAGAGTGCGCCATGTACATTTGAGGAGATTTGCACAGGGGTGGCTGATTGTTACAGCAGTTCTGACAAACGCAAAACAATAAATATCCATATGTGACCCCATTTTGGAAACTACACCCCTCACGGAATGTAATAAGGGGTGCAGTGAGCATTTACACCCCACTGGTGTATGACAGATTTTTGGAACAGTGGTCTGTGAAAATGAAAAATAAAATTTTTGATTTGCACAGTCCACTGTTTCAAATATCTGTCAAACGCCAGTGGGGTGTAAATGCTCACTGCACCCCTTATTAAATTCCGTGAGGGGTATAGTTTCCAAAATGGGGGTCACATGTGGGGGGGGGGGTCCACTGTTCTGGCACCATAGGGGCTTCCTAAATGGGGCATGCCCCCCAAAAACCCTTTCAGATAAACTCACTCTCCAAAATCCCATTGTCGCTCTTTCCCTTCTGAGCCCTCTACTGCGCCCGCCTAACATTTTACATACACATATGAGGTATTTCCTTACTCGAGAGAAATTGGGTTACAAATTTTAGGGTGATTTCTCTCCTTTTACCCCCTGTAAAAATTCAAAAATTGGGTCTACAAGAAAATGCGAGTGTAAAAAATGAAGATTTAGAATTTTCTCCTTCACTTTACTGCTATTCCTGTGAAACACCTAAAGGGTTAAAACACTTACTGAATGTCATTTTGAATACTTTGGGGGGTGCAGTTTTTATAATGGGGTCATTTATGGGGTATTTCTAATATAAAGACCCTTAAAATCCACTTCCAACCTGAACTGGGCCCTGAAAAATTACGATTTTGAAAATCTTGAGAAAAATTGGAAAATTGCTGCGGAACTTTGAAGCCCTCTGGTGTCTTCCAAAAGTAAAAACTTGTCAATTTTTTATGCAAACACAAAGTAGACATATTGTATATGTGAATCAATATGTAATTTATTTGTAATATCCATTTTCCTTTCAAGCAGAGACTTTCAAAGTTAGAAAAATGCAAAATTTTCAAAATTTTCATGAAATTTTTAGATTTTTTACCAAGAAAGGATGCAAATATCAGTGAAATTTTACCAATAACATAAAGTAGAATATGTCACGAAAAAACTATCTCGGAATCAGAATGATAAGTAAAAGCATTCCAGAGTTATTAATGTTTAAAGTGACAGTGGTCAGATTTTCAAAAAATGCCCAGGTCATGAAGGTGAAAATGGGCTAGGTCATGAAGGGGTTAAAATGTTAAATATGGGGGAAAACCAGCATTTTAGTGGAAAAAAAAATTATTTACAGATCCAACTTTAACAAAAAGTCGTCAAACACCTGTGGGGTGTTAAGGCTCACTGTACCCCTTGTTATGTACCTTGAGGGGTGTAGATTCCAAAATAGGAAGCTATGTTTTTTGTTTGTTTTTTGCATGTTTTGGAACCATAGGGGCTTCCTAAATGCGACATGCCCCCTAAAAACCATTGCAGCAAAATTCACTCTCCAAAATCCCATTGTCGTTCCTTCCCTTCTGAGCCCTCTAGTACACCTACAGAACACTTGACATACACATATGAGGTATTTCCTTACTCGAGAGAAATTGGGTTACACATTTTGGGTGGCATTTTCTCCTTTTACCCCTTGTAAAAATTCAAAACCTGGGTCTACAGGAACATGTTAGTGTAAAAAATTGATTTAGAATTTTCTCCTTCACTTTGCTGCTATTCCTGTGAAATACCTAAAGAGTTAACAAACCTTTTGAATGTCATTTTGAATACCTTGAGGGGTGCAGTTTTTATAATTTGGGTCATTTATGGGGTATTTCTAATATGAAGACCCCTCAAATACACTTAAAAACTGAACTGTTCCCTGAAAAATTCCGATTTTGAAAATTTTGTGAAAAATAGGAAAATTGCTGCTGAACTTTGAAGCCCTCTGATGTCTTCCAAAAGTAAAAACATATCAAATTTATCATGCAAACATAAGGTAGACATTTTGTAAATATGAATCAATATATAATGTATTTGGTATGTCTATTTTCCTCACAAGCAGAGAGCTTCAAAGTTAGAAAAATTCTATTTTTTTTATTTTTCATAAATTTTTGCAATTTTTCACCAAGAAATTATGCAAACATAGACAAAAATGTACCACTATGATAAAATAGAATACGTCACGAAAAAACTATCTCGGAATCAAATTCATAAGTAAAAGGAACCCAGAGTTATTAAAGCTCAAAGTTACAGTGGCCAGATTTGCAAAAAATGCTCTGGTCCTTAAGGCCAAAATGACCTCGGTCCTTAAGGGGTTAAAAGATGAATTCTGAAATATAAACCTATGATTTTGGGTAGCTAGTGCTACCATAACAAAAATGTTATTCCTGGGCCAGCAGCATCAGTAAACCATATATTGGCTGAATGGCACACAACCTGGAGTTTGCTGAAGCATGAGGAGACCATATAGTGTCTGAATAGCACAGCCTGGAGTTGGCAGAAGCATGAGGAGACCATTGAAATTAAAGAATTTTAAATAGAAATGTAAGATTTTTAACTTGAAATTGAACTTTTAACTCCCAAGTTTTAGTGTCCCGGGCCCCGGCGTGTGGGAACAAAGGACTAAATCTAACAAGGAGTCACATGTCACATAGCAGCACAATGACAGAGCCTGGAGGTGGCATCATTAGGAGGAGACCATATAGTGGCTGAATGAGACAGCCTGGAGGTGGCAGCAGCATCAGAAGTCCTGAAAGTGACCCGGTGACAGAGTTTTGCAGTGGGTGGCAATACCAGTACCCGGTGACGAAGGTGGGTGAAAAAAAAAAGTCTGATGCGGAGGAATGTTTGTAACTGGGGAGCAGTGCCTTAAATCTGTTTGGCACTATCCATATTTGTGAAGTGTTGGTGTGGCACCATGGTCAATCTACTCTCATGCATCAGGCATTGGTGGTTGGAAATCCTGGCTGATCCATGCCTCATTCATCTTCAGTCTCATTCATCTTCAGGTCAGTCTCTCCACATTTTTCGCAGACAGACAAGTTTTCCTTGGGGTGACTATGGCCCCTGCCGCACTAAACACCCACTCTGATGGCACACTACTGGCCGGGACAGCTTTTCCAGGGCAAACTCTGACAGTTGCGGCCACAAATCAAGTTTGGCTTCCCAGAAGTCCAGCGGATCTTCAAGGTGTGTTGGCATGAGCAATTAAAGGTATGCCACCACCTGCTGGTTTAGGTCCTGCTCCAGGTCTACCTGTTGCTGATGAGTTGCTTCACTATGCGGGTGAAGAAAGCTACTCATCAGGGACTGTAGACTCAGGCTGCTGCTGATGGAGCTTGTACTGCTCCTGCCACCCCACCCCTCCCCAGCAGCCATAGCAGTGGAAGGTGAGCGCAGGGGTCCCCCCGATTTAGACCTGTGAGTGAATGGACAATGGCACCGATAGGCATTGGCCAACTGACTACATGGGATGCCTCTGTAGTAGGTCATTTTGTCCTCCCTCTCAGTGGGTGTAAAAAAGGCCCCTATTTTGTGGCGGTAGCGAGGGTCCAATAAGGTGGAGATCCAGAAGTCATTCTGCTGCCGAATGGTGACAATTCGGCTGTCACTAGGCAAGCAAGTGAGCATGCATCATGCCATTTGTGCAAGTGACTCGGAGGGACACCCTGCCTCCATCTTCACTGCATACTACCACGGTGTGTCTGGGTCCTCTGCCTCACCTTCCTCATAATCCTCTAGCTCCTCTGGCTGCTCCTGCTCCTCCTCTCCTCTAAGATTACTAGAAAAACCGCCCATTTGGCAAAACCTAAACTGTGTTCTACTGTGCCCCTCCCCCTCCTCCTCCAGTTCAGCCCCCACAGGGCTCATTTGGCCGTGAGATGTAGGCGCCACGTGTCCAGTGCCTGGATAAGCCATCATTTCCAACATGTGTTGTAAGAAATGAAGCAGTGGAATGACATCATTAATCCCGTAATCCTGGTGACTTACTAATAAATTGGCTTCCTCGAAGGGCCTGAGCAAACAGCAGGTGTCACGTATGAGCTGCCACTGGTTCAGATTGAATTTACACAGGGGAGTACCCCTATCGGCTAGGATCATCAAGAAATCCGTGATGGCTTTTCTCTGTTAGTACAGTCGGTCCAACATATGGAGGGTGGCATTCCAATGTGTGGCATTGTCACAAATCAGACTATCTTTGGGGATACCATTCTGACACTGCAGCTCAAGGAGGGTGTGCTTCTCGGTGTACGAGTGGCTGAAGTGCATGCAAAGATTCCTTCCCATTGTTAGGATGTCTTGCTAATAGGGGGAACACTTCAGGAACTGCTTCACAACCAGATTGAACATGTGTGCCATGCAGGGTGCATGGCTCAGGATTCCCAGTCGCAGTGCATGCAAGATGTTCTTCCCGTTTTCAGTCACCATGGTTCCCATTTCCAGGTTTTGTGGAGTAAGCCATGCTCCGATTACTTTACAAATGACTTTTAGCAGTTCCTCCCCTGTGTTACCCTTTTAGCCAAGGCAAACCATGTGAAGAACAGCGTAACACCGCTGTGCCCTGCACTCATGGTATGCTGAAGGGCCAATGAAACTTGTCTGGGCAGTGGAGGCTGAGGACACAGTGGAGGATGAGGAGGCGGAGTCGCACACTGTCACAGGACCAACGGCCTGAGAGCATGGAGGAGGAAGCGGCATGACCTGTCCAAGTTGGGGTTGCGGCTGTGCAGGAACCACATTCACCCAGTGAGCCGTAAAGGACATATATTGTCCTTGACCGTAGTTACAGCTCCAGACGTCGGCGCTGCCATGCACTTTGATACACACCGACAGGCACGAGGACTGGACTAACTTCTCTTCCACAAAAATGTGCAGGGCTGGTACTGCCTTCTTTGCAAAGAAATGACGGCTTGGCACTCTCCACCTCGGCTCAGCACAAGCCATCAGTTCTCTGAAAGGTGCAGAGTCCACCAATTGAAAAGGGAGGGACTGCAGCACCAGCAACTTAGACAGGAGCACATTCACCTTCTGCGCTGTTGGATGAGTGGGTGCATATTGTTGTTTCTTGGACATGCAAAATAAACCTAAAAGAAAAGATCCCTCTTAGGTGCTGCTTCTTCCAACAAATTTCACTTAGACGTGAGTAGATGAAAAGTAGGTCTTTTTTATTATTAAACCAATGACGCGTTTCAGGTTCGTATCCTTCCTCAGATTGGCAACCTGAGGAAAGGTACGAACCCGAAACGCGTCATTGGTTTAATAATAAAAAAGACCTACTTTTCATCTACTCACGTCTAAGTGAAATTTGTTGGGAGAAGCAGCGCCTAAGAGGGATCTTTTCTTTTCGGTTTATCTTGCATTCTCTGTGGACAGACGCTCATCTGGATCCACATCCCATCGGCAGTGCAGCACTCCCGGCACCATCTCATCATCCTATACCCCAGCTATCGGGGTGATATGCACATATTATTGCGCTCAAGGTGAGCTCAATACCAGCACCTTTTCTACTTTCTCTTGTACCCTAGGATAATGCACTAGGCGCCTTGTGTTGCTTTTTTGTTTTTCTATTTCTACTGGTCTTGTGGACACGGCTTCGCCGTTGGATAGATGGCAGAATGGCTGACTAAAAGTAAGAGGAGCATGAGCATCTGGAGCAACAGAAGAAGGGCATGACACACAGCTCCCTTCGGCTGAGGTGGTGGAGCCTTGGCTGGCTGAAAGAGGGAGCGACGTGCCATTGGGTAATGCAGCAGGCTGGACCACTACATCGGAGCCACTGTTCTCACAGGCCGCTTTATGGTGGCGAAGCATATGTTGACGCAGGGCCGTGGTGCCAACATTGGGACCCTGGCCACGCTTCACCTTCTGCCGATGTAAACCTCCTCCAGATGCTTGATGAAAAACTGCCACACCGCCGAGTAGCTGATTTTCCCACCAACAGTCCGCACTAATTGACTGCTACTGCTGCCGTCTCCAGGAACCACTGTTCCACTACCTCCCGGGAAGGTAGGCTTCTGTGAAGCAGGTGGTCTCCCCCGGGGACGTTTGGCTCCATAATTTCCACTTCTGCCACCATGCTGACTGCCAACCATGCTACCACTTTGCTGGCTCAGCTGCTGCCTCATGGGCAACCTGTAACTCTCTTCTCCTGATGATGATGATGAAGCCCCTTCTGCACCCGGCTCCCAAGTGCGATCGGCTTCATCATCATCAACAAGTGTCTGCACGTCACTGATGTCCTCCTCAGGTTCCTCAACAGTGTCTGCTTCAGGACCCTGAACCCTGCCAACACCACCTCCCACGTCACTTTCCTCATCACTACTTGCCCGCCTAGCGGAGGAAGTGGCGGATGTCTCCTCCACTTCTTGGCTGGGCAGTAGCTGCTGACTGTCCTCTATTAGATCATCCTCAGTGAATATTGGAGCTGAACCCACAGCATAAGATACTTCTGTAGGGGAAGGAACAGCATAGGACAGAGGCAATAGGAGGACAGAGACTGCTCCCGGGCCATGCCAACTGAGGGTTGTGTCTGAGGAACCCATCGACTGTTGACTGGGGATGTCAGATGTCACTTGTAATGAAGTGGATGACCGTGTTAACAAATCGACGACAGCAGATGGGTTGTCGGTCGAGACACGACCGCTAGCTGATAACGGGAGCTCAGGCCTCTCGCTGCGACTCCTGCTGCCACTCGCCCCTAGTCTGCTAGGCCTCTGCCACCCCTCTGTGCACGTCCTGGCACTTCTCTGCCTGACATACTTAGTGCGTATATGAGGGGAGTACAATACGCTTCACTACGCTAAAAACAGTATTTATCTAGAACAGCAGCAGGTGGGAACTTTTGGCTGGCTTTTCACAGTATCTAGGCCCTTGACAGATTAATAGGTACAAAATATTACACTACTTAGGTGTAGATATGTGGTATGCACTGATGAGGGAAGAAAAATGCTCTACAGTACACTCAAAAAAGTCTCTGAGTACAACACCCGCCGGTGAGTACTTTTGCCTGGACTTTCACAGTATGTAGGCCCTTGACAGACTAACAGGTACAAAATAGTACGCTACTTAGATGTATGTATGCGGTGTGCACTTATGAGGGCAGAAAAATGCGCTACAGTACACCTAAAAACTCTGTATTTTTGTAAAACACCAGCCGGTGATTACTTTTGTCTGTCCTTTCACAGTATATATGTCCTTGGCAGATAACAGGTACAAAATAGAACACTACTTAGATGTACGTATGCGGTATGCACTTGTGAGGGCAGAAAAATGCGCTACAGTACCCTTTAAATTTTTTTTTTTTATACACCAGCAGTACACAACAGTGTTGGCGCCAAAAAAAGCTGTGTCCTAAACACAAAATTGCACTCTGTCAAAGACTATTAGGAATGGACTGCTGTGTATTATACCGTCTACAGACTGGTATAACCAGCAGATGATTTTTTGTGGAACAAAAACACTGAATTGCGCTGAAAAATTCTTCCTGCCTCCTCTGCTAAGGTTTATGAAGTTGAGGCAGCTTGTTGAAATGTATGAGGAAACACAGCTATCTACCCCTTTCTTTAATACTATGCCGAAGAAAGTGACTGCGAGGTTAATGCCTGCAGCTGCAGTAAAAATCCTTTTCAGTGAAAAAAACAATGCTCTCCGTCCACGAGAATGCTGATGTGACTAGGAGGATGTTAAACGCTGCTGGATTGCACTTTTCTCTGCTGTAACACACACACAGGCTCTGTGTCCTATGATCCTTCTGTAGTATATTGTAATAAAGTGAGGAGACGGAATTATGGCTGCCGATTATATAGGGCTGTGACATCACAGGGGTGACTGACTGCTTATAGACTGCATCCTGCATGTGTTTCAGGGTCATCCTGCCTACTTCTCTACCCGCCTTGCCTTCCCGCCTTCCCAGTGTTCCTTGCCCCATGTACTAACATGTGGATTCGCCATTTTAGATACCCTGGAGCCTACACCGTAGTAAATGGAGTTTAATGTAGCGATTCGCATGATAGGATCACGGCGATATTCGCATTACTTGTGAATCAAATATTTGCAGATGTACGTAACGAATTCGGGTTCGTCAGCTTCGATTCGCACATCTCTAGTGGACACCATTAATAAAGGGGCAAAATTACTAAGAAGGGAAATGACATGTTAACTAAGTGGCAGCAGTAAGGGTGCAACATTTTTAGGAGGGTCACAAAGATTGAGATGATTACTCACGTGGGGCAGTAAGGGGAGCATTATTACTATGTGGGGCTAATAAGGGGCATTATTAAGTGGGGGCATCAGTGCTAAAGGGGGACATTTTACTGAGTGGGGGGCACTAAACAGGCATCATAGTGAAGTGGAGCCACTGAAGATCATTATTGCTGGTGAAGGCACTTAGAGACGCCATTGCCTTGTGGAAACACCAGCCCCGGACTGACCATAGGGCACATTGGGCATTTGCTTCGTGGCCCATGCCAGGTCGGCCGCCTGAACAAGCAGGGACAGAATGCATTTAACTATATGCATGTCTAATGACTCAGCTATTTGCCATTGGCTCCTTGCCCTGTCTGTCACTCTTCTGGCTGCCCATGTTATGCAGGCAGCCACAAGAAGCCATGTTGGAAGGTGAATATGGGTCTATTTGTTATGTAGTTTGATAAGGTTACCAAAAAACAAGTCTATTAATTCAACCTATAACCCTACTGCCCTACTGTGTTGATTCAGAGAAAGGCAACCCCCCACCCCCCCACCCATGAGTCTGATGTCAATTGCCCCATAACAGAGGAAAAATTACTTCCGGACTCCAATATGTCTATTAGAAAAAATCCCTGGTGAAACGATCTATCCACATAAATCTAGTATCCATATCTTGTATATTACATTTTTCTAGAAAACATCAAGGCCCTTCTTAAACTTGATTACTAAATCAGCCATCACAACATCATGTGGCAGAGTCTTACTGCTCTTATGGTAAAGAATCCCTGTCTGGGCACAGGTGTATAAATCTTAGCTTGGGACTCTTATTGAGAGCTTGCTCTTTCTGAGTGTTGCTGTATAAGAGGGGGCGTGAAAGAGGAGTTTCAAAAACTGGAGTTTGAAAGCAGGAGGTTGAGATCGCTGTGAGTTTTAATTTTTGAACCCACAAGGTCTACAAAAAATTTTAAGTGTAATTTTGACTGTCTGTTTTTTCCTATACATTTGTGAAATCCCCATAACTAGATGGCCTCCATGTTGGAAAGTGCAGTCCAATGTACATCCTGTTCAATGTATGCAATCCTTGAACAACAGTTTGAGGGTGCATATTGTTGTGCGAGATGTGTGCTAGTTGTCCTTTTGGAAGCCCAGATCCTGCATCTAGAGGGGCGACTGGCAACAATGAGAAGCATTAACAACATGGAGAGGAGTCTCCTGCTCACTGAGCAGGCACTCTCGGGAATAGAGGTGGGGGAGGACAGTGGGACGGAGTTGCAGGACAGTCAGGCAGTTAGCTGGGTTACAGTTAGAAAGAGGGGTAGGGGAAAAAGCGTCAGGGAGGCTAGTCCTGAACTGGCACACCCCAACAAGTTTGCCCGCTTGGCAGATGAGGGGGATGCCATTACAGAGCTAGCAGAACTGCAGCAGGATACCGCCTCTGACCGCCAGGGGGGTGTCTGCTCCAGTAAGGAGGGAGGGAGGAGTACAGGGCAGGCCAGACAGGTACTAGTGGTGGGGGACTCAATTATTAGGGGGACAGACAGGGCAATCTGTCACAAAGACCGGGATCGCCGAACAGTGTGTTGTCTGCCTGGCGCACGAGTTCGGCACATCGCGGATCGGGTTGACAAGTTGTTGGGCGGGGCTGGAGAGGACCCAGCAGTCATGGTACATATTGGCACCAATGACAAAGTAAGAGGTAGGTGGAGTGTCCTTAAAAATGATTTCAGGGACTTAGGCCGCAAGCTTAAGGCAAGGACCTCCAAGGTAGTCTTTTCTGAAATACTACCAGTACCACGAGCCGAACCAGAGAGGCAGCGGGAGATCAGGGAGGTAAACAAGTGGCTCAGAAGCTGGTGTAGGAAGGAAGGGTTTGGGTTCATGGAGAACTGGGCTGACTTTGCTGTCGGTTACCGGCTCTACCGTAGGGACGAGCTGCACCTCAATGGGGAGGGTGCAGCTTTGCTTGGGGAGAAGATGGCTAGAAGGGTGGAGGAGTGTTTAAACTAGGGACTTGGGGGGAGGGAACCTACAGCAAAGAGGGGGAAGATAGTGTAGATAGAGAGGTGGGAATTATAAATGTACCTGGGGGTGGAGCGGAGGGAGGGGTTAGAATAGTTAATAGGAATAAGCTTCATAGGAAAATAAAACTTACACCCTTGAATCCCATTAACCCTAATAACATAAAGGATGGAAATGTAAAGTGTATTGTTACGCCGAGCGCTCCGGGTCCCCGCTCCTCCCCGGAGCGCTCGCTTCACTCTCCCCGCGGCAGCGCTCCGGTCACGTCCTCTGACCCGGGGCGCTGCGATTCCGCTGCCAGCCGGGATGCGATTCGCGATGCGGGTAGCGCCCGCTCGTGATGCGCACCCCGGCTCCCCTACCTGACTCGCTCTCCGTCTGTTCTGTCCCGGCGCGCGCGGCCCCGCTCCCTAGGGCGCGCGCGCGCCGGGTCTCTGCGATTTAAAGGGCCACTGCGCCGCTGATTGGCGCAGTGGTCCCAATTAGTGTGTTCACCTGTGCACTTCCCTATATCACCTCACTTCCCCTGCACTCCCTTGCCGGATCTTGTTGCCTTAGTGCCAGTGAAAGCGTTCCTTGTGTGTTCCTTGCCTGTGTTTCCAGACCTTCTGCCGTTGCCCCTGACTACGATCCTTGCTGCCTGCCCCGACCTTCTGCTACGTCCGACCTTGCTTTTGCCTACTCCCTTGTACCGCGCCTATCTTCAGCAGCCAGAGAGGTGAGCCGTTGCTAGTGGATACGACCTGGACACTACCGCCGCAGCAAGACCATCCCGCTTTGCGGCGGGCTCTGGTGAAAACCAGTAGTGGCTTAGAACCGGTCCACTAGCACGGTCCACGCCAATCCCTCTCTGGCACAGAGGATCCACTACCTGCCAGCCGGCATCGTGACAGTAGATCCGGCCATGGATCCCGCTGAAGTTCCTCTGCCAGTTGTCGCTGACCTCACCACGGTGGTCGCCCAGCAGTCACAACAGATAGCGCAACAAGGCCAACAGCTGTCTCAACTGACCGTTATGCTACAACAGTTACTACCACAGCTTCAGCAGTCATCTCCTCCGCCAGCTCCTGCACCTCCTCCGCAGCGAGTGGCCGCTCCTGGGATACGCTTATCCTTGCCGGATAAATTTGATGGGGACTCTAAGTTTTGCCGTGGCTTTCTTTCCCAATGTTCCCTGCATCTGGAGATGATGTCGGACCTGTTTCCCACTGAAAGGTCTAAGGTGGCTTTCGTAGTCAGCCTTCTGTCCGGAAAAGCCCTGTCATGGGCCACACCGCTCTGGGACCGCAATGACCCCGTCACTGCCTCTGTACACTCCTTCTTCTCGGAAATCCGAAGTGTCTTTGAGGAACCTGCCCGAGCCTCTTCTGCTGAGACTGCCCTGTTGAACCTGGTCCAGGGTAATTCTTCCGTTGGCGAGTATGCCGTACAATTCCGTACTCTTGCTTCAGAATTGTCCTGGAATAATGAGGCCCTCTGCGCGACCTTCAAAAAAGGCCTATCC
The DNA here is from genome assembly GCF_029499605.1 of Hyla sarda. Lineage (NCBI taxonomy): Eukaryota > Metazoa > Chordata > Amphibia > Anura > Hylidae > Hyla > Hyla sarda. The sequence continues at coordinate 35,366,885 of NC_079201.1, read as the reverse complement.
AGCAACATTAAAGATGTTCTGGCCGCACGAGAAATTCCTGCTAATCTACATGAACTTATTCACCTAGCCACTCGCATTGACATGCGTTTTTCCGAAAGGCGTCAGGAACTCCGCCAAGATATGGACTCTGTTCGCACGAGGCGTTTCTTCTCCTCGGCTCCTCTCTCCTCTGGTCCCCTGCAATCTGTTCCTGTGCCTCCCGCCGTGGAGGCTATGCAGGTCGACCGGTCTCGCCTGACACCTCAAGAGAGGACACGACGCCGTATGGAGAACCTCTGCCTGTACTGTGCTAGTACCGAACACTTCCTGAGAGATTGTCCTATCCGTCCTCCCCGCCTGGAAAGACGTACGCTGACTCCGCACAAAGGTGAGACAGTCCTTGATGTCTACTCTGCTTCTCCACGTCTTACTGTGCCTGTGCGGATGTCTGCCTCTGCCTTCTCCTTCTCTACAGTGGCCTTCTTGGACTCTGGATCTGCAGGAAATTTTATTTTGGCCTCCCTCGTCAACAGGTTCAACATCCCGGTGACCAGTCTCGCCAGACCCCTCTACATCAATTGTGTAAATAATGAAAGATTGGACTGTACCATACGTTTCCGCACGGAGCCCCTTCTTATGAGCATCGGATCTCATCATGAGAGGATTGAACTTTTGGTCCTCCCCAATTGCACCTCGGAAATTCTCCTTGGACTTCCCTGGCTTCAACTTCATTCCCCTACCCTGGATTGGTCCACTGGGGAGATCAAGAGTTGGGGGTCCTCTTGTTCCAAGAACTGTCTAAAACCGGTTCCCAGTAACCCTTGCCGTAACTCTGTGGTTCCTCCAGTAACCGGTCTCCCTAAGGCCTATATGGACTTCGCGGATGTTTTCTGCAAAAAACAAGCTGAGACTCTACCTCCTCACAGGCCTTATGATTGCCCTATCGACCTCCTCCCGGGCACTACTCCACCCCGGGGCAGAATTTATCCTCTCTCTGCCCCAGAGACTCTTGCCATGTCCGAATACGTCCAGGAGAATCTAAAAAAGGGCTTTATCCGTAAATCCTCCTCTCCTGCCGGAGCCGGATTTTTCTTTGTGTCCAAAAAAGATGGCTCCCTACGTCCTTGCATTGACTACCGCGGTCTTAATAAAATCACGGTTAAGAACCGCTACCCCTTACCCCTCATCTCTGAACTCTTTGATCGCCTCCAAGGTGCCCACATCTTCACTAAATTGGACTTAAGAGGCGCCTATAACCTCATCCGCATCAGAGAGGGGGACGAGTGGAAAACGGCATTTAACACCAGAGATGGACACTTTGAGTATCTGGTCATGCCCTTTGGACTGTGCAACGCCCCTGCCGTCTTCCAAGACTTTGTCAATGAAATTTTTCGTGATCTGTTATACTCCTGTGTTGTTGTATATCTGGACGATATCCTAATTTTTTCTGCCAATCTAGAAGAACACCGCCAGCATGTCCGTATGGTTCTTCAGAGACTTTGTGACAACCAACTCTATGCCAAAATTGAGAAATGTCTGTTTGAATGCCAATCTCTTCCTTTTCTAGGATATTTGGTCTCTGGCCAGGGACTACAGATGGATCCAGACAAACTCTCTGCCGTCTTAGATTGGCCACGCCCCTCCGGACTCCGTGCTATCCAACGCTTTTTGGGGTTCGCCAATTATTACAGGCAATTTATTCCACATTTTTCTACCATTGTGGCTCCTATCGTGGCTTTAACCAAAAAAAATGCTGATCCCAAGTCCTGGCCTCCTCAAGCAGAAGACGCCTTTAAACGACTCAAGTCTGCCTTTTCTTCGGCTCCCGTCCTCTCCAGACCTGACCCTTCCAAACCCTTCCTATTGGAGGTTGATGCCTCCTCAGTGGGAGCTGGAGCTGTTCTTCTACAAAAGAATTCTTCCGGGCATGCTGTCACTTGTGGTTTTTTCTCTAGGACCTTCTCTCCAGCGGAGAGGAACTACTCCATCGGGGATCGAGAGCTTCTAGCCATTAAATTAGCACTTGAGGAATGGAGGCATCTGCTGGAGGGATCAAGTTCTCCTGTTATTATCTACACCGACCACAAGAACCTCTCCTACCTCCAGTCTGCCCAACGGCTGAATCCTCGCCAGGCCCGGTGGTCTCTGTTCTTTGCCCGATTTAATTTTGAGATTCACTTTCGTCCTGCCGATAAGAACATTAGGGCCGATGCTCTCTCTCGTTCCTCGGATGCCTCAGAAGTTGAACTCTCTCCGCAACACATCATTCCACCTGACTGCCTGATCTCCACTTCTCCTGCCTCCATCAGGCAGACTCCTCCAGGAAAGACCTTTGTTTCTCCTCGCCAACGCCTCGGAATCCTCAAATGGGGTCACTCCTCCCATCTCGCAGGTCATGCGGGTATCAAGAAATCTGTGCAACTCATCTCCCGCTTCTATTGGTGGCCGACTCTGGAGACGGATGTTGTGGACTTTGTGCGAGCCTGCACTATCTGTGCCCGGGATAAGACTCCTCGCCAGAAGCCCGCTGGTTTTCTTCATCCTCTGCCTGTCCCCGAACAGCCTTGGTCTCTGATTGGTATGGATTTTATTACTGATTTACCCCCTTCCCGTAGCAACACTGTTATTTGGGTGGTCGTTGATCGATTCTCCAAAATGGCACATTTCATCCCTCTTCCTGGTCTTCCTTCTGCGCCTCAGTTGGCTAAACAATTTTTTGTACACATTTTTCGTCTTCACGGGTTGCCTACGCAGATTGTCTCGGATAGAGGCGTCCAATTCGTGTCTAAATTCTGGAGGGCTCTCTGTAAACAACTCAAGATTAAATTAAATTTTTCTTCTGCATATCATCCCCAGTCCAATGGACAAGTAGAAAGGATTAACCAGATCTTGGGTGATTATTTGCGACATTTTGTTTCCTCCCGCCAGGATGACTGGGCAGATCTCCTCCCATGGGCCGAATTCTCGTATAACTTCAGGGTCTCTGAGTCTTCCTCCAAATCCCCATTTTTCGTGGTGTATGGCCGTCACCCTCTTCCCCCCCTCCCTACTCCCTTGCCCTCTGGTCTGCCCGCTGTGGATGAAATTTCTCGTGACCTTTCCATCATATGGAGAGAGACCCAAAATTCTCTCTTACAGGCTTCATCACGCATGAAGAAGTTCGCGGATAAGAAAAGAAGAGCTCCCCCCGTTTTTTCCCCTGGAGACAAGGTATGGCTCTCCGCTAAATATGTCCGCTTCCGTGTCCCTAGCTACAAGTTGGGACCACGCTATCTTGGTCCTTTCAAAATTTTGTGTCAAATTAATCCTGTCTCTTATAAACTTCTTCTTCCTCCCTCTCTTCGTATCCCTAATGCCTTTCACGTCTCTCTTCTCAAACCACTCATCCTCAACCGTTTTTCTCCCAAATCTGTTCCTCCCACTCCTGTTTCCGGCTCCTCGGACATCTTCTCGGTCAAAGAAATTTTAGCTGCCAAAAAGGTCAGAGGGAAAAATTTTTTTTTAGTGGACTGGGAGGGTTGTGGTCCTGAAGAGAGATCCTGGGAACCTGAGGACAACATCCTAGACAAAAGTCTGCTCCTCAGGTTCTCAGGCTCTAAGAAGAGGGGGAGACCCAAGGGGGGGGGTACTGTTACGCCGAGCGCTCCGGGTCCCCGCTCCTCCCCGGAGCGCTCGCTTCACTCTCCCCGCGGCAGCGCTCCGGTCACGTCCTCTGACCCGGGGCGCTGCGATTCCGCTGCCAGCCGGGATGCGATTCGCGATGCGGGTAGCGCCCGCTCGCGATGCGCACCCCGGCTCCCCTACCTGACTCGCTCTCCGTCTGTTCTGTCCCGGCGCGCGCGGCCCCGCTCCCTAGGGCGCGCGCGCGCCGGGTCTCTGCGATTTAAAGGGCCACTGCGCCGCTGATTGGCGCAGTGGTCCCAATTAGTGTGTTCACCTGTGCACTTCCCTATATCACCTCACTTCCCCTGCACTCCCTTGCCGGATCTTGTTGCCTTAGTGCCAGTGAAAGCGTTCCTTGTGTGTTCCTTGCCTGTGTTTCCAGACCTTCTGCCGTTGCCCCTGACTACGATCCTTGCTGCCTGCCCCGACCTTCTGCTACGTCCGACCTTGCTTTTGCCTACTCCCTTGTACCGCGCCTATCTTCAGCAGCCAGAGAGGTGAGCCGTTGCTAGTGGATACGACCTGGTCACTACCGCCGCAGCAAGACCATCCCGCTTTGCGGCGGGCTCTGGTGAAAACCAGTAGTGGCTTAGAACCGGTCCACTAGCACGGTCCACGCCAATCCCTCTCTGGCACAGAGGATCCACTACCTGCCAGCCGGCATCGTGACATGTATGTTCACAAATGCCAGAAGCCTAGCAAATAAAATGGGGGAGCTTGAGGCCTTGATACTGGAGGAACATATTGATATAGTTGGGGTCACTGAGACATGGCTGGACTCCTCGCATGACTGGGCTGTCAATCTGCAGGGGTTTACATTGTTTCGCAAGGATAGAATGAACAGAAAAGGTGGTGGAGTCTGTCTGTATGTAAGAAGTGGTATGAAAGTCAGTGTGAACGATGCCATAGTGTGTGATGATTCTGAGGATGTGGAATCATTGTGGGTAGAATTACAAAAGGAGGGAAACACTGAAAAAATAGTATTTGGGGTAATCTACAGACCCCCTAATATCACTGAAGAGATAGAAGTTCGGCTTCATAAACAAATAGAGAGGGCCGCCCGGGCAGGTACAGTGGTAATAATGGGAGATTTTAACTATCCAGATATAGATTGGGGTCCGGGGTTGGCTAAAACTACAAAGGGGCGACAATTCCTAAATTTATTGCAGGATAATTTTATGGGCCAGTTTGTGGAAGACCCAACAAGAAGTGATGCCTTGTTGGATCTGATCATTTCCAACAACGCAGAGCTGGTTGGTAATGTAACTGTGCGGGAAAACCTTGGTAATAGCGACCACAATATAGTTACTTTTGACTTAAAATGTAGAAAACAAAGACAGGCGGGGAAGGCAAAAACATGTAACTTTAAAAAGGCAAATTTCCCTGGACTGAGGGCTGCACTACAGGACATAGACTGGGGGGAGGTGTTGTAAAATACTGATACAGAAGGTAAATGGGACATCTTTAAATCAACTCTAAATAACTATACAGCTAAATATATACCAAAGGGGAACAAATATAAACGATTAAAACTAAATCCTACATGGCTGACACATGATGTTAAAAGAGCAATAAACAACAAAAAAATAGCCTACAAAAAATACAAATCTGATGGGTCAGCTATAACATTTAAACAGTACAAGGAGCTTAATAAAATCTGTAAAAATGTAATAAAAACAGCAAAAATTCAAAATGAGAGACAGGTGGCCAAAGAAAGCAAAACTAATCCTAAATATTTTTTTAGATATATAAATGCAAAAAAACCAAGGACAGAGCATGTAGGACCCCTTAATAATGATAATGGGGAGGTTGTCACAGGCGATCAAGAGAAGGCGGAGCTACTGAATGGGTTCTTTAGTTCTGTATACACTATGGAAGAAGGAGCTGACATTGGCCAGGTCAGTGCTGGTAACACATCATGTAATGTACTGAACTGGCTTAATGTAGAGATGGTACAAGGTAAGTTAAGTGATATAAATGTAAGCAAATCCCCAGGACCGGATGGACTACACCCAAGAGTTCTTAGAGAGGTAAGTTCAGTAATATCTGTACCCCTGTTCATGATATTTAGAGATTCTCTGGTGTCTGGTATTGTGCCAAGGGACTGGCGCAAGGCGAATGTGGTGCCAATCTTCAAAAAGGGCTCTAGGTCTTCCCCAGGAAACTATAGACCGGTAAGTTTAACGTGCATTGTGGGTAAATTGTTTGAAGGACTTATAAGGGATTACATACAGGAATACATAGGGGATAATGGTATTATAAGTGATAGCCAGCATGGGTTTACTAAGGATAGAAGTTGTCAAACCAATCTAATTTGCTTTTATGAAGAGGTGAGTAGAAGCCTTGACAGAGGAATGGCTGTGGATATAGTGTTTCTGGATTTTGCTAAAGCGTTTGATACTGTCCCTCATAGACGTCTGACAGGTAAGTTAAGGTCTTTGGGTTTGGAAATTTTAGTTTGTAACTGGATTGAACACTGGCTCATGGATCGTACCCAGAGAGTGGTGGTCAATGATTCGTACTCTGATTGGTCCCCGGTTATTAGTGGTGTACCCCAAGGTTCAGTACTGGGACCGCTGTTGTTTAATTTATTTATCAATGATATAGAGGATGGTATTAATAGCTCTGTTTCTATCTTTGCAGATGACACCAAGCTTTGTAGCACGGTACAGTCTATAGAGGATGTGCATAAGTTACAAGATGACTTGGATAGACTAAGTGTCTGGGCATCCACTTGGCAAATGAGGTTCAATGTGGATAAATGTAAAGTTATGCATCTGGGTACTAATAACCTGCATGCATCGTATGTCTTAGGGGAGATTAAACTGACAGAGTCCCTGGTAGAGAAGGATCTGGGTGTACTTGCAGATCACAGACTACAGAATAGCATGCAATGTCAGGCTGCTGCTTCCAAAGCCGGCAGGATATTGTCATGTATCAAAAGAGGCATGGACTCAAGGGACAGGGACATAATACTCCCCCTTTATAAATCATTGGTACGGCCTTACCTGGAATATGCTGTTCAGTTTTGGGCACCTGTCCATAAAAGGGACACTGCGGAGTTGGAAAGGGTGCAGAGACGTGCGACTAAACTAATATGGGGCATGGATCATCTTAGCTATGAGGAGCGATTAAAGGAGTTACAATTGTTTAGTCTTGAGAAGAGACGTTTAAGGAGGGATATGATAAACGTATATAAGTATATTAATGGCCCATACAAAAAATATGGAGAAAAACTGTTCCAGGTTAAACCCCCCCAAAGGACGAGGGGGCACTCCCTCCGTCTGGAGAAGAAAAAGTTTAGTCTCAAGGGGCGACACGCCTTCTTTACCGTGAGGACTGTGAATTTATGGAACGGTCTACCTCAGGAACTGGTCACAGCAGGAACAATTAACAGCTTTAAAACAGGATTAGATACATTCCTGGAACAAAATAAGATTAATGCTTATGAAGAAATATAAAATCTCATCCCTTCCCCAATATCGCGCCACACCCCTACCCCTTAATTCCCTGGTTGAACTTGATGGACATATGTCTTTTTTCGACCGTACTAACTATGTAACTATGTAACTATGATGATGTTCAAATAAAAATCTAGCTAAAAAAATCAGGACAGAGGTTCTCATAGAGTAGTACAGTCTTCGTACAGAGGGGTGAGGTGCATATAAAAAGAACTGTTAACCTTGCTCAGTTGTGTCAAAAGGAATTCATGAGCAATAATTTCTGTCAGGAAATTTTTGCCTTCTGTCTTTTTATACACTGTGCAGAATTCGGGCAGAATTTCCACACAGAGATGAAGAGGAATGAAGGAGGAGGCTATTCAATTCTAATTTTCTGGATTCCGCTTGAATTCCGCTTGAAATGGATTTTGTCTGGAAAAAAAAATCCCATTGACTTCAATGGGCTTTTACTCAAGGATTCCGCCTGAAGAATGAACATGTTCTATCTTCAGGTGGAACAGAAAATGGAACTTTCATTGTTTTAGATGATTTGGAGCAGAATAAGCGAGCAGAATTACTCGAGTAAATTCCTCTCCAATTCCTCAGTGTGAACATACCCTAAATAGCATCAGGAATAATTCCTGTATGGGCTGGTGCTTCCTCCTGGGTGTCAGTTTCTCAGAATCGTCCTGGCGGAAAGGAATGATACTTGTACTCCCTACTGGAGAAGGAAAAAAATGGATTTGAACAGGTGCCTTCAGTTAAATGGATCAGACTTCAAGATGCCAGTTTTGTAAAAAGTAACAGCTTTTATTTGCCACCACAAACGCGTTTCGAGAATCTCGGTCTCTTTGTCAATGTGATCATGGCTTGATGAACCTATGCAGTCATTAAGACCTTGTGGGCACATTTATTTTAAAGGTCCAGAATGGCTCATGTCTCTTGAGGAATCCTCAGGAATTTGTTCCCAGATGGTGCCTTTCAGCTTGGAGAATTGGCTGCTATGTACGTGCATTGTACTTATTGAAACACTATGGGGTTTATTTATCATTGTGTTATATTCTTCTTTTTGGTCTACATTTGCAAATTTTGTTTATTTTTGCGCAAATTGCAGGTTTTTTTTGCGTTTTTTTTTCAAGTTCTAAAATCCGTAATTTTGACCTTTTGGTCTTGCTAGACCATTTTTTAAAGTGACGGATGCAGTGGTCATGAATTTATTATCTGCGTGTTTTTAATTTCCCTGCAAATTTTTCCATAAATGGTGCAAAAAAAAACCTGCAAATCTAGACCCCCTCCTGACCAGGTCTAAAAAAATTCTTGATGGCGATGGAGATGCCTTTTTTAATAAAATTTCGTAGGGTACCATTGACTGTGGCGTACGCCATTGACCGTGCGGTTTAATTAATTATATATTTTTATAGTTTGGACATTTACGCACGCGGCGATACCACATATGTTTATATTTTTTTTTTTACACTGTTTTATTTTTTTTATGGGAAAAGGGGGGTGATTCAAACTTTTATTAGGGAAGGGGTTAAATTACCTTTATTAACACTTTTTTTTAAACATTTTTTTTGCAGTGTTATAGGTCCCATAGGGACCTATAACACTGTACACACTGATCTTTTACACAGATCACAGGCGTGTATTAACACGCCTGTGATCAGTGTTATCGGCGCTTGACTGCTCCTGCCTGGATCTCAGGCACGGAGCAGTCATTCGCCGATCGGACACCGAGGAGGCAGGTAAGGGCCCTCCCGGTGTCCGGTCAGCTGTTCGGGACGCCGCGATTTCACCGCGGCGGTCCCGAACAGCCCGACTGAGCAGCCGGGTCACTTTCACTTTCACTTTAGAAGCGGCGGTCAGCTTTGACCGCCGCTTCTAAAGGGTTAATACCGCACATCGCCGCGATCGGCGATGTGTGGTATTAGCCGTGGGTCCCGGCCGTTGATGAGCGGCGCGATCCCGCTTCATATCGCGGGAGCCGGCGCAGGACGTAAATATACGTCCTGCGTCGTTAAGGGGTTAAGTCAGTGATCCCTCTATGTGCAAATGTAAGTACTCACACAAGTCACCCCAGCTCCACAGATTCACTCAGCACAGCAGATATCTTTCAGTTTTAAAACTCTCTGCAGTAAGGGACAGATCACAGCAAGTGTCACTTCTGACACCCGCTGCAATCGTCCTATCTATTGCAGAGATGCAGAGCAGCTCTATACAGCGCTCGCATCTCTGCACCGTACTCAGGTCGGCCACTCACTCATTCATATTTCCCTCTGAGAGCGGTGATTGGCTGCCACCATCTTGCCAATCACCACTCTGGGTCGAAAATATTAATGAGTGATGTGAATTTCAATTCACATCACTGGCCTGAGTATAGTGCAGAGATGCGAGCGCTGTATAGAGCTGCTGCGCATCTCTGCAATATTATGGACATCGCACACCCGGTGCGATATGTCTATTAGTACAGGTACTACTACTCCCATCATGGAACAGTGTGTTCCATGCTGGGAGTAGTAGTACTACCTAAAAAAAATGTAAAAAAAAAAAAATAGAGAAAAAAGTGAAACACAAACACACTTTTTTAAAAATGTATTAAAATGTCGTTATAAAAGATAAAAATTTCGTTAAATAAATTTTTCCCATCCCTACTGCATCCTTTTTTTCGTACCCAGAAATGCATTTTCCACTTAAATGCAAAAATGTCAGATGGCGGAAATTGCACTGGCGGAAATGGAATCCTAGCCTTAGAAGCAGGATAGACATGCAGGATAGACGTGCAACTTGCACAGACATTCCATAAGATATATAACAGAGGAATGGGGAAGGCTTCACCTGTAGTGTTGCGGGTAAAGGATCAAAGCAACTTTTTATATTGCACTTGCAGCAACCATTTTGCTCTTTTCTGTTTGAGGATTTTGCACTGATTTTGATTCATGGTTTTCTCAGGCAGCTTGACTCCACTATGTTTTTGATGGTTTTAGCTCTCCTAAACAAGATCCCAGATTTATTATTCTATCCAGTACTTATCAGCTGCTGTATACTAAAGAGGAAGTCGTATAGTTATTTTTTGTCTGACCACAGTGCTCTCTGCTGACACCTCTGTCCATGTCAGGAATTGTCCAGAGCAGCAGAGGTTTGCTATCAGGATTTGTTCCTGCCCTGGGAAGTTCCTGACATGGACAGAGGTATCAGTAGAGAGTACTCTGGTCAGACAGAAAATAACTATTTGACTTCCTCATGAGCATACAGCAGCTGATAAATACTGGAAGGATTAAGATTTTTAAATAGAAGTAATTAACAATTATGTTTAAAGGGTACCTCTCATCAAAAAAACTTTTGATATATTATAGATTAATGTATGCAGGATAACTTTACAATTGCATGTTATTAAAAAATATGCTTCTTTCTATTTAATTTTCCACTTTGAAGAAATGACCACTAGGGGTCTCCCTACCAGTCCTGGCAGCAAGCATTTCCGACTCATGCTGGAGTCCTAAACACTACGAGCTGCCAGTCTGCTTTGTTCACAAAGGAGAACACTCAGAGCTGCCAGCCTGCTTTGTTCACAGCCTGTTTGGCTGTGAACAAAGCAGGCTGGCAGCTCTGAGTGTTTAGGACTCCAGCATGAGTCAGAAATGCTTGCTGACAGGACTGATCGGGAAAAATACAATAGAAAGAAGCATATTTTTCATTAACATGCTATTGGAAAGTTATTCAACATTCATTAATCTAAAATATATCAAAAGTTTATTTGATGAGAGGTACCCTTGAACTTTTTGGCACAGTTGATTAAAAGAAGAAAAAAAAACGTTTTCCACTGGAGTACCCCTTTAAGTATTGGAGCATGTAGCAAGATGTTCCAATGTTTGCACATAATGGGGGGTATTTATCAATTTTGCCTGTTGACAGTTTCTTTTTACCCTTTTTTTTTTCACTTTTTTTTTTTTGGTTTTCGTGGACATGCACCAAATTTATCATTTGGTGCAAGTTGTTAGTAATTTTGGCTCAAATGTTGAAATCAGCTGTTCACAGCGCCTTTTACACAGAACTTACCGCCACAGAGGACAACGTATTTAACCCTGTAGAGCAGCCATTTCGGAGTCCCTCCTGCAGTATATCAGCAAGGAACATGAGTTATTTTCTTTTGTGGGGTTTATAGCCACCATGTGAAATGGATTTTATTTTCAACTTGAGTCGTTTTTTTTTTTTTTTTTTGGTTACTTTAGTGCAGTGATCTTCAATCTGCGGACCTCCAGATATTGCAAAACTACAATTTCCAGCATGCCCGGACAGCCGTTGGCTGTCCGGGCATGCTGGGAGTTGTAATTTTGTAACATCTGGAGGTCCGCAGGTTGGAGACCACTGCTTTAGTGCTTACCTTTCCTGAACCTGTGTGGCCATGTCCAATGCTGGCTCAATGGAGGGTGAAGGTTCCTCAGAGACAACTATGTCGCAGGATAGTATTGCGCAGCCCCAGAGACGTCGCTGCTTTCACATAAAAAAATGTTCATGGATTTTGCCGCCTTTACATTTTCTGACATTGATAAGTGTGTTATCTATGTGCAAAATTTCTTGGCAGTGAATTGCGCAAAAAAAAAAAAAAAAACCTAAAGGCTCAAAATTGCGCCAAAAATTGATTGGCGCAAATGATGAATTACTGACTAAAGTTAAAATCACACACAGGACCGTGTGATTTTGAGAAAGTTGTAAAAATGACAGTGGAGAAGATGCGCCAAACTTTGGCGCAAAAATACACTATGCCAAAGTTACATGAAAAAAACACATAAATCCTTTGATAAATACCCCCCAATTTGTTTAATTTCCTTGTGGAATGTAGATAACCACTTAATAAAATTGAACTTGTATAATGAAATTAATAAAATTGAACTTCATACATTTTTTATGTGCAATACATATTTACGCTGCTATAATCTGATCCATTACTGTGGACACTACTCTTATTAAAGGGGTACTCCCGTGGAAAACTTTTGTTTTTAAATCAACTGGTGCCAGAAAGTTTAACAGATTTGTAAATTACTTCTATTAAAAATTCTTAATCCTTCCAGTACTTTTTAGGGGCTGTATACTACAGGGGAAATGCTGTTCTTTTTTGGATTTCTATTATGTCCCGACCACAGTGCTCTCTGCTGACCTCTGCTGTCCATTTTATGAACTGTCCAGAGCAGGAGAAAATCCCCATAGCAAACATATGCTGCTCTGGACAGTTCCTAAAATGAACAGCAGAGGTCAGCAGAGAGCACTGTGGTCGTGACATAATAGAAATCCAAAAAGAAAAGCATTTGCTTTGTAGTATACAGCCACTAAAAAGTACTGGAAGGATTAAGATTTTTTTAATAGAAGTAATTTACAAATCTGTTTGGCACAATTCTGGCACCAGTTGATTTAAAAATAAAAAGTTTTCCATGGGAGTACCCCTTTAATGATGAGTGGATCCGGTGATATCACAGTTTTTTATGTCTGATTCTTTCCTTGCAATATGAATATATGTATAAATGTTGTTTTTATTTTCAAGTAATTAATAAAGCATGTGTCATTTATTTAGTCAGTGACTCCATTTTTCTTTGTTGTACAAAACAACAAAATTATAGTAAGTACTTTTATTTCTGTTAATTAAAAATGTTTTATTGTTTTCAATGTATTTTACACTTCAGTGTTTTACGTCATATGTGTGAGCTGATCACACCAGCGTCAGTTGTTACGTTTTTTTTCCTATAAATTACGTTGCTTTGTTTTTAAGTCATCAAGCCATGTTCACATTGACAAAGAGACCTAGAGACTCAAAACGCATTTGTGATGGCAAATAAAAGCTGTTACTTTTGACCAAACTGGTCAAAAAAGTCTGATCCATTTAACTGGTAGCAGCGCCGGTTCAAACTCTGATTTTTCCTTCTCCACTGGGAAGTACGAGTTCCTTTCTTATTGGCCAGGACGATCCTTAGAAACCGACAGCAAGGGGACAGGAATAAACAGTAATACAGTAATAAATCCTGATGCTATTTACAGCTGTGACTTTGACAGGTGTGGCTCATACCTCTGTACTACTCTATGAGAAGCTATGCCCTGATTTTTTAGCTAAATTTATATTTTTGCACATTGTGATAAAATTGCCCCTATGACATCATTTCTGCACACTAAATAACCCGAATCTTGTTAACCTGTCTTGGTACTCTAATCCAGCCGTGTGAGTTTTTTTGTCCAATCTTGGGGCTACTATCACCTATGACCTAAAGGGGGAAGCTACAATAACCTGAAGGGAGCTCTTGATATCACCTAAAGGGGGCTGCTACTATCACCTAAAGGGGGATGCTACGATTACCTGAAGGGAGCTCTTGATATCACCTAAAGGGGGCTGCTACTATCACCTAAAGGGGGATGCTACCATTACCTGAAGGAGCTGCTGCTATTACCTGAAGGGGGCTGCTACTATCACCTAAAGGGGGATGCTACCATTACCTGAAGGGAGCTCTTGATATCACCTAAAGGGGGCTGCTACTATCACCTAAAGAGGGCTGCTACTATCACCTGAAGGAGCTGCTGCTATTACCTAAAGTGGGCTCATACTATCACCTAAAGGGGGCTGCTATTTTTACCTAAAGAGGGTCTGCTACTATTATCTAAATGAGAGCTGCTGCTATTACCCAAGGATGACTGCTACTACCTAAAAGAGGGCTTTTACTATTACCTAAAGGGGTGCTACTTTCATCTAAAGGAGGCTGCTACTATCACCTATTACTTAAAGGGGGGTTGCTACCGCCTACTGTAAATGGGAACTGTTACTAATACCAAAAGGAGCATGCTACTGCCTAAAGGGGGCTACTATCTACAGCGGGACCTACAGGGGCAGCTATCTACTATTTCTAGTAGTGTGTGTGTCCATGTATATGTAGACAAAAAGGGGCAGAAAGGAGGAACTGTTTTTATGTAGGGCACAAGAGACAACACTGTTACTCTACAGGGGCACAAAGTGGGTACTTTGGGTACTACTGGGTGGGTACTACTGGGTACAAAGCAAGGTGCTATTACTGTGGGAGTTATTGCAAAAAGGGAGTTATTTCTGTATGGGGGCACAAAGAAGGACACTATTACTGTGGTGGGGAAGCAAAAAGCAAGAAACTGGCACAAAACAGGGTGCTGTTACAGTGTGTGGGCAATCACTATGTTGAAGCTCAAAAAAAGACAAAATTGCCATGTAAGGCTTGTTTCACACTAGCAAATGACTCCGTTTAGCAAGTTCCGTCGCTAGTTCCCTCCTAAAATCAGCTGTCACCGGCAGCAACCAAATCCTATACGTCCGATAGAAAATCCCATTATAGTCTATGGGATTTTTCTAATATCCGTTTTAATCCGTTATAGTCCGTTATTGATAATGAACTATTTTCTTCCGTACTATCTTCCGTCACAAAATAACGTCTGTTATCAATAACGGACTATAATGGATTAAAATGGATATTACAAAAATCCCATAGACTACAATGGGATTTTCTAACGGACGTATAGGATTTGGCTACTGCCGGTGAGAGCTGATTTTAGGACGGAACTAGCGACGGAACTTGGTAAACGGAGTCATTTGCTAGTGTGAAAGAAGCCTAAGGCCAAAAAAAAAACACTATTCTTGTTTGGGAAACACAAATGAGTTGCTGTGTGTGGGCACGATTGTGGTACTTTCAGACACTTTTATAACATGGAAACAACTTGAAACTTTACTGTGTTTAACCCCTTAAGGACATTTTTTTTGTACTTTTCTTTTTTCCTCTTCGTATTCTAAAAGCTATAATGTTTTATTTTACTACTAAATAATACATTCTTTCATGAAAATCAGTACGTTTAAAATTGTCCTCTTCTGACCCCTATAACTTTTTTTTTGCGAATACTGGGACATATGAGGGCTAATTTTTTCACCATGGTCTTATGTTTTTACTGATTCCATTTTTGTTTTGGTGGGACTTTTGATCATTATTTATTCATTTTTTTCTCGTATAAGAAGCGACCAAAAATACACAATTCTTGACTGTTGTATTTTTTTCATGTTTACACCATTGATTGTGCAGTTAAATTAACATTATACTTTAATTGTTTAGACATTTACGCAATATCACATTTTTATATTTATTTTTGTTTTTTATTTCAAAAATGTGAAAAGTGGGCGATTCAAATAGTTAATTCATGCCGTTTAAAAGCAGCATTTTGCAGCAAGGGATTAAATCCAAATATTACACAGTCTCTTGAGCACAGAGTAGAATGTTATTGTCACTTTGGGCAGCACACCCACAGCCACTTTTCTTGCCTACTTGATGATCTGCCCTGAGCGACAGTCTGGAAGATTTCCCTACTCCAGGTAAGTGTAAGGCATAGCCATGTCAACATAACAAAGCCAAAAATCTAATCAGAACTTGCTTCAGAAAATGGTGGGTAATCCCGGGACTAAAAAGACCAAACCAAAGTTAAAAGCCAACATCGATTTATTTTCCCAAAAAGCATTTTTTCTTTTAAAAACAGCACAGAGGACCAATCCTACCTGACACCTGTTCGCTTAGTTAAAATGGGTAGGCTTACATCTACAAAGTGTCACTGCTGCGGAGCTAGCTATTGGGGCGGACTTTGTGCTTAGCTAAGTCCATAGCTTTGTGTTGGATGGACACTAGGACACCCACTTTAGCCAGTTGGAAGGCCTTGGTGAACCTCACTGTGAATTATGAATATTTAGTTTACAAACACTGCAAGAACCCATCCACAAAATTTGGTCGGCATGGTATGCTTCTCCGCAGGCAAACTTTACCGTTTCTAGATTCCTAGACATCATGGACCAGTTTGGTTCTACCTCTTCCTCTACCTCTACACATCTCTTGTCCTGCTCTCTTTGTGAGAGACGTGGTCTACCTGCTATGAGTTACTTCTTTCCTTCCTCCCTTGTCTCTTTCTCCCCCGCCTTCTCCCCATTCCCCCCCTTTTCCTCCTTTTTCTCCTCTCACCTCGGCCCAGGGCGGATGAACCCACATGTCTATATGTTTGTCTGGCTTACCTGTTGTCTCTCGTCATGTCTTGTGAACGTTGTCTGTCTATGTTCCGGTTTCCACTTATTGTGGTTGGTTTACATGTCGTTATTATTTCTCTTATATGATGTATATGCTGTACATTTATTGCGTACTTTATGACCTTACCTGACATGCCGGTCGGGCTTTTGTACTATGTCCACGATTACCTTGTTTATGTCCACGATTACCTTGTTTATGGCTACCGTTTTTTACTGCATATACTTGTAATAAAGATAGTTAAAAAAAAAAAAACAGTAGAAAGGTCAGGACATGGATAATCAAAGCACAAAACCAGGGAGTATAAAGCAAACTGACAAACAGACAGATAAAGCAAAGTCAGGCAGGCCAGAGTCTAAACCAGGATAGAGCAGAGGTACAAACACACTAGACAAAGGCAGTGTCTAAACAAGCAATGGGTCAAATCTATAAAGTGGTGAAGTACAATATGAGCAAGAATGGTCAAAGTGCAGGCATGCAGGCAAGGGTCAGACCGGATGGACAGTAAGACACACTGAAACAAGCAGGAGATTAGTCAGGAATCAGGAAAAAAGGTCAGGCAAGGCAAACAAGAATACAATAGTTACTAATACTGGAGAACTGCAATCACAAGAAGGGTTGGGACACACTGCAGGGATTTTAATAGCCCGCCCACTGCTGTAGATTGGCCCGACTAGCAACACTTTCCATTGTCCAGACCTAATATGTCAGAACATGACAAGAAACCCTGTAACTCCCAGGGCTGTTGCCACAGCTACCTGGGTTGCAGCCCGGCATCAAGTGAGGCAGAGGAGACATTGCTGGAGCTCAGAGTCTGTTACAGTTGCACTTTTTAAGCAAATCAGTAAAGAGCTGCCCACTGTAAGAGATTCTCTAATAGCAGATGTACTGCTTTTTGCATTTGTAGGTTGCATACTAGTGAAAATGAAGTTGCAAATGAGATACAGAAACGGTCAAATTAGATGCACTCTACTGTAATGTGGGCCTACACACTTTCACTTCTGTGGTTGCAGAAGCCAGATACTTGTACTTTTACTCACAGGTTCGTGACACTATAAGCTCTACACAGTGGATCCTGGAGCTGGAACTTAAATTTTTTTAAAGGCTCCAAATAAATTAACATAACAAACTGTTATTTACCCTCCCCTCCATTGCTGTGCTGATCCCCTTTTCTGTCTCCAGTCTTGCTTTAGGTCACATGACCACCGCAGCCAATAAACTGCCTCAGCGATCATGCTCCATACTCGTGACATCACTCAGTGACAGAATCTATGATGTCATGAGTACAGAGCATGACCTCCGAGGCCAACACCAGATTGCAAACTGGGAGCAGAATGGAGGAACAAGGGAACAGAGAGGAAGGTTTGTTAATTTATTTGGGACCTTTGAAATATTATTTTTAAAGGGGGACAACCTCTTTAACCATTATTCCCTCACAGCTGGAGATGGCCTTTTCGGGCAAAATTGTTCAAACTCCATACAGTGCTGTGATCATTGCACATATGGCTCAGATTTGCCTCCGATATGATGTCGCTTGCAACTGGCATAGGTCTTTCTGACTTGCTTGAACAGGATATAGGACAGGATAGGCGTGAACTTAACTGAACCTAGTAGAAATACTCCTGACTGGGTGTATGTATACATAGCAGGAGCAGAGCTAGCCAGACTACAACGGACGAGTTTTTGTCAAGACCTCTGGAGAGAGGGGGTTTGACGAGGAACTCTTCCCACAGCCTTTCTGGACATTTCTGCATAGAAGTTTAGTTGGAGAGCTTGCAATGGGACCAATTAATCACTCCTCCGATACAATATGCAAATATTTAATCCTTACACAGCTGTGAGACCTCAGTGTATGCTGATATGGTAATGTAATACACCAAACAGTTATGCAGGTGAACTCACAGTACTCCATACACAGATATGGGCAATCAGCAGAGGGTTTTCTCAACCACAACACAACTCATATATTGTAGTTGGGACACAAGTACCGGGACATTGCACTATGACTGTATGGGGGCACAAAGGAGAACACTTTTACTGTACTGGAGTACAAAGAAGGACACTATTACTGTGGGAGACACAAATGGGGTGCAATGTAGGGAACTATTACTATGTGGGGGGATAAAAAAGGGCACTGTTACTATGAGGAAACACAAAGCAGGGCACTGTTACTCTGATGCATAAAAGAAGGCACTGTCATTGTGTGGGGACACAAAGTCATTGTGTGGTGACACTGTCTGCAGAGGCACAAAAAGAGCAGACAATTTATTTGTAGAGACACAAAGAAGGAGATTGTTACTCTATAGGGCACAAAGGTGGCATTATTATTTCATGGTGGGCACACTGGGGGATTTATTAGTGCGTGGGTGCACAAAAGGGAGCACCATTACCTAAGACCATTACCTAAGACACAAATTGAGACCACCATTACTGCACTGGAGGATTAAGAGTTGTAGTAGCATGATGGTGGGCCAAAAGGAAAACTGTTACAGGAGTCCCCATAAAAGGTTATCCCAGAAAACAAAATGAATCATCTATCCACAGAATAGGTGATAATTATATAGTTGATGGGGGGTCTAAATACTGGCCTTAACTTTGATTATGGGTCTCAAGTCCTTTCAATGTCATGTGTGCACATTACTACTCCACTCACTGTCCATGGGACTGTTGGAGAGAGGCAAGTATGGTGCAAGGCTCCATCTCTGTCAGTCCCATAGAGTGAAAAGAGTGATGTGATCACCTTTATACTGAGACTCCACACCCTGTTTTGACGAGTGAAGAGGACCCCCCATCAACCATACATTTATCACCTATCCTGTTGATAAGTGATAAATACTGATAAATGCTGTTTGTTGGATAACCCCTTTAACTTCACTATGTTTAATCAAGTGTAGAACAAGGTGTAAAAGAGCGGTCTGCAGAGCGGAAGTGTTAATCAAGTGTAGAACAAGTATCTGCCAATTATATAGTACTCCCTTACAGAGCCGTTCTCTCACAGATATGGTATCTTCAATGTGTATATTTTTTGATGGTTGAGTACCTGCCCTCCCTGATCTTCTGAAGCCATAGAAATGCTAATTCTGCATTTGTCACTTAAAGGGGTTGTCCCACCTCTTATCCTCCTGGTTTTCCAGCTCCTCCAGCCTGTTTGCAGGCAGTTGGAAATGCCTTAAGCGACCAAAGCAGAAAAGTTAAGCAGTTTGTGTAACTCCCATTGACTTTAATGGCAGTTGCGCAAACGGTGTAGCCCTCGGGCTGCTCTGCTTACGTACCTCCTGGAGTTACATAAACAGCTTAGCTCGCAGGGCTACTTAGCAGGTGCCACATATATGATTAAATCACTTTTTAACACTGCAGACTACTGTGCAAATGCACACTAAGTAGTGTGTGATATTCATGAGTGCGCACTCTAGTTCACCCACCCAGTAGTGATTGGCAGTGCTTTGTTAATACTGGTCACAGACAGTATTGACACCATCACCAGCAGGTGGGTGGGCCAGTGTGGCCACTCATGACTATCACAGACTATAAGTGCAATATTTCCTGTGAGCAAGACGTATGCTTGGGGTTCCTGACCCTGGTCATTTAAGAACATAGCAGTGCTCCTACTTCTGGGAACCCCTTTGATCCTGAGAATGGGCTATGATCACTGAGACAGAGCAGATTTCTATGAATAGTCTTTCTATTTTAAAAATGAATTGACTTTACAGACAAAATCAAGTAAATCAGCTTGTCGGTCTCCATCACATCCACTGCCTGCTCTGCACCAGGTCTCTGTATAAGGCAAAGCACAGCACAATATTCCATTATGGGACAGTGGGTGAGAATCTCTAGTGCTGAAGGTCGGGCTACTGTGGTTAGCTGGTCAGCTGTCATATCTCTATTGATTCATTCACCCCCAGCTAGAGCCAGTCCTATAATCAATATTGATAAGGAAGCTATTTATTGTTTTATAGCACAGTGACACATGATAAAATATTGATGTGAAGAAAAGGATATGTGTTCACTAATGTGTTTTTCTTTGCATTCTCCACTATGTTGCTTTCCGTGCTTCTTTTTAAGGATGGACAGGTACAGATAACAGCACATGAGGCGGATGAAAACAGCTGGCTCCACTATCAAAGGCCTGAGAAAGCAGAACAACTTCCTGTTTTATTATTGCTGTACTTTTCTGCCTTCCATTAAATTGTTTACAAGGAACTACACATAAGATAGCATGGCAGGATAAGGATGACAACACAGGAATAGATAGACAGAGGGGGTAATCTTTAGGAAAATATATTTCTAAAACCATTTTTATCATTCAGTGTGTCTACTTCTATAGACATAATGTACAAGATGGATTAATAGATAGACCTGATGGGATATTAACCTGTCCAGGACCAAGGGCGTACAGGACCAAGGGTGTACCTGTATGCCCTCAGCCTTTCCGTTCACAGCCGGTAACCGGGTGGTGAACAGAATGGGATGCCCCCATGCAAACCCCATGTCGGTGATCGCCGATCCCAGGTCAATCGGGTCTCCGGTGAACCAGAAAAAAACAGTGATTGGTGCTGTCCGAGACGGCACCAATCACCCTTGCCCAGTAGGAATAAGGTGGCACGGGTGACTCCACATGATCGCGTGATTGGTCAGTCCGGAGGACTGACTGATCACCTAGTCTCAAGTAATGGAGAGGTATGCACCTTTCCCTGGTGGGGATCGCACAACGGCGCTAGCAGGAGGCTGTCTGTCAATTATGCACAGGAGCAGCGGAGATAAACCCAAGTAGGTTTATTGGTTTGCATAAAATAAAGTAAATAAAGTTGGTTTTATCACCGCTGCTCCTGTGCATAATTGACAGACAACCTCCTGCTAGCGCCGCTATGCGATCCCCACCAGGGAAAGGTTTATACCTCTCCATTACTTGAATCTGCACGACCGACATCACTGATGTTCGGGACCAGGACGCAAGGCTGCTGCAAGGACCCTTTTTGAGTATATATACTCATACATGTCCTTCACAGTGTTGTGCCTGCTGTGCAACACTGAAAGGTGAGTGAACAATCTCACCTGTGTTGTCAATATACTCTTTTGCTTTATTAATTGGGTTAACATTCTGTTCCCCCTTTCTGTCCACCCACAGTAGGCTGGGCAGAACAGGGAAACCGACGAGGTCCACTCCATCGGCATCTGAAGCGGGCGGCGATTTGCGGCAGAAGAGGACGGCGATGCGGCTCCCTGGATCCTACGGAAGCCGGTGATATACAGTGGTATACAGTGCTATACAGTGGTCTCTAAACTTTAGCCCTTCAGATGTTGCAAAACTACAACTCCCAGCATCCCCAGACAGCTTTTTGCTGTATGGACATGTTGGGATTTGCAGTTTTGCAACAGCTGGAGGGCTACAGTTTGGAGATCACTGTGCAGTGGTCTCTAAACTGTGGCCTTCTAGATCTTGCAAAACTACAACTCGAAGCATGCCCACACAGCTGTTTGCTGTCTGGGCATACTGGGATTTGTAGTTTTGCAACATCTGGAGTGCCACAGTTTGGAGATCACTGTTCAGGGGTCTCTAAACTGCAGCCCTCCAGGTGTTGCAGAACTGCAAATTCCAACATGCCCAAAGAGCAAACAGCTGTCTCGGCATGCTGGGAGTTGTATTTGCATACCTCCAGCTGTTGCATAAGTACATCTCCCAGCATGCCCTTTCGCGATCAGTGCATGCTGGGAGTTGTAGTTTTGCAACAGCTTGAGGCACACTGGTTGGAAAATACTGTAACAGAACCTAACTGAAGGTTTTCCAATGAGTGTGCCTCCAGATGTTGCAAAAGTACAACTCCCAGCATGCACGGTCTGTCAGTACATGCTGGGAGTTGCAGTTTTGAAAAAGCTGGAGGTTTACAGGGTACATTCACATGGGCAGGTTTACAGTGAGTTTCCTGCTTCAAGTTTGAGCTGCGGCAAATTTTTAATCGCAGCGCAAACTCCTAGCGGAAAACTCACTGTAAACCTCCACCTGTGTGAATGTACACTAAAAACACTACACTACACTAACACATAATAAAGGGTAAAACACTACATATACACCCCCTTACACTACACCCCCCCCCCAATAAAAATGAAAAACATATTGAATGGCAGTGTTTCCAAAACAGAGCCTCTAGCTGTTGCAAAACAACAAATCCCAGCATTTACGGATAACCACTGACTGTCCAGGCATGCTGGGAGTTTAGCAACAGCTGGAGGCACCCTGTTTGGGAATCACTGGCATAGAATACCCCTATGTTCACCCCTATGCAATCCCTAATTTAGGCCTCAAATGCACATGGTGTTCTCTCGCTTTGGAGCCCTGTCGTATTTCAAGAAAAAGTTTAGGGCTACATATGGGGTATTTCCATACTCGCGAGAAATTGCACTACAAATTTTGTGGAGCTTTTTCTTCTTCTACCTCTTGTGAGCTTGGAAATACCCCATATGTGGGTGTAAAATGCTCAGCGGGCGCACAACAAGGCTCAGGAGTGAGAGCGCACTATGTACATTCGAGGCCTAAATTGGTGATTTGCACACGGGTGGCTGATTTTACAGCGGTCCTGACATAAACGCAAAAAAAATAAATACCCATAGGTGACCCCATTTTGTAAACCACACCCCTCAAGGAACGTAACAAGGGGTATAGTGGGACTTCCGGTTCCGGCGCGGGGATGTGAGGACGCACCTTCAGCAGCTCCTGCTTGTGCGACGATCTCACACCCTGCCACCACCTTACTACCTGCTTTTAATACCTGCCAGACCGGAGAACAGCAGTGGAGAAGACCCCGTCGGTCACTAAATGGACCTTTACCTCACTAAACCGCCCGGCAGCCAGCGTGATCCCGGCGGCCCTCACTCCACTTCAGAAGGTGGTGACTCTAAGATGGCCGCGGCACCTCAAGAACAGGCAGTTACTGCCACTGACCCCCCCGCCAAAGGCTGGCGCGGCTCCGACGACGCAGGGGACAGATATGGATGTCAGCACACCCTCCACCCCGGACCTCTATCCGATGACACCGGACGGGGAGCCTGTTATTTTGCCCTCATATTATGGAGGTGAGCAGGGTGAAGTCTTTAATGGTGTTGATTTTAAACAACATGCGGCAGCAATGGCGGAGCGCCTCTTCCCAGAATTACGTGCCGCCATGATAAAGACCTTGTTTGCAACGTTGCACACAATCCAGACAGAGCTATCTCAGACCACTAAGAGGGTGATGAATGTAGAAAGTAGAATGCAGAAATTAGAGGATTCTAATACAGCCACTGTACCTGTTATTAAACATATTCTGCAAGATACTGCATACCTGAAAGACCGCTGTTACGCCGAGCGCTCCGGGTCCCCGCTCCTCCCCGGAGCGCTCGCTTCACTCTCCCCGCGGCAGCGCTCCGGTCACGTCCTCTGACCCGGGGCGCTGCGATTCCGCTGCCAGCCGGGATGCGATTCGCGATGCGGGTAGCGCCCGCTCGCGATGCGCACCCCGGCTCCCCTACCTGACTCGCTCTCCGTCTGTTCTGTCCCGGCGCGCGCGGCCCCGCTCCCTAGGGCGCGCGCGCGCCGGGTCTCTGCGATTTAAAGGGCCACTGCGCCGCTGATTGGCGCAGTGGTCCCAATTAGTGTGTTCACCTGTGCACTTCCCTATATCACCTCACTTCCCCTGCACTCCCTTGCCGGATCTTGTTGCCTTAGTGCCAGTGAAAGCGTTCCTTGTGTGTTCTTTGCCTGTGTTTCCAGACCTTCTGCCGTTGCCCCTGACTACGATCCTTGCTGCCTGCCCCGACCTTCTGCTACGTCCGACCTTGCTTTGCCTACTCCCTTGTACCGCGCCTATCTTCAGCAGCCAGAGAGGTGAGCCGTTGCTAGTGGATACGACCTGGTCACTACCGCCGCAGCAAGACCATCCCGCTTTGCGGCGGGCTCTGGTGAAAACCAGTAGTGGCTTAGAACCGGTCCACTAGCACGGTCCACGCCAATACCTCTCTGGCACAGAGGATCCACTACCTGCCAGCCGGCATCGTGACAGTAGATCCGGCCATGGATCCCGCTGAAGTTCCTCTGCCAGTTGTCGCTGACCTCACCACGGTGGTCGCCCAGCAGTCACAACAGATAGCGCAACAAGGCCAACAGCTGTCTCAACTGACCGTTATGCTACAACAGTTACTACCACAGCTTCAGCAGTCATCTCCTCCGCCAGCTCCTGCACCTCCTCCGCAGCGAGTGGCCGCTCCTGGGATACGCTTATCCTTGCCGGATAAATTTGATGGGGACTCTAAGTTTTGCCGTGGCTTTCTTTCCCAATGTTCCCTGCATCTGGAGATGATGTCGGACCTGTTTCCCACTGAAAGGTCTAAGGTGGCTTTCGTAGTCAGCCTTCTGTCCGGAAAAGCCCTGTCATGGGCCACACCGCTCTGGGACCGCAATGACCCCGTCACTGCCTCTGTACACTCCTTCTTCTCGGAAATCCGAAGTGTCTTTGAGGAACCTGCCCGAGCCTCTTCTGCTGAGACTGCCCTGTTGAACCTGGTCCAGGGTAATTCTTCCGTTGGCGAGTATGCCGTACAATTCCGTACTCTTGCTTCAGAATTGTCCTGGAATAATGAGGCCCTCTGCGCGACCTTCAAAAAAGGCCTATCCAGCAACATTAAAGATGTTCTGGCCGCACGAGAAATTCCTGCTAATCTACATGAACTTATTCACCTAGCCACTCGCATTGACATGCGTTTTTCCGAAAGGCGTCAGGAACTCCGCCAAGATATGGACTCTGTTCGCACGAGGCGTTTCTTCTCCTCGGCTCCTCTCTCCTCTGGTCCCCTGCAATCTGTTCCTGTGCCTCCCGCCGTGGAGGCTATGCAGGTCGACCGGTCTCGCCTGACACCTCAAGAGAGGACACGACGCCGTATGGAGAACCTCTGCCTGTACTGTGCTAGTACCGAACACTTCCTAAGAGATTGTCCTATCCGTCCTCCCCGCCTGGAAAGACGTACGCTGACTCCGCACAAAGGTGAGACAGTCCTTGATGTCTACTCTGCTTCTCCACGTCTTACTGTGCCTGTGCGGATGTCTGCCTCTGCCTTCTCCTTCTCTACAGTGGCCTTCTTGGACTCAGGATCTGCAGGAAATTTTATTTTGGCCTCTCTCGTCAACAGGTTCAACATCCCGGTGACCAGTCTCGCCAGACCCCTCTACATCAATTGTGTAAATAATGAAAGATTGGACTGTACCATACGTTTCCGCACGGAGCCCCTTCTTATGAGCATCGGATCTCATCATGAGAGGATTGAACTTTTGGTCCTCCCCAATTGCACCTCGGAAATTCTCCTTGGACTTCCCTGGCTTCAACTTCATTCCCCTACCCTGGATTGGTCCACTGGGGAGATCAAGAGTTGGGGGTCCTCTTGTTCCAAGAACTGTCTAAAACCGGTTCCCAGTAACCCTTGCCGTAACTCTGTGGTTCCTCCAGTAACCGGTCTCCCTAAGGCCTATATGGACTTCGCGGATGTTTTCTGCAAAAAACAAGCTGAGACTCTACCTCCTCACAGGCCTTATGATTGCCCTATCGACCTCCTCCCGGGCACTACTCCACCCCGGGGCAGAATTTATCCTCTCTCTGCCCCAGAGACTCTTGCCATGTCCGAATACGTCCAGGAGAATCTAAAAAAGGGCTTTATCCGTAAATCCTCCTCTCCTGCCGGAGCCGGATTTTTCTTTGTGTCCAAAAAAGATGGCTCTCTACGTCCTTGCATTGACTACCGCGGTCTTAATAAAATCACGGTTAAGAACCGCTACCCCTTACCCCTCATCTCTGAACTCTTTGATCGCCTCCAAGGTGCCCACATCTTCACTAAATTGGACTTAAGAGGCGCCTATAACCTCATCCGCATCAGAGAGGGGGACGAGTGGAAAACGGCATTTAACACCAGAGATGGACACTTTGAGTATCTGGTCATGCCCTTTGGACTGTGCAACGCCCCTGCCGTCTTCCAAGACTTTGTCAATGAAATTTTTCGTGATCTGTTATACTCCTGTGTTGTTGTATATCTGGACGATATCCTAATTTTTTCTGCCAATCTAGAAGAACACCGCCAGCATGTCCGTATGGTTCTTCAGAGACTTCGTGACAACCAACTCTATGCCAAAATTGAGAAATGTCTGTTTGAATGCCAATCTCTTCCTTTTCTAGGATATTTGGTCTCTGGCCAGGGACTACAGATGGATCCAGACAAACTCTCTGCCGTCTTAGATTGGCCACGCCCCTCCGGACTCCGTGCTATCCAACGCTTTTTGGGGTTCGCCAATTATTACAGGCAATTTATTCCACATTTTTCTACCATTGTGGCTCCTATCGTGGCTTTAACCAAAAAAAATGCTGATCCCAAGTCCTGGCCTCCTCAAGCAGAAGACGCCTTTAAACGACTCAAGTCTGCCTTTTCTTCGGCTCCCGTCCTCTCCAGACCTGACCCTTCCAAACCCTTCCTATTGGAGGTTGATGCCTCCTCAGTGGGAGCTGGAGCTGTTCTTCTACAAAAAAATTCTTCCGGGCATGCTGTCACTTGTGGTTTTTTCTCTAGGACCTTCTCTCCAGCGGAGAGGAACTACTCCATCGGGGATCGAGAGCTTCTAGCCATTAAATTAGCACTTGAGGAATGGAGGCATCTGCTGGAGGGATCAAGTTCTCCTGTTATTATCTACACCGACCACAAGAACCTCTCCTACCTCCAGTCTGCCCAACGGCTGAATCCTCGCCAGGCCCGGTGGTCTCTGTTCTTTGCCCGATTTAATTTTGAGATTCACTTTCGTCCTGCCGATAAGAACATTAGGGCCGATGCTCTCTCTCGTTCCTCGGATGCCTCAGAAGTTGAACTCTCTCCGCAACACATCATTTCACCTGACTGCCTGATCTCCACTTCTCCTGCCTCCATCAGGCAGACTCCTCCAGGAAAGACCTTTGTTTCTCCTCGCCAACGCCTCGGAATCCTCAAATGGGGTCACTCCTCCCATCTCGCAGGTCATGCGGGTATCAAGAAATCTGTGCAACTCATCTCCCGCTTCTATTGGTGGCCGACTCTGGAGACGGATGTTGTGGACTTTGTGCGAGCCTGCACTATCTGTGCCCGGGATAAGACTCCTCGCCAGAAGCCCGCTGGTTTTCTTCATCCTCTGCCTGTCCCCGAACAGCCTTGGTCTCTGATTGGTATGGATTTTATTACTGATTTACCCCCTTCCCGTGGCAACACTGTTATTTGGGTGGTCGTTGATCGATTCTCCAAAATGGCACATTTCATCCCTCTTCCTGGTCTTCCTTCTGCGCCTCAGTTGGCTAAACAATTTTTTGTACACATTTTTCGTCTTCACGGGTTGCCTACGCAGATTGTCTCGGATAGAGGCGTCCAATTCGTGTCTAAATTCTGGAGGGCTCTCTGTAAACAACTCAAGATTAAATTAAATTTTTCTTCTGCATATCATCCCCAGTCCAATGGACAAGTAGAAAGGATTAACCAGATCTTGGGTGATTATTTGCGACATTTTGTTTCCTCCCGCCAGGATGACTGGGCAGATCTCCTCCCATGGGCCGAATTCTCGTATAACTTCAGGGTCTCTGAGTCTTCCTCCAAATCCCCATTTTTCGTGGTGTACGGCCGTCACCCTCTTCCCCCCCTCCCTACTCCCTTGCCCTCTGGTCTGCCCGCTGTGGATGAAATTTCTCGTGACCTTTCCATCATATGGAGAGAGACCCAAAATTCTCTCTTACAGGCTTCATCACGCATGAAGAAGTTCGCGGATAAGAAAAGAAGAGCTCCCCCCGTTTTTTCCCCTGGAGACAAGGTATGGCTCTCCGCTAAATATGTCCGCTTCCGTGTCCCTAGCTACAAGTTGGGACCACGCTATCTTGGTCCTTTCAAAATTTTGTGTCAAATTAATCCTGTCTCTTATAAACTTCTTCTTCCTCCCTCTCTTCGTATCCCTAATGCCTTTCACGTCTCTCTTCTCAAACCACTCATCCTCAACCGTTTTTCTCCCAAATCTGTTCCTCCCACTCCTGTTTCTGGCTCCTCGGACATCTTCTCGGTCAAAGAAATTTTAGCTGCCAAAAAGGTCAGAGGGAAAAATTTTTTTTTAGTGGACTGGGAGGGTTGTGGTCCTGAAGAGAGATCCTGGGAACCTGAGGACAACATCCTAGACAAAAGTCTGCTCCTCAGGTTCTCAGGCTCTAAGAAGAGGGGGAGACCCAAGGGGGGGGTACTGTTACGCCGAGCGCTCCGGGTCCCCGCTCCTCCCCGGAGCGCTCGCTTCACTCTCCCCGCGGCAGCGCTCCGGTCACGTCCTCTGACCCGGGGCGCTGCGATTCCGCTGCCAGCCGGGATGCGATTCGCGATGCGGGTAGCGCCCGCTCGCGATGCGCACCCCGGCTCCCCTACCTGACTCGCTCTCCGTCTGTTCTGTCCCGGCGCGCGCGGCCCCGCTCCCTAGGGCGCGCGCGCGCCGGGTCTCTGCGATTTAAAGGGCCACTGCGCCGCTGATTGGCGCAGTGGTCCCAATTAGTGTGTTCACCTGTGCACTTCCCTATATCACCTCACTTCCCCTGCACTCCCTTGCCGGATCTTGTTGCCTTAGTGCCAGTGAAAGCGTTCCTTGTGTGTTCTTTGCCTGTGTTTCCAGACCTTCTGCCGTTGCCCCTGACTACGATCCTTGCTGCCTGCCCCGACCTTCTGCTACGTCCGACCTTGCTTTGCCTACTCCCTTGTACCGCGCCTATCTTCAGCAGCCAGAGAGGTGAGCCGTTGCTAGTGGATACGACCTGGTCACTACCGCCGCAGCAAGACCATCCCGCTTTGCGGCGGGCTCTGGTGAAAACCAGTAGTGGCTTAGAACCGGTCCACTAGCTCGGTCCACGCCAATACCTCTCTGGCACAGAGGATCCACTACCTGCCAGCCGGCATCGTGACAACCGCATAGAGGATTTAGAGAACAGATCCAGAAGGAATAATTTGAGATTAGTAGGTCTGCCTGAATCCATAAAAAACCACAGCAGCTGCAGCAACTCTGTGAATCAGAATTGCCTTAAGCCCTAGGGTTACCTCAGAGAAGGAGAGTAGAGCACGCTCACAGAGTTGTCCCCCCTAATCAGCCACAAGTGGATGGTTCCTCGCAAAAAGACCCACGTCCCAGACAAGTAATTATGCGGTACTTGGATTACAATGATAAAGAAGAAATATTGCGTGATTTCAGAACCCGTAAAGATCCACTCCTGCTTAGAGGATTCAAAGTCGTGCTGTTCGCTGATTATTCAGCTGAAGTTACTAAGAAAAGAAAGGCATTCAGCGCAATATGCACATATCTATATAAGAAGGGACTCAAATTCCGTCTACAATACCCGGCAATACTCCATGTGCAATCGTCTGAGGGCTCAACTCACACCTTTCCCCATCCGAGTGATGCGGCTGAATTTTTTCATATTTTCCCTGATCTCCAGGAACCAATGGATGACAGCTCTGCCCTTGTGGACCCCATCGCTGTGACATCTTTTGTCAGCCCCGAAACTTTCATATGGATAAAACCTATCCGTTCAGATGGTCACAATTACCTGCACTTGACCGGGTGACCACAACCCCACCGGCAGCCAGCTCACAAGCAGAAGAACACCGCCTCCAGACTTCCCCAACCAGATGAACTTTCTTACTCTCCTGAAGGACTCTCTCCCTTCTTTTTTCTCTTTTGAAAATCCCCAGGACTCTCCAGTCTACCTGGACACTCTTTAAAATGTTAACTATCTTTTAAGGAAGAAATACATTCTTTACAGTTCTTTTCATCGCTACCTACCCTGTGAAAGTTCCATGCAAATTTCTGATCCTACTCTGATGACCTTCTCCCTCCTGTTCTCCTCCCCCCCCTTTTTTTCCCCTTTTCCTCTCCCTCCCTACTGTCTGGCGCCTAAGTATAGGTGGCAGGAGCAGGCACCCTGCAATGGTAGGCTGCCAGTGTGACAAAATTATGTGTTCCATGTGTTCCAGTTATTAGCCCAAAGTTACATGTCGCATGGACGAGAGTTGGCACTCTCCCCCCAAAAAGTGAAGTCATGACTACTTTAGGATGCAGTGGACTGCATCATTGCTCTATGTTCTGTTCTATTCCTTTAGAAGGAATTGGTGTTTCTAAGGTATTTGATATTCTCTCATTTATGCCCGGGACCCACGCCTCCACCATCGATCTCTATCCCCTCCATGGTATGCGTATCAATATGGTCTTTTAGTCTGAGAATTGTTTCATGGAATGTTAAGGGGCTGCGCTCCCCCCAGAAGCGCATGATGATCCTTAGACATTTACATAAACTGAAGGCAGACATCGCCCTATTGCAGGAGACACATCTGCCAGAGTCTGACTTTCACCGCATGAAAAAATTATGGGTTGGTACCGTATTGGGTTCAGCCACGACCGACCGTAGGGCAGGGGTCATTACACTGATTAATAAACGCCTACAACACACATTCTCTCACGGACACGGAAGGTAGATTGCATAATCTCTTACTAGATTCTCCTAACGGAACATATAGCATTTACAAAATATATGGTCCGAATGAGATGAACGAGTCCTTCTTCATGAATCTGGAATCCCGGATTCTGGCAGATCCTGTCACCGCAAAAATTGTAGGAGGTGATTTCAATTCAGTGATCCACTTCTTAGAGGACAGATCTCTCACTATGGATAGGCTAGAATCGAGGCATGACCAGGTACTCCGACCCCTTATGGAACATACCTCCCTCATCGACCCTTGGAGGATTCATAATCCGATGGAACTACAATATTCTTTTTTCTCTCATGCCCAATCGACCTGGTCGCGCATCGATTATGTGCTGTTACGCTCCTCATTGGGATCTTCTATCGTTGACACGCAAATCGAGGAATATCTGATCATGCTCCCATTGTGCTTCACCTGGCTGACAGTCATCCTCATGGCACTGGCATCCTAAGGCGCTTCCCAGCCGCTCTATATAATGATGACTCCTTTGCCGAACTATTGCGAGGTTGGTGGCTCGAGTATGTGACTCACAATGGGGAGCATGCACAGAACACGGCTCTCTTCTGGGACACTGCAAAGGCAGTTTTACGAGGTCGCATTATCTCATACGTTGCGGGGAAGAAAAGGGAATTAGCTACTAAATACGCCAAGGCGAGTACTACCCTACAAAAGGCTTATACAGTAACCCCCCCAACATACGATGGCCCCGACATATGATCAAATTGACATACGATGGCCTCTCAGAGGCCATCGCATGTCGATGTCAGCATCGACATACGATGCTTTTATATGTCGGGGCCATCGCATTAACTGCTATCTGACAGCGCAAAATGCTTAAGCTGCTGTCGGATAGCAGTTTAAGCATCCCGGACAGGTTCACTTACCTATACCCGCTGCTCCGGGTCCACTTCGCGATCCTCCGGCGTCTTCTGCATCTGCATCCAGGGTCCGGGCCTCGCTTTCCAGCGTCGTTATTACGTCGCTACGCACGCCGTACCGGTGCACAACGTAATAACGTCACCAGAAAGCGAGGCCCAGACACTGGAGAAGATGTGGAAGAAGCCAGAGGATCCCGAAGAAGACGCCGGAGCAGCGGGACAGCAGCGGGAGCCCCTGGGACAGCATCAGGAGCGGTGAGGACGCGGTCCGGAGGGCGGGGACAGGTGAGTATTAAATGCACTTTTTACATTGCACGAATCCCTCAACATACGATGGATTTGACAATCGATGGGTTGTTTGGAACGAATTGTATGTTGAGGGACTACTGTACCGCTTTTCTACTTGATCCCTCCCAGACGCATAAGCAAACTTGAATTGAGGCGAAGGAGGGTTTGACACCTGGTTGGCAGAGAGGGAGAAATATCATCACATAAATTTTCAGGCTCTCCTACACAAATTTGGTAATGAAGCAGGCCGCCTTCTAGCCTCTATAGCCAAGGGACAAAACCCTCCAGCTTCAATATAATTGCTCCAGACCTCGGCGGGTGCTATCCTTACCAACCCTAAACATATATCAGATTACATGGGCAAATACTTTTCAGATTTCTACTCTACCACGTCGCCTACTTCCCTACCCTTAGACACTATACTTGCCAAAATCACACTACCTACCATCAGCGAAGAACAATTAGAATCCCTTAACGCTCCCATATCTCCTGATCTGGTTGTGCAGGCCATTAAGCGTCTCAAAAACTCCAAAGCATCTGGTCCGGATGGACTGACAGGGGAATTTTATAAAATCCTCCAGGAGCAAGTCCCCACCATACTTGCTGATCTATACAACCAGATACTTCAAGGACAGACACTTTGGGATTCGGCCTCCATGTCTTATGTTAGACTTCTACCTAAACCGAACAAGGATCCTTTAGATCCAGGGTCATACAGACCTATCTCCCTCATAAACGTAGACTCTAAGATACTGACCACTATCATGGCAGACAGATTAGCAAATATACTGGCATATCTAATTTCCCCGGCTCAATCAGGCTTTATCCAACACAGGGCCGCGGTTTTGAATCTACGAACGGTGCTCACGGTCTTGGATAGCGTTCAGCACCTCTCTGGTGTTGCAGGTTGTCCTTCTCTACTGACATTGGACGCCGAAAAAGCCTTTGACAACGTAAGTTGGGCATGGCTTCATGCGGTGCTGGACACTATGCCTATTAGAGGCACTTTTCGTACCCTCTTGTCCTCACTATACCACTCCCCGAAGTCTCAAATATATCTGCCAGGCTTTCTATCCCCCATTTTCTCCCTCACTAGGGGCCCTCATCAAGGTTGCCCTTTGTCCCCTCTTTTGTTTAACATAGACTTAGAACCACTTGCTAGATACCTAACGACTTCCACGTTTTTCCAGGGCATCAATGTAGGAAATATGGAGACCAAAGCATCGCTCTATGCAGATGATATCATCCTTTACATGCAGAACCCAGCAACAGATCTACCTCATGTCCTAGATGATCTGGCACAGTTTGGCTCATATTCAGGGTACAAAGTCAACGCCCATAAATCTGTCCCGGTGCCCTGCGCGGGGCCGTCTGCGCCT
The DNA here is from genome assembly GCF_029499605.1 of Hyla sarda. Taxonomy (NCBI): domain Eukaryota; kingdom Metazoa; phylum Chordata; class Amphibia; order Anura; family Hylidae; genus Hyla; species Hyla sarda. Next base: position 35,333,679 of record NC_079201.1, on the reverse strand, counting down.
CCTCTCCCGCTCCTATGTGCCCGTGCCCCGGCATTCTCCTCCCCGCCACTTACCTTCCTCCTCGGTCACTCCCGCTGGGCAGCATCCTCGTCCCGCTCGCACGGGAGCCGCGTCCTTGGGCTTCTCTCGGCGCGTCTCCCGTGCATCCTCCTGCAGTGCTGGTGCGCGCGCGTCTCTCCCCCAGGGCGCGCGCGCCACTCTGTGAGATTTAAAGGGACAGTACCCTTTCTATTTGTCACTTGTTGGTCCCACCTTATTTAAGCATTTCACTTCCCTTGTTCCCTGCCGGATCTTTGTGCTATTGCCCTAGAGAAAGCGTACCACTACTGTTGACTACCTGTGCTACCTGACCTTTAAGCTACATCCCCGACTACGTACCTTAGCCGCCAGCCCTTGACCTTCTGCTACGTCCATGACTACGCACCCAGTCTCCAGCCTCTGACCTTAGCTTTACCCAGCCCACGACCTACCATCAGCCCGACAGCTTGCCCGCTCCCTACCTCCCGGTTACTCCTCTCTGTGCCAAGTACCACCTCGGCCGCCCGCGTGGTCGAGTCGTACCAGCGGAAGCGACCTGGACGTCGCCTGCCGCAGCAAGTCCATCCTGCTTCGCGGCGGGCTCTGGTGAAGACCAGCGGCGTCTTAGATTCCGCTCCCTGGTGCGGCTCTCTACATCTGCCACGCGGTGCTCAGCGGATCCACCTCCAGTCTTCTCCGGTGAGTGTCACATCAAGATTCGGCCATGGATCCCGCCAAGGTGCCTCTTCCCAGCATCGCGGATCTCTGTACTGTGGTGGCTCAGCAGTCCCAGCAGTTGGCACAACAGGCTCAACAACTGAACCAATTATCCGCCATGATGGAGCAGCTCCTCACCATGCAGCAGCAGCAGGTTCAGCAGCCGCAGCCACGGCAACCCATTCCCGAGCCTGCTCCTGGACCAGAGCCTCCAGCCTCTGCTCTCGGTCCAAAGTTGCGACTCTCCCTGCCCAACAAGTTTGAGGGTGACTCCAAGGCGTGCAGGGGTTTTGTGTCCCAATGCTCCATGCATATAGAATTAAAGGCAGACCAGTTCCGATCGGAACGGGCCAAGGTGGCCTTCGTCCTCAGTCTTCTTTCTGGAAGAGCCTTGGCCACCCCTCTTTGGGACAAAGGTGACCCTATTACATCGGACCTGCAAACCTTTTTTACCGAGTTCCGGAGCGCCTTCGAGGAACCTGCCCGAGCCTCTTCTGCCGAGTCTGCCCTCTTGAACCTTTGTCAGGGAGATTCGTCAGTCGGTGATTACGCCATCCAGTTTCGCACCCTAGCGTCTGAACTGGACTGGAATGAACCGGCACTGTGTGCCATGCCCTGGCCACTCGTGACCCCCCCTCTTCTCTTCAGGTTTTTTCTGAGCAGCAAGCGGAGTGTCTACCTCCTCACCGTCCCTATGACTGCCCTATCGACCTCCTGCCAGGCACCTCCCCTCCTCGGGGTAGGATTTATCCACTGTCCGCGCCCGAGACCAAGGCCATGTCGGATTACATCCGGGAGAACCTACAGAGGGGATTCATCCGAAAATCTTCCTCCCCTGCGGGAGCCGGCTTCTTCTTTGTGGAAAAGAAGGATGGTTCGCTACGCCCCTGTATTGATTATCGAGGGTTGAATAAGATCACTATCAAAAATCGGTATCCTCTTTCACTCATTTCCGAGCTCTTTGATCGCTTACGCGGAGCTAAGATCTTCTCTAAGTTGGATCTTCGAGGTGCCTATAACTTGATTAGGATCAGAAAGGGGGACGAATGGAAGACTGCATTCAATACCCGAGATGGACACTATGAATATCTTGTTATGCCTTTCGGCCTGTGTAACGCACCAGCAGTTTTTCAGGAATTCGTCAATGACATTTTCCGGGATCTCCTGTACTCCTGTGTTGTCGTCTATCTCGATGACATTCTCATCTTCTCCCCAGTTTAGAGGTTCACCGGACCCAAGTACGCCAAGTTCTTCGTCGCCTGAGAAGCAACCATCTTTATGCCAAACTCGAAAAGTGCCTCTTTGAGGAGACCAGCCTCCCATTTCTTGGCTATTAAATTAGCTCTGGAGGAGTGGCGTCATTGGTTGGAGGGGACAGTCCTCCCAATTTCCATTTATACGGATCACAAGAATCTCCTTTACCTGCAAACCGCGCAACGGCTGAACCCCCGACAGGCCAGGTGGTCTTTGTTCTTCTCTCGTTTTAACTTCCAGATCCGCTTCCGTCCAGCTCATAAGAATATCAGAGCTGATGCTCTCTCCAGGGCCTCTGATGTTACGGGACTAGACTCGCAGCCTCAGCACATCATTCCTCCTGACAGCCTCATTCCTGCAGCACCGGCTTCCCTTCTTCAGGTACCTCCTGGGAAGACCTTTGTACCTCCTCACCTGAGAACCAAGATCTTGAACTGGGGCCACTCTTCCTTCCTAGCAGGACATTCGGGGGTCCAGAACTCCATCTCCCTCATTTCCCGTCACTATTGGTGGCCCAGCCTACCCCGCGATGTCTCCGATTTTGTTCGTGCTTGTGTCATCTGTGCCCGGAATAAAACTTCTCGCAAGAGGCCTGCTGGCTTACTGCAACCGCTTCCCATTCCGGAATCTCCTTGGGACCATATAGCCATGGATTTTATCACGGACTTGCCACCGTCCTCCAATTGCACTGTAATCTTGGTTGTAGTGGACAGATTCTCTAAAATGGCCCACTTTATCCCGCTCCCCAGTCTACCATCCGCAACCCAGCTAGCAAGTTTGTTTTTCCGTCACATCTTCCGGCTCCATGGTCTCCCTCTCCATATTGTGTCTGACAGGGGGGTGCAATTTGTCTCAAAGTTCTGGCGTGCTCTGTGTAATCGCCTCAAAGTCAAGTTGGATTTCTCCTCTGCGTACCACCCTCAAACCAATGGTCAAGCGGAAAGAGTCAACCAGACCCTTGGTACCTATCTTCGTCACTTCGTCTCTGCACGACAAGATGAATGGTCCTCTCTTCTACCCTGGGCCGAATTTTCTTATAATCACCATGACTCTGGTTCTTCCGGCAACTCCCCGTTCTTCATTGTCTATGGACACCATCCCCGCCCTCCTCTCCCACTGCCCATCTCCTCCGAGGTCCCTGCGGTTGATTCCCTGGTTCGAGATTTCCAGGCCATTTGGAAAGACACCCAACGTTCATTAACTCATGCTTCCTCCCGTATGAAACTCCAGGCTGACAAGAAGAGAAGACCTCCACCAATTTTCCATCCCGGTGACAAGGTGTGGCTTTCCGCCAAGCATGTTCGCCTTAAACAGCCCATTTATAAACTAGGACCCCGTTTTCTAGGCCCATTCAAGGTTCTACGTCAAATTAACCCGGTGGCCTACAAGCTGCTCCTGCCTCGTTCTCTTCGTATCCCTAACACCTTCCATGTCTCCCTCCTCAAACCATTGGTCTTGAATCGATTTTCCACCAAGTCTTGTACTCCATCTCCAATCTCTGGTGTCTCCGACATTTTTGAAGTGCAACAAATTCTTGCCTCCAAACTCTCCAGAGGAAGACAGTTCTTTTTGGTTGACTGGAAGGGATTTGGTCCTGAGGAGAGGTCTTGGGAACCCGAAGAGAACATCCTGGACAAGAACTTAATCCAGAAGTTCCTGCAACTCAAAAGGAAGAGAGGGCCAAAGGGGGGGGGGTACTGTCACGGCCCGCTCCGTGTCCCGGTGCCCTGCGCGGGGCCGTCTGCGCCTCCTTTCCCGCTCCTATGTGCCCGTGCCCCGGCATTCTCTTCCCCGCCACTTACCTTCCTCCTCGGTCACTCCCGCTGGGCAGCATCCTCGTCCCGCTCGCACAGGAGCCGCGTCCTTGGGCTTCTCTCGGCGCGTCTCCCGTGCATCCTCCTGCAGTGCTGGTGCGCGCGCGTCTCTCCCCCAGGGCGCGCGCGCGCCACTCTGTGAGATTTAAAGGGACAGTACCCTTTCTATTTGTCACTTGTTGGTCCCACCTTATTTAAGCATTTCACTTCCCTTGTTCCCTGCCGGATCTTTGTGCTATTGCCCTAGAGAAAGCGTACCACTACTGTTGACTACCTGTGCTACCTGACCTTTAAGCTACTTCCCCGACTACGTACCTTAGCCGCCAGCCCTTGACCTTCTGCTACGTCCCTGACTACGCACCCAGTCTCCAGCCTCTGACCTTAGCTTTACCCAGCCCACGACCTACCATCAGCCCGACAGCTTGCCCGCTCCCTACCTCCCGGTTACTCCTCTCTGTGCCAAGTACCACCTCGGCCGCCCGCGTGGTCGAGTCGTACCAGCGGAAGCGACCTGGACGTCGCCTGCCACAGCAAGTCCATCCTGCTTCGCGGCGGGCTCTGGTGAAGACCAGCGGCATCTTAGATTCCGCTCCCTGGTGCGGCTCTCTACATCTGCCACGCGGTGCTCAGCGGATCCACCTCCAGTCTTCTCCGGTGAGTGTCACACTCCCTTTTACTCTTAAAGCGACCGCATCCTCAATATGCCCAACTCCTACACTCACTAGGTATTCCAATCACTTCTCAAAATATCACCTATCTAGGGATAAAAATTGGAAAATAGCCCTGTTCACTCTATGCCCTGAATTACCGGCCATTAATAAATAAAATCCAAATGGAACTGCATAAATGGCATAACCTCCCATTATCGCTCTTGGGCAGGTGCCATTTAATTAAAATGTGCAGCTTTGCCAAATTGCTGTACCCTCTTCAAACGATTCCTTTGCTATTGAAACATTCGGACATTAACACTTTAACATCCACATTTACAAAATGTATTTGGGCAGGTAAGAAACCACATATAGCCTTGAGGAAGTTAATGCTCTTCCCGCAGCAGGGGGGGGGGGGGTACATTTCCCTGATGTTAGATGCTATAATCTAGCATGCCTACTGAGACACATCATGGACTGGTACCACAACTCCTCTGTTTATTCTAACCTTCTTCTTGAATCAGCATATACATCCCCTTGGCATCCCTTACCGCTACTACACTGCTCGCTCTCCTCTCTCCCACCGGCTGTCAGACACTCCTTACTGTTTAGAGAAACATTTGCCACATGGAAAGCAGTAAGAAGTTGCATGAAATTGCCCTTCCTATGCTCAAAACACCTCCCTATTTGGTTTACTCCAGACTTCCCTGCTGGAAGGGAAAACACACTATTCCCACTATGGCGACAGAACAGCATTCAATCGATGGGTAATCTCATCCATGTTATAGAGAAAAGATGGTACACATTCCAGGAACTATCCGCCCTCTACGATATCCCCTCTACTCATTTTCTTCAATACGGCCAAATTCGTTCATTTTGCATGTCTAAACTAAGTGATCTTAGCAGGGAAGAAGGTCCAAATGATTTTGATTCTCTTACCTCCACAACTGACAGATCTATTTCAGAGCTATACTTTAAACTTCGTAAGTGGTACATCACACCCCCTACTAAAGCAGTGGGATATAAATGGGAAAATATTTTACATGACGCAAATGCCCCTGAAAATATCTTGAGGGACTTTAGGAAACATATTATAAATGAGAAATGGCGAGAAACCCAACTTAAATTAATACACTCCGCTATTTATGCTTTCACCATCCCACCGTCGGTGAACAATCAATCTAGGAATCATTATTGCCCTAAATGTAAAACCCCTAATGCAGATCTTTACCATTGCATATGGTTTTGTCCACATGTTCAAACTTACTGGACGCAGGTTTCACACTTCCTTGCACCACTCATATCGGTCAATACTGATTTTGCACTAGGTCACTATGAGGCACTCTTTCATATCGCGGTATTGGGCTCGAGAAATGACTACACTTATACACACCTCTCCCCCTTATCGCTTGCAGTCATATTCCTCGCTAAATTGCATCTATTACGCGAGTGGCTCGCGCCCTTCTTACCTACACCTAGTGGAAAATGTTCCTGACCACACACTATTCCAGACCCGATATAACTTTTATAGTCTGACCATTTGCCTCCACCCAATGGTATACTATGTCGGGCTTAGCTGGCTCTTTAGGGCGCTGAAAATTCCTTGAACACGCCATAAACTATTCCCTCCATATACTATAGCTAACCGGGCAAGATCGTATGATAACCTTTCCTCCTTTAGATCTTCACTTGGAGGTTGTGGATTGCTGGATCCCGGGTGGCCGATTCCTGTGTCTACACGTGATCGGTTAGTCCTGTATGTCTACCCCTGTTTGTTGCTGTCTGGTCTTACGTCTGGTTTTGTGCCCCTATCTGTACTTGATCCTTATAGTCATTTTTGGCAAGTTTATGGATGCTAATTGATATACTTCATGTTGCTAGTTCATCTTAGAATCCAAGTCTAATGACAGATATGACCACTCACTTCGCAGTGTTATCTACTCATAAATTATTTCGCGTTTTCTGCTTCATTGTGACATACGGTTTATACCAGGTGAATGAGTGGTTCTGCTGTATTAGTAGTACCTATGACTGTATCTTTCACATGTTTCTGATCCAATGTTCATTCTGCACTGCCTTAAAGGCGCTATTGTACCGTTTTGCTACGTTCTTTTGTAATAAAAGATAAATTGTTGAAAAAAAAAAAAACAAGGGGTATAGTGAGCCTTAACACCCCAGAGGTTTCATCTTTGAAATAAAATTGCTGCCTCTCCAGTAGGCTTGAACCGACTGTAGGGCTGCGAACTGTGTGCCTCTAATGTGACAGTTGTGTGCTTCCTTGTATTGGGCAGAGAGTGTGTGTTTCTCGTATCCTCTTTTTATATTATAAAAATGTTCAGCGATGCTCTTTTTAAGTGTACGTGATGTGCGAGCTATATATTGTTTATTGCAGGGGCATTTGATAATATAAATTATGTTTTTAGTGTTGCAAGATAGGTGTTCTTTTATTGGATGTGTTTTTTTGTTCGTGGTAGATGTTATTGTGTCAGCTTTTTGGGGGGAACTCTGTAACTTTACAATTGTTGCACTGATTGCATCTGTAAAATCCTGTTAGTCCAGAAAGGGTCGGTTGTATTGTTTTATCTGATGATGGTCTGGTCTGTTTAGTGGTGGGTGCAATTCTTGATCCTAAATTTGGTGCTTTTGTAAATATGACTGGAGCTTTTGACGATAGTGATGGGCCAATGGTTTTGTCCAACTGTAATAGGTGCCAGTGTTTGTTGACAATCTTTTTAATCTGTTGATGTGAAGTATTGAATAGTATTATTAGTTTAGCTTGGTGTGTAGTATCTTCTTGTTTTATAGGGGTGTTGTTGAAAAATTGTGTTCTGTCTTGTGTTCTAGCTTTGTGTAATGAGTCTTGTAGGAGTGTATTAGGGTATCGTTTGTGCAATTTACATATTATTTTATTTCATTGTATGAACATTTTATACATTCACTACCTTGCTTATTGTGGTGAGTCCGATGTAAGGGCCCTACAAAGGACACCACAAGCACTATCATTGTAATAATAAATTGTTTTAAATTAATTCACTGGATCTACATCATTTTTTACATATATTTTATATTTTATGTACACCCATTTATTGGTGACAATCAAGCGCAGACTTGAGGAAAGTGTGCACCCACTTTATACATTGTTCACAGGTTGTATGGGATACACAACCTTTTTCACATTAGTACTCGTCTGGCAGTAATACTATTGTCCCTATTGTCGGGTTGCAGCTACCTATACACGTTTTTGGCTATATTTATTTAATATCCCAAGGTACGCTCCCTACACAATAAGTGACACCATGGACATATGGCAATATGTGGAACAAAAACAGAAACACGTAGAAACATATACATTCAACTCAATACAATCCAAACCCACACAGAAATCTAAAACGCAAACAGTAGATAAAAATTTATCAGAAACATTTAGATCTTTAGAACACATTTTAGTAAAAAAAAATTTAAACAACAGTGGGAGATCAATCACAATGCATTGAGTCAGGTTTTGCCAGTGTTTAAAAACCCAGCAGAAGATTTACATGCAGAAATCTTCAATAAAGAATGGCAAGACCTTTTTCAACAAGAATCCATAGCAATAGTTAAATTAGTTATCAAGAGACGGAAATAACTTTTAGAGGACTTAGAACAAAAGCAAGACCAGATAAAAAAAGAGCTAGAATTTTTTTTTACAAAATGAAGAATATTTAACCCTTTAAGGACCAGGCCCATTTTGGCCTTAAGGACCAGAGCGTTTTTTGCACATCTTACCTTTATGCATTAATAACTCTGGGATGCTTTTACCTATCATTCTGATTCCGAGATTGTTTTTTCATGACATATTCTACTTTATAATTAATTAACTATAATTATCATGTATATCTTGACAATTTTTCTATATACATATTTGGTTGTCCTACCCATCTGTATACACATGCTGCGATCCCACCACTTGCGCCTTTTGATCGCGGCATTGTCTTCCACCCTGCCGCGATTCTCTCTGCGTTTGGTCCAGTGGCCCCAGCGTGTCTGCGGACGATCTAGGATAATCTATCTATCTTCCACTAGTTTGTCAGCAGGTATTCACACATCGTGTCCTCGCCCTGTGGGGTCCCGAAATCCACACGTCTTTTTTGACGGGGGCTTGGGAGCTCCGGTACGAGTGGCATCCTGTGGATCTGACTTGACAACTTGTGAACTTTAGTCTGATAGACTGTAATTTTTTGGTGTTTACCGTTTGTATTGTTGCTTCTTTTTAAGTCTCCCATTCACACTCCGTGACTTCGCCTTGAGATCCAGGAATCTGGATTAGAGAAGCGATACTCCCGGTCTGTGTTTTTGGAGGATATTAACCCCCAACAGATCCCTTCAGTGTATATAATATATATTATATTTTTTTGTGTTTTTGATTCAATTGATATATGATACTGATGTTTTAATTGTTGTATGTTATATGATATGGAGAGCGACATGTTAATGTTTTATTTATTATGATATTTTTTTGATATACAATTTTATGTAATATAAAGGGTTAACACATGTAGGTATTTATACCCCATGTGAGCCCAACCCTGTCATGCCTGATGAAGCTGCGCATGCGCAGCGAAACGCGTTGAATCCAATAAGCCTGCCTTGATTTTTTGCCGTTACTCCTCCTGGTTCCTTCATCCAGCGCTGACATCTCCTACCATTATGGTCCAACTGCCTATCTATCATGTTCTACTTTATGTCAGTTGTAAAATTTCATCGATACTTGCATCATTTCTTGGTGAAAAATTCCCAAATTTGATGAAAAAATTGAAAATTTTGCATTTTTATAACTTTGAAGCTCTCTGTTTATCAGGAAAATAGACATTCCAAATAAATTTTATTTTGATTCACATATACAATATGTCTACTTTATGTTTGCATCATAAACTTCACATGTTTTTATTTTTGGAAGACATCAGAGGGCTTCAAAGTATAGCAACAATTTTCCAATTTATCACAAAATTTTCAAAATCAGAATTTTTCAGGGACCAGTTCAGTTTTGAAGTGGATTTGAGGGGCCTTCATTTTAGAAATACCCAATAAATGACCCCCATATAAAAACTGCACCCCCCAAAGTATTCAAAATGACATTCAGTAAGTGTATTAACCCTTTAGGTGTTTCACTGGAATAGCAGCAAAATGAAGGAGAAAATTCTAAATCTTCATTTTTTACACTCGCATGTTCTTGTAAGCCCAGTTTTTGAATTTTTACAAGGGGTAAAAGGAGAGAAATCTTCCTAAAATTTGTAACCCAATTTCTCTCGAGTAAGGAAATACCCCATATGGGGCGTAAATGCTCACTGCACCGCTTATTACATTACGTGAGGGGTGTAGTTTCCAAAATGGGGTAACATGTGGGGGGGGGGGGGGGTCCACTGTTCTGGCACTATGGGGGCTTGTAAACACACATGGGCTTCGATTTCAGACACATTCTCTCTCCAAAATCCCAATGGCGCACCCGCAGAGCACTTTACATCCACATATGAGGTATTTTCTTACTCAGAAGAAATGGGGTTACAAATTTGGGGGGGCTTTTTTCTATTTTCCCTTGTGAAAATGAAAAATTTAGGGTAACACAAGCATTTTAGTGAAAAATTTTTTTTTTCATTTTCCCATCCAACTTTAATGAAAATTCTTCAAACAACTGTGGGGTGCTCAGGCTCACTGTACCCCTTGTTACGTTCCGTGAAGGGTGTAGTTTCCAAAATGGGGTCACATGTGGGTATTTATTTTTTTGCGTTTATGTCAGAACCGCTGTAAAATCAGCCACCCCTGTGCAAATCACCAATTTAGGCCTCAAATGTACATAGTGCGCTCTCACTCCTGAGCCTTGTTGTGCATCCGCAGAGGATTTTACACCCACATATGGGGTATTTCCGTACTCAGGAGAAATTGCGTTACAAATTTTGGGGGTCGTTTTTTGCTTTTACTGCTTGTGAAAATATAAAGTATGGGGCAACATCAGCATGTTAGTGTAAATTTTTTTAATTTTTTTACACTAACAGGCTGGTGTAGACCCAAACTTTTCCTTTTCATAAGGGGTAAAAGGAGAAAAAGCCCCACAAAATTTGTAGTGCAATTTCTCCCGAGTACGGAAATACCCCATATGTGGCCCTAAACTGTTTCCTTGAAATACGACAGGGCTCTGAAGTAAGAAAGCTCCATGTGCATTTGAGGACAAAATTAGGGATTGCATAGGGGTGGACATAGGGATATTCTACACCAGTGATTCCCAAACAGGGTGCCTCCAGCTGTTGCTAAACTCCCAGCATGCCTGGACAGTCAGTGGCTGTCCGGAAATGCTGGGAGCTGTTGTTTTGCAACAGGGGACAGTGTAAGGGCTGTAAATTCACATGGGGGGGGGGGGGGGGGGGTGTCAAACCTCCAGCTGTTTAAAAGCTACAACACCCAGCATGTACTGAACGACCGTGCATGCTGGGAGTTGTACTTTTGCAACAGCTGGAGGCACGATGGTTGGAAAACCTTCAGTTAGGTTCTGTTACCTAACTCAGTATTTTCCAACCATTGTGCCTCCAGCTGTTGCAAAACTACAACTCCTAGCATCTACTCATCGCCAAAGGGCATGCTGGGAGATGTAGTTATGCAACAGCTGGAGGTACGCAACTACAACTCCCAGCATGCTGAGACAGCCGTTTGCTGTTTGGGCATGCTGGGATTTGCAGTTTTGCAACATCTGGAGGGCTATAGTTTAGAGACCACTTGCCAGTGATCTCCAAAATGTGGCCCTCCAGATGTTGCAAAACTACAAATCCCAGCATGCCCAGACAGCAAACAGCTGTCTCAGCATGCTGGGAGTTGTAGTTTTGCAACATCTGGAGGGCTACAGTATAGAGACCACTGTATAGTGGTCTCAGACTGTAGCCCTCCAGATGTTGCTAGGCAACTAACAGGCTTCCGTAGGATCCAGGGAGCCGCATAGCCATCCTTTTCTGCCACCTGCTGCCACCGCCGATCACGTCCTGCAGCCTCCACCGATGGGTAAGTGGACTTCAGCCCCGGTCCTCCTCGGTTTCCCCGTCATGCCCCACCTATTGTGGGTGGGCAGGACAGGGAAAGCGAAGGTTAACCTATAACCGATCTGCTATTGGTCATCGCGTCTTGACGACCAATAGCAGGGATAGGAGGTGTGGCACCCCTGCCACCTCACTCCTATCCCTTCAGGGGGATCGTGGGTGTCTTAGACAACCGCGATCCCCCTTATATTCCGGGTTACCGGGTCACCATAGATCCGTATGACCCGGAATAGATGCAAATAGCAAATGTGAATTCACTTGCGATTTTGCGACATGGGGGGGGGGGTTCTGATGTCCATCCTGGGCATTTGCGCGGGGTGCCTGATGATCGATATCAGTACATTTTCCGAGGACAACCAACACACACAAATTGAAAATAGAACTACATACAATATACCAACTTCCAATGGGTATCAACCCCTAACAGAGACTCCTTTTTTATCCCAACACTACCACATCTTACACTATACACCAAGGACACCAAGAAGAACCGAACATTGCCAGCAATCTCACAACTGTACACACAGGCCAAAACAATACCGCAATTATCACAGACCACACAATCAGAGTTTGCACAACCACTATCCGCCACCACCTCACTATACCACCAAACCACCCAATCACAATCAATACACCAGAAAAGATGCACACAACAGAACACACGACTACTATCCACAGAGACAACCATTATTGCCCACACCATTACCACAACACAAACGTCAGGAGATCCCAACACAAACGTCAGGAGATCCCACATGGGAATTTATCCCAGAAAAAACCTCGGCGTGTGAAAGCGCTTCTCCGTTGCAAAAAATAAGGTTGCTGGAAACTTCTTGGATAAGAAGGGGGGGATTTATTGACGGTTGGGTTTACAGAAATAAAGAACACAAAAAGTCAAAAATAGAAAATAAAAAAATATAAAGCATAAAGCAAACAGGATTGGACAACGCGTTTCAAAAGGGTATCCCTTTCTTCTTCAGGTCTGCTGGCTTAATGTAACTAGTGTGCTTATATACACAGTGTGAGGGGTGTGGTCACAGGGGGCTGGGCTGGGCTGTGACGTCCGTCCCTCCAGGCTTCTGGGGGGGGTGTCTGGAGACTAGAACTGAGGTCCCTTTAACATAACTGAAATCTCTCGATTAGAACCAATAGACCAGTGTGGGTCTATGGTAGATGCTGTGGGCTGGGAAACAAGCTAAGCTGTACTTGCGATGGTTTCAGGCTGGATGGGAGACGTCTGAGAACTACCTAAATAGAGGTATATTCTTTAATTGAAGATGACACTTAGGGTTAAAGGTTAATTGGTATGTGGCTCCTGTGTAGTAATGGTTACATTTATAACATTGTGGTGAGCATGATTGACAAGTGAGGAAGTAATTCATAAACAATGTTACATGGTAATCGATAGTGGAAGGATATGGTTGACATTATAACATTGTGTAACAGATGTATGAGTATGATGGGCATGACTGGGATGTAGTCAATAAAGTTTTGGTTTGAACTATTGTGGTAAGTGCTGTTGGTTAACAAAGAGCTGCAGAGGCTAGGTTAGGCCTGTAGGTGGTGCTAAAAGGGCTGGAAATGGATGGCAGGAGAAAAATGATTTTTTTTGCATGGATTCAGGTTTCCTTTTTATGTGATCAGTTTTGTGGCATCATTAAGCCCATATGGCTGCAAAGTTTCAAGGCGGTAGATCCAGAACATCTCTCGTTTTTTTAGAGTGGAAAATCTATCATTTTGGTGTGGTGGGATATGGTCTATGGGGCAGATTTTAATTGGTTTTTTTTCTTCTCTATGCATTTCTGAGCAGTGTTTGGAGAGACTGTGCAGAGCGAAGTTCCGTTTGATGTTATTCCTGTGTTGGTTTAGTCTGATGTGGAGTTCTTGGGTGGTCCGACCGACATACTGTTTGTTGCAAGTGCAGGTGATTAAGTAGATAACGAAACTAGATTTGCAGGTGAGTGGATATTTGATGTAATTTTTTTCGTTGGTTCTTAGATTTAAGAAGGTGGTTTGCTTGTGGTCAATTGTGGCACAGCAGAGGCACCTTTTGGTTCCACATCTGGAAGCACCTTTGGTTTTTGTACTGGAGTGGCAATTGGTATGTCGCTTGAGTCTGCTGGGGGCGATTAGATTTTTGATGCTCTCCTGAAAGTTACTCCTGGATTGCTCGGTAGAGATTTTTGTAGGATGGGGTCATTTTGAAGGATGTGCCAATGTTTTTGGAGTATGGTTCTGATTGCATTGTGAGATGAGTCATAGGTAGTGATAAAGTTCAGATTGATTTGGTTGTCTGGGTTTTTCTTTGGTTGTAAGCAGTCATCTCGCGTCTCCCATCCAGCCTCAAACCATCACAAGTACAGCTTGGCTTGTTTCACTGCCCACAGCATCTACCATAGACCCACACTAGTCTATTGGTTCTAATGGAGAGATTTCAGTTATGTTAAAGGGACCTCAGTTCTAGTCTCCAGACACTCCCCCCAGAAGCCTGGAGGGACGGAAGTCACAGCCCAGCCCTCTGTGACCACACCCCTCACACTGTGTATGTAAGCACACTAGTTACATTAAGCCAGCAGACCTGAAGAAGAAAGGGATACCCTTTTGAAACGCGTTGTCCAATCCTGTTTGCTTTATGCTTTATATTTTTTTATTTTCTATTTTTTACTTTTTGTGTTCTTTATTTCTGTAAACCCAACCGTCAATAAATCCCCCCCTTCTTATCCAAGAAGTTTCCAGCAACCTTATTTTTTGCAACGGAGAAGCGCTTTCACATGCCGAGGTTTTTTCTGGGATAAATCCCCGTGTGGGATCTCCTGCAACCTGCTCCTGTACTATTGCCACCGCCTGCCAGCGGTCTCGGCAGAAAGCAGCTCCCGATCACCAACCTAAGGCTCTTTTCCTTGCCACATCATCGGGACTTAAAGGATAGTGGCACCCGACTGCTCACCCCGATCTCCACCGCGCACTGGCCGCAAGGTACCAGCACACTTCGAGGGGATCATCCAGCTGACCGCATCTGCCGACTCTGCCAAGCGGATCACATCTGAACATCTGGAGTACACCAGCGGACGGTGTCTACTCCACAAAAGCAGCGCTCCACATCACCGGCACCAGGTGACACCCCACAGCACCGGAGACAAGCAAGAACATCAGCCAGCAGATCCAGCAGTCAGCGGCCCTGGAACCTTGCCGCATACCAGCCTATACGCATCGCAGTGTTGTGCCTGTTATGCAGCACAACTCTGAAAGGTGAGCAGAAAATCTCCCTATCCTTCCCCGCTAAATCCCTCCCCCCCCCCTTACCTCCTATAACTAGAAAGGTAAAGGCACCATCAAGGCACCACTTCTGTGTTTTTTCTCTCCACATATTTTACTCAAGACATTATCCCCCCAACATATCTCTCTACTAAACAAAGGTCTCAAATTTGCCCCAAGTGAACCAGTAGACAAATGTAAACTCTATATAGGGTTTTAAAAATATATGCACAAATTATGTCTCAAAAAATAGTATCAGAAAAATCCTATAGAATACACCATATCAACCATATATGCTGTTCAGTTTTGGTCACCTGTCCATAAAAGGGACACTGCGGAGTTGGAAAGGGTGCAGAGACGCGCGACTAAACTAATATGGGGCTTGGAACATCTTAGCTATGAGGAGCGATTAAAGGAGTTACAATTGTTTAGTCTTGAGAAGAGACGTTTAAGGGGGGATATGATAAACGTATATAAGTATATTAATGGCCCATACAAAAAATATGGAGAAAAACTGTTCCAGGTTAAACCCCCCCAAAGGACGAGGGGGCACTCCCTCCGTCTGGAGAAAAAAAAGTTTAGTCTCAAGGGGCGACACGCCTTCTTTACCGTGAGGACTGTGAATTTATGGAACGGTCTACCTCAGGAACTGGTCACAGCAGGAACAATTAACAGCTTTAAAACAGGATTAGATACATTCCTGGAACAAAATAAGATTAATGCTTATGAAGAAATATAAAATCTCATCCCTTCCCCAATATCGCGCCACACCCCTACCCCTTAATTCCCTGGTTGAACTTGATGGACATATGTCTTTTTTCGACCGTACTAACTATGTAACTATGTAACTATGTAACCCAACATTACACCCATACCAACCTAAAACAAAAATCAAAAGCCTATTCCAAACAAGAAATGAGTGACCCCATGACATTTAAAGGGGTATTCCGCCCCTAGACATCTTATCCCCTATCCAAAGGATAGGGGATAAAATGTCAGATCGCCGCGGTCCCGCTGCACGTAATGATGGGCAGTGGAGGGGCCGGAGCATCGTTATGTCACGGCTCCGCCCCTCGTGATGTCACGTCCCGCCCCTTTCAATACAAACCTATTGGAGGGGGCGTGGCGGTCGTCACGCCCCCTCCCATAGACTTGCATTAAGGGGACGGGCCGTGATATCACGAGGGGCGGAGCCATGATGTCACGCTGCTCCGTCCCCCGTATCGCCCGTCATTACGCACAGAGCGAACTCCCCAGCAGCGGGACCGCGGCGATCTAACATCTTATCCCCTATCCTTTGGATAGGGGATAAGATGTCTAGGGGCGGAGTACCCCTTTAAACTTAATATAGAAAACCATACGCCCCACAGACAATGGTGGGGGCATTGTTATAATGGACTATGCAATAGTCAATTATCTGATAAAAAAAAACACTACCAAACCCTATCTCAGAACCCGACTGAAACTTTCCACACCAGTCTACAATCAATATGCGATAGAGCCTTGCAACAACATATACTCACTAAACAAGAATACGAATATATCATCCATACTGAAAAACTCATACCCATTTTTTACTGTATCCCCCAAAATCCATAAAAATCCAATTAAACCCCCATGTAGGCCCATTATTTCAGGTATACAATCCATAACTTTAGATCTGTCAGAGTACATAGATATTATTTTATAGCCTTTTGTCAAACAAACCAAATCATACATCAAAGATACAACTCAGATCATCCAAATAATAGAATCTTTAACCCCTTAAGGACGCAGGGTTTTCAGTTTTTGCACTTTCGTTTTTTCCTCCTTACCTTTCAAAAATCATAACCCTTTCAATTTTCCACCTAAAAATCCATATTGTGGCTTATTCTTTGCGTCACCAATTCTACTTTGCAATGACATTAGTAATTTTACCCAAAAATTCACGGCAAAACGGAAAAAAAATCATTGTGCGACAAAATCGAAGAAAAAACGCAATTTGTAACTTCCGTTTCTACGCAGTGCATATTTTGGTAAAAAATGACACCTTATCATTATTCTGTAGGTCCATACGGTTAAAATGATACCCTACTTATATAGTAAAAACAAAAGTAAAAATAGCCAGCACAACAACCTAATACACAGGTGCCCGCTGCTGTGGCAAATACAAAATGTACAAAAAAGAAAGTTGCAACACCACTCTAGGTCAAAAAATGGAGGCTCTTAGCGCACTTTTTGATCAAAATGTGTCCCCCCCATCCACCATGCGGAGGTGGCCTAATATCGGATGGGACCCTAACATGATAACTCACCTCTGCTGTGCATATAGCCTCTGACTATGTGACATGTTGGATCAGCCATTGACTAAACCACCTCCAGTCTGAGAGGGATGGGGTGCACGGCTAAAGAGGGTGCCACCCCCCCAACTTACAAAGTAAAAACAAAATGAAAAATAGCCAGCACAACAACCTAATACACAGGTGCCCGCTGCTGTGGCAAACCCCACCCCTCTCAGACTGGAGGTGGTTTAGTCAATGGCTGATCCAACATGTCACACAATCAGAGGCTATATGCACAGCAGAGGTGAGTTATCATGTTAGAGTCCCATCCGATATGAGGCCACCTCAGCGTGGTGGATGGGGGGGACACATTTTGATCAAAAAGTGTGCTAAGAGCCTCCATTTTTTGACCTAGAGTGCTGTTGCAACTTTCTTTTTTGTACATTTTGTATTTGCCACTGCAGCGGGCACCTGTGTATTAGGTTGTTGTGCTGGCTATTTTTCCTTTTGTTTTTACTTTGTAAGTTGGGGGTGTGGCACCCTCTTTAGCCGTGCACCCCACCCCTCTCAGACTGGAGGTGGTTTAGTCAATGGCTGATCCAACATGTCACACAGTCAGAGGCTATATGCACAGCAGAGGTGAGTTATCATGTTAGGGTCCCATCCGATATGAGGCCACCTTCGCGTGGTGGATGGGGGGACACATTTTGATCAAAAAGTGCACTAAGAGCCTCCATTTTTTGACCTAGAGTGCTGTTGCAACTTTCTTTTTCCTACTTATATAGGTTTGATTTTGTCGTACTTCTGGAAAAAATCATAACTACATGCAGGAAAATGTTTATGTTTAAAAATGTCATCTTCTGACCCCTATAACTTTTTTATTTTTCCATATACAGGGTGGTTTGAGGAATCATTTTTTTGTGCCGTGATCTGAAGTTTTTTTCGGTACCATTTTTGTTTTGATCGGACTTTTTGATCACTTTTTATTCATTTTTTAATGGTATAAAAAGTCACCAAATTTTTTGCGCATACGCCATTGACCGTGAAGTTTAATTAACGATATATTTTTATAGTTCGGACATTTACACATGCGGCGATACCACATATGTTTATTTTTATTTTTATTTACACTGTTTTACTGTTTTATTTTTTTTATGGGAAAAGGGGGGGATTCAAACTTTTATTAGGGAAGGGGTTAAATGACCTTTGTTAACATTTTTTTTTAACTTTTTTTTGCAGTGTTATAGGTCCCATAGGGACCTATAACACTGCACACACTGATCTCTCATGCTGATCATTGGCGTGTATTAACACGCCTGTGATCAGTGTTATCGGCGCTTGCCTGCTCCTGCCTGGATCTCAGGCACGGAGCAGTCATTCGTCGATCAGACACCGAGGAGGCAGGTAAGGGCCCTCTCAGTGTCCTGTAAGCTGTTCAGAATGCCGCGATTTCCCCTCGGCGGTCCCGAACAGCCCGACTGAGCAGCCGGGTTACTTTCACTTTCACTTCAGACGCGGCGGTCAGCTTTGATCGCCGCGTCTGAAGGGTTAATACAGGGCATCGCCGCGATCGGTGATGTCCTATATTAGCCGCGGGTCCCGGCCGTTGATAGCCGGGACCGACCCGATATGACGCGGGGACACCGCATGACCCCGCGGCATATCGCGAGAGCCGGCGGAGGACGTAAATATACGTCCTTTGTTGTTACGGGGTTAAACTGGCAATCCAATTGGTACATAGCCACCCTAGACGTCAGTTTGCTATACACCTGTATAGATCACCAAAAAGGCATCACAGCAATAAACCATTTTCTTCAAAATAGTGACATACCCCAAAATCAGGTTCAATTTATATTAGAAGGCATCCAATATATCCTTTCACACAATTTATTCTTTTTCAATGGCCAGTACTTTTTATAGTTGATCGAAACAGCAATGGGGACCAGGTTTGCACTGGGTTTCGCAAACCTCTTTATGGCCTATTGGGAGGATCTCACACTCACCTCGGAACTCGATGCAAACCTGGTCCTCTGGAAACGCTATATAGACATTTTTATAGTATGGAAAGGCACCACTCAACAATTACAGCAATTTACAGAACAAGTAAACAATCATTCCTAAATCTCCAAATTACAATCCATAACAACCAAGCCATATGCAGTACATACCATAAACCGACATCTATAAATAGCTACATCAGATTCGACAGTTGCCATCTACCCCAATGGCTCATCAATATACCCTATG
Source organism: Hyla sarda (assembly GCF_029499605.1). Classification (NCBI taxonomy): domain Eukaryota; kingdom Metazoa; phylum Chordata; class Amphibia; order Anura; family Hylidae; genus Hyla; species Hyla sarda. The sequence continues at coordinate 35,314,408 of NC_079201.1, read as the reverse complement.
GATAATATCGACAGATCAGACGAAATTGCACAAACATCAATAAATTTGAGGAGGAAGCACAGACCCTAACTAAACAGTTGCAACAAAAACAATACCCTAATATACTCCTACAAGACTCATTACACAAAGCTAGAACACGAGACAGAACACAATTTTTCAACAACACCCCTATAAAACAAGAAGACACTACACACCAAGCTAAACTAACAATACCATTCAATACATCACATCAACAGATTAAAAAGATTGTCAACAAACACTGGCACCTATTACAGTTGGACAAAGTTGGACATAGATACAGATAAAACATGAAATGCTATATAGCTATAATGCAAAAAATGAAAAAGTGAGGTCCAAACTATTTGGCCGCCAAAATGTGAGCTAAGTACCTCAGTTTTTGCATTATAGCTATATAGCATTTCATGTTTTATCTGTATCTTGGTGCTAGCAGTGTGCTGCTGTATTATCCTGTTTATGTATATCTGTGTCTATCTATGTATAGAATTTTTTATTTTTTACCCAAAAATATTTTCTATAATTCTTTCTATAATTTAAAAAGATTTTTGTACAAAAAGATATATATCCTTTATATTTGTATATAGGTTTTCTACTCATAAATGCATTGTGATATCCGAATTACTCCCATTACCAGTAGGACACATAGCTCAAACATCACACTTCTGCAATACGTGTCTGCCGTTTATAGTCTCAATACAACGTAACACCAACTCAGTATAATAAATCACAATTTCGATTATGAATAAATATATATGATATCAACCTATTATCTTATTATCACAAACATACGCATGATTATAATATATGTTTATTATTTTTTGCCACCCTTACATCATTTATTACTATCTTGATCACCATGTATACATACAAATAATGTTGCAACATATTACCACATAATAAACATTCATGAACATATCCACAATATGCCATCTCTCTATACCTCCAAATTAGTTTTTTAATCAAATCTTTACACTCAACAAGTCGACAACAAATTTTCCACATCCATGTTTTGATCCAGTACCCAATTTGTCTATAACAATGAGAACTATCCAATAACAGGGCTGCTGCAGGTATAAATAGTACCTCTCTACAACCAGTCAGCCATTGCTATTGAAAAAGAGGTAGATGAGTACATCGAAATGCGTCTAGCCTCTATCACTTGTACCCCAGCAATGGCAAACCCAACGATCTTTACCATCATTCACCGGATCGCAAAAAAATTCACTGGAGCACGCTTCCGAGGTAGTACAGACGTCTCCCCGCCGAAAACCTTTTTCTTGCAACCAGGCTCCAAGACATTGCTGGTAAGAGGCACAGTGTGCCAAATCCCCAAATCAACTCAAAACTTTCCCTGTGCCGTGGGGGTAGAGTGGTCCACATTTGAGGGGCCTCCAGCGCTGAAGAACACAGCCTCATGCTCCCACAGGATTACAATTAAGAGACTATCTATATCCCACTCACCAATCTCTATCCCCGTGCCGCCAGGGTAGAATGGGATACACACAAGGAAACCCCAGTGCCGCAGAGCGCATTGACTTTAACCCCTTACCAACACGCTGCCACATGCAGTATCCTGACCAGAAATGAGCTATACAGAGACATCACTACTCAGACTATAAGATATTTGTAATAACCATACAAGGCACGATATCCGTGCATACATCTATAAGCGCTACAGACTATTTGCCACACTGGGATACCAGCACTTTTTTACCCTGTATATTACAATCCTGACATTGTACATCAAATTTTTATGCGTCTAGCACATTTTTTTTTATTACACTTTAAATTTAGCTTACTAGTCTGAATTCCTCTCAAAGGGAGGGGGCGTGGCCTCACTGTGCAGGTCTCCACCACCTCCCTCAGTATGCTGTCTGCTCTCATCTCCCCTAGCATTAGCAAATCTACAACTCCCAGCTTGTCCTCACTGACAGTAGCGGGACACAAGATGACAGTGGGAGGATTTTTCCTCTAGCTGTGAGCCCTGCGCTCACAGCTGTCAATCAAGGAAGTGTGTCCATGACATAGGTGATGATGCTTGGACACAGCAGGACTAGTATGTGTCCAAGCAGGCGGGGGGGGGGGGGGGGGCAGTTGTTTGACTGGCTTTTTCAGTATAAAAAAAATGAAATTTTTTTAATGAAAGCAATTGCAAAACCTATTGGTTTTGCATGCTTTACAATATATCAAAAGTTTTTGTATCTGACAGTGCCCCTTTAAATCCTTTTTTGAGGACCCATTGGAGGGCAAGTCTGATGCCAGCAGCCGCAGTAATTCCAGCTCCAGTAGTGTATAATTACGGCATTGTATTAGTTGCTGCAGTGAAAAAGCTTGTACTTGTATCTTAAAGGGGTACTCCAGTGCTTACACATCTTATCCCCTATCCAAAGGATAGGGGATAAGAAGCCTTATTGCGGGAGTCCCGCAGCTGGGGACGCCCGCGATCATGCACGCCGCACCCCGTTTGTAATCAGTGCCCGGAGCGTGTTTGCTCCGGGTCTGATTACGCTTGACTGCCCCTCAATGCAAGCCTACGGGAGGGGGCGTGATAGGTATCATGCCCCCTCCCGTAGGCTTGCATTGAGGGGTGGAGCATGACGTCACCCGCCGCCGGCCCTGCGGTCGAGCGTAATCAGACCCGGAGCGAACACACTTCGAGCACTGATTACAAATGGGGTGCCGCGTGCATGATCGCGGGCGTCCCCAGCTGCGGGACTCCCGCGATCAGGCATCTTATCCCCTATCCTTTGGATAGGGGATAAGATGTGTAAGCACCGGAGTACCCCTTTAACACCTTAAGGACCAATACAAGTAAACCTGTACGCCACTGAAAGACCTGGCCTGTCTTTTCAAAAGTGGGATGTCTGACTTTATTAGAGAATAACTCTGGTAACTCTTTGCCAATCACGATAATTCTAACTTAGTTTTTTTTGTCACAAGTCGTCCTTCATTTACATAGTAAACGTAAGCCGATATAATTTGTAGTTTTTTTTTACAATGCAAAAAATCATGACATTTAAAAAAATATATAGATTTTTTGCTCTTTTAACACTAATAGGTTACATATATTTATACTTTCTGAACAAATTGTTTATGAAACTTATACTTTCAGATGTCTACTTTATTTTGAAAGCATTTCTTTTGTTTCTAATTAACATTTTAAATGAATTAGAAGTCTAACAATTTAACTTGAAATTTTCAAAATTCCGAAAATTATAAAAAAATACATCTTTTTTTTATGTGCTATGCAAGGTTTGCCAAAATTTGAAGGTGGTAGAACAAAGGAACCCCCTCCCCCCCCCAAGGTGGTAGAACATAGGAACCCCCCCCTCCCCCCCCCCCCCAAAAAAAATGACCCCATTTTAAAAACTAGACGCCTCAAGGTATTCGCTAGGGGGAACAGTGAGTAATTTAACACCATCGTTTTTTGGTAGTCAGTATTAAAAATTAAAAATTTGCTTTTTTTCACAAATGCATCATTTGTGGGACATATTTTTTGTACATCGATTCTGATATTAGAAATGCATCCTATATTTTATTGAGCTGCTCGGACGGTGTTTGCTTAGGCCACATTTGGTTCCTTGGCCACGTGGTAGGACCCAGAAGGAGAAGAGCGCCATTTGGCTTTCAGGGTATCATTTTAGGCCAAAAAGATTATAGGGTGCATTTTATGCCTGCAAAGGGTTTTAGCTGCCAGAATCATACAGAACCCCCACAAGTGACTTAGGCCACAAGCTTAAGGCAAGGACCTCCAAGGTAATATGTTCTGAAATATTACCAGTACCACGAGCCACACCAGAGAGGCAGTGATAGATTAGGGAGATAAACAAGTGGCTCAGAAGCTGGTGTAGAAAGGAGGGGTTTGGGTTCATGGAGAACTGGGCGGACTTCGCTGTCGGTTACTGGCTCTACCGTAGGGACGGGCTGCACCTCAATGGGGAGGGTGCAGCTGTGCTTGGGGAGAAGATGGCTAGAAGGGTGGAGGAGTGTTTAAACTAGGGACTGGGGGGGAGGGAACCTACAACATAGAGGGGGGAGATAGTATAGATAGAGAGGTGGGAATTATAAATGTACCTGGGGGTGGAGCGGAGGGAGGGGTTAGAATAGTTAATAGGAATAGGCTTCATAGGAAAATAAAACTTACACCCTTGAATCCCATTAACCCCAATAACATAAAGGACGGAAATGTAAAGTGTATGTTCACAAATGCCAGAAGCGTAGCAAATAAAATTGGGGAGCTTGAGGCCTTGATACTGGAGGAACATATTGATATAGTTGGGGTCACTGAGACATGGCTGGACTCCTCACATGACTGGGCTGTCAATCTGCAGGGGTTTACATTGTTTCGCAAAGATAGAATGAACAGAAAATATGGTGGAGTCTGTATGTAAGAAGTGGTATGAAAGTCAGTGTGAACGATGCCATAGTGTGTGATGATTCTGAGGAGGTGGAATCACTGTGGGTAGAATTACAAAAGGAGGGAAATACTGAAAAAATAATACTTGGTGTAATCTACAGACCCCCTAATATCACTGAGGAGATAGAAGGTCGCCTTCATAAACAAATAGAGAGGGCCGCCCGGGCAGGTACAGTGGTAATAATGGGAGATTTTAACTATCCAGATATAGATTGGGGTCGGGGGTTGGCTAAAACTACAAAGGGGCAACAATTCCTTAATTTATTGCAGGATAATTTTATGGGCCAGTTTGTGGAGGACCCAACAAGAAGTGATGCCTTGTTGGATCTGATCATTTCCAACAACGCAGAGCTGGTTGGTAATGTAACTGTGCGGGAAAACCTTGGTAATAGCGACCACAATATAGTTACTTTTGACTTAAAATGTAGAAAACAAAGACAGGCGGGGAAGGCAAAAACATATAACTTTAAAAAGGCAAACTTCCCTGGGCCGAGAGCTGCACTACAGGACATAGACTGGGGGGAGGTGTTCTCAAATACTGATACAGAAGGTAAATGGGACATCTTTAAATCAACTCTAAATAACTATACAGCTAAATATATACCAAAGGGGAACAAATATAAACGATTAATACTAAATCCTACATGGCTGACAATGATGTTAAAAGAGCAATAAACAACAAAAAAAAAATAGCTTCCAAAAAATACAAATCTGATGTGTCAGCTATAACATTTAAACAGTACAAAGAGCTTAATAAAATCTGTAAAAATGTAATAAAAACCGCAAAAATTCAAAATGAGAGACAGGTGGCCAAAGAAAGCAAAACTAATCCTAAATATTTTTTTAGATATATAAATGCAAAAAAAACAAGGACAGAGCATGTAGGACCCCTTAATAATGATAATGGGGAGGTTGTCACGGGCGATCAAGAGAAGGCGGAGCTACTGAATGGGTTCTTTAGTTCTGTATATACTAAGGAAGAAGGAGCTGTCATTGGCCAGGTCAGTGCTGGTAACACATCATGTAATGTACTGAACTGGCTTAATGTAGAAATGGTACATGGTAAGTTAAGTAATATAAATGTAAGCAAATCTCCAGGGCCAGATGGATTGCACCCAAGAGTTCTTAGAGAGGTAAGTTCAGTAATATCTGTACCCCTGTTCATGATATTTAGAGATTCACTGGTGTCTGGTATTGTGCCAAGGGACTGGCGCAAGGCGAATGTGGTGCCAATCTTCAAAAAGGGCTCTAGGTCTTCCCCAGGAAACTATAGACCGGTAAGTTTAACGTGCATTGTGGGTAAATTGTTTGAAGGACTTATAAGGGACTACATATAGGAATACATATGGGATAATTGTATTATAAGTGATAGCCAGGATGGGTTTACTAAGGATAGAAGTTGTCAAACCAATCTAATTTGCTTTTATGAAGAGGTGAGTAGAAGCCTTGACAGAGGAATGGCTGTGGATATAGTGTTTCTGGATTTTGCTAAAGCATTTGATACTGTCCCTCATAGACATCTGACAGGTAAGTTAAGGTCTTTGGGTTTGGAAACTTTAGTTTGTAACTGGATTGAACACGGATCGTACCCAGAGAGTGGTGGTCAATGATTCGTACTCTGATTGATCCCCGGTTATTAGTGGTGTACCCCAAGGTTCAGTACTGGGCCCGCTGTTGTTTAATTTATTTATCAATGATATAGAGGATGGTATTAACAGCTCTGTTTCTAACTTTGCAGATGACACCAAGCTTTGTAGCACGGTACAGTCTATAGAGGATGTGTATAGGTTACAAGATGTCTTGGATAGACTAAGTGTCTGGGCATCCACTTGGCAAATGAGGTTCAATGTGGATAAATGTAAAGTTATGCATCTGGGTACTAATAACCTGCATGCCTCGTATGTCTTAGGGGGGTCAGAGTCACTGGTAGAGAAGGATCTGGGTGTACTTGTAGATCACAGACTTCAGAATAGCATGCAATGTCAGGCTGCTGCTTCTAAGGCCGGCAGAATATTGTCATGTATCAAAAGAGGCATGGACTCGAGGGACAGGGACATAATACTCCCCCTTTATAAAGCATTGGTACAGCCTCACCTGGAATATGCTGTTCAGTTTTGGGCACCAGTCCATAAAAGGGACACATTGGAGCTGGAAAGGGTGCAGAGACGCGCGACTAAACTAATATGGAGCATGGAACATCTTAGCTATGAGGAGCGATTAAAGGAGTTACAATTGTTTAGTCTTGAGAAGAGACGTTTAAGGGTGGATATGATAAATGTATATAAGTATATTAATGGCCCATACAAAAAATATGGAGAAAAACTGTTCCAGGTCAAACCCCCCCAAAGGACGAGGGGGCACTCCCTCCGTCTGGAGAAGAAAAGGTTTAGTCTTAAGGGGCGACACGCCTTCTTTACCATGAGAAATGTGAACTTATGGAACAGTCTACCTCAGGAACTGGTCTCAGCAGGAAAAATGTATAGCTTTAAAACAGGGTTAGATTCATTCCTGGAACAAAATAACATTAATGCTTATGAAGAAATATAAAATCCCATCCCTTTCCCAATATCGCGCCACACCCCTACCCTTCAGTTCCCTGGTTGAACTTGATGGACGTATGTCTTTTTTCAACCGTACTAACTATGTAACTATGTAACTATAAGTGACCCCATTTTGGAAACTACACCCCCGAAAGTATTCCCCTAGACCAAAAGTGAGTACTTTCAGTCCTTTTTGTGTTTTTTCCATAAATGCATCATTTGTGGGACATGTTTTTTGTACAATGCATCTGAAAAGTAGAACATGCGCCCCATATTTTATTACACTGTTTGTCCCGTGTTGAGTAAAACCCCCGCTTAGGCCATATTTGGTTGTATGGTCACATGGTTGGACCCAAAAGGAGAGGAGCACCATTTGGCTTTAAGGATATCATTATACAAATTATAGGCCGCACTTCATCTTGCAAAGCATTCTAGCTGGCAGATCAATACTGCACCCCCAGAAGTGACCCCATTTTCAAAACTACCCCCATTTTCAAAACTACGCCCCCTAATGTATTCACCTAGGGCAAAAGTGAGTACGTTGAGCCCTTATTGTGTGACTATAATTATTTCAAAGTGGAAAAAAATAGCAATAACAGCGTGAAAAAATATGTGGCGCATTTCCTCTATTTCAAAAGCGACTTACCAAAATGATGATAAAGAATTTGTGGGACATCATTTTGGTAAGTCGCTTTTGAAATGGAGGAAATGTGCCACATATTTTATCACACTGTTTATCCCCGGCTGGGCAGTACCCCTACTTAGGCCAAATCTGGTTGCCTGGCTGCCTGGTAGGACAAAGAAGGAGAGGAGCCACCTTTGGCTTTCAGGGCATCATTATATGAATTATAGACCCCACCCCATGCTTGCAAAGGATCGGAGCTGTCAGAATAATTGGTCCTGCCAAGTGTATTGGCTGGACCAGGGACCACTCTGATCAGGGCAGCACCGGTCGAGGGGGGGGGGGCTGCGCCCGCGGATCCGGGACACCTGTCTCAAGCGACCGCAGCTTTTAACACTGAGTGTGCCTTTAAGACGCACTCGGCTACGGTGGCTGACATAACACGAAGAAGCCGGCGGCTCCGTCCAGCCCAGGCTTCCTGTGCGGCAGCGGCTCTGCGGAGGCTGTCAGCCCAGGAAGCAGAGAGAAGAGGAGAGAACAGGAGCTGCGGGGGAACGAGGCAGAGGTGAGTGATTTTTACTATATATGGGGCCATGGGAGGGGGCATTACTTATATGGGGCAAAGGTGAGGGGGACATTACTTATATGGGGGCAAAGTGAGGGGGGCATTACTTATATGAGGGCAAAGTGAGGGGGCATTACTTATATGAGGGCAATGTCAGGGGGGCATTACTTATATGGGGCATTGCTTATTTGGGGGCAATGTGAGGGAGCATTACTTATACTTATATGGGGCAATGTGAGGGGGCATTACTTATATGGGGGCAAAGTGAGGGGGGCATCACTTATAAGTAATGCCCCCCTCACTTTGCACCCATTTAAGTAATGCCCTCCTCACTTTGCCCCCACACATAATAATGCCTCCTCATATGGCCCCCATATATAATAATGCCCCCTCACATGGCCCCCATATAAAGTAATGCCCCCATATGAGTAATGCGCCCTCACATGGCCCCATATATGGGGGCATTGTGAGGGGGCATTAATATATATATATATATATATATATATATATATATATATGTGGGCAATGTGAGGGGGCATTATTATATATGGGGGTCATGTGAGGGGGCATTATTATGTATGGGGGCCATGTGAGGGGGCATTATTATGTATGGGGGCCATGTGAGGGGGCATTATTATGTATGAGGCCATGTGAGGGGGCATTATTATGTATGGGGGCCATGTGAGGGGGCATTATTGTGTATGGGGCCATGTGAGGGGGCATTATTCTGTATGGGGGCCATGTGAGGGGGCATTATTATGTATGGGGGCCATGTCAGGGGGCATTATTATATATGGGGCCATGTGAGGGGGCATTATTATGTATGGGGGCCATGTGAGGGGGCATTATTATGTATGGAGGCCATGTGAGGGGGCATTATTATGTATGGGGGCCATGTGAGGGGGCATTATTGTGTATGGGGCCATGTGAGGGGGCATTATTATGTATGGGGCCATGTCAGGGGGCATTATTATGTATGGGGGCCATGTGAGGGGGCATTGTTATGTATGGGGGCCATGTGAGGGGGCATCATTATGCATGGGGGCAATGTGAGAGGGCATGATTATGTGTGGGGCCATGTGAGGGGACATTATAATCTACGGGGGTAATGTAAGGAGGCATTATTATATATGGGGGCAATGTGAGGGGTCATTACTATAAATGAGGGCAATGTACACGGGCATTATATTGTTTGGGGCAATGTACAGGGGCATTATAATGTATGAGGACAATGTTGGGGCCAAATACTATACAGGGCACAGAAGGGACTACTATATGGGGCAGTGTAATACATATAGGGAGTTTGTATAAAGGTGAGGACTTTGCTGTAGCGAGAATCCTAAAATGTCTGTCTTGCAGATTCGGTGAAGACGAGTTGTGATCGGGAGAAATCTTCATGATGACCCAGGACAGATGGAGAAGAAAGAGAAAAGTGAACGACTCAGATCAGAGAAGACGCTTCTGTGAGTATGTAACTATAATGACTTATATGGTCTGCAGCACCTGTGTACAGCTCATATCTACCTCTATATAGGGGTATTGATCTTTTGTATAGTGATTTTTATTCAATAACAATATAGCAGTGTTAGTCAGTTGTAATGGTAGTGGTCATGGTGAGGCAGAATTATATGTCCCTTGTATTGTGGTGTTATTAGTGATACTGGCCTGTGTATAGTGCCTTTTTATTTACTTACAGTATGGTGGTATTATTTAGTCACTGCAGAAATAATATGGAGTGGTGATATTATTTTATGTTTCTAATCCCGATACTAAAATAAAATATAGCATGTGCCACAGTGAGGGAAGGGGGGGGGGGGCAGACTACAAGCTGTGTAAGGGACCCCAAAATTTCTGATGGAAGCCCTGAGACACTGTGATTGGTTGATGGGGAGATGTGTGCAGTCTCGCTCTGCTCATTGCACTGCTCACTGTTTTGCAGCCTTGGACACAGATTTCTTAAAACCCTACACTCTTATGTATTCAGCCTGGACACATATACATAAGAGTGTAGGGTTTGCTGAAATCTGTGTCCAGGCTGAATACATAAGAGTGTAGGGTTTGAAGAAATATGTGTCCAGGCAGTAAGGCTGCAAAACAGTGAGCAGTGCAGTGAGCAGAGCGAGACTGCACCCCCCCCCCCATCAACCAATCACAGTGTCTCAGCACTCAGCACAGTGACTCAGCACTTTCATCTGCTGTTCGGGACACAGAACGCTTCAAGACACACAATTCTTCACTACACCGGCATTAACTCTTTAGACGCGTGTCTAAAGTGAAAGTAAAAGGTTCCCGGCAGCTCAGTCAGGCTGATCGGGACCATTGCTGTAAAATCGCGCTGTCCCGATCAGCTAGAATGCAACAGGAGGGTGACTTACCTGCCTCCTGCATGTCCGATCGGTGATTGATTGCTGAAATCCAGGCTTGAGCAATCAACCGCCGATAACACTTATCAATGTATTGCAATGCAATGGCAGTGATCAGTGTATTGAATCAATGTACTGCATGTTATAGTCCCCTATGGTGGCTATAACATTGCAAAAAAAAAGTGAAAAAAAGTTAATAAAGATGATTTAACCCCTTCCCTAGAAAACTTTGAATCACCCCCCTTTTCCCATAAAAGAAAAAACCTGTGTGAATAAAAATAAATATAAACATATGTGGTATCAACGCGTGCATAAATATCTGAACTATAAAAATATATAATTGATTAAACCCCATGGTCAATGGCGTACGCGCAAAAAAATTCCAAAGTCCAAAATATTTTTGGTCACTTTTTGTACCATAAAAAAATAAATGAATAAAAAGTGATCAAAAAGTCCAATCGAAACAAAAATGGTACCGATAAAAACTTCAGATCACGGCGCAAAAAATTTGCCCTCATAGTGTCCAGTTTATGGAAAATAAAAAAGTTATAGGGGTCAGAAGAAGACGATTTTAAACGTATACATTTTCCTGCATGTAGTTATGACTTTTTTCAGAAGTAATACAAAATCAAACCTATATATAGGGTATCATTTTAATCGTATGGACCTACAGAATAAAGATAAGATGTCATTTTTACCGGAAAATGTACTGCGTAGAAATGGAAGCCCACAAAATTAACAAAATGGAATTTTTTTTCTTCCATTTTGTCCCACAATGATTTTTTTACCATTTTGCTGTAGATTTTTGAGTAAAATGACCGATGTCATTACAAATTAGAATTGGTGGCTCAAAAAATAGGCCATCATATGGATTTTTAGGTGCAAAATTGAAAGGGTTATGATTTTTAAAAGTTAAGAAGGAAAAAACAAAAGGGCAAAAATGAAAAATCGCCAAAGAGGGAAGGGGTTAAATAGACTATAACATTAAAAAAATAGTTTTTAATGTGCCAGCAGCATGAGGAGACCATATGGTTGCTGAATGACACAGCCTGGAGGAGGCGGAAGCATGAGGAAACCATATAGTGGCAGAATGACAGCCTGGAAGTGGCGGCAGCATGTGAAGACCATATAGTGGCAGAATGGCACAACCTGGAGGTTGCACCAGCATGAGGATACCAAAATGTGGCAGAATGACAAAGCCTGGAGGTGGCATCAGTCTGACAAGACCATCATAGGGCCTCACAATTGAAAAGATTAAATATATATTTTAAAATTTTTATTCAAGATTTTAAATAGATTAACATAAAAAATGTATGTAATGTGCCAGCAGCATGAGGAGACCACATGGCGGCACAATGACACAGCCTGGAGGTGGCACCAGCATGAGGAGACCAAAATGTAGAAGAATGACCAAGCCTGGAGGTGGCAGCAGCCTGACAAGACCATAGGGCCTCACAATTGAAAAGATTAAATATACATTTTAAAATTTTAATTCAAGATTTTAAATAGATTAACATAAAAAGTGTATGTAGACTTCCGGTTCCGGCGCCATGCAGTGAAGACGCATGGAGAGCTAGCTCCCGACCCGCACACCGTTCCACGGCTCTATTTACCCGCAAACACCGAGGCTGCAACCTCTCTGGCCAAGACTACGGGTGGCTAGCTCTATGGACAAGTTCCTGCTGCCTGGACAGATTCCAAGAAACGGAGGCAGAAACCCGGGGGCTCCCGCGGCAGCACGCGCACCATGGCGGCTTCCCCCCCCTCCAGCCGCGCTACTTCCCCGTCCCCTTCTGAAACGGGGTCTATGGATGGGGGCGAAGACTTTGACATCCCACAGCTGGACTATGCCAGATTGGCGACTGAAGTGGCTAAATCGATTGCCCCTAAAGTGCAGGAAGCCATCATTGCCACTATCCAGACGACGCTGGCCCAATTGCAAAAGCAAGCAGCACAGCATGAGACCCGCATGGCGCAGATTGAAGACCGGGTGGGCTCTTCTGAAGACACCACCTCTAACGCAGTGAGCAGAGTTCTCACTCTAGAGACCGAATGTAAAAGACTTAGTGACAAGGTCGAGGATCTGGAAAACAGGTCCAGACGGAGCAACCTGCGGATCGTAGGGCTTCCTGAGATGGTCCCATCCAGTGACCTGGGCTATATCTGCGAAATTGCTTTACCGAAGGCTCTGGGCTTGCCGCGGCCCTGCAAGGTGGAGAGAGCCCACCGTCTTGGCCCTGACCTGTGCGCCGCTCGCGAGCATTCTACACAGCCGGGACTTGACAACAGACCCCGACCCCGTCAGGTAATTGTCAAATACCTGGATTTCACGGACAAGGTCGCCATACTGCGAGCATTCCGCTCAAGGAAGGGTCCTTTGATATTTGATGGCGCGAGGCTTTTGATCTTTGGCGATTTCTCAGCGGAGGTCTCTAAACGGCGCAAACTATATGCCCCTACCTGCACCGCTCTACATCGCAAGGGTATGCGGTTTGCTCTCCTCTACCCGGCCCTATTGAAGGTCTTCTACCCGGACGGCACGCAATCTACCTACCAGACCCCTGAGGAAGCATCGACGGCTCTCCGGGCGTTTCTTCACTCCTCGACTCGCACACCATCTTCCCCGCCAGGGAATGGTGGACACCAACTGCGACTGCCACCTGACCCTCTTCGCCTGGATCGCATCGATGCCCCGGACCCTCAGACGACTCGGGCCCCTGAGGAGGACTCATGGCAACGCTCGCAACATTCCCGGGATTGGCAGCTCTCTCCGAGAGGCAGTAGGAACAGGGGACCAGCACTGCCTGATCAAGGTTGAACTGACGCACATTACCGGGACTGTACGGTACTTTTCCACTGTCTGAGTTGTCCTTTTTCTTTGGAACTTTTACTGAGGGTTGTGGACATGTTCCTCTGATTGGGGCCTATACTACCGGTTGATTTTACCCCTGGAGTCCTTTGGTCTGTCACACTGGACACTGGTTCGAAAGTTGCGGGAGGGGGGAGAGTTGGGGAGGGATGGGGGGAAGGTGGCCTTCTTTGTATGATCTTATGCTTTATTTCCTTACCTGGTTGTTTTATGGTTATGTTTAGGGGAGTGGGAGTCGAGGGAGGGGGGGGAGAGGTTGGGGGAGGGGGGGGGGAAAGGGGAGGGGGGAAGGAAAAAAAAATTATGACACATTTACCCTCTTGCTTATTCTGCACTCTGCGGTTACTATATGGGGTTGGTTGAGGGCTTTTATCTTATACCTTGCTTACTGAGCTGGGAACAGGACTTCCAGACTGGGGGCGTTTAGTGTACATGTACTGGTTCAGACGGGAAGGAAGGGGCCACTGGGAGGTACCCCCCATACCTCCCAGTGGCCCCTTCCTTCCCCTGCCCTACACCCTTCTGTTTGACACATTGCATGCTCCTTCATGGGATGTTTATTGTAACGGTAAGGGTGGTCTCCTCGGGGCATAACTCAAGAGGGATTTGGAGGTTTGGGGATGACAGCCGTCATTTTACTGCCGTGGTTCAGATGGGTGGATATCCATTTCCTACTTGTATACCTTTCCACAGGGGGGAGGAGGCCAGGCTCTCCGGTGGGTCTCTTTTGTATGGGAATAGAGGAAGTCTAATAGGCAGGGAGAATCCAAGAAGGAGTGGTTTATTCCTGGTGTCTGCGAAAGTTTGATCCCCTTATTGCGGGGTAGTTGGGGTGAGGGGGGGAGGAGGAGGGTCAGGCTTGTTTTAGTAGTTTAGTTTCTTATTTGGGTTTTTATTTCTTTTCCTACAGCTCTCTAAGTATACTAGAAATGCGCATTGTTACTTGGAATGTAAAGGGTCTTAGATCCCCTCAGAAGCGAAGCATGGTCCTACGGCACCTTAAAAGAATGTCTGTTGATATTGCCCTTCTCCAGGAGACACATCTTGACAAATCTGACTATTTCCGTATGTGCAAATGGTGGGTAGGGAGAGTGGAAGGCTCACCAGCGGTGAACCACAAAGCGGGGGTTTTGATATTATTTCACAAGGCCTTTCAAGGGGAGGTGTTACGGGTTTCCAATGACGAAGAGGGACGCATTTGCTCTGCTACTATCAGGACAGCTTCGGCAGATATTGACGTTGTTAATGTTTATGGTCCGAACCATGATACTTCCTCTTTTCTAGACAGTTTAGAACGACGACTGGACACTAGCGCTGTGTCATTGAAGGTGGTGGCTGGTGCCTTTAATGCGGTGATGCATGACCTGGAGGACCGACGTAGCAACCGACCACACCCTCCTATACGACGATCAGGTGACTCTCTTTTGACTGGGTGGGCGACCCGGACTGCTCTCATGGACGCATGGCGAGTGCTGCACCCCGAGGCGAGGGAGTTTAGTCATTACTCCCACGCACAGGACTCGTGGTCCAGGATTGATTACTGCTTTCTGTCTGGCTCGTTGCTCCCAAAGGTGCAGCGCTTGACCATGGAGGACATGGTGATATCTGATCATTCCCCTATTTCATTGCACTTGACTGACTTTACTCCCCGGGGCACTGATTTTATATGGAGGTTCCCTTCCGGATTAGCTAGGGATGAGCAGTTCCAATCCCTGCTTAAGGGATGGTGGCTTGAGTATGCTGCTGACAATGCGGCACACGCTTCTTCCCCCCAATTGTACTGGGATGCGGCGAAGGCTGTCTTGAGGGGTAGGGTTTTGGCCTATACGGCTACGTTCAAACGCAAAGTACATGCTCAGATTGCTGCTCTTGGGACTGCCCTTAGATCAGCCTATACTGCCTTTGTTGCATCTCCATCTCCAGTCACTAAAGAAGTCTGGCAAGCGGCTAAACTGGCCTATGGCACGTGGCTCGAAAAGAGAGACAACCTTCATAGGAACCAGTTTGAGGCGTCACTATTCCGACACGGTAACAAACCTGGCCGACTGTTGGCCAGGTTTGCAAAGGGTGCGATGCCTCGATCTCAGATTCCAGTATTGAAGGATCATTGTGGCACGTTGCACAGGGATCCTAAAATAATTTCGGATATCCTGCGCTCGTACTATAATGATCTCTACACGCGGGAGCCCTCACCTGCTCCAACGTCTAGAGATTGGTTAGGGATGGCAAACCTGCCTACTCTTTCTGCTGATGAACTCTCTCACTTAAATGCTCCTATCACAACTGATGACTTGCACTCAGCAATCAAAGGGCTGGTGGCTGGGAAAGCGCCGGGACCTGATGGGTTCACCAGCGACTTCTATAAGATTCTAAAAGGGGAGATAACTGCTCCTCTGTTGTCCCTATTTAATTCATACCTACAGGGCGCCCCTATCCCGCAGACAATGAACACGGCGTACAAGTGTTGCCGAAGCCCGGAAAGGACTGGTCATCCCCAGATGGCTATCGCCCGATATCCCTAATCAATATTGATTTGAAGCTTGCTTCAAAAATTCTGGCTGACAGATTGGCACTGATCCTAACCAGGATCATCTCGCCACTCCAGGTAGGATTTGTTAAAGGTAGATCGGCAGTGAGCAATATTCGCAAGGTTATCTCTGTCCTTGACGAAATACATCTTCGCCCGGCTGCCCACCCCTCTCCAGCTCTGCTATCTATTGACGCGGAAAAGGCCTTTGACCATGTACGCTTGGAGTGGATGTGATCAGTCTTGGCGAGGATGGGATTTGAAGGTCCTTTTCTGGCATACTTACGCTCGCTATATTCCTCCCCGATTGCTAGGATTGCCACTCCAGGGTTTTTATCCTCGCCCTTCTCCCCACATAAAGGTACCAGACAGGGGTGCCCCCTTTCCCCGTTACTTTTTAACCTGGTCATTGAACCTCTCTCCAGAGTGCTTTCTTCAGTGGAAGGTATTGGGGGTGTTAAAATAGGAGGACAGGAGCTCACCCATGCCCTTTTTGCTGACGACATGCTTCTTTTCCTAGACGTCCCTAAAGAATCCCTAACGCTCATCTTTGATCTATTATCTGACTTCGGGACCGCATCCGGTTACAAGGTCAATATCTCCAAAAGTGTACTGCTTGATCTGGCTCCTAATCAGTGCGCTCTCAGGGAGGCTGATCTCCCTTTACCCATATCATTGTCCACGGATTCTATTAAATATTTGGGTCTGAAAGTGGGCAGGACGGCCTCCTCTCTGTACTCCTTAAATTTTCCCCCATTGATTCAAAAAGTGGTTGCTGAGTTGAGACGGTGGGAATCGCTGCCTCTTCCTTTATTAGCCCGAAGCCATTTACTCAAAATGTTGAGTTTTTCGAAATTATTGTATCCCCTACAGACGATTCCTGTCTTACTACCTCATCGCGATGTCACCTTGCTCAACTCGGCATTCACTAGATTCCTGTGGGCCGGTGGACGACCCTGTATAGCCTCAACCTGCCGGATATCAGGCATTACAATGTGGCCTGCTTATTCAGACATAGCATTGACTGGCTCAGACAGGGGACCCAGTTTTCTAACACGACCATCGAGGCCGCTCTATTGGGACCCTGGAATCTCAGTGCCCTATTACATACCAAATTTGGGGCGCTGCCTCGTCCCATTAAACATAGCGTCATTTTACGGGACACAATTGCCGCCTGGAAAATAGGCCGGGCTGCAATGAATCTTCCCTTTTCTTTAAGCAAACATATGTCGCTATGGGGACACCCAGAATTTTTGCAAGGGATGGACAATAGTATGTACCATAGATGGAGGGAGGTTGGTATTCTCAATGCTGGACATTTGTTCCATGCCTCAGAACCACGACTGCTCACTTTTGAGGAACTAATGACTGCTTATGGGCTGCCTGGTAGTCACTTCCTTCCCCATTGTCAGATCAAGAATTTCCTTTTTTCTAGACTACGAGACTTCACACGAGAACACTCCCACACCTCTTTTGACGACTTTATCTCCTCTGATAGGGCGCACCACTCGCTGTCTACCTTATACAGATACCTTAATAGAAAGGGTGCCGAAGCGCTACATGATTCTTTGTTTCGATACTGGGAAACTAAATTGGGTGAACGATCTCTCACACTACCGATCCTGGAGGGGTGGTCCGGGGTGTGCAAGGCAGTGGTGTGCGAGACCTGGAGAGAAACGCAATACCGAATCATGCATCATGCCACATAGGATTCTCTTTTCCGCGCACGCCGGACCACCCTGATAGGATCGATCATTGTCCCAAATGCGGAGAATATAAGACGGACCTTCTTCATGGTCTACTTACTTGCCCACGCTCACAAGACTTCTGGGGGGACTTGGTCTCGTTGTTAAATAGGAAACTGAACTTATCCCTCACGTTAGACACTAAACTCATAGTATTACATATAGCTCCTGACGACATGACCATTCCGCTGCTTATTCATATGCTGTTGTTGGTGGCGAAGAGATGTTTACTGTCACACTGGTTGACGCAGGACGTGCCCACAATCTCAGAGGTTTTCTTACAGATAAAAAAGTACTTATTTTTTGATGTCACAGAGTTGGGGAGGACTAAGGACAAATCGGCCAAGGGTTTCTTTAAAAAGTGGAGGACGTTTATGACAATCTTCCTCACTGACAATGAGATAAGACGGATCATGGTGGTGTTCCGGGACACAACTTGGTACCTCAACAGGGAGACAGCAGGTACCTTGGGGAGACTCAAGGTCCACTAATGTAGGGAGTGAGACAGGGTGGGGCCACTGTTTGTTGCACTGAAATGGAGGTGGGATGCCTGGATGGACCATGCTTCGTACTGGGGGGAATGGTTGATGCCTGCATACTTCAAACTTCATCTTGTTTACACTTCCTATTACTGGAGGGAATTCTGTTGTTTATGGGGGAGGGTTGGGGTTATTTTATGAGGCTTGCAAAGAACGTATAATGTGTGCTCTAATATTATTGTTTGATTGCCTCGGACACTGTCCGAGTGTTGTTGGAAAATGTGGAAATTTAATAAAAATATGTTTAAAAAAAAAAAAGTGCATGTAATGTGCCAGCAGCATGAGGAGACCACATGGAGGCACAATGAAACTACCTGGAGGTGGCACCAGCACGAGTAGACCAAAATGTGGCAGAATGACAAAGCCTGGAGGTGACAGCAGCAGGCTACCACCTTGCTGACTCAACTGCTGCCTCAAGTGCAACCTGCCGCCCTCTTCTCCTGAGAATTAGTGATGAGCGGCATATGCCATATTCAAATTCACGATATTTTGCGAATATATGAATGAATATTTGTCCTATATTGGCGAAATTCTCATATTCAATATATTTGCGGTTATTTTTGCATGCGGATAACTATCTACCTAACTATCTAGATTATCTCTCTGTCCATCCATCGGTCCATCAATCTATCTATCTCCTAATATTCTTTAGTGATGATATTCGCGAATACTAGGATATTCGCATATTCTCATATTTGCGAAAATTTGCTCTCCAGTCTAATAGAGTAAATAGTATAGGAGCCTTCTTTAGACCACAAGCTGGAAGCAGGAAGGGATGTGATCACTGTGATGTGTTCTGTGGGGAAAAAAAATTACGAATATTCGCAATTGCGAAAATATAGTGCTATATTTGCTAATATGCGACATTCGCAATAAATATTCGAGTTGTGAATATTCGCGCTCAATACTACTGATGATGATGAAGCCCCTTTTGCACCCAGCTTCCAAATGTGATCGGCTTCATCATCATTGAGTTGCGAGACCGGACGAAGCACACTGTTGTGCAAAATACCGGTATAGTCTCTGAGAGCTTCCTGCTACATGCAGCACCTGTAATCCCGGATCTCCGGACACGACGGCCGATACTGTGCGGTGAGTGCAGATGTTCTTTTCTTCTGTTGTTCATCATTGAGTTGTGTCTGCACGTCACTGATGTCCTCCTCAGGTTCCTCAACAGTGTCTGCTTCAGGGGCCTGAACACTCCCAACACCACCTACCACACCACTCTCCTCATCACTACTTGCCCGCCTAGCGAAGGAAGCGGCGGATATCTCCTCCACTTCTTGGCTGGGCAGTAGCTGCTGACTGTCCTCTATTAGATCGTCCTGACTAAAAAGTGGAGCTGAACCCACAGCATAAGATACTTCTGTGGGGGAGGGAACAGCATAGGACAGAGGCAATTGGAGGACATGGACTGCTCCCGGGCCATGCCAACTGAGTGTTGTGTCTGAGAAACCCACTGACTATTGACTGGGGGTGTCAGATGTCACTTTTGATTAAGTGGATGACCGAGTTAACTAGTCAATGACGACAGATGGGTTGTTGGTCGAGACACGACCGCTTGCTGATACAGGGAGCTCAGGCCTCGCGCTGCAACTCCTGCTGCCACTCGCCCCTAGTCTGCTGCGACCTCTGCCTGCGCCTGATGAAATTAGGCCTCTGCCACTCCTCTGTGCATGTCCTGGCACTTCTCTGCCTGACATACTTAGTGCGTATATGAGGTGAGGACAATACACTACACTACGCTTAAAACAGTATTTGTCTAGATCAGCAGTAGGTGTGTACTTTTGGCTTACCTGTCACAGTGACTAGGCCCTTAGGACTATAACAGGAACAAAATGGTACACCACGTAGATGTACGTACGTGGTATGCACTTATGAGGGGAGTACAATACGCTTCATTACACTTAAAACAGTATTTGTCTTGATCAGCAGCAGGTGTGTACTTTTGGCTGGCCTTTCACAGTAACTAGGCCCTTAAGAGTATGGGGTACTCCGGTGGAAAACATTTTTTTTAAATCAACTGGTGCCAGAAAGTTAAACAGATTTGTAAATGACTTCTATTAAAAAAATGTTTACCCTCCCAGTACTTTTTAGCAGCTGTATGCTACAGAGGAAATTCTTTTCTTTTTGAATTTCTTTTTTGTCTTGTCCACAGTGCTCTCTGCTGACACCTGATGCCCGTATCAGGAACTGTCCAGAGCAGGAGAAAATCCCCATTGCAAACCTATGCTGCTTTGGACAGTTCCTGACATGGACAGAGGTGTCAGCAGAGAGCACTGTGGACAAGACAAAAAAAGAAATTCAAAAAGAAAGTAATTTCCTCTGTAGCATACAGATGCTAAAACGTATTGGAAGGGTAAAATTTTAAGTCATTTACAAATCTGTTTAACTGTCTGGCACCAGTTGATTTAAAAAAAAAATGTTTTCCACCGGACTACCCCTTTAACAGGAACAAAATTGTACACCACCTATGTACGCACCGGTTACACTTATTAGTGGACAATGCACTCCGCTAAGCAACCTGTATTAAGCACTAATAGCAGGCGATTATGGCTTTTAGTGCTCTGCTCACCCTAACTGGCTGGCTACCATTAGCTTTTCAGTTGTTGTACACACCAGTGCTGCAGCACACAGTTGCTGTGTAGTACACCCAAAATTGCACTTTCTCTCTCAATCTCTCTCCCTTCCCTATCAGTGCTTCTAGGCTGGGTTTGGGCTTGAAGTGAATCACTGCAGTAAAAATGCTATTCTGTGCAACACACACTGTCTCCCTCTCTCTGCAATACAATGCTGAAGTGACTGGCCTCAAGATGGCTGCTGATTAAAGAGGGCTGCGACATCACAGGGGTGGCTAGCTGCTGATAGGCTGAATATGATTCAGGATTATCCCACCTACCCATCTTCCCGCCTTCCCAGAGTTCCTCGCCCCATGTCCTGACATGTGGAGCCTCTATCTTAGATGCCCTGGAGTCTGGACCGCACTAAATGGAGTTAAATGAAGCAATTCGTGTGATCGAATCATGGCGATATTAGGATTCATTGCTAAACAAATTTTTCCCAAAAATAGTAACCAATTCGGAATCGTCAGATTCCATTCACTCATCCCTAGTCACCTATATGGGCAAAATATACAATAAACCATTCATAGAAAACAAGGCCATATTTTTCTCTGATAAACAAGACACAAGCATTCATCCGTCATCCAGGACTACTTGTTGTGGCACCTTAAATATCCATGGGGCTTGCTGATAAGCATATGGATAGGTGCTCTTAAAACAACTTAGGCAACATGATTTCCCCAATAATAATAATTTTAAATGAAAAAATATATATATTCCAAATCAGAAAATAGAAACAGATTGGAAAAACAACATATTTCAATATCTGAAATATATCTGATCTGATAAGTAAAACCACAATCTAGATGTTACAATTACTTAAACATTACCTTCCATTCCTCTGTAAGTGCAGGTAGATTACCTTTGTCTAACCACTCGTCTGATTATTCAAAAATAACAGGTTTTCTTTGTTAAGTTCTTGGTAAAATGTTTAGATATCATTGACCTTAGCTGGGTTGCAAGGGTTCATCCTATTCTGATCTCTGATAAAAGGCCCTTAGCAAATTTTGCCAGAAGTCTGGCAGCCTAATATCAGAAATAAAACAACGTTCTGTGGACATTTCTAACCAAAGTTCATATTCTTGTTTTGTAGTGTACTGTGTTGTTTTTCTTATTGTACTGTTGGGGTATGTTGAAACATAGCGTAGGCTTGTCTAGGGCTGGCACTAAACTCCTTTATTTTATAGTGGAATAATTTTTTTTTTTAACGTTTATGACTTAATTTGTCCTCTCAGGACAGTTTTGGCTGTATCGCAAAGTACCTGTGGGTTATCTGTATGGGTTTCACTGTTTAACCCCTTAAAGGGTAGCTCCCACCATCCTATTTTTTATTTTTTTCGCTAGCCCGCCCCCCCCCCCCCCCGCTACGGCACTAGCCCGTTCCCTCCTCCCCCCTCCCTGCATACCCCATTCCCTCATTACACTTGCAGTTACTGCAGAGTCCGGCAGCGGGCGTGCAGGGACAGCGGCGGCAACGAGGCGGCGGCGGCGATGTGCGCGAGGAGTGGCCTCCCAGCCAGTGGCCGGGGAGCCAATGCGCTCGCTCCCGCCTGTCTGATTGACAGGCAGGGAGCGAGTGCAGCCTAACTGAAAAAGGACTGATTGCCACTCCAAAATCAGTCCTTTTTCAGTAGCCGGTTTTTAAATGTAAATTAAACCTTTTTAATGAAAAAAATAAAATAAAAGTATATCAGAGATATGTTGTAGTACATAAGTACTGCAACATATCAAAAAACAAAGTTGGTGACAGTGCCCATTTAAGGACTAGGCCCATTTTGGCCTTAAGGACCAGACCAATTTTATTTTAGCATTTTCGCTTTTTCCTCCTCGCCTTCTAAAAATCATAACTCTCACATATTTCCATCCACAGACCCATATGAGGGCTTGTTTTTGGCGTCACCAATTGTACTTTGTAATTACATTACTTATTTTACCATAAAATGTACGGCGCAACCAAACAAATATTATTTATGTGGGAAAATTGAAAAGAAAACTGCAATGTAGCAAATTTTTGAAGGTTTTGTTTTCACGCTATACATTTTCCGGTAAAAATGACATGTTTTCTTTATTCTGTGGGTCAATATGATTAAAATAATACCCATGATTATATTCTTTTCTATAATTGTAACGCTTGATCTCAGACCAGAGCAGAAGACCCCGGGAGACGGCCGGAGCAAGGTGAGGGGACCTCCGGCTGCCATGCTGGATGATCGGATCCCAGCGGCAGCGCCGTGGGCGACCCGATCATCCATTCAAAGTACCACAATGCTGCAGATGCCGTGATCTGTATTGATCACGGCATAGGAGGGGTTAATGGCGGACATCCGCGTGATCACGGATGTCCGCCATTACCGGCGGGTCCCTGGATGCTGATAGCAGCCGGGACCTGCCGGGCATGATGCGAGCACCGCTACGGTGCTCGCGATCATGTCAGTGCGTAAATGTACGTCATGGTGCGTTAAGTACCACGTCACCATGACGTACATTTACATCCATTGTCGTTAAGGGGTTAATGCATACTTTAGCCACCAGCCTCTAAAATGAATTTGTACATGTTTGTCTATTGCTAAATATATTCGGAATCTTCGTATATAGTCTGAGCTCTATGGGAAGGTGTCTGCTAGACCTAAACTGAAGGGGTTATCTAAAAGAATGAAAAAACTGTGCGTCTCTTGTCTTTAGCTCTGTGTGGTATTGCAGCTTAGTTGCAATGAAGTTAATGGATCTAATTTGTAATACTTCACAAACTCAGGACAGGTGTGACTCTGTTTTTGCAAAAAAACAGATACTTTTTTCTAATCCCTGACAACCCCTAAAATCTGAAATCATCACTAACTCCAACAACATGTTTACTTATTCTATATTCAAGTTGATGGGTGAGATAACTTTCGGCCAACAGTTATTGGAAATGTTTCAGACCTTCAGACCTGTAGTAGAGAGCAGAGGAGGTTAACTCTGTCTCTTTGCCTCTGTTTCTTCTCTTGTCATCCTCATGGCACAGCACTGCATTAAAGGGGTTGTTCTACCATAGAAGAAAATACTTCTTACATACTCTCCCTCTGCTTCCAGTGAGCATGCAGACATAGCAAT
The DNA here is from genome assembly GCF_029499605.1 of Hyla sarda. Taxonomy (NCBI): domain Eukaryota; kingdom Metazoa; phylum Chordata; class Amphibia; order Anura; family Hylidae; genus Hyla; species Hyla sarda. Next base: position 35,290,492 of record NC_079201.1, on the reverse strand, counting down.
AAGCATTGTGCGGCCATTGGCTACAGCATGCACGCCTGATTTTGCCCACATTAACCCCTTAAGGACCAAGCCCATTTTAACCTTAAGGACCAGGCCAATTTTTTTTTTTTTGCGTTTTCATTTTTTCCTCCTCGTCTTCTAAAATCCATATAAAAACAAGCAATCTCCAGGTAGCAGAGCGGGATCAATGGAAGCGCTGAGACCAGATAAGAAGTTAAAAGGATTTAATTCCCATAATGCAACGCGTTTCACGGTCACCCGCTTCCTCATGCATGTGAATTAAATCCTTTTAACTTCTTATCTGGTCTCAGCGCTTCCATTGATCCCGCTCTGCTACCTGGAGATTGCTTGTTTTTATCGTGATTCTATTTCAGTGGGACGAAGATGCAGAGACCCTTTGATGATACGCCCTGTTCCATTGTTGTACTTGGTTGGAGTACAACTTCATGTGGTAAGCGCAATTCACACTTAGCGTTACCAACTCACCTTTGGTGTTACACTACTGAGCGCATCCGTTTGTGCTTTTTTATTTCAGTTTTCTAAAATCCATAACTCTTTTATATTTCCATCTACAGACCCATATAAGGGCTTTTTTTTGCGTGACCAATTGTACTCTGTAAGGAAACCTCTCATTTTACCATAAAATGTACGGCGAACCCCCCCCCCCCCAAACATTTTTTTTAGGGAGGAAGTTTAAATGAAAACCACAATTTTGCACATTTTGGAGGGTTTTGTTTTCACACGATTAAAATGATACCCATGGCTAGATACTTTTATATTTGTGTACCGCTTAAAAAATATCTAAAACTTATTGCACAAAATCAGTAATCTAAAATCACCCTGTTTTGACCACCTATAACTTTTTCATTTTTCCGTATATATAACTGCCTCTAAAGCTAATTTTTTGCGCCCTCATCTTTATTTTTTATCGATACCACATTTGCATATATAAAACTTTTAGATCATTTTTTATACATTTTTTTAAATAAAATGTGACAAAAAAGCAGCATTTTTACATTCATTTTTTTATGTTTACGCCATTCACCGTACGGGGTCATTAACATTATATTTTGATAGTTCAGACATTTACACACGCCGTGATACCAAATATGTTTATTAAAAAAGATTACGCTGACAATTTTAATTTTTATTTTTACGCTGACAATTTTTATTTTTATTGGGGGAGGGGATTTTTCACTTTTTCTAAAACTTTTTATTTTTACATTTTTCAACTTCTTTTTTACACTCTTTATGTCCCCATAGGGGACTATCTATATCAATCATTTGATGATATGCATAGGACATAGCACATAGCACCGATCAGTATTATCAGTGATCGTCTGCTCGATCTCAGACCAGAGCAGAAGACCTCGGGAGACGGCTGGAGCCAGGTCAGGGGACCTCCGGCCGCCATGCTGGATGATCGGACCACCGTGGCAGTGCTGCGGGCGATCCGATCATCCATTCAAAGTACCACACTGCTGCAGATGACATGATATGTATTGATCACGGCATCTGAGGGTTTAATGGCGGACATCTGCGCGATCGCTGATGTCGGCCATTACTGGCGGGTCCTGCCCTGTATGAAGCGAGCACCGTTCCGATGCTCGCGGTCATATACAGGACGTAAATGTACGTCCTGGTGCGCGAAGTCCCGCCAAACATACATTTACGTCCGTGGTCGTTAAGGGGTTAAAGGGGTTAAAGGGGTTATCCAGCCAAAGACACCTCATCAAGATGTCTGATCGCCTCTGATCCCCTCGTGATGTCATGCCACGCACCCTCCATTCATGACGTATGGCTTGCAGCACATCACCCGAGGACACAGTGATGGTGAGAACAATGTGTTATTTATTAGGTAAGTATACAAGACAGTTTTGTGGACTGTCCACAAAACTGTCTTGTATACTTACCTAATAAATGACACATTGTTCCCACCATCACTGTGTCCTCAGGTAATGCGCTGCAAGCCATAAGTCAAAAGAATTTTTTTTATGGTAAAAGGGGAACCCTGCCAGGCCATCCTTATCCAGATTGTCTACCGATGAATGCCAGGTGACGGATTGCATAAACGCAGTGTGAACTCACTCTTACTTGTCAAAACTGCTTCTAAAGATATTCACATTTACAATGCATGCCCCATGTACAGGCAATAATACTTATTAATTCCTTGACAGGGGAAATTTTTAAGTGTTTGTTGGGGGGGGGGGGGGGGGAGGGGAGTGATTGGAGACCAGAAACTGTATGAACAGAAAAACCTTCCCCAGACTCACCAGAAACACCTTTTTCAGATTTAGATACCTCCTGCCAATCCCATCCAATAAGCACAGAACAGTCCTGTTATGTGTTTAACAGCTGACTGGTGGTGGGTCACAATTTAATTAAAAAGTTTATCGGTAACAACCAGCTCAGTAAGCAGTGCCATGAACCTCCATAGAACATAGCCAGGAAGCAATATGTCGATCACCACCCATGTCACTGCAAGTCTGCCTTCTCAACTGACCAATATCTTAAAGGGGTTCTCCACCACTAGAAATCTTATTCCCTACCCAAAGGATAGGGGATACGAAGTCTAATTGCGGCCCTCTAATGTCTATGGGAGAGGATGTGACCACTGAAGTTGATAGGGGATAAGATGTCAAGAGGTGTAGTATCCCTTTTTTTATTTAGCACACATAAGCAAAAACCAACAAATTACTCCAGAACACCACTTCATAACCCCACCTCAAGTTGCAGCTGGGAATAAAATGTGTGATATATATATATATATATATATATATATATATATATATATATATATACACCATTGGTCGTAAATGTTGGCACCCCTGAAATCTTTTAAGAAATTAAAGTATTTCTCACAGAAAAGGATTGCAGTAACACATGTTTTGCTATACACCTGTTTATTCCCTTTGTGTGTATTGGAACTAAACCAAAAAAGGGAGGAAAAAAAGCAAATTGGAATAATGTCACACCAAACGCCAAAAATGGTCTGGACAAAATTATTGGCACCCTTAGAGCGTCATAATTTTTAACCCCCCAGCCTACTATAATGTTGTTCCTGATGACCATAAAGTGACTGCAGCCATACCTTTATTGCTGCTCTTCCTTCTTTTATAACTTATAATATCCTTTTATTCAGCGGTCAGGCGCAGTTGGATAGGCAAGCCGTCCGGCTCTGATATTCAACAAAAAAACAATGACTGTTGTTGTCCTCTTCAGTTCCCGGCGACCAGGTTGAGCAGATACTAGAGGCAGAGAGGTTGTTCTTTCCCTGCCTCTAGTACAGCACATGTGCACTGAGCGCATAGACAGTGGGAGTGAGCGAGCGCTCGCTCTGTCAATTCAGGGCAACGGCGCACATGTCTGAGAGGGGCGTATGTGCACTGGATTCGTTGTGGACCACTGTGTCTTAGCGCTGAAAGAGAGGATAGGCGTGGCGGAGACCCCAAGCCATGCATATCCGACTGTGCCTTACCACTGAATAAAAGGATTTTATAAGTTATAAAAGAAGGAAGAGCAGCGATAAAGATATGGCTGCATTCACTTTATGGTCATCAGGAACAACATTATAGTAGTCTGGTGGGTTAAAAAAAATTATGACAGTTGCGCTTTAACTTAATATTTGGTTGCAAACCCTTTGGAAAAAACAACTAAATCCAGTCGCTTCCTATAACCATCAATAAGCTTCTTATACCTCTCAGCCGGAATGTTGAACAGTGGTTGAACAGTGGTTGAACAGTTTGCAAACTGCTTCAGGTCTCTTATTGGAAGGGCGCCTTTTCCCAACAGCAATTTTAAGATCTCTCCACAGGTTTTCATTGGGATTTAGATCTGGACTCATTGCTGGCCACTTCAGAACTCTCCAGCGCTTTGTTGCCATTCATTTCTTGGTGCTTTTAAATGTATATTTGGGGTCAATGTCCTGCTGGAAAACCCAAGATCTCAGACACAAACCCAACTTTCTGACACTGGGCTGTACATTGTGACCCAAAATCCTTTGGTGATCCTCATATTTCATGATGCCTTGCACACATTCAAGGCACCCAGTGCAAGAGGCAACAAAACAACCCCAAAACATCATTGAACCTCCACCATATTTCCCTGTAGGTACTGTGTTATTTTCTTTGTAGGCCTCATTCCATTTTCAGTAAACAGTAGAATGATGGGCTTTACCAAAAAGCTCTATCTGGGTCTCATCTATCCACAAGGTGTTTTCCCAGAAGGATTTTGGCTTACTCAAGTTAATTTTGGCAAAATGTAGTCTTGCTTTTTTTTTTGTCTCTGTGTCAGCAGTGGGGTCCTCCTGGGTCTCCTGCCATAGCGTTTCATTTCATTTAAATGTCGACGGATAGTTCGCGCTGACACGGTTGCTCCCTGAGCCTGCAGGACAGCTTGAATATCTTTGGAACTTGTTTGGGGCTGCTTATCCACCATCCAGACTATCCTGGGTTGACACCTTTCATAAATTTTCTCTTCCGTCCACGCCCAGGGAGATTAGCTACAGTGCCATGGGTTGCAAACTTCTTGATAATGTTGCACACTGTGGACAAAGGCAAATCTAGATCTTTGGAGATGGACTTGTAACCTTGAGATTGTTAATATTTTCCCACAATTTTGGTTCTCTTCTCCTCTTTCTGTTGTCCATGCTAAGTGTGGCACACACATGCAAAGACTAAGTGAACTTCTCTCCTTTATATCTGCTTTCAGGTGTGATTTTTATATTATTGCCCATACCTGTTACTTGCCTCAGGTAAGTTTAAAGGAGCATCACATGCTTGAAACAATCTTATTTTTCCACAATTTGTGTAGCAAACATTTACGGCCATGACTGTGTATATATTCGGCTGCCCACTGACAGCCTTTCTCAAGCTTGAGAAAGGCTGCAAGTAGGCAGCCGAAATGTTGCTATGCCATCAGGCTTATAACTTTCACTGTTACTTCACGTATCTTGGAGTGCTGCAGAATTCTTTACTATTGGATTTTGACCCGTAACCTAGGACAACGACCTGCTGGCACCCACCATTATTTTCTAATCTGGTTATGCTGCTCCATCTTTCCCTATTATACACCATTTGAATTAAAACACAACATGTTTATAAAACTTTTCTTTACTTTACAGGCTTATTAGTGGAAGCTGTCTAATAGACGGAGTCCATTACTACACCAGGGCTTAGCGGTAGCCACAAAAACAGCTAGCGCTAACCCCCAATTATTACCCCAGTACCCACTGCCACAGGGCTGGTACCAGCAGGCCTGGAGCGTCAAAAATGGCATTCCTGGGCCTAGGCGGTAACAGGCCTGGTTATTTAGGCTGGGGAGGGCCAGTAACAATGGCCCTCATCCACCCTAGTAACGTCAGGCTGTTACTTGGTTGGTATCGTGCTGAGAATAAAAATAGGCAAACCCCACATGTTTTTTGCGGAAATAATTAAAAATAAAAACTCATAGGGTTCCCCCTGTTTTATTCTATGCCAGATACCAACCAAATAGCAAAAACTTTTATTTAAAAAAAAACTCCCCCCCACAAGCCATTTTATTAACATTAAACAAAAAAAAACCACTGGTCATTTACCTAGTCCACCGAATCCGAAGTAGTCCACAGGATTTATGGATCTGAAATGAGAAGGAAAAAAACACAGAAAATAGGTTAGTACATTTATACCTGCCTGCACCGCACAACTGCAACTCCCAGCATGTCCTCACTGTAAGGGCATGCTTGAAGTTGTAGTCATGCGATGGTGGGCTGGTGGGAGATGTGCAAGCGGGTGACAAGCAAGCCAGGGAAGCTTGTCACCAGCTCGCACATCTTCTGCCACCCTGCGCTGCATGTCTACAACTCCCAGCATGCCCTTGCAGTAAGGAGATGCTGGGAGTCATAGTCATGCAGCGGGGGTATGTGGCAAGCTTGTCACCCGCCCCCGCCGGACGACTACAACTCCCATCATGTCGTTACTGAAAGGGCATGCTGGGAGTTGTAGTCGTGCGGTGCGGGCGGGAGATGTGCCAGCTTGTCACCCACCCGCACATCTGTCAAGTCGCCCGAAACTAGATTTCTGTCTAAATTTGTCTTCCGGTTACAAAGAGGAATGTTGCCTTCTCTCATATGCTAAGGAAAACCTGTGTGTGAACTACATTTTCCTGTGCCTTTCAGAGACTGTATACTGCTAACTGCTTGGCCAGTAAATGACCTCAGTAAAGCTACTGTTATTTATCTGGCTGCACGCCGGAGCAAGGAAGCAGAGGCGGGGGCAGGAGAAACACCCGGAGAGTGACAGACTGGGGCTACAGCAGGTAAGGGGACCATGCAATCACGGCCAGTGTGTGCGGCCGGAGCACATAATGGAACAGTACCCCCCCTTTCGTCTCCCCCTCCTTTTACAAGAGAGAAAACTCCTGAGAAGTTCACGGTCCAGGATATTCTCCTCAGGCTCCCAAGATCTCTCCTCAGGACCCTAACCCTCCCAGTCGACCAAAAAAATTTGTTTACCTCTCACAGTTTTTGTAACAATAATCTGTTTAACTTTGTAGGTGTCAGATGACCGGAGACAGGTGTGGGGACAAGATTCTTCTGAGAGAACAGATTTATGACAAGAGGCTTGAGGAGAGAGACGTGGAAGGAATTGGGAATACGTAACGTAGCAGATAGATAGAGTTTGTAGGAGACAGGATTGATCTTTTGTAGAATCTGGAAGAGACCAAGGTATTTGGGACTGAGCTTGTAACAGGGGATCTTGAAGCGGATGTACTTGGATGAAAGCCACGCCATGTCACCAGAAGAGAAGGATGGAGGAGGTCTTCTACTTTTATCCGCTTGCGCCTTCATGTGTGAAGAAGCCTGGGATAATGACTGTCAGGTCTGTTGCCAGATGGTGGAGAAGTCACGGACCAGCTCATCAACAGCAGGCACACCGGAGGAGACTGGGAGAGGAAGAGGAGAATGAAAATGGAGTCTGTAGACAACAAAAAAGGGGGACGACCTTATGGACTCGGAATCCTTATGATTGTATGAGAATTCAGCCCAGAGAAGAAGGTCAACCCAATCATCTTGGCAAGCTGAAACGAAATGCCGAAGATAAGTCTCAAGGATTTGATGAACCCTCTCCACCTGACCGTTGGACTGAGGGTGGTAGGTCGAGGAGAAGTCCAGATTGATGTCCAGATGGTTACAAAGGGCTCGCCAGAACCTAGAGATAAACTGCACACCTTGATCCGAAATGATATGCTGAGGAAGACCATGTAAACGAAAGACATGCAACAAGAAGTACTTCGCCAGCTGCGGGGCAGAAGGAAGACCTGGTAGAAGAATGAAATGAGCCATCTTGCAACAGTCTGCAACGACCCAGATGACAGTGTTATTATGAGATGGTGGCAAATTGGTGATGAAATCCATGGAGATATGGGACCAGGAAGTCTCTGGAATGGGTAAAGGCTGTAAGAGTCCTGCAGGTCTCTGTCGAGGAGTTTTGTCATGGGCACATGCTTCACAGGACCGAACAAGATCAGAAATATCACGTTCAAGATGGGGCCACCAGTAGTGCCAGGAAATAAGAAGTAGAGTCTTGCGTATTCCAGGATGTCCTGCTGTTAAGGAAGAATGACCCAAATTTCAGGACCTTGCGTCTCAATCTGGCAGGCACAAAGGATTTTCCTGGAGGAACTTGCTGAATCTCGGCAGGAGCGGCAGGAATCAAACAGTCAGGAGGAATAATATGCCTAGGCGTGGAGTCCAAACCAATGACGTCCTGGAGAGAGCATCAGCCTTGATGTTCTTGTCTGCTGGACGGAAGTGAATGAAGAAGTTGAACCTAGAAAAGAACAGTGACCATCTTGCCTGGTGGGGGTTCAAACGCTGAGCAAACTGAAGATATAGTAGATTCTTATGGTCATAGTAGATGCTGACCGGATGAGAAGAACCTTCCAAAAAATGTCACCATTCCTCCAAAGCTAGCTTGATAGAGAGGAGTTCACGATCTCCAATGGAGTAATTCCTTTCAGCAGGAGAGAATGTCTTGGAGAAGAACCCACAAGTTACACTCTTACCCTTGGCGTTTTTCTGAGTGCGAACGGCACCCGCTCCAATAGATGAGGCATCAACCTCCAAAGCAAAGGGCCTCTCCGGATCAGGTCTTGTAAGCAGGGGAGCAGAGGCAAACGCAGAATTTAAAAGGGAGTAGGCCTCTTCAGCCTCTTGAGGCCAAGATTTGGGATTAGATACCTTCTTAGTGAGAGCCAAAATAGGGGCAACCAAGGATGGAAAATATGGGATAAACTGATGATAATAGTTAGCGAATCCCAGAAAGTGTTAAATAGCACATAGGCCTGAAGGACGAGGCCAATCCAATACTGCAGACAACTTATCTGAATGCATCTGCAGGCCCTCATGAGAGGCAATGTAGCTATCAAACAGAAGACTAGATTTCTCGAATAGGCATTTCTCCAGTTTGGCATAGAGATGATTCTTCCGTAGTCGCTGAAGAACCAGAAGAACATGAGTATGATGCTACTCTAGGTTGAAAGAGAAGATCAGGATGTCATCTAGGTATACAACAACACAGGTGTAGAGAAGATCACGGAAGATGTAATTGACAAACTCTTGAAAACGGCTGGAGCATTGCATAGACCAAAAGGCATTACAAGACACTCAAAATGTCCGTCACGAGTATTGAAGGCCGTTTTCCATTCATCTCCCTTGTGGATACAAATGAGGTTATACGCACCGTGTAGGTCCAACTTGGAGAAGACCTTGGCACCATGTAGATGGTCAAAAAGTTCTGGGAGATAAGAGGTAGAGGGTAATGGTTCTTGACCGTGATTTTGTTAAGTCCACTGTAGTCAATGCATGGACGGAGTGAGCCATCCTTCTTCCCTACAAAGAAGAAACCTGCTCCAGCAGGACTTAGGGATAAATCCCTTTTGGAGATTCTCCTGGATATACTCAGTCTTGGCTTTGGTCTCAGGAACTAATAGAGGGTATATCCTAGTGGTACCAGGCAGAAGATCAATAGGGCAGTCGTAAGGACGATGTGGAGGCAGAAACTCAGCCTGTTTCTTGCAGAAAACATCAGAGAAATCTTGGTAAGGTGGTGGCAGGCCAGGTAAAGGAGGAAGACAAGAAACAAATTTATGCAGAACAGGTTGGAGGCAAAAATTTTGACAGGATTGTCCCCAGCGAATTATTTCTCCAGTTCTCCAATGCAGTTGCAGGAAATGGCGTTGCAGCCAAGGAAGAGCAAGAAAAATTTCAGAAGGGCAGTGTGACAGAACATAGAACTCAATATTTTCTTTATGCGATACTCCCACTTGCATGACAAGACATTACGTACGGAAGTGAACCTTACAGTCCAGATTTAGTCCATTAACAGAGGAGATGAACAAGGGCTTGGCAAGCCGAGTAAGGGGAAGATGAAACTTGTGGACTAAAGCAGCATCAATAAAATCACCTGCTGATCCAGAATCCAAAAATGCTGTAGCGCTGAAGGAAGACTTGGCTGAAGCGAAGACTTGTACAGGAATAGTTAAGCGTGGAGAGGCTGTATTCACATCCAGGGATTCCTCTCCCATGTACCCTAGGTGCGGGCGAACTGTACAGTCCTTGAGAAAGTGCTCCTGGCCAGCACAATACAAGCACAAATTCTCATTGCGTCGTCGTGATCTCTCCTGTTGCGTAAGACAAGACCGGCGGGTAGGCGCAGAGGATCGACCTCACAGCGACATGCTGTTTCCTGCGCACAAGGTGCACTTCTTCGGGCTGCTGATCAGCAGCCCGAAGAAGTGCGTCTTGTGCACAGGAAACAGCCTGTCACTGTGAGGTCGCTCCTCTGTGCCTACCCGCCTGTGTGATACAACGATAACTCAATAAAGTCTTCTATCTTCAAGAATTCCGGGTGAGTGCATCCTTTCGTTTTTCTACTTGTTTGATTAAGTTATATAATGTTTTCCTGTTCCTCTGATGAGCTATTGTCACTGGAACACACAAAACTCATATTGTCATCTAATGAAGGATGCTTTTCTTCAGAGAACGTATGTATCATTTTGAATGTCAGGTGGCATTCGCACAATTTCTGATTATAAAGTAATTTTGGAATCTGGGACACAGGTAAAAAATAAGTATTTTTAAACGTACTGTAGCACATTTTTCTTTTAATCTGTCAAGAGTCTATATACTGTGAAAGGATAGCCAATAGTACACACCTGCTGCTGTTCTAGACAAACTATGTTTTAAGCGAAGTGAAGCGTATTGTACTCCCTCATATACGCAATAAGTATTTCAGGCAGAGTAGTGACATTTCAATTTCAAAATCCTTAATTTCAATGTAAAAATCTTAAATTTACATTTCAATGGTCTCGTCATGCTGCTGACAATTCTAGGCTGTGCCAGTCAGACAGTATATGGTCTCCTCATGCTTCAGCCAACTCCAGGCTGTGACATTCAGGCAATATATGGTTTACTGATGCTGCTGGGCCTGGGTCTGGGAATAAAAATGTTGTTATGGTAGCACTAGTTACCCAAAATCTTCAGTTAAAATTTCAGAATTCATCTTTTAATCTTAGGGATTGTGAAGCTCTAGTGTCTACTCATACTGCTGCCAACTCCAGGCTGTGCCACTCAGACTATATGGTCTCCTCATGCTTCAGCCAACTCCAGGTTGTGTAATTTGGTCAATATATGGTTTACTGATGCTGCTGGGCCTGGGCGTAAACATTTTTTATGGTAGCACTAGCTACCATAAATCTTCAATTTACATTTCAAAATACATCTTTTAATCTTAGGGATTGTGAAGCCCTAGTGTCTACTCATGCTGCTGCCGGCTCCAGGCTGTGTCATTCAGCCACTATATGGTCTTCTCATGCTGCCAACACCTCCACGCTGTGTCATTACGCCACAATATGGTCTCCTCATGCTGCCAACACCTCCACGCTGTGTCATTCAGCCACTTTATGGTCTCCTCATGCTGCCAACACCTCCACACTGTGTCATTCAGCCACTTTATGGTCTCCTCATACTGATGCCACCTCCAGGCTCTGTCATTGTGCCACTCTGCGGCAGTGATTCTAAAAGCGATGCCGGTAATCTGCATGTGAAACTGAATAACAGTATTATTTCACTACCCAAGCACACTCCATATGCGTGTTAGAACACAGCAAAATGTTCTACACCCCTATTGAGGCTTTCTGTAGGCCAGAAACAGCCATTTTTAATATAGATTTGCCGCAAATAAAATCGGATTGAATTTTTAAAAAGTTTGCTCATCTCTATTCATAGACTATTCATAAAAGTTGACAAAAAGATGTTGTGCTCATAAGGAAGATATCCAGGGCCAGCCAAACCATCCAGCTACCATGATCCTATCCTATTTGCCTTGAGCACTATAACTCCCAGCTGGACCTACATAACATATGTTACCTTTTCCTGTGGGTGAATGTAAATACAGACGCACCATGAAAAAACTGTATGCTAGCCATACTGAAAATAATGATAGTCCACCAATAATCACATAACTGACACCATGTTTAATAAAGTTAAGGGTGTGTTAACACCACATTTTTGTCTCTATTTCCCCATTTTTGTTTTGCTTTATGGAAAGTTATAGTCAACGCAAAAAAAAACATATGTTATGGTCCATTTTTTTTATGTAAGTCAATGTGATGCAAATAGCCTATAACAGTATTGATTTTTAGCATCTGTTAATGTATAGAGAAAAACAAATACACTGCTCAAAATAAATAAATAAAGGGAACACTTAAACAACACAATGTAACTCCAAGTCAATCACACATCTGTGAAATCACACTGTCCACTCAGGACTGATAATCAATTTCACATGCTGTTGTGCAAATGGAACAGACAACAGGTGGAAATTATAGGCAATTAGCAAGACACCCCCAATAAAGGAGTGGTTTTGGAGGTTGGCTGATGTTTTGGTCACTTCTGATTGCTGGCGGTGTTTTCACTCTATTGGTAGCATGAGACTACAACCCACACAAGTGGCTCAGGTAGTGCAGCTCATCCAGGATGGCACATGAATGCGTCAGCGTAGTGTCCAGAGAATGGAGGCCCTACTAGGAGACAGGCCAGTACATCAGGAGATGTGAAGGAGGCCGTTGGAGGGCAAAAACCGGTTCACAGGAACTATGTTGAGAAAGGGAGGAGACTCCTGAAACGTCCAGCAGCTCGCATGCCAGCGAGCTTTTCCACACACCCTCAGAATTAGCGTCCACATGGCCAGGAACTTACCATCCAACAAGCAGCAAGTCTCGGATGGAGAGTTCTGAAGGCACCGAGTGGATTGATCTCTGAACAGTTCATTGAGCACCGGGTGATTATGTTCTGTATATCTCATTGCAAGTTTGTATATGAATGCATATTGAGATAAATAACTTTTTAAGTGCAATTCCCAGTCGTATGTCTGTTTCTACATTTCATGTGTCCACTCAAACAGTCCGAAACAGACTCCATGAGGGTGGTATGAGGGGCTGACGTCCACAGAAGGGGGTTGTGCTTACAGCCGAACACCATGCAGGATGTCTGGCATTTGCTAGAGAACACCTAGATTGGCAAATTCGCCACTGGCACCCTGTGCTCTTCACAGATGAAAGCAGGTTCACTCTGAGCACATATGACAGAAGTGAAGGAGTCTGGAGGCACCATGGAGAATGTTCTGGTGCCTGCAACATCCTCCAGCATGACCGGTTTGGCGGTGGGTCAGTAATGGTGTGGGGTGTCATTTCTTTGGGGGGCCACACAGCCCTCAATGTGCTTGCCAGAGGTAGCCTGACTGCCATTAGGTACCGAGATGAGATCCTCAGACCCCTATCAGAGACCATATGCTGGTGAGTTTGGCCGTGGGTTCCTCCTAATGCGAGACAATGCTAGACCTCATGTGGCTGGAGTGTGTCAGCAGTTCCTACAAGAGGAAGGCATTGATGCTATGGACTGGCCCACCCATTCCCCAGACCTGAATCCGAGTGAGCACATCTGGGACATCCCAGATCTGTCTCCATCCACCAACGCCACTTGGAACCACAGACTGTCCAGGAGTTGGCGGATGCTTTAGTCTACGCCTGGGAGGACATCCCTCAGGAGACCATCCGCCACCTCATCAGGAGCATGCCCAGGCGTTGTAGGGAGGTATACGGGCACGTGGAGGCCACACACACACTGAGCCTCATTTTGACTTGTTTTAAGGACATAACATCAAAGTTGAATCAGCCAGTAGTATGGTTTTCCACTTTGATTTTGAGTGTGACTCCATATCCAAACTTCCAGGGGTTGATAAATTTGATTTCCATTGACAATTTTTGTGTGATGCCCGGCTTTAACCCCTTAGACACCGCAATCAAATTTGATTGTAGCGTCTAAAATGCAAGTAAAAATGTCCCGACAGCTCAGGGAAAGTAAGTAAAAACACCTAACCTGCCAAATTCAGGACCAGTGAAAGTGTTTACTTCCCTCCCTCACAAGCGTCTAGAAAAGTGTATGTGGTAGAGCTTTTCCCACCACAGCAGAACTGTGCAAAATTCATAATCCTGCTGCACCTTCTTGATAATTAAATAAGATGCACACTAGTAAAACCCAACACCCAAATAAACATGGGAAAATAGCTCTACCGTAGACATTCTTTGATAAATCTGCAACTATGGCTACTCACCAAGTTCACCTGTACCTGTGTAAGCAGATCCCTGCCGTCTGAACTGTTACCTATGCATTTTGGTCCTACAACTCTAACCCCTTAAGGACGAAGCCCCTTTTTGACCTTAAAGGGGTTGTGCACTGCCCTGGCTTTCGGAGCTCCGCTCACAGCGTCCGAAAGTTCATTACTCCAAATGCTGTGTGCGGGCTTCCGTGTTCGCGGCCGCCGTGCACAACCCCTTTAAGGACCAGGTTTTTTGCAACTTTTGGGGTTTGGTTTTTACGCAGTGCATTTTATGGTAAAAATGATACAGTATCTTTATTGTGTAGGTCAATGCGATTAAAATGATACCCAATTTATAAAGATTTTCTATTATTGTACTACTTTAAAAAAAAATGTACCTGCATAAAATTGTCCTTTTCACACCCCTTTACCTTTTTAATTTTTTCCTATATGGGGATGTATGAGGGCTAATTTTTTGCGCCATCATCTGAAGTTTTCATCTGTACCATTTTTGCTTTGATGTGACTTTTTGATCACATTTTATAATTTTTTTTCTGATATATGATGTGATTAAAAATCAGTATTTTTGGTGTTTTTTATGTTTATGCCGTTTACTGTGTGAGATCATACACAGTATGTTTTAATAGTTTGGACTTTGGACATTTACGCACAGGGCGATACCAAATATGTTAACTTATTTTCTTTCTTTAGTTTTTTTGTAAAATGGGGAAATAAGGGGGATTTCATTTTTTATTAGGGGAGGGAGTTTTATAAATTATAGAAACTTTTTTTTACTTTTTAGGGGACTTTGATATGCAATCATTAGATTGTTTGCCCTTGGTCCTTAAGTACTGGAATTCAAGAGCCTACATGTATGCCCTTTGTCCTTAACAGGTTATAAGTAAACTTTAACCTCTTCAGGACATAGGGCGTATGGATACGCCCTGCATCCCGAGTCCTTAAGGACCGAGGGCGTATCCATACGCCCGTGGGAATTCCGGCCCCCACCGCTAGCCGGTTGGGGACCGGAGCCGGATGCCTGCTGAAATCGATCAGCAGGCATCCCGACATATCGCCCAGGGGGGTCATTATGCCCCCCCATGTCGGCGATGGCCGCAGATCACTGGACAATTCAGTCCAGGGATCTGCGGCGATTCCGGGTCAATCGGGTCTCCAGTGACCCGATGACCCGGAATTACTGGCTGTTCGGGGCCGTCACTGACGGCCCCGAACAGCCAAAGCCTGCAGGGGTGAGGTGGCACTGGTGCCACCTCACGATCGCCCTGATTCGTCGGCCGGATTACCGGCCGACCAATCAGGGCGCCTGCTGCGGGTGTCACTCCCGCACCCGCTCCGCCCCTCTTCTGGAGGACGTGAGTGGGTGCGGGACGTGCAACCCGGTGCTGGGGACCCCGATCCCCGGCATTAATGTTGGGATCGGGACCCCAGGAGCAGCGGCGGCGGCGGGACTGACCTGCAGCGTCTGGATCGTTGGAGGTGAGTGACAGCCTCCTGCTGTTGCTTAGCAACAGCTCCCAGCATGCAAAAAGAGCATGCTGGGAGCTGTAGTTATGCAACAGCAGGAGGCAGACCACCACAACTCCCAGCATTCCCTTATGGGCATGCTGGGACTTATGGTTTTGCAACAGCTGGAGGCACATTCTTTCTATGGAAAAGTGTACCTTCAGCTGTTGTATAACTACAACTCCCAGCTTGCACAAACAGGTAAAGTGCATGCTGGGAGTTGTAGTGGTGCATCTGCTGGTTGCATAACTACAACTCCCAGCATGCCCGTTGGCTGTCGGTGACTGCTGAGAGTTGTAGTTTTGCAACAGCTGAAGGCACACTGGTTGTGAAACTCAGAGTTTTTTTTTACCTAACTTACCTAACTTTTACCTAACTTACCTAACTAGTGTTTCACGACCGGTGTGCCTCCAACTGTTGCAAACTACAACTCTCAGCAGTCACCGTACACCATGCACCGTACATGCTGGGAGTTGTAGTTTTGCAACAGCGGGAGGCACACTGGTTGTGAAACACTGAGTCAGGTCACAAACTCAGTGATACATAACCAGTGTGCCTACAGTTATTGCAAAACTGCAACTCTCAGCAGTCGCCGACAGCCAACGGGCATGCTGGGAGTTGTAGTTATGCAACAGCTGGATGTCCCCCCCCCCAATGTGAACGTACAGGGTACACTCACATGGGCGGAGGATTACAGTAAGTATCTGGCTGCAAATTTGAGCTGCCGCAAACTTTCTGCTGCAGCTCAAATTGCCAGCGAGAAACTACTGTGAACCCCCGTCCGTGCGACTGTACCCTAAAAACACTACACTACACTAACAAAAAATAAAATAAAAAGTAAAAAACACTACGTATACACATACCCCTACATAGCCCCCTCCCCTCCCCAATAAAAATGAAAAACGCCTGGTACGCCACTGTTTCCAAAACGGAGCCTCCAGCTGTTGCAAAACAACTCCCAGTATTGTCGGACAGCCGTTGACTGTCCAGGCATGCTGGGAGTTTTGCAACAGCTGGAGGCACCCTGTTTGGGAATCACTGGCGTAGAATACCCCTATGTCCACCCCTATGCAAGTCCCTAATTTAGGCCTCAAATGCGCATGGCGCTCTCACTTTGGAGCCCTGTCGTATTTCAAGGCAACAGTTTAGGGTCACATATGGGGTATCGCCGTACTCGGGAGAAATTGTGTTATACATTTTGGGGGGTATTTTCTGCTTTTACCCTTTTTAAAAATGTAAAATTTTTGGGAAAACAAGCATTTTAGGTAAAAAATTATTTTTTTTTTACATATGCAAAAGTCGTGAAACACCTGTGGGGCATAAAGGTTCACTTAACCCCTTGTTACGTTCCCCGAGGGGTCTAGTTTCCAAAATGGTATGCCATGTGGTTTTTTTTTTTGCTGTCCTGGCACCATAGGGGCTTCCTAAATGCGGCATGCCCCCAGAGCAAAATTTGCTTTCAAAAAGCCAAATGTGACTCCTTCTCTTCCGAGACCTGTAGTGCGCCAGCAGAGCACTTTTCACCCCCATATGGGGTGTTTTCTGAATCGGGAGAAATTGGGCTTCAAATTTTTAGGAGTATTTTCTGCTATTACCCTTTTTAAAAATAAAAAAATTTTGGGAAAACAAGCATTTTAGGTAAAAATTATTATTATTTTTTTACATTTGCAAAAGTCGTAAAACACCTGTGGAGTATTAAGGTTCACTTTATCCCATGTTACATTCCCCGAGGGGTCTAGTTTCCAAAATGGTAGGCCATGTGTTTTTTTTTTTGCTGTTCTGGTACCATAAGGGCTTCCTAAAGGTAACATGCCCCCCAAAAACCATTTCAGAAAAACGTACTCTCCAAAATCCCCTTGTCGCTCCTTCCCTTCTGAGCCCTCTACTGCGCCCGCCGAACACTTTACATAGACATATGAGGTATGTGCTTACTCGAGAGAAATTGGGCTACAAATACAAGTAAAAATTTTGTCCTTTTACCCCTTGTAAAAATTCAAAAATTGGGTCTACAAGAACAGGTAAGTGTAAAAAATGAAGATTGTGAATTTTCTCCTTCACTTTGCTGCTATTCGTGTGAAACCCCTAAAGGGTTAAAACGCTGACTGAATGTCATTTTGAATACTTTGGGGGTGCAGTTTTTATAATGGGGTCATTTATGGGGTATTTCTAATATGAAGACCCTTCAAATCCACTTCAAACCTGAACTGGTCCCTGAAAAATACTGAGTTTGAAAATTTTGTGAAAAATCGGAAAATTGCTGCTGACCGTTGAAGCCCTCTGGTGTCTTCCAAAAGTAAAAACACGTCAATTTTATGATGCAAACATAAAGTAGACATATTGTATAAGTGAACCAAAAAAAAATGTATTCGTAATATCCATTTTCCTTACAAGCAGAGAGCTTCAAAGTTAGAAAAATGCTAAATTTTCAAATTTTTCATAAAATTTACGGATTTTTCACCAAGAAAGGATGCAAGTATCGACAAAAATTTACCACTATGTTATAGTAGAATATGTCACGAAAAAACAATCTCGGAATCAAAATGATAACTAAAAGCATTCCAGAGTTATTAATGTTTAAAGTGACAGTGGTCAGATGTGCAAAAAACGCTCCGGTCCTTAAGGCCAAAATGGGCTCCGTGCTGAAGGGGTTAATGTGGTTACCCAAAATATCTGCTTTTGAGGATTTCTTTCACCAACACATTTATACCACAATTCTGGCATCACAAACTGACAACTAGCCAGCCGAGTATCCTCAGTTCACTAGTCTATGTTACTCAATTCTCCCCCTGGCACACAAGGGCCTAAAAGGAAGGAGGGCTTCCAAAAGCATCTAAGCAGGGCAAGATGAACAGCTGGGGGGATTTTATTAAAATGACCGCATGGAAGAAAGGTGAGACAGAGGGGATGTGATAGAAACTTTATTTTTTTTTTTATATTCAAAATGCTTTTATTGAATACAAACAGGTCATAACATACCATATACATAACATAGCCAATGCACTTAAGGAACTCTAAATCGGCAGACAAAATTCAGAATGTTAAGTGACTTGGGCATGAGTCCGGTACAACAGACATATATGTAAATTGCAGGTTTAGAGCATCAAATCACTATTTGGCATTAAGTGGTACACATTACCGAATAATATAGATAAAGAAAACTGTGGCATTGGTCAGGTCAAAAAAGCAAGACAAACAGAAACATCTAATCGTAATAGGGGGAAAAAGGAGAGGTAGAACAACGTAAAATGAGGGAGGGAATAGACGGAGCAAGAGAAAGAGTAGGGAAGGTGGGGCTATCACCCCTTCAACTAACCTGTCCATCGGCGGTGATAGAAACTTTTATACCTAAAGGGATGCATACAAAGTGCCAACATTTATTTGTATGTTCCCATACCATGCAAAATTAGAACATCAAAGAAAAAACCAGGGTATTCAGGGACACAAATTTCAAACTTTATTGTTTTAGAAAAAAGGACATACATTTAAAAACATTTAAAAAAGGGGGGTACAAAATACCAAGATGGTCCTACAGATGCACAACCGGAGGTCCATAGAACAAGAGGTTAATCACCAAGGAAATACCTATATATACAGATGGCTATAAAGAGCCTACTTTGTAATAGCAAAAGTGTCCCAGCTAGTGGCTATATTTAGTAAGGTAACAGCCATATACATTTATACACATAGCAAGAGGTTGTTAGTTTCACCTTCTAAGGACACACCAGGACCTCCGTCACCCAACGTTTCGCAATTAGATGCTTCTTCCGGAAGAAGCATCTAATTGCGAAACGTTGGGTGACGGAGGTCCTGGTGTGTCCTTAGAAGGTGAAGCAAACAACCTCTTGCTATGTGTATAAATGTATATGGCTGTTACCTTACTAAATATAGCCACTAGCTGGGACACTTTTGCTATTACAAAGTAGGCTCTTTATAGCCATCTGTATATATAGGTATTTCCTTGGTGATTAACCTCTTGTTCTATGGACCTCCGGTTGTGCATCTGTAGGACCATCTTGGTATTTTGTACCCCCCTTTTTTAAATGTTTTTAAATGTATGTCCTTTTTTCTAAAACAATAAAGTTTGAAATTTGTGTCCCTGAATACCCTGGTTTTTTCTTTGATGTTCTATACCTAAAGGGAGTCAACACAGTAAAGGAGGAGACTATAGGTAGGAAGAAAAACTACCACAAGAGGACATAGCTTTAAATTAGAGGGGCAAAGGTTTAAAAGTAATATGAGGAAGTATTACCTTAAAGAGTACCTGTCATCAACTAAACTTTCCCTGATCCCCCTCCCCATCTGTCCCTGACTCTAACTATGCCTATCCCTGTGTTTATTGAGGTTTAAAACGCTGTGGAAATACCTTTTTTTTTATCCCTCTTCATTAGCTCAGGAGCACTGTCTTTCTGAGGGGTGGAAGGAGGCGGGTCCCTGCAGGCATGATGTCACATGAAGCCTGTCCGGGACTCTGCTTCTGCCAGTCTTCCTGTATGCTGCTCTCCCTCTGCAGCAGTGTTTCCCAACCAGGGTACCTCCAGCTGGTGCAAAACAGCCAGCAGCTGTCCGGGCATGCTGGGAGTTGTAGTTTTGCAACAGCTGGAGGCACCCTGGTTGGGAAACACTGCTCTGCAGTGTGCATGCAGACTAAGTACAGGGGATGGACGGCAGCCTCTGTCTCTCTCTCTCCTGTGTCTCTCTGCACTAAAAAGTCAATGCTGAGAACCAGGGGTGGTGGGAGCAATTACAGAGTCAGTAATTAAGATGAATGTCGGGGGGGGGGGGGGGGACAGAGCAGGGAGTGCAGTGAGATAATACAATGTATAAGATAACGTGTGGTGAGGGGCAGGGAGAACACAGAGCAGGGGGAGGGGGAGGTGACTGGCCTCTGTTATATGAGAGGCATGTGCAGGCTTGTAGCTCACAGTGCTGCTCCAGGCTGGGAGCGAGTCCTGAGCTGAGAGTACTGAACTTCCTGTTGAAGGACTAGAGCCCTTTCAGCATTAGTCCTAAAAGCTGTACACTTACTATGAAAAGCATAGGAAGCTGCCTGCAGACCAGGCATAGAAAAGAGACCCCTAGTGGCCAAAAGTATAAAATGAAAAAACTGGTATAAATATTAATATTTTTTAATGAAGATATATTACAATATGTCTTCATTAATGATTATGAACAACATATTAAAAGTTTTTGTTGATGACAGGTACTCTTTAATGGAGAGAGTAATAGGATGTAAGGAATAGTCATGCAGTACATGTGGTAGTTGCAAATACAGTGAAGGAGTTTTGACATGCACTGGATAGACATAAGGCTACCCTTCATATAAGATAGAGATAGGAATAAAGCTATCCTTCATATAAGATAGAGATAGGCATAAGGCTATCTGTGATGTCCCAGTACATGATGTGGCCCTGTACTGTCCTTCTGCCCTGTCAGACAGAGTCCCTGCATGTTCCCAGGGCTCCCCTGCAGCATACCCCCATTATGTACATAGGCTATGTATAAATGATGTACTGTTACTTTAATGTTTATATCACATGATTGTTACCCATAGGGCTACAGTGACCAGGTGACCCAACAAGTGATCTATGGGCTCCTTGCACACCCCTCCTATATAACCAGGGGAGGGCTGCAATCTCTCTCTTTCTTGCTGAGGTCCAGTGCAGTCAAGTTGTTCCAGTGTCTGTGCCCAGAGCATTGGAGGCCTCAAGCCTAAAGTCCTGCAGCCACAAGTCGGTCATCAGTAAGTCAAGTCATCTTATTGTCAGTCAACATATCTGTCAAGTAAAGTCCATCTGTAGTCACCATGGCCTGCACTAAAGTCAGTCCCCCTGTGTCACTGGTCACCTCCCTGGGATATTTGGCCGTACTGCAAAGACTATATCACCTGTCTTGCCTCAGTAAAGCTGCCTTTATCCTTAATCTGGCGTTGGTGTCTTCATTGCCCCTGCCTAACCCAGGATCAGCGGTATTACCTTCGGGTGGTTAAGGCTAAACCACGCCCTGTCATCACGACAAGAAGGGGTTAATACCATCTGCCCTGCATCTACCCTGCATTGCACCCCGACACCACTTATCCTTTATATAAGCTAGGGACATGGTATTCAGAATATTGGGCAGACTAGATGGGCCAATTGGTTCTTATCTATTGACACATTCTATGTTTCTATGCATTAACTCTATCTTGACCACGCACAGAAAAAAAGGTGGTGGAGGAGGGGTTGTCAGAGAGGAGAATATTCATAACCACAATTTACCACCACTGTAACTGACAGGGGAGGATGCACATAGTCAAGTTCTCTACACATTGACCAACCAGCAACCTTATAGTGTACCTGTTATTTGCAAAAACATTTTGATATAATATCGATAATAACACTATATGTATATTTGTGTGGTCTAACGAAGCGGGCTCGTCCCGTGAAACAGCTGTCACACCTGCGAATGTTCCTGGCGTCCTAGCCGCCTGCTCTCATGTTCACGGTTTTCCTTGAATATGGAATAAAGAATATCTGCACATACTGACCGGTGAGTGCGGTTTTGTATATAATACAGTTATATGTATATTTGTAATATACCTTGGTTAAAAAAAAAATTATATTTTTGGCTGTCCCAGCAGGTATTGCCTATGTTTCTATGTGTAACCACAAAATGCAGGAAATGTGAGCTGCTGTGTGAGCTGGGAGCATGTCACCGAGCCTCAGTGCACAGAGCACTGCTGGTCAGGCAATAGCTGCAGGGACAAAAGAGCATTTTTTTCACTCAAAAATATACACATTTTTTTTACCATCTTATGTATCTTACAAACAGGACCATCTTTTCAGTCAGATGATCACACTCCATGGCCCATTGTAGCTACTTGAAGCAGCTATAATCTGCATTACCATAAGGTACCACCTGGGGGAGCAGGCCGTATAGGGCTTTGGCTGTATAGGGTTTTAAAAGAGTACTCTGGCAAATAATAACTTATCCCCTATTCACAGGATAGGGAATAAGTAGCTGATCGAGGGGGCTCCAACCACTGGGGCCCCCAGCAATCCCCAGGACAGGCCCAACGCCCAGTGAGGAGTGCATGTTCCATTCATTCCTAAGGGAGCGTTGAAAAGACCTGAGTACAGCTCTCGGGCATCATTGGTGCTCCTATAGAAATTAATGGCGCACGTGCTGTCTACCTGTAGAGGATACATGCTCCTCACTAAGAGTGCCAGGGTCCCGTCCCAGTAATTGCCGGGGCTCCAGCGGTTAGACCCCCTGCGATCAGCTGCTTATACCCTATCCTGTGGATAGGAGATGAGTTCATTTTCACCAGAGTACTCCTTTAAACCCTGAATCAGTACATATCTCTCATTAATTAATTGATCCATTCACTGTGGAGTTCACTGGGCATTCCCCTCTGCTGCAAGAGCCCAGTACAGTTCCTCACAGTACTCACATTCCCTCTTTTGTCAATCAGAGGGGTATCGGAGGTGACCATTACAAATAGGGAACCTCAGTCGATATTGATCTCTTTATGGACTATTCACACGTACAGTACTCTGAGCAGATTTGATGCGCAGGATTTTCTGCTGCAGATTGCAATGTAAACTAAATGACTGAACACAGCTTCAAATCCTGCACATCAAATCTGCATAGAATACTGTACGTGTGAATAGACCCTAAATTCCCTGCAAATCCTTTTCCTTCTATTTCTTTTACCTGTTTTCAATGCTATCTAATTTGGATAATGACGTTGGCTAGTCAAGTTATTATTTCAACATTTTTATTCCACAAGATGTCTAAAATATTTTCTAGGCACATTTGTTTTTTGTTTTTTTATAGTGTATTTAGGTTATCCCCTTCCATTATTAACCAAAAGGTCTCCTCCATGCTTTGTAGTTCAGCAGGTTCCCAGTATGTTGTAGTCTATACGTGGTAATTGTCTAGCTCCATAGTCTTTAGGCTTTTTAGCCAGTTATGATGATACTAAATGAGCATCATATATTTGGAGAGGAAATTCTGTGGTCCTTTATGACATGCTGTAAAGTTCCAGCAATGTAGCAGCTGCATGCATACGGTAGAAGATCCCAAAAGGAAGACAAACATTGGTAATAATGGCCCATATTGCGAAACCATAAAAATGAACCTCTAAACCACTGTCAAATCGTATTCGAGCTCCAAAGGCAGGCAGAATCCAGAACTGGGAGGAGACAAGAAACAGGATTTAGTAGACGAACAGACACTAGAGGTGCATTCACACCACGTTTTGGGCGGCTATACGGCAGCCACACCAATTGCTGATTCTGTCCGGCTCATTAAAGTGAACGGAGTACAGCGCGGGTATGGCAGTGATATGGCAGTAGCCGGTTTTTAGATTCTCCTGCCGGATTCGGATTAGCCAAAACGTGGTGTGAATTCACCCTAAGTTATGAAATACAAGTACAGTACGTGTTAGAAGAATGGATGTGAAAGTAAAGAATGCAACCAGATTAAAACCATAAGATTGTTTCTGTAGCAATATTAATAAGCTATGGAGTAATTGAGTCTAAAATGCTTTTAAAATCACATAAAAAAAATTTCCTTTGACTTCTTTCCTCACATCAGACTAAGAATTCTATTTCGGAAACTAAACCCCTCATAGAATGTAATAAGGGGTGCAGTGAGCATTTACACCCCAGTGGCCTTTGACTGATCTTTGGAACAGTGGGCTGTGCAGATAAAAAAATAAAATTTTTCAGTTTTAAAGACAACTGTTCAAAAAATCTGTCAGACACCTGTGGTGTCACTGTACCCCTTATTACACTACTTGAGGGGTGTAGTTTCCAAAATGGGGTAACATGTGGGGGGGGGGCTCACTGTTGGGGGCTTTGTAAACACACATGGCCTTCAATTCCAGACGCATTCTCTCTCCAAAAGCCCAATGGCGCTCCTTCTTTTCTGAGCATTGTAGTTTACCCGCAGAGCACTTTACATACAGATATGAGGTATTTATATACTCAGAAGAAATGGTGTTACAAATTTTGGGGGGCTTTTTCCGATTACCCCTTGTGAAAATGAAAAATTTGGAATAACACCAGCATTTTAGTGAAAAAATACAAAATGTTCATTTTCACGTCCAACTTTAACGAAAATTCTTCAAGCACCTGTGGGGTGCTAAGGCTCACTATAAACCTTGTTACGTTCCGTGAGGGGTGTAGGTCACATGTGGGTGTTTTTTTTTTTTGTGTTTATGTCACAACCGCTGTAACGATCAGCCACCCCTGTGCAAATCACCTCAAATGTACATAGTGCTCTCACTCCTGAGCCTTGTTGTGCACCCACAGAGCATTTTATGTCCACATATGGGGTATTTTCCGTACTCAGAAGAAATTGCGTTACAAATTTTGGGGGTCTTTTTTTCCTTTTACTTCCTGTTGAAAATGAAACGTATGTGCCAACACCAGCATGTTAGTGTAAAAAACTAAAAACTAAAAACTAAACACTAACATTCTGGTTAGCCCCAACGTTACCTTTTCATAAGGGGTAAAAGGACAAAAAGCCCCGCCAAAATTTGTTAGGCAATTTCTTCCGAGTACAGAAATACCAAATATGTGGCCCTACCAAAAATACCCTACGGCTGTGTTTCCCTAACAGGGTGCCTCCAGCTGTTACAAAACTTCCAGCATGCCTGGACAGTCAATGGCTGTCCGGCAATACTGGGAGTTGCTTTGCAACTGCTGGAGGCTCCGTTTTGTAAAAAAAATTTATTTTTATTTGGGGAGGGGGAGGGGGACTGTGTAGGGGGTATGTGTATATGCAGTGTCTTACTTTTTATTTTGTGAAGTGTAGTGCAGTGAGTTTGAGCTGCGGTGGAAAATTTACTGCATATTAAACTTGCAGCGAGAAGCTCGCTGTAAACCCCCGCCAAGGGCAAACCTTCAGCTGCTGCAAAACTGCAACTACCAGCATTCCGTTTGGCTGTCCGTGCATGCTGGGAGTTGCAAAACACAGAGTTTGTTACTTAACTCAGTGTTTCGCAACCAGTGTGCCTCCAGCTGTTGCAAAACTACAACTCTTAGCATGTATGGTCTATCAGTACATGCTGGGAGTTGTAGTTTGCAATAGCTGGAGGCACACTGGTTGCAAAACACAGAGTTCGTTACTTAACTCAGTGTTTCCCAACCAGTGTGCCTCCAGTTGTTGTAAAACTACAACTGCCAGCATGCCCAGACAGCCAAAGGACATGTTGGGAGTTGTAGTTATGCAAGAACTCGAGGAGAACAGTTTGGAGACCACTGTGTAGTAGTGTTCAAACTGTAGCCCTCAAGATGTTGCAAAACTTCAACTCCAAACATGCCCAGACTGTCCAGGCATGCTAGGAGTTTTAGTTTAGTGTTGAGCGGCATAGGCCATATTCGAATTCGCGAATATTCGCGAATATATGGACGAATATTCGTCATATATTCGCGAATATTCGCATATTCGTTATACCCTCGTTTTATTTTCGCATACGCGAAAATTCGTGTATGCGAAAATTAACATATGCGAAAATTCGCATATACAAAATTAGCATACGCGACAATTCGCATATGCGAATATTAGCATATGCTAATTTTCGCATATGCGATTTTTCGCACGCCAGTCTCACACAGTAGTATTATAGCCTTCTTTACACCACACAAGCTGGAAGCAGAGAGGGGTGATCACTGTGATGTGTACTGTGAAGAAAAGAAAAAGAAAAAACGAATATTCGTAATTACGAATATATAGCGCTATATTCGCGAAATTCGCGAATTCGCGAATATGCGATATTCGCAAATAATATTCGAATTGCGAATATTCGCGAGCAACACTATTTTAGTTCTGCAACATCTGAAGGGCCAAATGTTACAGAACTACCACTAGCCAAATGTTGTAATTGTGCAACATCTGGATGGACTACAGTTTGGGTCCCACTGCACAGTGGTCTCCAAACTGTGGCCCTCCAGATGTTGCAAAACTACAACTTCCAGCATGCCCAGACATCCTTTGGCTGTCTGGGCATGCTGGGAGTTGTAGTCTGGCAACTCCTAGAAGGCAGCAGTGAATCTTCACTGCTGCCTCCACCACTGCCTCCGCCGCTGCCGCCGATCCCACCGCTGCCTGCTGTCGGGTTTTGCCATGATTGCCGAGTCCCGCCGCGGTCACCGGTACTCGCCGCCATCTTCTCCCCCCTAACCGATCAATGTCAGGGGATAGGAGGAGGTGGCAGCAGCTGCCACCTCGCTCCTATCCCTCAGGATGATCATGGCTGTCTCTGACAGCTCCGATCATCCCTATTTTCCGGGCTTTCGGGTCACCAGAGACCCGATCAGCCCGGAATCCCGAAAGTCGCATGTCATTGGACAGTCATTTATTGACTGGCCAATGACAACGATCAGCAGTAGGGGACCATTCTGATTTGTCCCCAGCTGCACAGTGTTCAGAACAGCTGCGATGATGTTTCTATCCATCCCTGAGGAAGTCACCTAGGAGTGTCGGAACGCGTCGGGCTCCGGTCTCCCTGCCCTTCTGCTATCCTAATACTGCTCCTTCGTCTGTGGTCTGCTTACTTAATTTATTTGCATTATTTGTACTATATTTCATTCCACTTACTTGTATTGTGATCTTTTGTAATCCTTTATACACTACTTTGGAGTGCTAGCCTAATTTGTGCATTGGAATTAGGGCAGGGTTGGGGGGTCATGTCCCCTTCCCCAGTGATGGCATTAGGCTCACAAATGAGCCTTTTTAAATGGTTTTAGATGTATGTGTCTCCCTTTTTGTGGTTTCTATGAATAAAGTTTTTGTATTATTTAAATTTACTTTGGGTGTGCACTGTATGCAGCTTGCTTTTTCTTGAATAGATATTGTTCCTATCAACATGTTACGGGACATGGTGATAGAAAATGTATTGGACGTTCATAAACGTCCATTTGCAGGAAGGGGTTAATGATCCCATACGGTGAACGACGTGAATGTAAGAAAAAAGAAACTCCAAAATTGCTGTGTTTTGGTTACATCATATTCCAAAAACTCGATCAGTGCAGTCACATATACAAAAAATGGTATCGATAAATACTACAGACCACGGCACAAAAAATGAGCCCTCATACATTCCCCTATATGGAAAAATTTGAAAGTTATAGGCAGTCAAAATAGGGCAATTTTAAACAAACTTATTTTGTGAAAAAAGTAAAAGATATTTTTACAAAAATCAGCACAATAATAGAAAAGTATGTAATCAAGGGTATCATTGTAATCGTATTAGCAGCTGGGACCTGCTGCGCATGACACGAGCACCGTTCCGGTGCTCGCAATCATGGCGGAGCGTAAATGTATGTCATGGTGCTTTAAGTACCACAGCATCATGACGCACATTTACGTCCATTGTCGTTAGGGGGTTAAAGGGGTACTCCCGTGGAAAACTTTTTTTATTAAATCAACTGGTGCCAGAAAGATAAACAGATTTGTAAATGACTTCTATTAAAAAAATCTTAATTCTTCCAGTACTTATTTATGGCTGTATACTACAGAGGACATGCTTTTCTTTTTGGATTTCTCATCTGTCACGACCACAGTGCTCTCTGCTGACCTCTGCAGTCCATTTTAGGAACTGTCCAGGGCAGCATATGTTTGCTATGGGGATTTTCTCCTGCTCCTAAAATGGATAGCAGAGGTCAGCAGGGAGAACTGTGGTCGTGACAGAAGGGAAGTCCAAAAAGAAAAGCATGTCCTCTGTAGTATACAGCCACTAATAAGTACTGGAATGATTACGATTTTTTTATAGAAGTAATTTACAAATCTGTACAACTTTCTCGCACCAGTTGATTTAACCACTTAGGGACCCAGGGCGTACAGGTACGCTCCGACACCCTCGTACTTAAGGACTCAGGGTGTACCTGTAAAATCATTCAGCAGACACCCTGTGCAAACCCCTGGGGGGGTCCTGGGACCAATTCAGACCGGCGATCTGCAGCGATTCCGGGTCATATGGGTCTCCGGTGACCCAGAAAATAAGGGGGATCGGGGATGTCCAAGACATCCACAATCCCCCTGAAGGGATAGGAGTAAGATGGCAGGGGTGCCACCTCTCCTATGCCTGCTATTGGTTGGTCAGAAGTGACCAACATATTGCAGATTGGGGGCGGGGGAGGTTAAAGTTCGGTTCCCCAGTTATGCCCACCCACGGTAGTCAGGGCAGAACGGTGGAACCGTGGTGTGACCGCCAGCGGTGGTGGAGGTCATTTACTGGAACGATCGGTGGCGGGCGGTGATCCTCTACCTGGTGCGGCGATCCTGCAACTACGGAAGCCAGTGAGTTGTTGCCTACCAACATCTGGAGGACTACAGTTTGGAGACCACTATACAGTTTGCTGTCTGTGCATGCAGGGATTTGTAGTTTTGCAACATCTGGAGGGCGACAGTTTGGAGATCACTGTGTGGTAGTTTCTAAACTGTGGCCCTCTAAATCTTGAAAAACTACAACTCCCAGCTTGCACGAACAGTAAACGGCTGTCTCTCCATGCTGGGAGTTGCGTACCTCCAGCTGTTGTTTAACTACATCTAGTTTTGCAACAGCTAGAGGCACACTGGTTAAAAAATAGAGTTAGGTAACAGAACCTAACTGAAGGTTTTACAACCAGTGTGCCTCCAGCTGTTGCAAAAGTACAACTCCCAGCATGCACGGTCTGTCAGTGCATGCTGGGAGTTGTAGTTTTGCAACAACTGGAGGTTTGCCCCCACCCCCATGTGAATGTACAGGGTACATTCACACGGGCGGGTTTACAATGAGTTTCCTGCTTCAAGTTTGAGCTCCGGCAAATTTTTCGCCTGCAGCGCAAACTCCTAGTGGGAAACTCACCGTAAACCCGCCCATGTGAATGTACCCTAAAAACACTACAATAACACATAATAAAGGGTAAAACACTACATATACACCCCTTACTTCCGCCCCCCCCCCCAAAAAAAAAATTTAAAAAAGTATTGTGCAGCAGTGTTTCCAAAACGGAGCCTCCAGCTGTTTCAAAACAACAACTCCCAGCATTTCCAGACAACCACTGACTATCCAGGCATGCTGGGAGTTTAGCAACAGCTGGAGGCACCCTGTTTGGGAATCACTGGCGTAGAATACCCCTATGTCCACCCCTATGCAATCCCTAATTTAGTCCTCAAATGCGCATGGCGTTCTCTTACTTTGGAGCCCTGTCGTATTTCAAGGTAACAGTTTAGGGTCACATATGGGGTATTTCCGCACTCGGGAGAAATTGTGTTACAAATTTTGGGGGGCTTTTTCTCCTTTTACCCCTTATGAAAAGGAAAAGTTGGGGTCTACACCAGCTTGTTAGTGTTAAAAAAAAAAATGTTTACACTCACATGCTAGTGTTGCCCCATACTTTTTATTTTCACAAGAGGTGAAAGGGAAAAAAAAATACCCCCAAAATTTGTAACGCAGTAACGAGTATGGAAATACCACATATGTGGGCGTAAAATGGTCTGAGGACGCAAAACAGGGCTCAGGAGTGAGAGGCCTAAATTGATGATTTGCAAAGGGGTGGTTGATTTTACAGCGGTTCTGACATAAACGCAAAAAAATAAATACCCAAGTGTGACCCCATTTTGGAAACTACACCCCTCACGGAATGTAATAAGGGGTATAGTGAGCCTTAACACCCAACAGGTGTTTAACAAATATTTGTGACAGTTGGATGGGAAAATGAAAAAAAAAAAACTAATATGCTAGTGTTACCGTAAATTTTCCACTTTCACAAGGGAAAATAGGAGAAAAAGCCCCCCAAAATTTGTAACCCCATTAAGTAAGAACATACCCTATATGTTGATGTAAAGTGTTCTGCGAGCAAACTATAATGCTCAGAAGAGAAGGAGCCCCATAGGGCTTTTGGAGAGAGAATTTGGCTGGAATTGAAGGCCATGTGCATTTACAAAGCCCCCATGGTGCTAGAACAATGGAAACTACACCCCTCACGTAATGTAATAAGGGGTAAAGTGAGCATTTACGCCCCACAGGTGTCTGACAGATTTTTGGAACAGTGATCCGTGAAAATGAAAAATGTAATTTTTCATTTGCAAAGCCCACTGTTCCAAAGATCTGTCAAATGCCAGTGGGGTGTAAATGCTCACTGCACCCCTTAATAAATTCTGTGAAGGGTGTAGTAAAGATGGTGGTCCTCCCACAGATCCTGTTTTTCCTTAGTGCCTCGCCAATGTGGATCGGCAAGGGGTGGTTCCGGAAGGTAGAAGTGATATTGGGTAGACTGTTATGGGGAAGAAAAAGGGTCCATTTAAAGTACAGATATTTTATGGCCCCTGGAGACAGGGGGGGAATTGGATATGCCCAACTTTCTTGTTTACTATTTGGCTGCGCAGTTGGTACGAGTCGTGCATTGGAGGAATTCTAGATATCGGGAGAATATTGTAGTAGATAAGGAGAAAGAGAACATATATGAGGTGTTGGAATTGGATGAGTATGAAGAGAATGGTTCAAATAGCACGGAGTTATTGCACAAATTAAAAAAAGTATGGGAAAGATTAAAGGAAGAATTACATAAAGAAAATAGTTTTGGGTTTACACCGTTATGGGCTAATAATAAATTTAAAGAATTGGTTGATTGTGAGTCAACATTTTGGGATAGTAAGGGTATAAAACGACTGGAACAAATATTTGATAAAGGACAACTTTTCTCATTTGATCACATAAAAAGGGTGTATGATATTAACGAGAACGATTGGCTGTATTATTGGCAGGTTAGCCACGCAGTCCATAACACGATAGATAAGGAGGTATATGTAACACAGAAACACAATTTTATAGAAGCACTAATTCAAATAGAGCACTTTAAAAAAAAAAGGAATATCAATTTTGTATAAGAAATTAAACAAGATTATTGGAATAAGGGGGATTGATAAAATTAACCCCTTAAGGACTCAGGGTTTTTCCGTTTTTGCACTTTCGTTTTTTCCTCCTTACCTTTTAAAAATCATAACCCTTTCAATTTTCCACCTAAAAATCCATATTATGGCTTATTTTTTGCATCGCCAATTCTACTTTGCAGTGACATTAGTCATTTTACCCAAAAATGCACGGCGAAACGGAAAAAAAAAACATTGTGCGACAAAATCGAAAAAAAAAACCCATTCTGTAACTTTTGGGGGCTTCCGTTTCTACGCAGTGCATATTTCGGTAAAAATTATACCTTATCATTATTCTGTAGGTCCATACGGTTAAAATGATACCCTACTTATATAGGTTTGATTTTGTCGCACTTCTGGAAAAAATCATAACTACATGCAGGAAAATATATACGTTTAAAAATGTCATCTTCTGACTCCTATAACTTTTTATTTTTCCACGTACAGGGCAGTATGAGGACTCATTTTTTGCGCCGTGATCTGAAGTTTTTATCAGTATGATTTTTGTTTTGATCGGACTTTTTGATCACTTTTTATTCATTTTTTTAATGGTATAAAAAGTGACCAAAATACGCTTTTTTGGATTTGGAATTTTTTTGCGCGTACGCCATTGACCGTGCGGTTTAATTAATGATATATTTTTATGGTTCGGACATTTACGCACGCGGCGATACCACATATGTTTATTTATTTTTTTTTTACACTGTTTTATTTTTTTATGGGAAAAGGGGGGTGATTCAAACTTTTATTAGGGAAGGGGTTAAATGACCTTTATTAACACTTTTTTTTTAACTTTTTTTTGGCAGTGTTATAGGTCCCATAGGGACCTATAACACTGCACACACTGATCTCCTATGCTGATCACTGGCGTGTATTAACACGCCTGTGATCAGTGTTATCGGCGCTTGACTGCTCCTGCCTGGATCTCAGGCATGGAGCAGTCATTCATCGATCGGACACCGAGGAGGCAGGTAAGGGCCCTCCCGGTGTCCGATCAGCTGTTCGGGATGCCGCGATTTCACCGCGTCGGTCCCGAACAGCCCGACTGAGCAGCCGGGTCACTTTCAGTTTCACTTTAGAAGCGGCGGTCAGCTTTGACCGCCGCTTCTAAAGGGTTAATACCGCACATCGCCGCGATCGGCGATGTGTGGTATTAGCCGCGGGTCCCGGCCGTTGATGAGCGCCGGGCCCGACGTGATATGATGCAGGATCGCGGCGCGATCCTGCTTCATATCGCGGGAGCCGGCGCAGGACGTAAATATACGTCCTGCGTCGTTAAGCGGTTAAAGAAAAATGGTCTCGGATAGTGGGTACTGTGTCTGAAGATGATTGGGACATTATGGCCCAAAATATAAGTAAGGTTTCTCGTAATATGGAACATAAAATTACACAATTTAAGATATTACACAGGACCCACTATTCCGCGCTCCATTTATATAGGATGGGGGTGAAGATTACGTCACAGTGTGTTAAATGTGGTTTGGATGAAGCGGATTATCTACATAGTTTTTGGTCGTGTGAGAAGATATCGTTTTTTTGGGAATCTGTAATAAAAGAGGTAGAAACTAAAATCCCCGTGAAGATACCTCGTACGATAGAGTTTATACTGTTAGGAGCTATTGGTAATATGAGGAAATACGAGTGCTTGTTACATCGGATTCTGTTCTTCGCTAGATTGATTATATTAAGGAATTGGATATCCCCTAAAGAACGGCAGAATGGAAGGAAGGGTTAAAAACTATGAAAGATAAGGAGTTTAGATGGAGTAAGCAGGGTCAAAGAGAATGTAGAAAGATTTGGAACATATGGTAGACTTGAATCTAAATATTTTTTTTTTCTCTCTCTCTCAAAAAATTCTGTGAAGGGTGTAGTTTCCAAAATGGGGTCATATGTTGGGGGGGTCCACTGTTCTGGCACCACGAAGGGAATTGTAAACGCACAAACAAATTCTAAACAAAGTCTTTCTCCAAAAGCTCAATGGCGCTCCTTCTCTTCTGAGCATTGTAGTGCGCCAGCAAAGCACTTGACGTCCACATATGGGGTATTTCCATACTCCATTCCATTATAATTTTAAGGGAGGATCTTCTCCTATTACCCCTTGAAAAAATGTAAAATTTGTGGAAAATCCAGCATTTTAGTGAAAAAAAATTTTTTTTTTCATTTACACATCTGACTTTAATAGAAAGTCGTGAAACACCTGTGGGGTGTTAAGGCTCACTGTACCCCTTGTTACATTCCTTGAGGGGTATAGTTTCCACAATAGTATGCCATGTGTTTTTTTTTTCTTTTCTGGCACCATAGGGGCTTCCTAAATGTGACATGCCCCCAAAAACAATTTCAGAAAAACTCAATCTCCAAAATCCCATTGTCACTCCTTCCCTTCTGAGCGCTCTAGTGCACCCACAGAGCACTTTACATACATATATGAGATATTTCCTTACTCGAGAGAAATTGGGTTACACATTTTGGGGGATTTTTCTCCTTTGACCCCTTGTAAAAGTTCAAAAACTGGCTCTACAAGAACATGCGAGCGTAAAAAATTAAGATTTTGAATTTTATCCTTCACTTTGCAGCTATTCCTGTGAAACACCTAAACGGTTAATAAACTTTTTGAATGTCGTTTGAGGGGTGCAGTTTTTATAATGGGGTCATTTATGGGGGATTTCTAAAATGAAGGCCCTTCAAATCCACTTCAAAACTGAACTGGTCCCTGAAAAATTCCGATTTTTTAAATTTTGTGAAAAATTGGAGAACTGCTGCTGAACTTTGAAGCCTTTGTCTTCCAAAAGTAAAAATATGTCAACTTTATGATGCCAACATATTGTACATGTGAATCAATATTTAATTTATTTGGGATGTCTATTTTCCTTATAATCAGAGAGCTTCAAAGTAAAAAAAAAATGCAACATTTTTAATTTTTTCATCAAATTTTAGAATTTTTCACCAAGAAATGATGCAAGTAGCGATGAAAATTTACCACTAACATAAAGTAGAATATGTCACAAAAAAACAATCTCGGAATCAGAATGAAAAGTAAAAGCATCCCAGAGTTATTAATGCTTAAAGTGACAGTGGACAGATGTGTAAAAAATGCCCAGGTCCTTTAGGTGAAAATGGGCTTGGTCCTTAAGGGGTTAAAAAAAAAGTTTCCACTGGAGTACCCCTTGGGCACACTGAGTAATTCAAGAGGAATTGAGGACTTGAGTAATTCCTCTTGAATTCTCCGCTCCAAATTAATGCACATTCCTTTCTGCTTGAAGAAAGAACATGTTCATTCTTCAAGCGGAATCCGTGAGCAGAATCCAATAGAAGTTAATGGTAAAATAAAAATTCTGCCCAACATAATTTTCAAGCGGAATTCGAGCAGAATTTGAGCGGAATTCAAGTGAAATTCAAGCAAAATTCAGAAAAGTAGAATTAAATAGCCGCCTCCTTCATTCCTCTTCATTTCCGCATGGAAATTCCGCTTAAATTCCGCTTGATGGATAAAATTACAGAAGGCAACAATTTGCTGACAGGAATCATTCCTCGTGAATTCCTCAGTGTGAACGCACCCTAAGTCAGTGTCTGACTTCAAAAAGAACTGTTAGAACATGACTGGGAATTCATGCCACGCCAGATACCTCTTCAGAAAAAGAGGTTAACAATCTGTAGCAAGCTGTTTCGGGGTTCTTGCTCCTCGTCACTACAGAGCAGGGTGCCGGGTGCTCCAAGTGAACTATAAATGGTCTGTAAGTCCCCACACATCTATATGAAACTCCCCTCAATGAGAAATATTGTCCCTTTGGTCCCATAGCCTTACAAGACATATAAGATGAAATGCAGCCACTGTGCCACTAACAGTGAAGTAATCCTAAAGCACTGGTTTAAGATAAGATCACAGGGGGCCCGACCACTGGGACCTTGAGCAATCTCGGTGATGGGACCCCAGATCTCTCATTGAGGAGCGAGTATCGTCTACCGGTAAATGGCACGCACTCCAGTCATTTCTATGGGAGCGCCGTAAGTGCTGTACTTGGGTCTTTTCAGTGCTCCCATAGAAATGAATCGAGTGCGTGTCGCCTGCAGCACGTGCTCCTCACTGAGCGCAGGGAGTCCTGTGGATAGAGGATAAGTTAATTTTCAATAGCTATCTCCTTTAAAGGGGAGCTCAGGCGGAATTTATTTATTTTTTAAATCAACTAGTGCCAGAAAGTTAAACAGATTTGTAAATTTCTTCTATTTAAAAATCTTTACCCTTCCAGTACCTATCAGATGCTGTATACTATAGAGGAAGTTCTTTTCTTTATGAATTTCTTTCCAGTCTGACCACAGTGCTCTCTGCCGACACCTTTGTCCATGTCAGGAACGGTTCAGAGCAGGATAGGTTTGCTATGGGGATTTGCTCCTACTCTGACCAGTTCCTGACATGCACAGAGGTGTCAGCAAAGAGCACTGTGGTCAGACAGAAAAGAAATTCAAAAAGAAAAGAACTTTGTGTGGAGCATACAGCAGCTGATGAGTACTGGAAGGATTAAGATTTTTAAATAGAAGTAATTTACAAATCTGTTTGACTTTCTGGCACCAGTGAATTAAAAAAACATTTCCACCAGAGTACCCCTTTAAAAAGAACCTGTCACATGCCGCCTGAACAACAGTGTAGGGAGGTTTGCTATGGGGATTTGCTACTGCTCTGGACAATTTCTGACATGGACAGTGTTGGCAGCAGAAAGTACCATTTTTGACTGTAATGACTACATAACTTCCTCCAGGGTATACAGCACTTGAAAAGAACTGAAAGGGTTGAGTTTTTTTCAAATCTGTACAACTTTCCGGTATCAGTTGATTTTTCCCCCCCTTGAAACACTGAAAGGAACCCCTTATCACAATAATACATGATGCATTCTGAATGGCTGTGCTGTACAGTGGTGCTTCAACTTACAATGGTCCAGAAAAGACCCTTGCATGTTGGCAATAGTGTAACCTGAGGCTATTGTAACTTAAAACCATACTCATCATACAATTTTATGGACAATCCAGACCTGTAAAAAATGTCAATGGCTAGAACATAATTTGATTTGTAAGGTCGAAAAAAGACAAGAGTCCATCGAGTTCAACCTAAAACTCTATTGTGTTGATCCAGAGGAAGGCAAAAAAAAAAAAACATAAGGCTGATGCCAATTGCACCATGACAGAGGAAAAATTCCTTTCCGACCCCAATATGGCATCAGAATAAATCCCTGGATAAACGTTCCATCCATATAAATCTAGTATCCATAACCTGTAATATTATTACTCTCTAGAAAAACACCCAGCCCCCCCCCCCCTGAACTTTTTTATTGAGTCAGACCTCACAACATCATGGGGCAGAGTGTTCCATAGTATCATTGCTCTTACAGTAAAGAATCTCTGTCTGTGCTGATGGTGAAACCTTCTTTCCTCTAGACATATCATGGTTACTGGCCTAGGTATAAAAAGATCACTAGAAAGATCTCTGTTCCATTCATATATTTGTACAATGTAATCAGATCGCCTAGAAGACGTCTTTTCTCTAAACTAAATAACCCCAAGCTTGATAACCTGTATTGGTCATGTAATCCTCCCATACCATTAATTATCTTTGTTGCCCTCCTCGGCACCCTCTCCAGTTTGGCCATGTCCTTTTTATACCCTGCTGAAAAAAATACAGGGAACAATTAGATAATGTGGTGAGCCATGGGGTGTGATGAGGTGTATGGGTATTAACCCCTAAATGTTCGTGACAACAGGGCGTGGTTTTACCGATAACCACCCAAATGGTGGAACAGCTAGCCCTTGTTAGGCAGGGCAAATAAAAGTCCAAGGCCAGGTCAGGGTGAACGGTAGATTTACTGAGGTAGACAGATGGTACAGTCTTTACAGCTGGGCCAGGTTCCCAGAGAGGTGACCAGTAACACAGGGGACGTTCGGGTAGCGGGGTTCAGGGGAGGGGTAGCGGGGTTCAGGGGAGGGGTAGTGGGGTTTGTGTTGCGCCGCGGCCATGTATTGTTTTTAACACAGGGTGCCTCCAGTTTTTCCAATAGATGTCAGGGCAAGCTGGGAGTTGTAGTGGTGAAACAGCTGGAGGCACCCTGTGTAGATGAACTAAGGGTGGAAGTCAGCCCCAGCAGGCATCAGTGCCGTCACGCCTGCTGGGGAAGTCTGCCTGGTAGTGAGCATAGTAAAAAAAGAAATTAGGCAGGGAGGAGGTTAGGGATAGATGGGAAATAGGCAGAGACAGAGAGGGGAAAAAAGGGATATTGGGAGCTACCCTTTAATTGGCCATGTCTGTGCCCAAACCTCCAGCTTCCCCAGATCCCTCTGTAATATTATGTTATCCTCCTCTGTGGTAATCACCCTACCCAGTTTTGTGTCATCTGCAAATATAGAAATTCTATTTTGTAATTCCTCTATAAGATCAGTAGGAAACATATTGAAAAGAAGTGGACCCATTACTGACCTCTGTGGTCCCCACTTGTAACTGTCACCCAAACAGAGAAAGTTCCATTGATACTCACCCTCTGCTTCCTGTCACTGAGCCTGTTGCTAATCTATTTACATTTGTCCTCCCCCAGTTTCATCATCCTCATTTTATGTATTAACCTTTTGTGTGGCACAGTACCAAACACTTTAGAAACGTCCAGATATATAACATCCACAGCTTCATCCCGATCCAATCTATAACCGACCTCCTCATAGAAGCTGATCAGATTAGTCTGACAGGACCGATCCTGCATCAACCCATGTTGGTGCTGTGTCAGAAGGTTATTTTCATTAAGATACTCCAGAATAGCATCTCTCAGAAAAGCCTAAACAAATCTTACCCACTACAGATGTTAAACTTAAAGGCCTATAGTTCCCAGGATCCCTTTTTGCCCCATTTTTGGAATATTGGTACAATTGCTAAGCACCAGTCCTGTGGAACAATCCCTGTCATTATAGCATCTTTAGATATAAGGAATAAGGGTCTGTCTAGCACAGTATTTAATTCTTTCAAAACCCTGGGATGGATGCCATCTGGGCCAGGTGATTTGTGTGTTTTTATGTTACTAAGGTGGCACCTCCCCTTTTTTTTGGTTTAAACAGGTGAGATTTGCCAGAGAATTTACTTTGTTCCCTCCACTGTTGTCTGACATTGGATTTTCATTTGTAAATAAAGTGGAGAAGTAATTTAGTAGATTAGCCTTTTCCTCATCCTCCGCCACCATTACCCCCATATTATTTTTTAAGGGGCCAACATTTTCAGCTTTAAATTTCTTATTATTTATGTAGGTGAAGAATATTTTGGGGTTCTTTTTACTTTTTATGGCAATTCTTCTCTCTGCTGCAATTTTTGCTAGTTTTATTTTTTTTTTATTTCTCTCCTTATAATTCTTTAATGTTTCCCCTCTTATTGTTTATCGCTTCCTTAACTTTTTTGATTAGCTAAATAGTTTTTCTACTATCTCTAGCCCTTTTCTTCCCGTAGGGTATACGTTGTTCACAGTATCTATTTAGGATGTTCTTAAATGTGTCCCATTTAGCTTGTGTACTTTTATTACTAAGGGCACGGTCCCAACCTATGTCACTGAGGTCCTCTATTAGTTGTTGAAAATTGGCCTTCCTAAAGTTTAATGTTTTGTAGCCCCACTAGTAGACATCCTCTTATAGGATAAACAAAAACATATGTTGTGGTCACTATTACCAAGATGACCCCCTACTTCTACCTTAGATACTTTGTCTGGCCTATTGGTTAGTATAAGGTCCAGAAGCACCCCACCTCTTGGGAAAGGTAATTGTTCTTTATTATTGTCAAAAATCTGTTCCCCTTGCAGTATGTTTTCTGCTGTTTCTATTATACTTGGTGTATTATAACAAACTCCTATGAGTAATATCTTGTTCTTATTCCCACCCCTTATTTCCACCCACGGGGACTCCACATGATAATTTTTCGCACCAATAGTTCTGTATATACTAAGGAAGAAGGAGCTGACATTGGACAGGTCAGTGCTGGTAACACATCATGTAATGTACTGAACTGGCTTAATGTAGAAATGGTACAAGGTAAGTTAAGTAATATAAATGTAAGCAAATCTCCAGGACCAGAGGGATTGCACCCAAGAGTTCTTAGAGAACTAAGTTCAGTAATATCTGTACCCCTGTTCATGATATTTAGAGATTCACTAGTGTCTGGTATTGTGCCAAGGGACTGGCGCAAGGCGAATGTGGTGCCAATCTTCAAAAAGGGCTCTAGGTCTTCCCCAGGAAACTATAGACCGGTAAGTTTAACGTGCATTGTGGGTAAATTGTTTGAAGGACTTATAAGGGACTACATACAGGAATACATAGGGGATAATAGCATTATAAGTGATAGCCAGCATGGGTTTACTAAGGATAGAAGTTGTCAAACCAATCTAATTTGCTTTTATGAAGAGGTGAGTAGAAGCCTTGACAGAGGAATGACAGTGGATATAGTGTTTCTGGATTTTGCTAAAGCATTTGATACTGTCCCTCATAGACGTCTGACAGGTAAGTTAAGGTCTTTGGGTTTGGAAATTTTAGTTTGTAACTGGATTGAACACTGGCTCATGGATCGTACCCAGAGAGTGATGGTCAATGATTCGTACTCTGATTGGTCCCCGGTAGTTAGTGGTGTACCCCAAGGTTCAGTACTGGGACCGCTGTTGTTTAATTTATTTATCAATTATATAGAGGATGGCATTAACAGCTCTGTTTCTATCTTTGCAGATGACACCAAGCTTTGTAGCACGGTACAGTCTATAGATGAGGTGTATAGGTTCCAAGATGACTTGGATAGACTAAGTGTCTGGGCATCCACTTGGCAAATGAGGTTCAATGTGGATAGATGTAAAGTTATGCATCTGGGTACTAATAACCTTCATGCGTCGTATGTCTTAGGGGGGATTAAACTGGCAGAGTCACTGGTAGAGAAGGATCTGGGTGTACTTGTAGATCACAGACTACAGAATAGCATGCAATGTCAGGCTGCTGCTTCCAAAGCCAGCAGGATATTGTCATGTATAAAAAGAGGCATGGACTCGAGGGACAGGGACATAATACTCCCCCTTTATAAAGCATTGGTACGGCCTCACCTGGAATATGCTGTTCAGTTTTGGTCACCTGTCCATAAAAGGGACACTGTGGAGCTGGAAAGGGTGCAGAGACGCGCGACTAAACTAATATGGGGCATGGAACATCTTAGCTATGAGGAGCGATTAAAGGAGTTACAATTGTTTAGTCTTGAGAAGAGGGGGGATATGATAAACGTATATAAGTATGTTAATGACCCATACAAAAAATATGGAGAAAAACTGTTCCAGGTTAAACCCCCCCCCCCCAAAGGATGAGGGGGCACTCCCTCCGTCTGGAGAAGAAAAGGTTTAGTCTCAAGGGGCGACATGCCTTCTTTACCATGAGAACTGTGAACTTATGGAACAGTCTACCTCAGGAACTGGTCAAAGCAGGAAAAATGAACAGCTTTAAAACAGGATTAGATACATTCCTGGAACAAAATAACATTAATGCTTAAGAAGAAATATAAAATCCCATCCCTTCCCCAATATCGCGCCACACCCCTACCCTTCAATTCCCTGGTTGAACTTGATGGACATATGTCTTTTTTCGACCGTACTAACTATGTAACTATGTAATATCCTGGCACAGAATGGTCCCAAGACAGGATTATACATATAAGCACACCCCTCCCCCTTTCTTACTTGCACAGTCATTCCTGAACAGAATGTATCCCTGTACATTAACTGCCCAGTCAAATCAGAATGGGCATTTCACTGGTAAAGCACCTGTATTACTGAATGGCTGGCTGTCTGGTAGCACCTCCTTACAGTACTGGGAGGTGCTACATGTTCTGTACTACTCTTTACCTGTCCTGCTTCTTTGGACACTAGATGTTGGTGGAACCATTTTA
This sequence comes from Hyla sarda, assembly GCF_029499605.1. Lineage (NCBI taxonomy): Eukaryota > Metazoa > Chordata > Amphibia > Anura > Hylidae > Hyla > Hyla sarda. Next base: position 35,249,509 of record NC_079201.1, on the reverse strand, counting down.
CTTTTTGGAACACTGTGCAGGACCCACATAGAGTGGTTTAAAGCTTTCAGCATCTCTTTCTTTCTTTCATATGGAAGGACTGGCTTTATATGTATAGGTTATTATACAATGGTCATCCAGGTATAAATTAATATTGGAAATTGAGGGTCCACTGTATTATAGTAATCATGGTTAGATCTTCAGCAGGGTATGTATCTCTTAGTCATCAGGATGGTATTCTAGCCCTAACTGACAGACCTCTCCACAGATACATATGTACTGTATATATGTATAGATATAGATAAATACATATAGGGAGTGATCTGTCAGTAAGGACTTGGGAATAGCTTACATTAACATTGACATGGTCATAGCAGGAGACACTCAACCCCAAGTACAGTTGTGCACCTACGCTGGGGTGGAGGTCCTGCACTTGTGGTCCGTTGCTATGGGCAATCCCTAGCATAATATGCATAGAATGGAGGATGCTGGCAGACGGTCACAAGTACCACAATTGAGTATCCCCTGGGGAGCAGTCTACAAGTCGGACATAAGGCTGCTGTAATTCCTTCCTGGCTTTGTTTATCCAGTACAGGTAGGCTAGTGCTAGGTCCTGCACCACTTGAGAAACCTTGGCATGGTGTGCGGGCTCAGGTATGTCCTTCATATAAAGATATACTGGCTAATGTCTCAATTTTACATCAGTTTTGAGGGTTAGCTAATGTCATTGTTTACATCTACCACAGGAGTGAACCCACATTGCGGTCCACAAGTGCAGGTCCTCCATAGGTGCACAACTGCACTTGGGGTTGAGCACCTCCTATCACTTTAGACCACGTGAATGTAGTTGTTTCAGGACTTGGGAATGCCCTATTACTCAGAATCCTGTTCTCAGCCAAAGTTTTGTGCATTGTGTGTCATTGTGATAGGGGTCCCTGTGAGTGTTTCATGCTGCCAGTGGTTTGAGCAGTATAAACTAGTAACAGGTTTCCTATAAATTACTCAATACTTACTATTATATTGCTAAGGAAAAGAAACAAGTACACATCTTTCATAGTTTTTCTTTTCTTGAGGTGACTTTTGATCTGAGCGCTCAAGGTTTCTCTTCTTGACATTCTCCTGTGTGAACTCCTTGGGGCACCCGTAAGAGATTGTCTTCTTTCTATTTCATGAACAGTAAGTTCTTTTATGGTTTCATTCGGTATTGTAGGAGTAGACATATTTGATCTAAGAGGTCTGAATAATACATTTGGTGGAAGACGATACAGCCCTTCGATGATGAAAGCATTCTGAATGGAGTGCTGAAGAATCATCAGCACTGAATAACTAAGTGTTAATCCACACAAAATGCTGAAGGGTTTTGTAGACACCATGGCTATAATAGAGTAATAGGAGATTGCATACTGGCCTAATGTTGCTCCAAGTAGTAGAGTCATGTCCAGTGTTCGACTTGGGTTCTTCTGATTGTCCATGTTTCTCTTATCTAATCTGAAGATAATTATTCCTACTAGGTTGGCCAGGCACATGAGAGTGAGGCTGACTACATGAAAAATGTAGAAGCTTGTCAGTGACAACCAGTGCCTATTAATGCCTTCCCTTCCCACTTCATACATGATAAACATCACTAGACCAATAACCAAAACAGCCACACCAGCTATAAGTCCTAGGAGGGGTATATGTTTACGGACTCCTGGTCCTATTCCATGGCAGTGGGAAGCATTTTCATCAATTTGGCGTCCTACGTTCTTCCACATGATGTAAATCATAGCTGCAGCGAACAGATTATACTCGATGTTGAAGGGGTACAAATAGGTAAACGCAGTGGCGCTGTTCATGCACTGGCTTCTGCACCCACATTTGTTAATGTTTTCAGAATCCTCTGTAAAGGCAAATGCTGATTAGTTCATATTTTCTGGTACAAAAACGATAGCTGTTTATGAATGAACAATTGACCCTTACTTTAGTTTAAAAAAAAACCTTAGCCCGCCTTTCTACAGCAAGTTTTCTTTAAAAAAAAAAAAAAGGAAGGGACTAAGGTTGCTACACCAAAATTGTGGTGCCAGCAGTTAGGATACAAGTGTGTTTGAAAAGGGTTGGCGTATGGTTGGAAAGGGAAGAGGGTGGGGTGTGTCCGAAATTGTGATGCTGTGCACCACAAATGCCACAAAAATTTTGGCGCACTGTTTTGGCCTCAGATAAACAAAAAAAGATTGGTTGGGACTTAAATAATGTAGACTAGTTCTCTTAGTAAAAAAAAAAAGGAAGTGACTAAGGTTGCTGCACGAAAATTGTGGCACCAGCAGTAAGAACACCAGCATGTTGGAAATGGGTTGGTGTATAGGTGGAAAAGGGGGGCTTAAATTGTGATGCTGTGCCACAAATGTCACAAAAATTTTGGTGACTGTTTTGGCCTAAGTTAAACAAAAAAAAATAAAGATTGTCTAAGAATTAGTATTTGTGGCCTGCAACCATTACTAGAGCATCTACTCATTCTACGGCTAGTATGTTTTATATAAATCAGATTCCTTAAACTACACACAAAAATAATATAAATATATGTATAGCTAAACTGCGTCCACATGTAGAGGAAATTTTTCACTGTGTATTTTGCCATGGATTTTACATTATGCTTTGCAAATGTTGAAATCCAGGGTGAAAATCCACATCGAAAATCATCCATAGGCCCTGATTTCCAAACATTCACATGCATTGTACTGTAAATTATGTAAATTGTACCGTATTTTGAATCTGCACTAATAATTAACAGCAAATTTGCCTTGTCTACCTTGTTGTTCACTGATGCTGCTGTTAGTTTCTTCAGACACATTTCTGTCTAGAAGCCTTTGTAGTTCAACAGTATGATATCTGGACTCATCAGCAACTGCAGTGACCCATATGACCAGATTAACAGTCAACAAGACCATCAAAAAACACCTGTGGAGAGAAAAGCATGAGAATGTCTAAAACAGTATCCACTTACTGACTACTACAGATAGGATATATACTGTAGATATTGGAAATAAATCATTCAGATTAACGGCCATAAGCATTACTGGTCATTGACATGAAAGTATTGAGAAGAGGAAAATCCCATCATAATAGAAGAACATACAGTAATATTTTATATTAGCAAAAAGAAAAATTTGTCAGTCAGATAATTCAGTCATAGTTGAGTTAAGATTTTCTTTATAAGGTCACCTCTGTATACCAAAATCCTTTCTTTCATGTGTTGTGGCAGTTGTCAAACTTATTTGCTAGGTTGTTATAAGGAAGTTAGACTGTCCATTACTGACCAACATACTGTATAGTTTCATGGAGAAGACTGGGCCATGCCCATAAAAGTTTTCTTGATAAAAACCTTATTCAGAGTGCCTTGGACATCAGACTGGGTTGAAGGATTACCCTCCAACAAGATAATGACCCTAAGCACACAGCCGAGACAACTCAGGAGTGGCTAGGGGAGAATTCTGTGAATGTTCTTGAGCCCTAGCTTGAACCTGATCAAACATCTCTGGAGAGACCTGAAAATGGCTGTCCATCGACAGCCCCCAGTATTTGCAGAGTAGAAAATCCTCAATTCCAGGTGTGCATACCAGGAGCATCGCTGGGTGTGGGGTGGGGGCACATCATAAGGCAGTATCTAGCTGATCAGTAGCTTTCTTAGTGTTGGGAGTTGGTGTTGGGCAATCCCGAGTCATTGTCAGATAATAAAATGTTTGAGCATAACCTTAGCAATATAAATACAAGGTGCATGATTAAGCAAACGTGAACAGGGTGGCACTACAGCTAATATGCATACTAAAACATAGTCAGAGAAGTTCAATCACCAGCAACCAGAGTGCAGCAAAGCTTGCAATTGAGTTGCAATTGGCTCAATTGAGTTGCAATTGGCTCAGAGCATTAACTATTCTCCAGACAGGGAGAATAGCATACTGCTTAGACAAAACAGACCCCAAGAACGAAAAATACAAAAATGGACATTATATATACAAGGAGGAATTTTATCACAATATACCATCATACTGTTACTGACAAAATCTGATATACTGAGAACAATAATATCAGTATACATGAAGCAAATAATACCACCAGTGGATAATAACATTATACTGAGTAAAAATCAACATTCAATAAACATATACTGCTCACAAAAATAAAGGGAACACTAAGATAACACATCCTGGATCTAAATGAATGAACTAATCGTATGAAATCCTTTCGTCTTTACATAGTTGAACAAAATCACACAAAAATTATCAATGGAAATAAACATTTTCAACCCATGGAAGTCTGGATATGGGAGTCACACTCAAAATCAAAATGGAAAACCACACTTTGATGTAATGTCCTTAAAACAAGTCAAAATAAGGTTCAGTAGTGTGTATGGACTCCATGTGCCCGTATGACCTCCCTTCAATGCCTGGGCATGCTCCTGATGAGGTGGCAGATGGCCTGCCGAGGGATGTCCTACCGGACCTGGTGGATTGAGCGAGACAAGATGTCCCAGATGGGCTCAATCGGATTCAGGCCAGTCCATAGCATCAATGCCTTCCTCTTGCAGGAACTGCTAACACACTCCAGCCACATGAAGTCTAGCATTGTCTTGCATAAGGGGGAACCCAGGGCCTACCACACCAGGATATGGTTTCACAAGGGGTCTGAGGATCTCATCTCAGTACCTAATTGCAGTCAGGCTACCTCTGGCAAGCACATGGAGGGCTGTGCAGCCCCCAAAGAAATGCCACCCCACACCATTACTGACCCACCGCCAAACTGGTTATGCTGGAGGATGTTGCAGGCAGCAGAACATTCTCCACGGTGTCACCAGACTCTGTCACGTCTGTCACGTGTGCTCAGTGTGAACCTGCTTTCATCTGTGAAGAGCACAGGGCACCAGGTCTTGGTGTTCTCTGACAAATGCCAAATGTCCTGCACGGTGTCAGGCTGTAAGTACAACCCACCTGTGGCCCTCATATCACCATCACGGAGTCTGTTTCTGACCGTTTGAGTAGACACATGCACATTTGTGGCCTGCTGGGGGAAATTTTGCAAAGCTCGGGCAGTGCTCCTCCTGCTCCTCTTTGCACAAAGGCGGAGGTAGCGGTCCTGCTGCTGGGCTGTTGCCCTCCTACGGCCTCCTCCACGTCTCCTCATGTACTGGCCTGTCTCTTGGTGGCGCCTCCATGCTCTGGACCCTACGCTGACAGACACAGCAAACCTTCTTGCCACAGCTCGCCTTGATGTGCCATCCTGGATGAGCTGCACTACCTGAGCCACTTGTGTGGGTTGTAGAATCTGTCCCATGCAACCACTAGAGTGAAAGCACCTCCAGCATTCAAAAGTGACCAAAATATAAGCCAGGAAGCATAGGAGCTGACAAGTGGTCTGTGGTCACCACCTGCAGAACCACTACTTTATTGGGGGTGTCTTGCTAATTGCCTAAAAATTTCCACCTGTTGTCTGTTCCATTTGCACAACAGCATGTGAAATTGATTGTCACTCAATGTTGCTTCCTGAGTGGACAGTGTGATTTCACAGAAGTGTGATTGACTTGGAGTTACATTGTGTTGTTTTAGTGTTCCCTTTATTTTTTTGAGCAGTGTACTAATAATACCAGAATATAAATAATACCAGGGACATATAATATCGGCACACCAGAAACGAATACATTAATACACTATACATAACACAGTGACTGACTAATGCACCACACTATTAGTGAATAGAACCACTGTACACAGACTGGTATCCCCCCTACACAGTGACAATATAGAGGTTGATACCAGCTGTATGCAGGACTCACAGGTGATGTCTTGTCTGATCGGAGTCTGCCTCTTTCTTTTCCTTCTCCATCTGGCCCAGACCACAATGATGACTTCTTCCAGCCAAAGCACATCTTTAGCATCTGCAGGACAAACATGTTAGACTCTGCATTTTTTCAGTGTCATAATACGTGTGTAGGTACGTAGCCAGATAGGTGGGTAGCCAGATACATAGCCAAGTAGGTAACTAGTCAGACAGCTATGTAAGTACCTAGGTAGGTTGTTTACTAGGTAGGTAGGTAGCCAAGTAGGTAGGTAGCTAGCTAGGTAGATTGCTATATAGGTAGCCAGGCAGGTAGGTAAGTAACTTGGTAGGTTGTTAGTTAGGTAGGTATGTAGCTAGCTAGGTAGGTTGTTAGCTAGCTAGGTAAATAGTTAGTCGGGAAGGTAGGTAGGCAGATATGTAGCCAGGCAGGTAGCTTGATAAATAGGTAGGTATGTACCTGGGCAAGTATGCTCTCCCCTGCCCATCTAGATAGGTTGGTAGCCATGACATTAGTTAGGTAGCTAAGTAACTAGGTAGGTAGCCAGGCAGGCAGGTAAGCAGGCAGGTTTCCTTCTCCCTATGTAGGTAGGTAGCCAGGCAGGAAAGTAAACTGGTGACCTCCCCCACTTACATATCTAGATAAGTTGTTATGTCCCTAGGTAGGATATCCCCTGTCATTTGTGAGCCAGGAGAGAAAAAAATAAAAACCATACTAACCTTGTCCCATGCAGCGATCTCTAGAACAGCTGCGCTGCATCCTTTCTCCTGCACAGTACGGTTGACAATTAGTGATGTGATCAGCACCTGCGTCCTGGCAGAGGCCACAGCCTGCTTTCAAGTGTATTTGCAAACAGCTGAAAGGGGTCATCGCTTGGCTGGGGATCCATTGGAAATGTCTTGGCTTCCCTATTAAGCAAGTGGGTCCAGGCAGCGGGGACAGACGGATGCGCAGACCGGCGAAATCAGAAACCCAAAGAGAAAAATCTTAAAATAAAATTGCCCTCCCCTGTCAAAGTGATGTCTGGGTCCAATAGACACAGTGGAGTCCATGGATTGGCCAACCTTGGGCTGGGGGCTGGTGGCCCAAGGAGACCTGGCTGCCCAACCTGGTACACAAAAGGACACTGAAGGATGTGCAGCATTACTCACATAGCCTGCTGCACATCCTCCAATCTTTTTCAATGTCCTAAAACATTTTCAGCTGTTGGGTCAGAGGGAACAGAGAAAGAATGTTAGCCTGCAGAGTTTCAACCTCCCCCCTTCCCCACAACTAAGTTGTCTCTCCTCAGGACCCCTTCAAGTCTTCCCTGGGATGAAGGAAGATGAGACTGAAAGCCTGAAAGATAGAGATGAGCAAACTTTTGAAAAATTCAATACACATTTATTTGCGGCGAATCTATATTAAAAATGGCTATTTCTAATATAGGCCTACAGAAAGCTTTAACCCCTTAATGACCATGGACGTAAATGTACGTCCTGGTTTGGCGGGACTTCCCGCACCAGGACATACATTTACATCCTGTGTATGACCGGCGAGCATCAGAAGGGTGCTCGCGTCATACACGGCAGGTTCTGGCTTCTAGTAGCCGGGGACCCGCCCGTAATGGCCGACATCCGCGATCGCGCGGATGTCCGCCATTAACCCCCTCAGATGCCGTGATCAATACAGATCACGGCATCTGCGGCATTGTGGCACTTTGGATGATCGGATCGCCCGCAGCGCTGCGCTGTCATCCAGCATGACAGCCGGAGGTCCCCTCACCTGGCTCCGGCCGTCTCCCGGGGTCTTCTGCTCTGGTCTGCGATCGAGCAGACCAGAGCAGAAGATCACCGATAATACTGAAAAGTGCTGTGTCATATGCATAGCACTGAACAGTATTAGCAATCAAAGGATTGCTATAGATAGTCCCCTATGGGGACATAAAAAGTGTAAAAAAAAAGTTGAAAAATGTAAAAATAAAAAGTAAAAAAAAAAGTGAAAAATCCCCTCCCCCAATAAAAATGAAAATTGTCCGTTTTTCCCATTTTACCCCCAAAAAGCGTAATTTTTTTTAATAAACATTATTTGGTATTGCTGCGTGTGTAAATGTCCGAACTATCAAAATATAATGTTAATGATCCCGTACGGTGAATGGCGTAAATGTGAAAAAAAAAAAAGTCCAAAAATGCTGCTTTTTTGTCACATTTCATTAAAAAATTTTATAAAAAAATATACCGCCCTATATACGGAAAAATGAAAAAGTTATAGGTGGTCAAAATAGGGCAATTTTAGATTACTGATTTTGTACAAAAAGTTTTAGATTTTTTTAAGCGGTACAAAAATATAAAAGTATCTAGCCATAGGTATCATTTTAATCGTATTGACCCACAGAATAAAGAACACGTCATTTTTACCGTAAGGTGTACAGTGTGAAAACAAAACCTTCCAAAATGTGCAAAATTTTGGTTTTCATTTAAATTTCCTCCCTAAAAAAATTGTTCGCCGTACATTTTATGGTAAAATGAGAGGTTTCATTACAAAGTACAATTGGTCAAACAAAAAACAAGCCCTTATATAGGTATTTAGATGGAAATATAAAAGAGTTATGGATTTTAGAAGGCGAGAAGGAAATAACGAAAACGCAAAAATAAAATTGGCCTGGTCCTTAAGGTAAAAATGGGCTTGGTCATTAAGGGGTTAATAGGGGTGTAGAACACTTTGCTGTGTTCTAACATGCATATGGAGTGTGCTGGGGTAGTGAAATAATACTGTTATTCAGTATGACATGCAGATTACAGGCATCGCTTTTAGAATCACTGCCGCAGAGCGGCACAATGACAGAGCCTGGAGGTGGCATCAGTATGAGGAGACCATATAGTGTCTGAATGACACAGCGTGGAGGTGTTGGCTGCATGAGGAGACCATATAGTGTCTGAATGGCACAGCCAGGAGTTGGCAGCAGCATGAGTAGATACTAGGGCTTCACAATCCCTAAGATTAAAAGATGAATTCTGAAATTTAAACTGAAGATTTTGGGTAGATAGAGCTATCATAACAACATTTTTATTCCCATTCCCAGGCACAGCAGCATCAGTAAACCATATATTGCCTGAGTGACACAGCCTGTAGTTGGCTGAAGCATGAGGAGACCATAAAGGGTCTGAATGGCACAGCCAGGAGTTGGCAGCAGTATGAGTAGCTACTAGGACTTCACAATCCCTATGATTAAAAGACGAATACTGAAATTTAAACCGAAGATTTTGGGAAGCTAGTGCTACCATAACAACATTTTTATTCCCAGACCCAGGCCCAGCAGCATCAGTAAACCATATATTGCCTGAGTGACACAGCCTCTAGTTGGCTGAGGCATGAGGAGACCATAGAGTGTCTAATCTAACAAGGAGTCACATGTCCCATGGCAGCACAATGACAGAGCCTGGAGGTGGCATAAGTAGGAGGAGACAATATAGTGTCTGAATGGCACAGCCTGGAGTTGGCATCAGATGAGGAGACAATAGGGCCTCACAATCTCTAAGAATAAAAGATGAATTTTGAAATTTCCATTGAAGATGTATGGTACCCAGTGCTACAATAAACATATATATAGGTAATGTCCTAGGCCCAGCAACATCACTAAACCATGTAGTTGCTGAATGACACAGACTGGAGCTGGCTGAAGCATCAGTAAACCATATATTGGATGAATGGCACAGCCTGGAGGTGGCCGAAGCATGAGGAGACCATACAGTGGCTGAATGACACAGCCTGGGTGAGGCTGAAGCACGGGGAGACATATAGTGGCTGAATGACACAGCGTGGAGGTGTTGGCAGCATGAACAGACCATATAGTGGCTGAATAACACAGTGTGGAGGTGTTGGCACAAGAGGAGACCATATAGTGGCTGAATGACACAGCCTGGAGCTGTCAGCAGCATGAGTAGACACTAGGGCTTCACAATCCCTAAGATTAAAAGAGGAATTTTGAAATTTAAACTGAAGATTTTGGGTAGCTAGTGCTACCATAACAAAAGTTTTTATTCCCAGGCCCAGCAGCCTCAGTAAACCATATATTGGCTGAATGACACAGCCTGGAGTTGGCTGAAGCATGAAGAGACCCCAGAGCTTCACAATCCCTAAGAAAAAAACAGATGAAGTTTGAAATTTAAACTGAAGATTTTGGGTAGCTATTGCTACCATAACAAAATTTTTACTCCCAGACCCAGGCCCAGCAGAAGCAGTAAACCATATATTGCCTGCATGACACAGCCTGGAGTTGGCTGAAAAGCATGAGGAGACCATATAATGTCTGAATGGCACAGCCTGGATTTGGCAGCAGCATGACGAGACCATTAAAATGTATGATTTTTAAATTTAAGATTTTGAAATTGATATTATGTATTTTGTAATTGAAATTTCACTACTCTGCCTGACATACTTATTGCGTATATGAGGGGAGTACAATATGATTCCCTTCACTTAAAACAGTATTTGTCTAGAACAGCAGCAGGTGTGTACTATTGGCTGTCCTTTCACAGTATATAGGCCCTTGACAGATTAACAGGTACAAAATAGTACACTACTTAGATTAGGTATGTGGCATGCACCGATGAGGGCAGAAAATGCTCTACAGTACACTTTAAAAAGTATCTGAGTATAACACCAGCCCGGTGAGTACTTTTGCCCGGACTTTTACAGTATGCAGGCTCTTGATAGATTAACAGGTAAAAAATAATACACTACTTAGATGTACGTATGCGGTATGCACTGATGAGGGCAGAAAATGCGCAACAATACACCTAAAAACTCTTTATTTTTTTAAAACACCAGCCTGGGAGTACTTTTGTCTGTCCTTTCACAGTATGTAGACCCTTGAGCAGATTAACAGATTAATTGCCTTTGCATCCAGTCTCTCCCAGCAGTGAAACAGCAAGGAAGTCTCTGCTAACTATAAGAGGGAAGTATACAAGTGATTGTTTGAGCTGTGATTGTTTTGAGCTGTATACAAGAGTGTGAAGTATACAAGTGAGTGTGGGTATAAAAGTGAGAGGGGCTTAACATTAAGGGACTTTAAATTCAGGGAGTTTAATTGACATATTTAATTGTTTTTTTTTTGTTTTGTTTTTATTTACTGATATTTTTGCAATCCCCAAACCTAGAATGGCCTCCATGTTGGAAAATGCAGTCCGGTGTACATCTTGTACAATGTATGCAATCCTTGAGCAGCAGTTCGAGGGTGAATATTGTTGTGTGAGATGTGTGCGAGTTGTTCGTTTGGAAGCCCAGATCCTGAATCTAGAGGAACAACTGGCAACATTGAGATGCATTCTCCTGAGAGGAGTCTCCTGCTCACTGAGCAGGCACTCTCGGGGGTAGAGGTGGGGAGGACAGTGGGACGGAGTTGCAGGACAGTCATGCAGCTAGCTGGGTTACAGTTAGAAAGCGGGTTAGGGGAAAAAGTGTCAGGGAGGCTAGTCCTGAACTGGCACACCCCAACAAGTTTGCCCGCTTGGCAGATGAGGGGGATGCAATTTCAGAGCTAGCAGTACTGCAGCAGGATACTGCCTCTGACCACCAGGGGGGTGTCTGCTCCAGTAAGGAGGGAGGGAGGAGTGCAGGGCAGGCCAGACAGGTACTAGTGGTGGGGGACTCAATTATTGGGGGGACAGATAGGGCGATCTGTCACAAAGACAGTGTGTTGTCTACCTGGCGCTCGAGTTCAGCACATCGCGGATCGGATTGATAGGTTGCTGGGCGAGGCTGGAGAGGACTCAGCAGTCATGGTACATATTGGCACCAATGACAAAGTAAGAGGTAGGTGGAGTGTCCTTAAAAATGATTTCAGGGACTTAGGTCGCAAGCTTAAGGCAAGGACCTCCAAGGTAGTATTTTCTGAAATACTACCAGTACCACGAGCCACACCAGAGAGGCAGCAGGAGATTAGGGAGGTAAACAAGTGGCTCAGAAGCTGGTGTAGGAAGGAGGGGTTTGGGTTCATGGAGAACTGGGCCGACTTCGCTGTCGGTTACCGGCTCTACCGTAGGGACGAGCTGCACCTCAATGGGGAGGGTGCAGCTGTGCTTGGGGAGAAGATGGCTAGAAGAGTGGAGAAGTGTTTAAACTAGGGACTTAGGGGGAGGGAACCTACAGCAAAGAGGGGAAAGATAGTGTAGATAGAGAGGTGGGAATTATTAATGTACCTGGGGGTGGAGCGAAGGGAGGGGTTAGAATAGTTAATAGGAATAGGCTTCATAGGAAAATAAAACATATACTCTTGAATCCCATTAACCCCAATAACATAAAGGATGGAAATGTAAAGTGTATGTTCACAAATGCCAGAAGCCTAGCAAATAAAATGGGGGAGCTGGAGGCCTTGATACTGGAGGAACATATTGATATAGTTGGGGTCACTGAGACATGGCTGGACTCCTCGCATGACTGGGCTGTCAATCTGCAGGGGTTTTACATTGTTTTGCAAGGATAGAATGAACAGGAAAGGTGGTGTAGTCTGTCTGTATGTAAGAAGTGGTATGAAAGTCAGTGTGAACGATGCCATAGTGTGTGATGATTCTGAGGATGTGGAATCATTGTGGGTAGAATAACAAAAGGAGGGAAATACTGAAAAAATTATATTTGGTGTAATCTACAGACCCCCTAATATCACTGAGGAAATAGAAGGTCGGCTGTATAAACAAATAGAGAGGGCCGCCCGGCCAGGTACAGTGGTAATAATGGGAGATTTTAGCTATCCAGACATAGATTGGGGTCGGGGGTTGGCTAAAACTTCAAAGGGGCGACAATTCCTAAATTTATTGCAGGATAATTTTATGGGCCAGTTTGTGGAGGACCCAACAAGAAGTGATGCCTTGTTGGATCTGATCATTTCCAACAACGCAGAGCTGGTTGGCAATGTAACTGTGCGGGAAAACCTTGGTAATAGCGACCACAATATAGTTACTTTTGACTTAAAATGTAGAAAATAAAGACAGGCGGGGAAGGCAAAAACATATAACTTTAAAAAGGAAAATTTCTCTGGGCTGAGAGCTGCACTACAGGACATAGACCGGGGGGAGGTGTTCTCAAATACTGATACAGAAGGTAAATGGGAAATTTTTTTAATCAACTCTAAATAACTATACAGCTAAATATATACCAAAGGGGAACAAATATAAACGATTAAAACTAAATCCTACATGGCTGACAAATGATGTTAAAAAAGCAATAAACAACAAAAAAATTGCCTTCAAAAAATACAAATCTGAGGGGTCAGCTATAACACTTAAACAGTACAAGGAGCTTAATAAAATCTGTAAAAATGTAATAAAAACTGCAAAAATTCAAAATGAGAGACAGGTGGCCAAAGAAAGCAAAACTAATCCTAAATATTTTTTTTGATATATAAATGCAAAAAAAACAAGGACAGAGCATGTAGGACCCCTTAATAATGATAATGGGGAGGTTGTCACGGGCGATCAAGAGAAGGCGGAGCTACTGAATGGGTTCTTTAGTTCTGTATATACTAAGGAAGAAGGAGCTGACATTGGCCAGGTCAGTGCTGGTAACACATCATGTAATGTACTGAACTGGCTTAATGTAGAGATGGTACAAGGTAAGTTAAGTGATATAAATGTAAGCAAATCCCCAGGGCCGGATGGACTACACCCAAGAGTTCTTAGAGAGGTAAGTTCAGTAATATCTGTACCCCTGTTCATGATATTTAGAGATTCACTGGTGTCTGGTATTGTGCCAAGGGACTGGCGCAAGGCGAATGTGGTACCAATCTTCAAGAAGGGCTCTAGGTCTTTCCCAGGAAATGATAGACCGGTAAGTTTAACGTGCATTGTGGGTAAATTGTTTGAAGGACTTAAAAGGGATTACATTGATAGAATTAGGAAGAAGAAAATCAATTTTTTTTATTCAAAGACTTGATATTCTCGGTCTAAGTGACTGTATTCTATCTTTTTTGTGATTTCTACATAACTAACTCCTGAACTTATGAACTAGAGACGATGGCTACCTCATCTTCAAGAATGCAGACACTCTTATCTTTTTGTACCCCAGATGTGTCCTTGAAACAATGGTTCATTATATTGCAGCTTAAGCAATATATCTTTGTTTTAACTTTCTTCTTACTATGCGAAAGATTTATGGTTTCCTGTGTTTGCACAATGTAAAGTTTAGTGCGCATGCCTTATTTGAAAATCACCTATATAAAATACACTTAACCCCTTAAGGACCACGGGTTTTTCCGTTTTTGCACTTTAATTTTTTCCTCCTCACCTTTTAAAAATCATAACCCTTTCAATTTTGCACCTAAAAATCCATATTATGGCTTGTTTTTTTCGCCACCAATTCTACTTTGCAGTGAGATCAGTAATTTTACCCAAAAATCTACGGCAAAACGGAAAAAAAATCAATGTTGAAGAAAAAATGCCAGTTTGTAACTTTTGGGGGCTTCCGTTTCTACGCAGTACATTTTTCGGTAAAAATGACACCTTATCATTATTCTGTAGGTCCATATGGTTAAAATGATACCCTACTTATATAGGTTTGATATTGTTGTACTTCTGATAAAAATCATAACTATATGCAGGAAAATTTATCCATTTAAAATTGTCATTTTCTGACCCCTATAACTTTTTTATTTTTCTGCATATAGGAGGGTATGAGGGCTCATTTTTTGCGCCGTGATCTGAAGTTTTTATCGGTACCATTTTTGTATTGATCGGACTTTTTGATCGCTTTTTATTCACTTTTTCATGATATAAAAAGTGACCAAAAATATGCTAATTTGGACTTTGGAATTTTTTTGCGCGTACGCCATTGACTTTGCGGTTTAAATAATTATATATTTTTATAGTTCGGACATTTACGCACATGGCGATACCACATATGTTTATTTTTATTATGTTTATATATTATTTATATGGAATTTGGGAAAAGGGGGGTGATTTAAACTTTTAATAAGGAAGGGGTTAATGTGCGTGTGTTAAACTTTTTTTTACGTTAAGGGGTTAAGGACCAGGCCATTTTACACCTTAAGGACCAGAGCGTTTTTTGAACATCTGACCACTGTCACTTTAAACATTAATAACTCTGGAATGCTTTTACTTATCATTCTGATTCTGATTTAGTTTTTTCGTGACATATTCTACTTTAACATAGTGGTAAAATTTTATGGTAACTTGAAGAAAAAAAATGAAAATTTAGCATTTTTCTAACTTTGAAGCTCTCTGCTTGTAAGGAAAATGGATATTCAAAATATTATTATTTTTTGGCTCACATATAGAATATGTCTACTTTATGTTTGCATCATAAAATTTATGAGTTTTTACTTTTGGAAGACACCAGTGGGCTTCAAAGTTCAGCAGCAATTTTGACATTTTTCACAAAATTTTCAAACACAATTTTTCAGTGACCAGTTCAGTTTTGAAGTGGATTTGAAGGGTCTTCATCTTAGAAATACCCCACAAATGACCCCATTATAAAAGCTGCACCCCACAAAGTATTCAAAATGACATTCAGTAAGTGTTTTAACCCTATAGATGTTTCACAGGAATAGCAGCAAAGTGAAGGAGAAAATTCAAAATCTTCATTTTTTACACTCGCATGTTCTTGTAGACCCAATTTTTGAATTTTTGCAAGGGGTAAAAAGGAGAAAATTTTTACTTGTGTTTGAAACCCAATTTCTCTCGAGTAAGGACATACCTCATATGTCTATGTTAATTGTTCGGCGGGCGCAGTAGAGGACTAGGAAGGGAAGGAGCGACAAATGGTTTTTGGGTTGGCCCCTATGGTGCCAGGACAGCAAAAAAAAAAAAACACATGGCATACCATTTTGGAAACTAGACCCCTCGGGGAACATAACAAGGGATAAAGTGAACCTTAATATCCCACAGGTGATTCACGACTTTTGCATATGTAAAAAAAATTATTTTTTTTTACCTAAAATGCTTGGTTTCCAAAAAATTTTACAGTTTTAAAAAGGGTAATAGCAGAAAATACCCCCCAAAATTTGAAGCCCAATTTCTCCTGATTCAGAAAACACGCCATATGGGGGTGAAAAGTGCTCTGCTGGAGCACTACAGGTCTCAGAAGAGAAGGAGTCACATTTGGCTTTTTGAAAGCAAATTTTGCTCTGGGGGCATGCTGCATTTAGGAGCCCCTATGGTGCCAGGACAGCAAAAAAAAAAACACATGGCATACCATTTTGGAAACTAGACCCCTCGGGGAACATAACAAGGGGTAATGTGAACGTTTATACCTCACAGGTGTTTCACGACTTTTGCATATGTAAAAAAAATTTTTTTTTACCTAAAATGCTTGGTTTCCCAAAAATTTTACATTTTTAAAAAGGGTAATAGCAGAAAATACCCCCTGAAAATTTGTAACACAATTTCTCCCGAGTACGGCGATACCCCATATGTGACCCTAAACTGTTGCCCTGAAATACGACAGGGCTCCAAAGTGAGAGAGCGCCATGTGCATTTGAGGCCTAAATTAGGGATTTGCATAGGGGTGGACATAGGGGTATTCTACGCCCTCCAAACAGGGTGCCTCCAGCTGTTGTAAAACTCCCAGCATGCCTGGACAGTCAGTGGCTATCTGGCAGTAGTTGTTTTGCAACAGATCGAGGCTCCGTTTTGGAAACAGTGGCGTACCAGACGTTTTTCATTTTTATTGGGAGGGGAGGGGGGCTGTGTGGAGGTATGTGTATATGTAGTGTTTTTTACTTTTTATTTTATTTTGTGTTAATGTAGTGTAGTGTAGTGTTTTTAGGGTAAAGTCGCACGGGCAGGGGTTCACAGTAGTTTCTCGCTGGCAGTTTAAGCTGCGGCAGAAAATTTGCCGCAGCTCAAACTTGCAGCCGGATACTTACTGTAAACCTCCGCCCATGTGAGTGTACCCTGTAAGTTCACATTGGGGAGGGGGGAACATCCAGCTGTTGCAAAACTACAACTCCCAGCATGTACGGTCTATCAGTGCATGCTGGGAGTTGTAGTTTTGCAACAGCTGGAGGCACACTGGTTGTGAAACATCGAGTTTGGTAACAAACTCAGTGTTTTGCAACCAGTGTGCCTTCAGCTGTTGCAAAAGCTACAACCCCCAGCATGTACGGACAGCGGAAGGGCATGCTGGGACTTGTAGTTATGCAACAGCTGGTTCATACTACTTTGGTTGGGGATTGTAGTTATGCAACAGCTGGAGACACACTGGTTTGCTACTTAACTCAGTGTTTCACAACCAGTGTGCCTTCAGCTTTTGCTAAACTACAACTCTCAGCAGTCACCGACAGCCAACGGGCATGCTGGGAGTTGTAGTTATGCAACCAGCAGATGCACCACTACAACTCCCAGCATGCACTTTAGCTGATTGTGCAAGCTGGGAGTTGTAGTTATACAACAGCTGAAGGTACACTTTTCCCAGCATGCCCATAAGGGAATGCTGGGAGTTGTGGTGGTCTGCCTCCTGCTGTTGCATAACTACAGCTCCCAGCATGCCCTTTTTGCATGCTGGGAGCTGTTGCTAAGCAACAGCAGGAGGCTGTCAATCACCTCCAACTGCTGCTCCGCTGCAGGTCAGTCCCTCGCCGCCGACGCTCCTGGGGCCCCAGCTCCCGGGGTTTTCTTCCCGCACCCGCTCACGTCCTACAGAAGAGGGGCAGAGCGGGTTGCGGGAGTGACACCGGCAGCAGGTGCCCTGATTGGTCGGCCGGTATTGGAGACCCGATTGACCCGGAATCCGCCGCAGATCGCTGGGCTGAATTGTCCAGCGATCTGCGGCCATCGCCGACATGGGGGGTCATCATGACCCCCCTGGGCGATATGCCGCGATGCCTGCTGAACGATATCAGCAGGCATCGGGCAGCGACTCCCCTCCGGCTAGCGGCGGGGAGCCGGGAATGGACAGGACATACTCCTACGTCCTCGGTCCTTAACCTGTTGGGGACGAAGGGCGTATGCATACGCCCTTGCGACCTGGTACTTAAGGACGAAGGGCGTATCCATACGCCCGTGGGAATTTCGGCCCCCGCTGCGCGCCGGGCGGGGACCGGGCCGGGGTGACTGCTGATATCTATCAGCAGGCACCCCGTGCAAATGCCCAGGGGGGTCATTAGACCCCCCCATGTCGGCGATCGGCGCAAATCGCAAGTGAATTCACACTTGCGATTTGCGCCGATTCCGGGTCATTACGGGTCTATGGTGACCCGGTGACCCGGAATAGAAGGAGGATCGCGGGTGTCTAAGACACCCACGATCCCCCTAAAGTGATAGGAGTGAGGTGGCAGAGTTGCCACCCCTCCTATCTCTGCTATTGGTGGTCTAGACGCGACCACCAATAGCAGATTAGGGGCGGAGGGGTTTACTTTCGTTTTCCCCGTCCTGCCCTCCCACAATAGGCGGGGCAGAACGGGGAAAATGAAGAGGAGCGGCGCCGGAGTCCACTTACCCCTCCGGAGGCAGCGGAGCGACGGGGATCGGCGGTCGGCGACGGAGATCGGCGGTGGCGTGCGGCAGAAGAGGACGGCTCCCGGATGCGACGGAAGCCGGTGAGTAGTTGCCTAGCAACATCTAGAGGGCTACAGTCTGAGACCACTATAGTGGTCTCTAGACTGTAGCCCTCCAGATGTTGCAAAACTACAACTCCCAGCATGCCCAGACAGCTGTTTGCTGTGTGGGCATGCTGGAATTTGTAGTTTTGCAACAGCTGGAGGTCTGCAGTTTAGAGACCACTGCACAGTGATCTCTATACTGCCCTCTAGATCTTTCAAAACTACTACTCCTAGCATGCCCACACAGCTGTTTGCTGTCTGGGCATGCTGGGAGTTGTAGTTTTGCAACATCTGGAGGTCCACAGTTTGGAGATCACTGTCCAGTGGTCTCTAAATTGTAGCACTCCAGATGTTGCAAAACTACAAATTCCAGCATGCCCACACAGAAAACAGCTGTCTCGGCATGCTGGGAGTTGTAGTTGCGTACCTCCAGCTGTTGCATAACTACATCACCCAGCATGCCCTTCTGTGATCAGACATGCTGGGAATTGTAGTTTTGCAACAGCTGGAGGCACACTGGTTGGAAAATACTGAGTTAGGTAACAGAACCCAACTCAGTATTTCCCAGCTCAGTATTTTCCTGAGTTAGGTAACAAAACTACAACTCCCAGCATGTACTGACAGACCATGCATGCTGGGAGTTGTAGTTTTGCAACAGCTGGAGGCTCATTGGTTGGAAAATACTGAGTTAGGTAACAGAACCTAACTGAAGGTTTTCCAACCAATGTGCCTCCAGCTGTTGCAAAACTACAACTCCCAGCATGTACTGACAGACCGTGCATGCTGGGAGTTGTAGTTTTGCAACAGCTGGAGGCTCACTGGTTGGAAAATACTGAGTTAGGTAACAGAACCTAACTGAAGGTTTTCCAACCAGTGTGCCTCCAGCTTTTGCAAAACTACAACTCCCAGCATGTACTGACAGACCGTGCATGCTGGGAGTTGTAGTTTTGAAACAGCTGGAGGTTTGCCCCCCCCCCTTGTGAACGTACAGGCTACATTCACATGGGCGGGTTTACAGCAAGTTTACTGCTTCAAGTATGAGCTGCGGCAAATTTTTCACCGCAGCGCAAATTCCTAGCGGGAAACTCACCGTAACCCGCCAGTGTGAATGTACCCTAAAAACACTACACTACACTAACACCTAATAAAGAGTAAAACACTACATATACACCCCTTACACTGTGTCCCCCCCCCCCCAATAAAAATGAAAAACGTATTGTACGGCAGTGTTTCCAAAACGGAGCCTCCAGCTGTTGCAAAACTACAACTCCCAGCATTTCCGGACAGCCACTGATTGTTCAGGCATGCTGGGAGTTTAGCAACAGCTGGAGGCACCCTGTTTGGGAATCACTGGCATAGAATACCCCTATGTCCACCCCTATGCAATCCCTAATTTAGTCCTCAAATGCGCATGGCGCTCTCTCACTTTGGAGCCCTGTCGTATTTCAAGGAAACAGTTTAGGGCCACATATGGGGTATCTCCGTACTCGGGAGAAATTGCACTACAAATTTTGGAAGGCTTTTTCTCCTTTTACCCTTTATGAAAAGGAAAAGTTGGGGTCTACACCAGCCTGTTAGTGTAAAAAAAAAAAAATTTTACACTAACATGCTGGTGTTGCCCTTTACTTTTTATTTTCACAAGAGGTAAAAGGAAAAAAAGACCCCCAAAATTTGTAACGCAATTTCTCCTGAGTACGGAAATACCCCATATGTGGTCGTAAAATGCTCTGCGGGCGCACAACAAGGCTCAGGAGTGAGAGCGCACTATGTACATTTGAGGCCGAAATTGGTGATTTGCACAAGGGTGACTGATTTTACAGCGGTTCTGACATAAATGCAAAAAAATAAATACCCACATGTGACCCCATTTTGGAAACTAAACCCCTCACGGAATGTAATAAGGGGTACAGTGAGCATTTACGCCCCACAGGGGTCTGACAGATTTTTGGGACAGTGGTACGTGAAAATGAAAAATTAAATTTTTTTGTTTGCACAGCCCACTGTTCCAAAGATCTGTCAAACACCAGTGGGGTGTAAATACTCACTGTACCCCTTATTACATTCCGTGAGGGGTGTAGTTTCCAAAATGGGGTCACATGTGGGGGGTCCACTGTTCTGGCACCACGGGGGGCTTTGTAAATGCACATGGCCCCCGACATCCATTCCAAACAAATTATCTCTCTAAAAGCTCAATGGCGCTCCTTCTCTTATGAGCATTGTAGTTCGCTCGCAGTGCACTTGACGTCCACACATGGGGTATTTCTATACTCAGAAGAAATGGGGTTACAAATTTTGGGGGGCATTTTCTCCTACTACCCTTTGTAAAAAAGTAAAATTTGGGGAAAAACCAGCATTTTAGTGGAAAAATATTTTTTTTTCATTTACACATCCGACTTTAACAAAAAGTTGTCAAACACCTGTGGGGTGTTAAGGCTCACCGTACCCCTTGTTACGTTCCTTGAGGGGTGTCGTTTCCATAATATTGTGTGATGTGGTTTTTTTTTGCTGTCCTGGCACCATAGGGGCTTCCTAAATGGGACATGCCCCCCAAAAACCATTTCAGAAAAACTCACTCTCCTAAATCCCCTTGTTGCTCCTTCGCTTCTGAGCCCCCTACTGCGCCCGCCGAACACTTGACATACACATATGAGGTATTTTCTTACTCGAGAGAAATTGGGTTACAAATTTTGAGAGGATTTTTTTCCTTTTACCCCTTGTTAAAATTCAAAAACTGGGTCTACAAGAACATGCCAGTGTAAAAAATGAAGATTTTGAATTTTCTCCTTCACTTTGCTGCTATTCATGTGAAACACCTAAAGGGTTAACACACTTACTGAATGTCATTTTGAATACTTTGAGGGGTGCAGTTTTTATAATGGGGTCATTTATCAGGTATTTCTAACCAGAAGACCCTTCAAATCCACATCAAACCTGAACTGGTCCCTGAAAAATTCCGATTTTGAAAATTTTGCGAAAAATTGGAAAATTGCTGCTGAACTTTGAAGCCCTCTGGTGTCTTCCAAAAGTAAAAACTCATCAATTTTATGATGGAAACATAAAGTAGACACATTGTATATGTGAATCAATATATAATTTATTTGGAATATCCATATTCCTTATAAGCAGAGAGCTTCAAAGTTAGAAAAATGCTAAATTTTCAAATTTTTCATGAAATTTTCACATTTTTCACCAAGAAAGGATGCAAGTATCGCCGAAAATTTACCACTAACATAAAGTAGAATATGTCACGAAAAAACAATCTCGGAATCAAATTTATAAGTAAAAGCATTCCAGAGTTACTAATGCTTAAAATGACAGTGGTCAGATTTGCAAAAAATGCTCCCGTCCTTAGGGTCATAATGGGCTCCGTCCCCAAGGGGTTAAGGACTCGGAAACGGGGGCGTAGGAGTACGTCCATTGTCCTTAAGGGGTTAAAAAAAATGCCACACCAGTTCTGCCTTCAGCTTACAGAGACAGCTCTTGTCTCTGTGTCGTGATTTTGAATGGCAGGTAGAGTTGGAAGGAAAGTTGGATGACTGCAGCCCCATACAGGCTTTCCACGCATTAATTGGGCATCCGCCGACAGAAGATGTCTTGACCTTTGGGGTCAAACCTAACACTTTTGGCGCTCGAACTCACAGGGACCCGCTGCCGAATCTCAGCTACAGTGCGGGACCACTACGGCTCCGGAGACCAAAGACTGCACGAAACCTGGCCCAGTAAGAAAAGCTTTATTTTCTTATATCTGTGCCCTCCTGAGATCTGTGGCTGTGGGTCCTGCACTTAGACTGGGTTTTAGAAAATCTAAACTCCTGTGATAGTGGGTCTATTTTGAATGGACAAAAGAACTAATATACCTTCTGTCGGTTGGATAAGTACACTGTTACTCTGCAAGGAGACATGGAATGAATGTATGAGCCAAGAGAGGATAGTAAGGGATTTTATGAGGGTATTGCTGAACTGATCTTTGAAAGCGCCTAACAGGGTCACAGATTATGCTTAAATCCCATATTATCACATAAACCATTATCTGGCTGCTAGCATGAGCCTGGAATAAATCATAAGTCCAGGACAGGATTCGTGTGATAAGCCCGTGTAGTCTGGGGGGAATAAGGTGTGGAAAAAAACACGTCTAGACGGACACTGACCCTGTAAGAGTGACGGTGAAAAGGCCAGGTGAGCCTTTTAGCATATTAGTCGCCTAGGAGGAAGGCAACGAGAGAAAGACACCTTGTGAGGGTTTCCCCAATAAGCTACCTAGGACCGAACGGCTAGTATGAGTTAGCTAATGTCTAATACAGAATTGTCATGCATCACAGGTAAAGGCCAGGAGAGCCTTTTAATCAGGTAAAAAGGCCAAAACAGCCTTTTTAACCTACTAGCCGCCTAAGGAGAAGGCAACAAGGGGGACATACTTTCTGAAGTTCCCCCCAATAAGCTACTTAGGACCGGTCGGCTAGAGATGGGTCAGCAAAAGTCCAAGAATGCAGACGGAGAACCCCAGACACACGCTCTTAAAACAATCCTTGAAGAATTGCACAGCAAGAATGCAGTAGTCCAGTTAGAGAAGCTCATGAAAGAATTCCATGTCAGCAATGAGAAACAGTTAGATGTAGAGTTTTGGGAAAGCATTGCAGAAAGAAAGAGATGGAAAGTAATGCTATAGCAGGAATAACTAAGGGATGTACGGAGTTAAGAATGAAATCAGAATGTGAAAGTGATGGAATACTGAGTAATCAGCGTTTGGAAAGATAGCAGGTTATGGGAATGTTGACAAGTTGAGTTGACTAAAGCTAAGTGAAGGAAATAGAAGCTTTCTGTGAAATCTATGTGTATGTTTGTTATTTCCATGCAAGTTGTTTGGTTTGTCAAGTTGTGTTGTCTACTGTGTATGCAGGAAATGGTGTGTGAGTCTTGTGATGGTAGAGAACGTGAAATTAAACTTATGTGAGGTATGATGAGAAATTCCAATTGCTGTGTGTAAGTGGGAGGGAGAGAGAGACTCAAGCATATGAAGCAGCGTGAGGAATGTAGGATTAGCAGAGTTGAAACTGTTGGAATAAGTGAAGTGAAGATGAGTGTTCAGTGCTAAGAAATGATGGTCTACAAATTGCATCCAGGGACTAGCCAGCGCCCAAAATTCCAAGAGGAGGGGCTTGTACGTCACATACTGTAGACAAAGAAATAAGTGTTTACCTTATGGGATAGTTTCTGAATACTTTTTAGTAAATGTGAAAGTTGCCGGATTAGTGGAAATTCAATGTTTTGCAATGCAATGTTTTAGTTGAATGAACAGAATATAATCTCTCAGTGAGGCTGTTTAAGAAGGCTACTGATAAGCTTTTGCGTCCGAGAATATATATATAAATATATATATATATATATATATATATATATATATATATATATATCTTTGTGTCACTATTAGTTTTGTTTGGTTGTGATTTCTGATCTCCAAAGATAAATTCAATGTTTGTGTTTACTGATCCTGTGTCATGATATCTGTTTAATATTTTAGTGTTCCCTATCTGTATTTATGTTACGCCGAGCGCTCCGGGTCCCCGCTCCTCCCCGGAGCGCTCGCTTCACTCTCCCCGCGGCAGCGCTCCGGTCACGTCCTCTGACCCGGGGCGCTGCGATTCCGCTGCCAGCCGGGATGCGATTCGCGATGCGGGTAGCGCCCGCTCGCGATGCGCACCCCGGCTCCCCTGCCTGACTCGCTCTCCGTCTGTTCTGTCCCGGCGCGCGCGGCCCCGCTCCCTAGGGCGCGCGCGCGCCGGGTCTCTGCGATTTAAAGGGCCACTGCGCCGCTGATTGGCGCAGTGGTTCCAATTAGTGTGTTCACCTGTGCACTTCCCTATATCACCTCACTTCCCCTGCACTCCCTTGCCGGATCTTGTTGCCTTAGTGCCTAGTGAAAGCGTTCCCTTGTCTGTTCCTAGCCCGTGTTCCTGACCTCCTGCCGTTGCCCCTGACTACGATCCTTGCTGCCTGCCTCGACCTTCTGCTACGTCCGACCTTGCTTCTGCCTACTCCCTTGTACCTCGCCTATCTTCAGTATCTTCAGCAGCCAGAGAGGTGAGCCGTTGCTAGTGGATACGACCTGGTCACTACCGCCGCAGCAAGACCATCCCGCTTTGCGGCGGGCTCTGGTGAAAACCTGTAGTGGCTTAGAACCGGTCCACTAGCGCGGTCCTCGCCATCCCTCTCTGGCACAGAGGATCCACTACCTGCCAGCCGGCATCGTGACAGTAGATCCGGCCATGGATCCCGCTGAAGTTCCTCTGCCAGTTGTCGCTGACCTCACCACGGTGGCCGCCCAGCAAGCCCGACAGATCGCCCTTCTAACCCGTCAGCTGTCGGAAATGTCCACCATTTCGCACCAACTTCAGTCGCAACTTCTCCAGCAATCTTCTCCTCCGCCAGCTCCTGCACCTCCTCCGCAGCGAGTGGCCACTCCTAGCCTCCGCCTGTCCTTGCCGGACAAATTTAATGGGGACTCTAAGTATTGCCATGGCTTTCTTTCGCAATGTTCCCAGCACTTGGAGATGATGTCGGACCAGTTTCCTACTGAAAGGTCTAAGGTGGCTTTCGTGTTCTGCCTTCTGTCTGGAAAAGCCCTGTCATGGGCCGCACCGCTCTGGGACCGCAATGACCCCGTCACTGCCTCTGTACACTCCTTCTTCTCGGAAATTCGAAGTGTCTTTGAGGAACCTGCCCGAGCTTCTTCAGCCGAGATTGCCCTGCTGAACCTGGCCCAGGGTGTTTCTTCCGTTGGCGAGTACGCCATTCAGTTCCGTGCTCTTGCTTACGAGTTGTCCTGGAATAGTGAGGTTCTCTGCGCGACCTTTAAAAAAGGCCTATCCAGCAACATTAAAGATGTTCTGGCCGCACGAGAGACTCCTGCTGACCTACATGAACTCATTCATCTAGCCACTCGCATTGACATGCGTTCTTCCGGATGGCGTCTGGAGCTCCGCCTGGATATGGACTTTGTTCGCACGAAGCGTTTTTTCTCCCCGGCTCCTCTCTCCTCTGGTCCTCTGCAATCTGTTCCTGTGCTTCCCGCCGCGGAGGCTATGCAAGTTGACCGGTCTCGCTTGACACCTCAAGAGAGGACACGACGCCGCATGGAGAATCTTTGCCTGTACTATGCCGGTACCGAACACTTCCTGAAGGATTGTCCTGTCCGTCCTCCCCGCCTGGAAAGACGTACGCTGACTCCGCACAAAGGTGAGACAGTTCTTGATGTCAACTCTGCTTCTCCACGCCTTACTGTGCCTGTGCGGATATCTGCCTCTACCTTCTCCTTCTCTACTATGGTCTTCTTGGATTCCGGATCTGCAGGAAAATTTTTTTTGGCCTCTCTCATCAACAGGTTCTACGTCCCCGTGACCAGTCTCGCCAGACCCCTCTACATCTATTGTATTAACAATGAAAGATTGGACTGTCTCATGCGTTTCCGCACAGAACCCCTCCTAATGTGCATCGGACCTCATCACGGAAAAATTGATTTTTTTTTCCTCAGGTTCTTTGGCCCCAAGAAGAGGGGGAGACCCAAGGGGGGGGGTACTGTTACGCCGAGCGCTCCGGGTCCCCGCTCCTCCCCGGAGCGCTCGCTTCACTCTCCCCGCGGCAGCGCTCCGGTCACGTCCTCTGACCCGGGGCGCTGCGATTCCGCTGCCAGCCGGGATGCGATTCGCGATGCGGGTAGCGCCCGCTCGCGATGCGCACCCCGGCTCCCCTGCCTGACTCGCTCTCCGTCTGTTCTGTCCCGGCGCGCGCGGCCCCGCTCCCTAGGGCGCGCGCGCGCCGGGTCTCTGCGATTTAAAGGGCCACTGCGCCGCTGATTGGCGCAGTGGTTCCAATTAGTGTGTTCACCTGTGCACTTCCCTATATCACCTCACTTCCCCTGCACTCCCTTGCCGGATCTTGTTGCCTTAGTGCCTAGTGAAAGCGTTCCCTTGTCTGTTCCTAGCCCGTGTTCCTGACCTCCTGCCGTTGCCCCTGACTACGATCCTTGCTGCCTGCCTCGACCTTCTGCTACGTCCGACCTTGCTTCTGCCTACTCCCTTGTACCTCGCCTATCTTCAGTATCTTCAGCAGCCAGAGAGGTGAGCCGTTGCTAGTGGATACGACCTGGTCACTACCGCCGCAGCAAGACCATCCCGCTTTGCGGCGGGCTCTGGTGAAAACCTGTAGTGGCTTAGAACCGGTCCACTAGCGCGGTCCTCGCCATCCCTCTCTGGCACAGAGGATCCACTACCTGCCAGCCGGCATCGTGACAATTTAATTGTATGTCACCTCACATTCTTGGATTAGTCATTTAACCCTTGCCTCTTCTTGCTTATGCTGTTCTGTTTTGACACCCTTGTATTTTACAAGACATAGCCTGGTGACTAGTTGTCATGTGATCTGTGGTTTATTGCTATGTGAATCCCTTTTTGTGTTTGTATTTTTTGAGTCTTTACAGTCCGTCCGTGTAAAAGCTGACACAGCATTCTAACCTGTGTGTGAACAGCTCAACGCTGCAGAGGGGGGGGGGGGGGGCAGCCCCCCTTCCTGTCTTTATCTCTGAAGTTCTGTGTGAGAGCGGCATTCATAGTTTGTTTTCCTTTGTGTATCTTGTGTTTATTTAAATGTAGTTTATTTCTTATGATAAAAATGTTAAGTCACCTTTTTATTTTGCATAATTTTGCCATAGTGCTGAAGCCTTGTTGTCTTATTGGGTTAAAATTCTGTTCCTGTGAAAGATTGAGATAACTTCAGAATTACATTTTGGTTTGTGAGAGGGAGTCAACCTGTTGATTCCATTCACTGACTTGTAGCAGCTTGGTAGTCTGGGCTTCTTTCCAATCCAGTACACTCCTCTCTACACTAGATAACTGTGCCCTTGAATCCAGCTTCATTGCTCTCTGGTGGAGAATGACTGGATTCAGAGGGGGAAAGAGATGATGGGAGAGGGGCATAATTTAATAACAAACTCTGTGTATGATGATGATGAATGCCTGTATAGAGTTAACGTTACAGTAGACAGCAGGGTTCTTACATGATTCTTCATGGGTATGCATTCTGCATTACACCAAATAGTCAAAATGAACTGAACTCTACCTTGTTGCCAAGGGCAGAAAGGTAATGAGTTGGCAGCACTAACTGGAGCTTATAGACTTGGCTGGGGTAAAATCGCTAACAGACTTATCTGGAAGGCTTTTCTCACCTCTTCGGGCAAACCAATCAAAGATGCAGAGAGTTGGAGCATTCATGGAAGGGTCTGCTAATGTCAGAGGAGGTGGGAATTGTCAGAATTAGGGCCCATATGAAGACTGGTACTTTAGAAGCCAAAAATAATGAGTTGGCTGACACCACTACAGATGCAGTCGCCGCACTGCCAGTGATATCTGCCAGAGACATGGAGGTAAGCGAGAAAAAAAAACCTTCATAACAGGCAGATGTTGCTGTAAAAAGAATCTTGGAGGATGTTAAGGGACAGAGGAGAAAATACGGCATGTGGGGGACTTGTGCAAAGGTCTGCCTGCCTAGAATTCTGTTTCCCAATGATAGTCCAAGTAATACATGGAAAAAAACATTTGTCCAAAGAGGCCATGCTGCAAGTCATAGACAAATCCTGGATAGCCCCTGGTATCTCCACTACCGTAGTAGCTTTTCTTCAAGCCTGTATGACCTATGCTTTATACAATCCAGCCCCCTGAAAGTATACCCAAAGCCACTCTGTCTGCTCTAGAGAGTCCAGGTAGATTACATAAGCTTGACCCCTTGTTCAGGCTATGCGTTTGTCTTGGTGTGTGTTGATCTCTTTAGGCTGACCTGAGGCCTACCCCATGGGGAGGATGTATCACAGTTATAACATTAGTATGAGAATCTGTCCTCACATGTGGAGTTCATATGAAAATATCTGAAACTAACATGTGGGCAAGTGTTGTGTTTTCTTCCCTTCCAGATCCAGACAGCATTGAAGGAACTCACACGTTACAGAGCTCCGATTTGAAGGACCATATCAAGTCCTCTTGACTACAGCCAGCTGGATTCATGCTTCACACTGCAAAAGGACGGTATCTGACATGACAATACTTTGCTTTCTGTTTAACTGTCTAATATGTTACATTACAACCTCACATGATGAGCTAGAAAAGCATCCAGACAACAAATTCTTGAAACACCACTTAATGTTGGCACAAAATCTCAGTGAAATATTGCTGGATATGCACACATGCTCCTACAACTGCCCAGAGTATGCCTTATTTTGCTATCCCTGTACCGCCATATGAGATGTTCCAGGGGGATTGCTTCGACACATTAGCAAGCAACAAGACACGGTACACAAAAAATTGGAACACTTCAGTGGGGATTGGGCAACCCTGGTGGCAGGGAAACCTGAGCGGTTTTGGACAAGGACCACAGCAGATATTGACCTTTAAGGGGGGCTCCTGGGTAGCACGTGAAGTCACACAAATACTAGACCTAGGACGAACACCCACACAGGGGATAAAGGTCAGTTTTAGCAGAACATCTGTAAGTACTGATACATTTAAGCCTAGTCAAATAGAGAGGTACTTACATGACAAAAACTGGCTGAATAATACACTTTTTCCTCAAGGTACCGGAGAAGAGTGTCATAACATGACAGGACATAAAAAATGTAGTGAATCCTCATATTACAAGCCCTATGACCCGACATGTAATAACCCAGATGTAGGTTACTGTGGTACATTAGGACAGAAACCCGGATGGTGCTACATGACTAACGCCTCAAGACTGATTGACATAGTTAATAAACTGATAAATCAACATTCCTCATATTGGGAACTCCCAAGAGACATATATTGGGTATGTGGAAGGGGGGCCTACAAGTGGTTGCCAGTAGGAGTTAATGGTACATGCACCCTAGCCAGACTCACTCCCTCGACTTTTGTGATACCCAACAAAGACGTTGACATGAGAGCAGTCCCAAGACACATGCTATACCAGAGAGCAGCAGACAACAAGGAAAGAGAAACTCTTCAGCACTCTCTTTGTATACCCCATGATGATGCAAATTTGGGACAAATTAGTTGAGGCCACTGACTACCTTGACGACCAAATATATGATATTTTGGAAATCACTAACACCTCTGTGTCTGTACAAAATCAGCTGATGATAGTGACTAACCAGCACACAATAGTTCTTGATTACCTTACAGCTGCTCAAGGGGGAATGTGTCAGATTATAAGCCCCACTTGCTGTCACTACATAGACACCACAGGTACCATCCAGATGCACCACCAACTTGAAAACATACAAAAACTAAGGGAACAGTACGCTAAAGACAATGACAAAAATAAAGATAAGTGGTGGGGAGACACTTTCTCCATAATGAACCCAGCCACCTGGTTGAACGGTATTGGAGGATGGATAGGAGGTGCCCTACACTTTATATTACAAGTCGCAGTTGTTATTCTTTTATCTTATTTAGTTATAAAGCTTTTGATGATATGCATAAGTCGCTGTAAATATAGAATCAGCAAGTACTGAGTATTGTTTACTTCAAATGAATGGGCTAACATAAACATTTTATGCTGTTTTCCCGGGATATAGAAGAAATAATGATCAGCATTTGTTTCCAGGTTCTCATGTCTCTTCTCTTTTTTTTTCCGTTTGTTTCTAGATTGACATCACACCTGAAACACTCTTCCTGGTGAGGATGCCGGTCCATTACTCAGGGGACGGAGCCAATTTAAGAAGACTTGGTTCCCTCAGACAACTCGCGGTCTGGGATAGTACCTGAGGAAAGACCTGCTATACACCTGACCTGGAGGATCCAGTTCTTTCAGATGATGATGTCAAAGGGGGAAATGATAGACTTGGGAAGAAGAGAATCCATTTTTTTTATTCAAAGACTTGATATTCTCGGTCTAAGTGACTGTATTCTATCTTTCTTGGGATTTCTACATAACTAACTCATGAACTTATGAACTAGAGACGATGGCTACCTCATCTTCAAGAATGAAGACACTCTTATCTTTTTGTACCCCAGATGCGTCCTTGAAACAATGGTTCATTATATTGCAGCTTAAGCAATATATGTTTGTTTTAATTTTCTTCTTACTATGCGAAAGATTTATGGTTTCCTGTGTTTGCACAATGTAAAGTTTAGTGCGCATGCCTTATTTGAAAATCACCTATATAAAATACACTTAAAAAAAGGCCAGACCAGTTCTGCCTTCAGCTTGCAGAGACAGCTCTTGTGTCTGTGTCGTGATTTTGAATGGCAGGTAGCGTTGGAAGGAAAGTTGTGTGACTGCAGCCCCATACAGGCTTTCCACGCACTAATTGGGCAATCGCCGACAGAAGATGTTTTGACCTTTGGGGTCGAACCTAACAACATACAGGAATACATAGGGGATAATTGTATTATAAGTGATAGCCAGCATGGGTTTATTAAGGATAGAAGTTGTCAAACCAATCTAATTTGCTTTTATGAAGAGGTGAGTAGAAGCCTTGACAGAGGATTGGCTGTGGATATAGTGTTTCTGGATTTTGCTAAAGCGTTTGATACTGTCCCTCATAGTCGTCTGACAGGTAAGTTAAGGTCTTTGGGCTTGGAAACTTTAGTTTGTAACTGGATTGAACACTGGCTCATGGATCGTACCCAGAGAGTGGTGGTCAATGATTCGTACTCTGATTGGTTCCCGATTATTAGTGGTGTACCCAAAGGTTCAGTACTGGGCCCGCTGTTGTTTAATTTATTTATCAATAATATAGAGGATGGCATTAACAGCTCTGTTTCTATCTTTGCAGATGACACCAAGCTTTGTAGCATGGTACAGTCTATAGAGGATGTGTATAAGTTACAAGATGACTTGGATAGACCAAGTGTCTGGGCATCCACTTGGCAAATGAGGTTCAATGTGGATAAATGTAAAGTTATGCATCTGGGTACTAATAACCTGCATGCGTCGTATGTCTTAGGGGGTGTTAAACTGGCAGAGTCACTGGTAGAGAAGGATCTGGGTGTACTTGTAGATCACAGACTACAGAATAGCATGCAATGTCAGGCTGCTGCTTCCAAGGCCAGCAGGATATTGTCATGTATCAAAAGAGTCATGGACTCGAGGGACAGGGACATAATACTCCCCCTTTATAAAGCATTGGTACGGCCTCACCTGGAATATGCTGTTCAGTTTTGGTCACCAGTCCATAAAAGGAACACTGTGTTGCTGGAAAGGGTGCAGAGATGCGCAACTAAACTAATATGGGGCATGGAACATCTTAGCTATGAGGAGCGATTAAAGGAGTTACAATTGTTTAGTCTTGAGAAGAGACGTTTAAGGGGGGATATGATAAATGTATATAAGTATATTAATGGCCCATACAAAAAATATGGAGAAAAACTGTTCGAGGTTAAGCCCCCTCAAAGGACAAGGGGGCACTCCTTCCGTTTGGAGAAGAAAGGGTTTAGTCTCAAGAGGCGACACGCCTTCTTTACCATAAGAACTGGGAATTTATGGAACAGTCTACCTCAGGAACTAGTCACAGCAGGAACGATTAATAAATTTAAAACAGGGTTAGATACATTCCTGGAACAAAATAACATTAATGCTTATGCAGAAATATTAAATCCCATCCCTTCCCCCAATATCCCACCACACCCCTACCCTTCAATTCCCCGGTTGAACTTGATTGAGGTATGTCTTTTTTCGACCGTACTAACTATGTAACAGGTACAAAATAGTACACTACATAGATGTACGTATGCGGTATGCATTAATGAGGGCAGAAAAATGCGCTACAGTACACTTAAAAATATGAAGTTGATGCAGCTTGTACAAATGTATGAGGCAACACACAGCTCTCAGCCCCTCTCTGTAATACTATGCCGAAGAAAGTGACTGGGAGGTTAATGCCTGCAGTAAAAATCCTTTTCAATGAAATAAACAATGCTCTCTGTCCATGAGAACGCTGATGTGTCTAGGAGGATGTTAAACACTGCTGGGCTGCGCTTTTCTCTGCTGTAACACACACACACACACAGGGTGTCCGTCATATCTCTCTGCAGTGTAATAAATGAAGTGGCTGGCCGCAATATGGCTGCCGATTATATAGGGCTGTGACATCACAGGGGTGACTGGCTGCTGATAGGCTGCATCCTGCATGTGATTCAGGGTCATCCCGCCTACTTCCCTTCCTGCCTTGCCTTCCCGCGTTCCCAGCGTCCCTTACCCCATGTACTGACATTTGGATCTGACATTTTAGATTCCCTGGAGCCTGGAACACTGTAAAATGGAGTTTAATTCAGCGATTCGCGCAATAGAATCGTGGCGATATTCGCATTCGTTGTGAATGGAATATTTCCCGAAATTTGTAATGAATTTGGGTTTGTCAGCTTCGATTTGCTCATCTCTACTGAAAGACCTAGCAGCAAGCTAAGTGTATTGTATTGAGTGTGTATGCATTTATGTATGTATGTCTGTGTATCTGTCTATATATGTTACTTGTTATGAGTAGGCTTATATGTATTAGGGTATTTGCTGCATAAAATTTCCATGATGAGATGAGATTAAAAAAAACCTTATCTACGCTCTGTGGAAAAAAATACACAAAGACTGCAGATTTGACATTTAAAGGGGTATTCATAGTTACATAGTTACATAGTTAGTATGGTTGAAAAAAGACATACGTCCATCAAGTCCAACCAGGGAATTGAAGGGAAGGGTGTAAGGGAATAAGGGAAATGATGTAGTTTTATAATTCTGCATAAGCATTAATGTTATTTTGTTCCAGGAATGTATCTAACCCTGTTTTAAAGCTGTTAATTGTTCCCGCTGTGACCAGTTCCTGAGGTAGACCGTTCCATAAATTCACAGTCCTCACGGTAAAGAAGGCGTGTCGCCCCTTTAGACTAAACCTTTTCTTCTCCAGATGGAGGGAGTGCCCCCTCGTCCTTTGGGGGGGTTTAACCTGGAACAGTTTTTCTCCATATTTTTTGTATGGGCCATTTATATACTTATATACGTTTATCATATCCCCCCTTAAACGTCTCTTCTCAAGACTAAACAATTGTAACTCCGGTAGAAAACTATGGTAATTGTTTTCAAATCAACTGCTGCTAGAAAGTTAAACATATTTGTAAATTACTTCCATTTAAAAATCTTAATCCTTCCAGTACTTATCAGCTGCTGTATGCTCCACAGGAAGTTGTATTTCTTTTTGGAGTTCTTTCCAGTCTGACCACAGTGCTCTCTGCTGACACCTTTGTGGAACTGTCCAGAGCAGGATAGGTTTGCTATGGGGATTTGCTTGTACTCTGGACAGTTCCTGATACAGACAGAGGTGTCAGCAGAGAGCACTGTGGTCAGACAGAAAAGAACTCCAGAAAGAAATACAACTTCCTCTGTAGTATACAGCATCTGATAAGTAGTGAAAGGATTCATATTTTTTAATAGAAGTAATTTACAAAATCTGTTTAACTTTCTGGAACCAGTTGATTTGAAAAAAAAAATAATAATAATGTTTTCCACATGAGTACCCCTTTAAGGGGGTTTAACCCTTCTTCCCTTATTTAGTTTAAATGCTTTTTTGTACATTTGTGTAAGTATCTTTTGCATAATAATAAAGATTGTTGCTTCTTGTTATCTGTTCAAAAGATGTGCCTTATGGTGTTTTCTCTTGTTCTTGTTTGGTTCGTATAAATTGCATTAGAACGTTGGTAGCACCCTATGGTATGGAGGACTGAGCCCACCATTCAAGTGTTTAGGGGAGAGGGCTGTTCCATTCATCGTGGGAACCAGGGCTAGGTATATATCAGATAACAGCAGAAAAACTTCAGAGCCTCATAAGTAAGTTTGCAAACTATCATGAAAGATACAGTATGCATATAACTAATTTTTACTAATTTTGACATTATATCATGAATACCCATGCTTGGAGCCCGCTGATTCACATATTGAGGACCTGTGTCCTGATTTGTTCTGATGCTTGTATTCCCCATGAAGTAACAATTCCAGATAATGTCAGACAGTGTCAGGCATATTCCACCAACTGTTAGCATCCTTTAGGCTATTTAGTCATACATTTCTTGTAAGAATAGCACACATGTGAGGAGAGGCTACATGTCCTCTTTAAATATAATAGATGTAAACATACATCTATAATACAGAGCCTTCCAAACATTTTGTGTTGGTGACACCCTTTTTAGACATGCACACTCCTCGCTGTACTGCCAATTGCAAGTATTGCATGGTGTGTCCACGACATCTAATGTGATATCGGTATGAGCATTACAAATGGGACTGCTACCCCCTCCTCCACATGCCATTTCATCCCCCCCTCCTTGATGTGGCATTTCATAAACTCCCTCCACCCCCTGTGCCACTTTATCACCCCCTTCAACTACCCCTTGTGCCATTTCAGTTCCCCTCCTTAATCCCTCCCCAAGTCACTTCATTCCTCCTCTTGATGACCTTCTGTGCCACTTAATTCCTCTCCTTAAAGACTCCATGACATTTTATCCCCCCCCCTTGATTACCCCCTGTGTCACTTCACCCCCCCCTGTATCACTATCTCTCCCCCTTGATCACCCCTATAGAACTTTATTCCCTCCCTCCCTGCTTAGCCACTTAATTCCTCCCTCTTGATCACTCCCTGTGCCACTTCGTTCCTCCCTTGGTCACCCCCTGTGTCCCTGCATTCTCCTCCTTAATGTCCCTTTGTGCAACTATATCCCCCCTCCCCCCCCCCACTCCCACCACCCCTGTGCCACTTTATTCTAGTAGAAAAAAAAGAAGTAGTGTCCAGCTAACCACACTTCACACTTCACTAAAAGTTTTCCCGATCCCGTCATATCCTCGTCTCCCTATTTTATTCACTGTATTCACGGAATTATGTTGCTCACGAATATTCGAAATTCGAATTTTAATCACAAATGTCGCACATTTGCA
This sequence comes from Hyla sarda, assembly GCF_029499605.1. Taxonomy (NCBI): domain Eukaryota; kingdom Metazoa; phylum Chordata; class Amphibia; order Anura; family Hylidae; genus Hyla; species Hyla sarda. The sequence continues at coordinate 35,214,257 of NC_079201.1, read as the reverse complement.
TATAGCACTATATATTCGCAATTACAAATATTCACTTTTTTTTTCTTCTTTGTTCACAGTACACATCACAGTGATGTCTAGTGGTACGCCCCCCGCACCTGAGAGCTTTGGCTCTCGCTCCCAGCACCTCCAGCTATTGACTTGCCGTCTGCTGTATGGACACTTGGAATAAAGCATCGTTTGGCAAATACTTCTCAGTGGGTGAGTGCAGCTTTTTTCAAGTCTTCTGCTTTTCATGTTTTACACATCACAATGATCACTGCATCCATCTCTGCTCTTCGCATATGCGCATATTCGCGAATATTGAGCCCTCCCTTCTTTAAAGGGTACCTCTCATCAAAAAAACTTTTAATATATTATAGATTAATGTATGCAGAATAACTTTACAATTGCATGTTATTAAAAAATATGCTTCTTTCTATTTAATTTTCCACTTTGAAGAAATGACCACTAGGGGTCTCCCTACCAGTCCTGGCAGCAAGCATTTCAGATAGTGTTGAGCGGCATAGGCCATATTCAAATTTGCGATATTTCGCAAATATATGGACGAATATTCGTCATATATTCGCTAAATTCGCATATTCGTAATATTCACGTTTTATTTTCGTATATGCGAAAATTCGCATATGCGAAAATACGCATATGCAAATTTTCACATATGCGAAAATTTGCACGCCAGTCTCACACAGTAGTATTACAGCCTTCTTTACACCACACAAGCTGGAAGCAGAGAGGGGTGATCACTGTGATGTGTACTGTGGAAAAAAAAAATATTCATAATTTGCGAATATATAGTGCTATATTGACCAATATTTGCGAATTCGCAAATATGCGATATTCGCGAATAAAATTCGCATTGTAAATATTCGCGAGCAACACTAATTTCAGACTCATGCTGGAGTCCTAAACACTACGAGCTGCCAGTCTGCTTTGTTCACAAAGGAGAACACTCAGAGCTGCCAGCCTGCTTTGTTCACAGCCTGTTTGGCTGTGAACAAAGCAGGCTGGCAGCTCTGAGTGTTTAGGACTCCAGCATGAGTCAGAAATGCTTGCTGACGGGACTGATCGGGAAAAATACAATAGAAAGTAGCATATTTTTCATTAACATGCTATTGGAAAGTTATTCAACATTCATTAATCTAAAATATATCAAAAGTTTATTTGATGAGAGGTACCCTTTAATGGTAAAGGGGAACTAATGGGCTAGTGCAGTGGTCTCCAACCTGCGAACCACCAGATGTTGCAAAACCACAACTCCAGCATGCACGGACAGCCAACGGCTGTCCGGGCATGCTGGGAGTTGTAGTTTTGCGACATCTGGGGTCCGCAGGTTGGAGACCACTGCACTAGCCCATTAGTTCTCTATGCCATTAAAGAAGGGAGGGCTCAATATTTGCGAATATGCACATATATTTTTGCATATGCGCATACATTTTTGCATATGCGCAAAAAAATGGATATGTGAATTTTGCGAATATATGATGAATATTTGTCCATATATTCGCAAAATTTCGCGAATTCGAATATGGCCTATGCTGCTCATCACTATCACAGAAATCATAAGACACAATACCCCCTTGATATCATGCTGTAACACTTAACCTTTCCTTGTTTCCCCACTTTGTCACCGCAGCTCACTGATTTAAGCGACTGCAGAGCCAGCTGCCAGTTCAAGATCAGCAGCACAGGCCGTGGCCACTTAAAGGGGTACTCCGGTGAAAACCTTTTTTCTTTTAAATCAACTGGTGGCAGAAAGTTAAACATATTTGTAAATTACTTCTATTAAAAAATCTTAATCCTTCCCGTACTTATTAGCTAATGAATACTACAGAGGAAATTCCTTTCTTTTTGGAACACTGATGACATCACGAGCACAGTTCTCTCTGCCTATGTTATTATAATAATAATAATAACGCTTTATTTATTGTTGTCCTTAGTGGGATTTGAACCCAAGTCCCAAGCACTGCAAGGCAGCAGTGCTAACCACTGAGCCACCATGCTGCCCTTAGTATACATCTGCTATGTATGGTTGCTAAAATGGACAGAGATGTCAGCAGAGAGCACTGTGCTTGTGATGTCATCAGTGTTCCAAAAAGAAAGGAATTTCCTCTGTAGCATTCAGCAGCTAAGAAGTACTGGAAGGATTAAGATTTTTTAATAGAAGTAATTTACAAATATGTTTAACTTTCTGCCACCAGTTGATTTAAAAGAAAAAAAGGTTTTCACCGGAGTACCCCTTTAAGAACAGCAACCAGCAGTGGCTGCTGTGGAACGGCATGGTCCCACGATACCCCTGGGACTGCTGCTCACACACTAATGTATTTTGGCACCCAGTTTAAAAAAAGCACTGACATAATCCCAATAAAGATTTACATGGACATGGGATACATGACATTTTAATTAATGTTGGGTGCAGCAATATTTTTATGCGGTTCACAACAAGTCCTTATTCTATTAAAGAGAGATGTCAAACCATAAATGATATGGATCTTTGGCAGCCTAAACCTTTAAAACAATGAATGTTTTATCATAGTGATGAAAGGTTAAGAGATGCTTAATTATGCTTCAGATTGTATTCACACTATACAGCAATAGTGTAGCAGAGAGATGAACCATGAACACAAAAAACCAAATACTGCAAACTGCATACTGTAAAACAGCACCTAAAATGTTCTGAAGGTCATGTAGCAGCTGTAGCTGCATGGTAGTGGCTCTAATGACAAAGTGTCCTTGTGTAGGTAGCCCTTTATGATGTAATTACGCTAGCTAACAATGTGTGTTATAGATTATATATTTTAGCACGATGCCAATAGCTTGGACATCATTTTCCTTGTTACATGTAGTGTTGAGCGGCATAGGCCATATTCGAATTTGCGATATTTTGCGAATATATGGATGAATATTCGTCATATATTCGCTACATTCGCATGTTCGTAATATTCGCATATGAGAAAATTCTCACGCGCGAAAATAAGCAGATGCAAATGTTCGCATATGCGAAAATTCGCACGCCAGTCTCACAACAGAAGTATTAGAGCCTTCTTTACACCACACAAGCTGGAAGCAGAGAGGGATGATCACTGTGATGTGTACTGTGAAGGAAAAAAAAACACAAATATTGGTAATTGCGAATATATAGTGCTATATTCGCGAATATTAGCGAATTCCCGAATATGCGATATTCGCTAATAAAATTCGAATTGCGAATATTCGCAAGCAACACTAGTTACATGCTCCCTTTTAAATCCTATAAGTGTTACCCCCTCTCAAAAACCAGAGGGTCATAACCCACATTGGTAAATATTCTGAATTCTAAATCTGCCCTCAATCACACGTGGTTATTGGTCTAAAATTTAGATAAATACAACCTCACATGAACAACAACACATGACAAATTACACTTTGTTATTATTTATTTCACATAAACTAGGCCAAAATGCATGAAAAATATGTGTGAAAAATGAAGTACACTATTACTGCTTCTATAGAAATTAAGAGGGTAAGTAGCAACCAAGCTCTGTTAATTATGCCCTTGAAAGTGTGACCATCTTTCCCCATTAAGGCTTCTTTCACAATGCCATTAGTACATGGCAGTGAGACGGCCGTCAGGAATGCCGAGCAAAATAGCGGGAGAAAAATTACTGCTTGTGCCGTCTTTTCCTCCCGCTATTCATAACGGCGCCAGGCAGCCCCCATAATAGTAAATGGGAGCTGCCGGGACCCGTTGTTGCCCGTTGCTCCCTGTCATGAAAACGGCTGTTAAAGTCAGGAAAAAAAGAGAGAGACTTTAATGCCTGTTCTCAATGGGGGGAGCAACGGCAGTGTGAAAGGGGCCTAAGGCATATCATAGAGAAGCAGTTGTTTCTGCTCTTCATTCTGAAAAGAGCCATATGGTAATATCCAAACAATATAAAGTCCATCTTTTTACAGTGAGGAAAATTATTTACAAGTGGAAAACATTTAGGATAATTAAAAATCTTCCCCGTAGTGGATGTCCCAGCAAATTTACTCCAATTACAATGTTAAATATTCAAGTTTATAAGCAATTCAAGTGCAATTACAAAAGGCTGAACAAGTATGGATTGTCTGAAAGGGTTGTCAGCAAAAGCTGAACAAACCATGATACTTTTAGAACAATGGGGGGCATTTATTATTGTCTTTAGAGCTGTTTATGTGTGCAGATTTGTCTCACATTTGGTACAGCGCTGCACCTCAGGCTATTTTTTGTGCCTTTTTGGTTTACACTTTTTTTTTTTTTTAAGTGTGTTCAGACCAGCTGTTAAATGAGCACTGTCAGATACAATAACCTTTGATATGTTATAAAGCATGTAAAAACAATATGTTTTGCAATTGCTTACATCAGAAAAAAGCCATTAAAAAAGTGTCCACTAGGGGTCCTTTCCCTCTGTCTCCTGGTCCTGCAGTGTCCAGTGGTCCTCGACAAGTCATGGACACCATGAATGATTGACAGGACTGCAGGCAGGTCCAGAGCTGTTGTGCTTGCTCCCGGCCCTCTGGGAGTCAGAGCAGAGTGAGGGAGGAGGAGGAATCATCACAGTGAGGAGAAGAGACGGACACGCCCCATGCCTCTGCATGGACAGAAACCTCACTGAGCAAATGATGGCAAGTAAATAAAGGTAATTCTGAGAAAAATATAGGTTGTAGACACATAAAAATTTGATTTAAATTATCAGGATGAGGTACTGAGCAACATATAACAGTTTTTTTTGGGGGGGTGGGGGGGATATGACAGGTACGCTTTAAGGTTAATCTTAGGCAGTGGTAACGAATTTATGAACTGAGACTTTTTGTGAAAAGGTGCAAGAAAAGGTGCAAAACCATTGAAAAACTTCACCAGCCTTGCACTTAGCTTAGCTTTTTGGTGTATGTGAGTAAAATTTCAGAAAATGTATACCTGCACAAAATTTATCAAATGCCCTGCAGCCATTTAATAAATTTGGTGCTCCTAAACATTACCAGCACACAAAAAAAGGTGTAGAAAAAGGTTAAATCTACAACGATGAATGCCCCCTTATGCCCTTTGGACAGCACAGCATCGTATTTGGCATAAAGCAGCATATCAGCACAAACACCAATTGTCAATCATTGTAGTGGAGGGGTGTTTTAGACTTGGTGTGCTGCCATGGGACCTTGCAGTCATTGAATTGACCATTAACTCATCTGTATACCAAAGTATTATAAAGTTTAATGTGAGTTAGGCAGTTAGGGTGGCCCTAGGAGGCCGATAGGAGGTAATATCGGTCCTAGCGTAGGCTTTTTTAGGGATTGTAGGGTTTAGGTTCCAGAGTTGAACCTTTTAAGAACGACCACCCAACCTATGTTTTGGGCCCTATTGTAGGAGCTAGTAGGGACTTTTAGCTTTTCGGTCCATCCCGCAGTCTTCTCCCTGTCACTATTTGTTCATCTAGACACGTAGGCTAGGGAAATTACCAGTCCCCATGATTAAAGGTATTACTTCACCTGGGTATTTACTGTATATATAATTATTTTAACTATACTTGTATACATAATGCACTCTTAATATGCTATATGCTTGTCTCATCCCCTCCCCCCCCCTCTTTTTGTTATACATTTTATGTAATTTTTTGTATATAGCTCGTCACTTGCCATTTTTTACCTATGGTGCTTTAAAGATGCATTAAGCTGGCCTTGAAATTCGCTCTTTCCTACTTATGTACTGCCTATACCAAGGATATTCTGTGCTGATGACAATTAAGCAGTCTAAATAACTAGTTTAATTGATAAATGTCACACTGTGCTCTCATTACGTACTGTTCGAGGCAGCGCTGCAGGCACATGATCGCTGTCACACATCCCTGTGAGCGGAAAAGGATGTGTCAGTATCGGCAATGAGCGTGGTGCGTCACTAGGAGATGCAGTGGTGACCTGTTCCGGTGGGCGCTACGATCTCCTGTCGGCAGATTATGACATCATTTACCGCCCGGTACAGCACTGATAAGCGTGCGCTGAATCAGTCTGGTCTCTGCCACAGCTGGGACTGGATTAGTAAGCCTTCACATTGGCCCTCATTTACTATTGCAAACCCGACATGTTTTGTCGGACCTTGCACCAGATTCTGGCGCATTGCACCAGAAATTCTGTCTGCAACAGAATGTGCGCCAGAATTTGCACCAGAATTGAAAAAACCCTGACTAACATTCTAATTTGCTTAGAAAACTCGAAAAAGGGGCATGGCCCCGACATTTTCACCCAACATATTCAATAAGGTTTTTACAGAAAATGTGGTGGATTTCAGCTGAGGAAAACCCTACAGATCAGAGCATGTGTAAAAAAAGGAAAATGTAGGGAAAGTGGAAAAATGTAGGGAAACCATAGTAAATACCATGGAAAATAAATTGTAGGAAATTAAAACCAACAATGAAACTTACACAACACACTTAGTAAATGAGGGCCATTGTAAATGCTCCTACAGCTCCACTGAGCACCGAAGCAGAGGGTAATTGTGAAAACTGAATGGCTCACAGTGCAGTACTGTGAGTACTGGATAACTGATGCAATACTTGAACGGCGAGTTATACTGTGCAATACTGTGGACTTGTGCAATAATCTGTGCAGTAAAGTGCAATAGCTAGATGTGCAATATTTGGAAATTATTGTTTACTATGGACTAAGTGCAATAGCTTCCTTTTTACACAGTGTTATGTTTACAGAGCCTCATTGGTTACTCAAGTGCTATACATTATTGAGTTCACAGATAAAGTGTGTCTCATAAGTGAGCCTATCTGATTTAACTATAATGGTTATGATTTGTGTATTCTCTCCTGATGATGCTGGAACTATTACCAGCAGAAACCCGTTGAGAGAATTGAATATTGTGTACAAAACATCTATTGTTGTATACCTTAAGGCAGCAGGAGGAGTGTTTTTCCCTTGAGACATCATAAGCATTTTGTGTGTGGCTGCCATGGACAGTGATTCATTGTGGTGTGAATATTAACACCGCAGTGATTTTTCTATGGAACTTGGAGTATGTTTTACTGTTGGTTTTGGGATCACGTTCACTCATTGTTTGGTGGTTTTTAACGGACCAAATAAAACTTAATTTTAAAGCACTTCGTTTTGTTTGCAAAGTTGAAATGTGAGGCCATTTATCTAACAGCTAAAGCAGGGTCATGCAACAGAGCAATGATCCCATGCACACTAGCAAATCTACAACAGAATAGACCCATTGAAATGCTGTGGCAGGGCCAGAAGAGAGGTGAGCATTAACCAGTGTTCATAGAGCTCAATGAACTGTAGCTACTAGAGTGGTCTAAAATCCTTCCAGAGTGTTGGGAGAGACTGATACATCAATTGATTTATCTATTTATTAGGTATCTGCCAATGTCTGCAACTCTGAGCATTATATAGAGCTGACAGATTCCATTTAGGGTAAAATATTTATTAGCAGTATGACTGCTTAAATTGCTTTCTTGCAACACTTTCATTTTTTTATACACATATTATTAGTGTGAATAATAAAGCTAGGTAACCAACGTAAACCACAATCCCCAAATCTCAACATACAGCTCCAAGGTTAATTATAGGGGTGCTGGTAAGTATTGAGCTAGGAAGCTGTAAATTGCAGGACAATTACTGGCAAATTTGTCTATATCCAGTGGTGCAAATATCAACTTCCAATGATTTTAACTTATCTTTTTCTGGTCCAAAGTGCAGCACCACCAGAAAAGTTCAATGTGGAAGAGCATTGGGCCAAAGCAAATCCATGATGACATATCACAAACTTCATATGCAACATTTGAACATTAGGTTGTCAAATTTACAACTGCCCATTACGGTGTTTAAAGTGAGAAAACCTACTTCTGTCTCTGTGCCTACAAGTGCGAATGTCATCCATGACATGATCATGCAAGACTACCGAATATGAGCCAAAAATATTGCTACATATCTGGGAAAATATCATGTGAGTTGGTGCCATTATCCACAACTTTAAAATGAAAAAGCTTGCAGCACAGTGGATCCAAAAACTTTTGAAAACAGAACAAAAGAGGAGACGTGTGGAGATATTGGTGATTGTTTTTGAACATTTTGCAAAAAATGAGTCAGATTTTCTGAACAAACAGGTAACTGGTGACGAGTCATGGATCCATTGTTATGATTCTGAGGCACAGGAGCATTCTAAGGAATGGAGGCCCAGGGGTTCCCCCAGGCCAAAGAAGTTACTGTTGCAAAGGTCAGCTTAGACGCAAATGCCAATAGTTTTTTGGGAGAAGAAGGGATTTCTGCTGGTGGGCTACCTCCAAAACAGTTTAACCATCAATGTAACATATTACTGGGCTTTATTAAAGTTGAGGTAAAACATCATGGAAAAACATTGAGGAAAGATCTCCAAATGTCATCCTGTTGCATGACAACTCCTCGTCACACATTGCAGGTGAAACAATGGCAAAACTGACTTCCTTAGGCTTTCAAGTGATACCCTATCTGCCGTATTTGTCTGACCTAGCTCCGAAAAGGGCAATGATTTGGTGGTGTTTCAGAGGAAACTAATGCCCCAAATGAGCGGTTACACCAGCATTCGGGAGAATTTTATTTGCAGGGACTTGAGAAGCTGCAGGATAGATGTCGCAAGTGCATTGATTTCCTGAGGGAATATGGGAAATAGTGTGGCCATAGGCATTTACAAAGCCTCCCGAAAAAATGCTTATTAGCCTATTGATGACACAGACAGAAAGCAAACAGCCATCGGCCACTTTTACCTGATAACTGTGACATCTCCTCCCAGCATAGTCTTCTGTGACAGGAAGACCATACCAGTTCCCTGGGGAAATGTTTTAGGTGCTGCACAGGGTCCTCGCATGCTGCACCTCCCTTCCTGTGCTCAGTACAGAGAAGATAATGGCCCAGATGTATCAAACTATGGGTGAGAAAAAATTGGGAGATTTTTCCACAGCAACCAATCACAGCTCAGCTGAGCTGTGATTGGTTGCTGTGGGAAAATCACTCCACTTTTACTCAGATAGGGGGACATTTATCAATGTTTGCTTTTGTATTCCTTTTTTTAGCTAAGCTATTTTTTTTGCTTACGTGCGATTTATTTATCAATATTTATCAATTTATTTATTGATACATTTCTTTCACGTAAGCAATTTTTTTCTTTGGTAGGGGCTTTTTCTGCTCCATGTTTGAGCTAGAGTAAATTTGGTCGTTTTTTTCACGAAATGGGACTTTTTTGCGACTTTCGCACTTTGGTAAGCAAGTTTCTTTTATTTTTGCCTAGGACACTGCACAATCAAAAAGTCACACAAAAAATAGAGTAGTCGCACATTCGACTTATTGCGTCAATTTTAAGCAAAAAAATTAATGAAAATACTAAATGCTTTGATAAATGTCCCCCATAGTTTGATAAATCTGGGCCAATATGTCTGCTTCCGATCATCTGTGACAAGTAGGAGAATGTCTATCTGACCAATCTGTCTCTCTTGCAAAAGGTTCCAAAACTGGAATACATTTGGCATGTAACACATGTTGTTGGATTTCAGCCAATAGTGTATTTACGAAGCGATATTATTGCCAGACAGACACACTGGCAACAGTAACCTGTTGGACAACAAGTGCAGACTTCACTGATGGGAACATGTCTTCATGACTTCCAAAGTAAACAATAAGGTATTTAGTTATTACAATGTGGGATTCAGACATCCAGACCTTAGTTGTACCCTATGTTTATTTCCCACATAACTATGTGTGACTCAAGGCATATAACTGGAATTGTTAGTGTTATGTATTACATATGTCAATGTGATATTATGACTAAGCTTAATTAGGTGTAGAAATTACTGCTATCTTTATCCATTTTATTTTAAAGTGAATTTATCACCCGAAATAGCACTGATTCAGCAACAATGGGTTGCCATCAGTCAGGCCCAGAAGCTGATATCCAGCTAATGAAATGCTTATTTTGGACTTCAGTATCAGCAGTATATGGAGGTCAGCAGTATATGGAGGTCTGTACAGCAGTGCTGAATGGAGCAGTGTGGTTACATAGGTTTTGCATAGAATTAAATTCATAAAAACAAGTGGATGCTATTCCCTTCGTGCCTATTTGTGCAGACTCTGTATGTAGCTACCACAGATGTTATATGCCTATGCTGCACGCCAACAAGGGTTAAAAAAAAATCATCTTAAGCCTATGGAAACCCTTTTCTAGATCTTTTTTTGAGAGCAGTATAGGCTATATGGTGAGGAGACATGTTGTTTGGTGTTGGTTTGGGTGTTGAACCAGAATGAGCCAGGAGAATTATATGTATTATATACAGTTCTGTGCATGTGACCAAGACGTACTTCCATAGTAAGTCTATGGGACCGACTCCTATCCCACACACAGAGCAGGGAGGAGCGGCACTTAACATTGGGCTTCTCTCCACTCACTCTATTGAACACCCAGACCCCCACCAATTAAAACTTTTGACATGTCCCTATGACACGGGAAAAACATTTTTAAGTGACATGGACACTTTCATTTTTTTGTACATTGTTTTTCCCAAGCTGATTTTAACAATATTTAGAGATATGTTTTACAGCAAGCCCCGTGGACATAAACACAATAGACCGGAGCACACTCCATTCACATGTATGATTGAGTTTTCTGGACATGCCCTGTGACCCGTGCAGAGGTCATTTCATGAGGAGGGAGGCTGAGCTGTGAAAATCACTTTTTGGGAATTGTGTGATCCGCTGTTATCTTTATGACACTGCTGAAAAGTTTTCTTTACCAAACAGAATGTGTCAGCTTATTTATAAGTGTAGTGTTCAGAATGAAAACCGTAAAATTTTAAGATTATTATATTACATAGTCAGTAAAATGGAAAATGAGAAAAAACACTTCCATCTTTACATTGCATAGATTTCAGAGGAGGGAAACATAAATATGCATGAAGAAGGTATGTACCTAGGAGATGCAGACATAATGTCGCAGTGCACTCGGGGCTACTGAATGCCCTGTATGCACCAAGCCACATTATTTGTTTATTTACCTTTTTGTAAACATCAGAAGAACCAAGGCACAGATTAAAAAGGGTAAAGTCCATTGGAATCAGCATCACCCAAAATATAAGTCTGTGTCAGTAGTTTAGTGTGGGTGACAATAAGGCCAGGTTCACACTTTGGAATTTCAGGTCGGACAAATTCCATCCGGAAATCAGTTGGTGCTAGGACCCTATGGACATTGCTGTCCCCATATACGGCAATGTCTGCAGAGCAGAAATCCGCCAGAACGAATTTTTCAGCAGATTTTCTGGGCAGTGTGCACTGTGCAGTGGAAACCGCAAATTTCCGAGTGGAATTTTAAACCAGAATTCCACTTGGAAATTCAGTAGTGTGAACCCTGCCTTATAGTTAGTACAGTTGAAAAATAAAAAACATGTCCTTGAAGTTTAACCAAGGAGGTTAAGGGAAGGGGTACGGGTTAATGAAGGGGAGGGGATGTGGTTCTATATTTCTGCATATGAATTAATATTATTTTGTTCTTAGAGTGTATCTAACCATGTTTTGAAGCCCTCAACTGTTCCTGCTGTGACCTAAATTTGTGAGGAGGTGGTGTTTTTAGCTTAAAGGGGTACTCCGGCCCTAAGACATCTAATTCCCTGTTCAAAGGATAGGGGATAAGATGTCTGATCGCGGGGGGTCCCGCCGCTGGGGACCCCCGCAATCTCGCATGCGTGCTGCGGCGCTGCAGTCTCTGAGTCTGCCGGGTCACAACTACGGGGCGGAAGTATCGTGACTGCACGACTCCGCCCCAGTGTGACGTCACACCCCTTCCCATAGACTTGCATTGTGGGGGCGGGGTGTGACGTCACACGAGGGGGGGGCGGAGTCATCATGTCATGATACTCCAGCCTCGTAGTCGTGACCCGGCAGACTCGGAGGCTGAGGGGATAAGATGTCCTAGGGCCGGAGTACCCCTTTTAACAGATTTTTTCCATAGATTCCCATTAAGCATAATTACACAGACCCTTCCCCGACATTGTTTACATAGATGTTTTTATAGATATTGTTAGCCATTTTACATTTCTAGAGATGCTTTCTAAATTCTATGTAGTTGATGCAGTTACAGATGTATTTAAGGTATGTGTTTCATGATAGGTATAAAGCATGGTATTATGGCTGCACCCAGAAACTATGTATGAATAAAATATTAACAGTGATGTTTCATAACTAAATCCTTTCTTACTTCTCCAGTCACATGTCAGATACACAGGGATTTCATGGCAGTGCCTTTTGTATTTACCATAGATCAGAAAGGATTAGACGTATTAAATGAGTCAGTTTTAATGCACTTAAATTCAACTAATTCTAGGTACATTTTGTGCCTATTATCTTTTCTCTCCATTTTGTTTTTATCTTGTAGTCTAAGAAAACAGAAGATTAAAGGGGTACTCCGGTCAAAAACTTAAACAGAAAGTTAAAGGGGTACTCCGCCCCTGGCATCTTATCCCCTATCCAAAGGATAGGGGATAAGATGTTAGATCGCCGTGGTCCGCTTCTGGGGACCCCGGGGATCGCTGCTGCGGCACCCCGCCATCATTACTGCACAGAGCGAGTTCGCTCTGTGCGTAATGACGGGCGATACAGGGGCCGGAGCAGCGTGACATCATGGCTCCGCCCCTCATGACATCACGGCCCGTCCCCTTAATGCAAGTCTATGGCTGGGGGCGTGACGACCGCCACGCCCCCTCCCATAGACTTGTATTGACGGGGTGGGCCGTGACATCACGAGGGGTGGAGCCGTGACGTAACGATGCTCCGGCCCCTGTATTGCCCGTCATTACGTGCAGAGCGATCTCGCTCTGCGCAGTAATGATAGCTGGGTGTTGCAGCAATGACCCCGGCGATCTGACATCTTATTCCCTATCCTTTGGATAGGGGATAAGATGTCTAGGGGTGGAGTACCCCTTTAAACAGATTTGTAAATTACTTCTATTAAAAAATCTTAATCCTTTCAGTACTTTTTAACAGCTGTTTGCTACAGAGGAAAATCTTTATTTTTTTAATTTCTTTTTTGTGTTGTCCACAGTGCTCTCTACTGACATCTGATGCCCGTATCAGGAACTGTCCAGAGCAGGAGTAAATCCCCATATCAAACCTCTGCTGCTCTGGACAGTTCCTGATACAGGCATCAGGTGTCAGTAGAGAGCACTGTGGACAACACAAAAAAGAAATTAAAAAAATTAAGATTTTCCTCTGTAGCAAACAGCTGTTAAAAAGTACTAAAAGGATTAAGATTTTAATAGAAATAATTTACAAATCAGTTTAACTTTCTGGCACCAGTTGATTTAAAAAAATAATAAAAAAAAAAAGTTTTCCACCAGAGTACCCCTTTAAGAAACAGAGCTGATAGATTCTATCATTTGTATTTATACCAAATACAGGAAACCTTCATAGGTCGTATGTAGTTTATGCTTCTGTGGATAAGAACTGTTTATTCATTATGAATGGGACTGACACAATTTTAGGTACAGGTTTTAAAGGGGTTGTGCGCTGCCCTGCAGTTCGGAGCTCCGCTCACAGCATCTGGAAATTCATTACTCCGAATGCTGTGTGCGGGCTTCCGTGTTCGCAGCCGCCGGGTGTGATGTCACGCCTGGCCCCTTTGTGACGTCACACCTGCCCCCTCTACCAAAGTCTATGGGAAGGGGGCGTGACCGCTGAGGGGGCGTTAGACTTTCGTTGAGGGGGCGGGTGAGACGTCACAAGGGGGCGGGCGAGACGTCATGAAGGGGCCGGGCGTGACGTCACGCCCGGCGGATGCGAACACGGAAGCCCACACACAGCATTCGGAGTAATGAACTTCCAGATGCTGTGAGCGGAGCTCCGAACTGCAGGGCAGCGCACAACCCCTTTAAGTCACAGGTTGTATGCCCCCTTTGAGTACTCTCCATAAATTGTATTTGATTTTGTAGTTGCTGCTAGGCATCAAATAGTGCTGAGCTTACTCGTAAGCAACATATACTGTGCTCAGCCCATGTTCTGATATCCTCTCAAAACTTTGGGTTTATATACAAATAAATTATTTCAATGCTTTCTTACTACTACACAATTCAGATAAGATAAAGCACCCATAGTTATAATACATTTTGTTTAATTAAGTTATTGCTAATTTTTAGAGTTTACCTGGTAATATTGACATATATCTGGACACAATGTTTGCAGGAAATCCACAGAAAACCAGTCTAAAAGACAAATAAATAGAAATGTTTAATAAATATTAAAGTAAAAGTCAAGCCAATTGAAATGAAACACAATATAACCATTAAAGGGGTACTCCAGAGAAAAAAATTCAAATCAACGGGTGCCAGAAAGTTTTACAAATTAGCAAATAACTTCTATTTAAAAAAAAATCTTAATCCCTCAGTACTTATCAGCTGCTGTATGCCCCAGAGGAAGTTGTGTAGTTCTTTCCAGTCTGACCACAGTGCTCTCTGCTGCTACCTCTGTCCATGTCAGAAACTGTCCAGACAATAAGCAAATTCCCATAGCAAACCTCTGGCATTGACAGAGGTGGCCGCAGGGAGCAGCAGGGAGCAGTCTGGAAAACGTTTATTTATTTACTTTGGAGTGCTGCATTAATAGAAGACAATTTTAGGGAGCTGCACTGTCATTTACTCTTATTTAACATCCAAAAGGCATACTCCATTGCTGCTCCATTTAGATGGGAGCTTTGGGAATTCTGTTCTTGAGATTGTGGTGGATCTCCCCATTAGGTGGAGGGGGTCTCGGCCGCTGCGACCCAAGAGGTCTCGGCTGCTTTTAAGAAGGGGAGGGGGTCTCGGCCGCTGCGACCCAAGAGGTCTCGGCCACTTTTAAGTAGGAGAGGGGGTCTCGGCCGCTGCGACCCAAGAGGTCTCGCCCACTTTTAAGAAGGGGAGGGGGTCTCGGCCGCTGCGACCCAAGAGGTCTCGGCCGCTTTTAAGAAGGGGAGGAAGTCTTGGCCGCTGCAAACCGAGAGGTCTGAGCGGCTGTGACCCAAGAGGTCTCGGCTGCTTTTAAGAATGGGAGGGGGTCTCGGTTGCTGCGACCCAAGAGGTCTCGGATGCTTTTAAGAAGGGGAGGGGTTCTCGGTCGCTGCGACCCAAGAGGTCTCGGCCGCTTTAAAGAATGGGAGGGGGTCTTGGCCGCTGCGACCCAAGAGGTCTCGACCACTTTTAAGTAGGGGAGGGGGTCTCGGCCGATGTGACCCAAGAGGTCTCGCCCACTTTTAAGAAGGGGAGGGGGTCTCAGCCGCTGCGACCCAAGAGGTCTCGGCCGCTTTTAAGAAGGGGAGGAAGTCTTGGCCGCTGCAAACCTAGAGGTCTGAGCGGCTGTGATCGAAGAGGTCTCGGCCGCTTTTAAGAATGGGAGGGGGTCTCGGTTGCTGTGACCCAAGAGGTCTCGGTTGCTTTTAAGAAGGGGAGGGGTTCTCGGCCACTGCGACCCAAGAAGTCTCGGCCGCTTTTAAGCAGGGGAGGGGGTCTCGGCCGCTTTGACCCAAGAGGGCTCGGCCGCATGATAAAAAAACTAACACTCAGAACAGTCTAAATGTTAATGGTGGCACCACCCCTTTAACCTCTTAAGGACACAGGGCGTATGAATACGCCCTGCATTCCGAGTCCTTAAGGACCGAGGTCGTATCCATACGCCCGTGGGAAATCCGGTCCCCACCGCTAGCCGATTGGTGACCGGAGCCGGATGCCTGCTCAAATCATTCAGCAGGCACCCCGGCACATCGCCCAGGGGGATCCTGAGACCCCCCCATGTCGGCAATCGGAGAAAATCGCATGTCAATTCAGACATGCGATTTTCTCCAATTCCGGGCTGATCGGGTCTCTGGTGACCCGATCACCCGGAAAACAGGGCTGATTGGAGTTGTCAGCAACAGCCCCAATCAGCCTAAGGGATAGGAGTGAGGTCGCAGAGCTGCGATCTCCTCCTATCCCCTGCCATTAGTCAGAACGGAGGTCTGACCAATGGCAGCGCAGGACAGGGGGTTGCCATGGCAACCCCCGTTCTGCCCACCCCTAAATGTCGAGGGGATCTGGGAAGAAGATGGAGGCCATACCTGCAGGAGAAGATGCCTGGGGACCTGGGATCTTTGCTGGAGCCTGCTGGATCCTTGCTCAGGTAGGGAATCGACGGTGGGGGGGTCAATTGAAAGTGAAAGTAAAACGATCTTTACTGAGGCAACCACTAGGAAGGCCAAACTGCAACTCCCAGCATGCCCATACAGCCAAAGGCTGTCTGGGCATGCTGGGAGTGGTATTTTTGCAACATCTGCAGGGTCACAGTTTGGAGACCACTGTTACAGTGGTGCCCAAATGGTATCCCTCCAGATGTTGCCAAACTACAACTCTCAGCATGCCTCGACTGCCCAGGCATGCTGGGAGTTGTAGTTCTGTAACATCTGTCCCTTCAGATTTAGCAATTTTCATGAATTTTTTGAAAATTGCTGCTCTACTTTGAAGCCCTCTAATTTTTTCAAAAAGCAAAAATATGTCCATTTTATGATGCCAACATAAAGTGGACATATTGTGTTTGTGAAGAAAAATAAAATTTATTGTGAATATCCATTTTCCTTACAAGTAGAGAGCTTCAAAGTTAGAAAAATGCAAAATTTTTAACATTTTCATGAAATTTGGGGATTTTCCACCAAAAAAGGATGCAATTAATGCCAAAAATTTACCACCAAAATAAAGTAGAATATTTCACGAAAAAACAGAATCAGAATATTCGGTAAAAGCGTTTTCGCTTTATTAATTCGTAAAGTGACGGTGGTCAGAATTGCGAAAAAGGGCTCAGTCCTTAAGGTGAAAAAGGGCTGCGTCCTTAAGGAGTTAAAGGGGTACTACACCCCTAGAAATCTTTTCCCCAACCTAAAGGACAGGAAATAAGATGTCTGATCATGGGGGTCCAGCCTCTGGGACTCCCTGCAATCTCTGAGCAGCCTCCGGCGTTCTGAACATTATGTTTCATAGACATAAATGGAGGGGGTGTTGCATGACATCACAAGGGGGCGTGGCATTATGTCACATCTCCAGTCCCGAAAACTTCCGGTTTCCGAGCCTGGAGACACAGCTCCGCACATAATGCGGGTGCTTCAGGGAGATCGTGGCAGGTCCCAGTGGCGGGTCCCCCGGGATCAGACATCTTATCCCCTATCCATTAGATAAGGGATAAAATGTCTAAAGCCGGAATACCCCTTTAAATACTGGACATTTTAATTTTCATTTATTTTATTTATATTTCATTTTTATTGTTATTCTGGCATTCCACATCTTAAAACCTTTTTACATTTATTTAGTAAATGCTCACATTATTATTTATTTTTATAAATGCCATTTTGGAGGAAGGAATAAATAAAACCACGTAATCTCTTTCCTGTTTATTGTTGATTTTAATTAAATGCATATAGTCAAAGCATAGGTTGTTACGGAGCTGGGGATAGCAAATACAGCACATAGGGTTATTGTATAAAATAAAATATATTTAATGAAATATGTGTTCTCTGTTAATTGATTTATACCGCATTTTTGTTTAATTATGTTTATGCTGGCTTATTTTGAGATCTGTAAAGGTATGCATAGGCGCATATTAGGGCATACAACATACAACAAGTATGAAAAAAATACTAAAGACCAAAATTGGTCCTTTTTGGTAACATCGCATCCCAGAAGAAATAGATAGACCCGTATATGGAAAAATTTAAAAGTTATAGTGTCAGAATACAGCCATTTCGAACATACTTATTTTGTTTAAAAAGTTTGATTCTTTTTTTTTTAAAAGCAACAATAAAAGAAAAGCATGTAAACGTATTTCAAACGTATTTCATTTTTACCAGAAAGTGCACTCCGTAAAAGTGATTACGGTTGTGGTTGTGCTGTACATTTTATGGTAAATGAAAAGTGTCATACAAAGTACAATTGGTCGCACAAAAAACAAGCCCTCGTATAGGTTTGTGGATAGACTGCATTATAATAACTTACATAATACATTATTTTCGGAATCACTCAGTTAACTATAGAGAGCCATTTCAATGATAGAGTAAACATACAGTAGAGAAGTCAAATTCTCTATGGCTTGCAGCATACTGTATACAGTATAGGGAGTCCTTACAGATGGTACTTTGGGGAGCCCAGGCTGCAGCCAGATATTGACAGTGCCCATGAGGACCATTAGTAGGTATATTTAATCTTACCTGTACAATGACAAAGATGGCATGAATTATAGGCTGGATGAATTTCATGGGTGTTATGCAGTCTACCCGCTCTGCTGCATATGCAATTTTTACAGATGACATAACAAGTGTACCAATTCCAAAAAAAACTATTCCCGCTGCAAAGATAATATTTAGAAAAAGTTAGAGGAGATAACATCTTTAAAATACCTAAAATGCTACATTGCACATAAAGAGAGCATGTGGCCATCCCAAAAAATTGAGATTGCATTATCGTGAAATAGTTTAGGGTGCCCTAATCAAACAACTGTTTTTGTACATTTGTTGATACGCTCAATTCGATTCTTACAATTCAGAGAATCAAGCAGATGGGTGTGAACTTAATTTTAAAAATGGTGATGGATGGGATTACACAAATCAGGGGGTGTCAATGTTGTACACTGAGGGGCATACATACCCTCTGACTGTATAATCCTGCCTATCATCTAATATTAACTCAAATTTTTTAATCAAGTTCACGCCCCATATTACTGATTCCTTAAATTGTAAGACAAAACTATAAACCCTCATGAACAGAAAAGCATATTAAAGGGGTACTCCGATGAAAACCTTTTTTCTTTTAAATCAACTGGTGGCAGAAAGTTAAACATATTTGTAAATTACTTCTATTAAAAAATCCTTCCAGTACTTTTTAGCTGCTGAATGCTACAGAGGAAATTCCTTTCTTTTTGGAACACTGATGACCTCACGAGCACAGTGCTCTCTGCTGACATCTCTTTCCATTTTAGCAACCATGCATAGCAGATGCATAGCAGATGTATGTTAAGGGCAGCATGGGGGCTCAGTGGTTAGCACTGCTGCCTTGCAGTGCTGGGGACTTCGGTTCAAATCCCACTAAGGTCAACAATAAATAAAGTGTTATTATTATTATAATAATGTCAGCAGAGAGAACTGTGCTTGTGATGTCATCAGAGAGCATTCCAAAAAGAAAAGAATTTCCTCTGTAGTATTCAACAGCTAATAAGTACAGGAAGGATTAAGATTTTTTAATAGAAGTACTTCACAAATATGTTTAACTTTCTGCCACCAGTTGATTTAAAAGAAAAAAGGTTTTCACCGGAGTACCCCTTTAATAAACTGTAAAAAAGCCACCCTCAGCTAAATAATAATAATAATAATACTAGTCTAAAACATTTTTTGGTAGGCCACAGGTCCACTTTAGACACCTTCCTCCCCAATGAATAAATAAATAAAGTAGTTAGTTAGTCAAGTAGTTAGTCCAGCTTATTTTATGTAGATCACTAGTAGTGTTGCTCGCGAATATTCGCAATTCGAATATTATTCACGAATATCGCATATTCGCGAATTCGCGAATTTCGCGAATATAGCGCTATATATTCGTAATTACGAATATTCGTTTTTTTTTTTTTTTTTTTCTTCACAGTACACATCACAGTGATCACCCCTCTCTGCTTCCAGCTTGTGTGGTGTAAAGAAGGCTGTAATACTACTGTGTGAGACTGGCGCGCTAATTTTCGCATATGCGAATTTCCACATATGCTAATTTTCGCATGTGCGTATTTTCGCATACGCGAAAATAAAACGAGAATATAACGAATATGCGAATATTCGCGAATATATGACGAATATTCGTCCATATATTCGCGAATATTCGCGAATTCGAATATGGTCTATGCCGCTCAACACTAATCACTAGACACTAAGCAAAAAAATAGGTCTGCAATAGGTTAGCAAACAGGTTAGCAATATTGTTACTACTATCTGAAACATAGATCGGAGCAGTTATATTTAAATTATTAACATTTTCAAAATGTTTCCAAATTTTCAAAATAATCCCCTCTAGCCTTATTTAGATCTGTCACATAATATAATAGAAACTACACTGTTCAATAAAGGGAACACTTAACACAATGTAACTCCAAGTCAATGACACTTCTGTGTAATCACACTGTCCACTCAGTAAGCAACACTGATTGACAATCCATTTCACATGCTGTTGTGCAGATGGAACAGACAACAGGTGGAAATTATAGTCAATTATCAAGACACTCACAATAAAGGAGTAGTTCTGCAGGTGGTGAACACAGACAACTTCTCAGTTCCTATGCTTCCTGGCTGATGTTTTGGTCACTTTTGAATGCTGGCAGTGCTTTTACTCTAGTGGTAGCATGAGACGGAGTCTACAACCCACACAAGTGGCTCAGGTAGTGCAGCTCATCCAGGATGGCACATCAGTGCGAGCTGTGGCAAGAAGGTTCACTGTGTAAGTCAGAGTAGTGTCCAGAGCATGGAGGCGCTACCAGGAGACAGGCCAGTACATCAGGAGATATGGAGGAGGCCAACAGCCCAGCAGCAGGACCGCTATCTCCGCCTTGTGAAAGGAGGAGCACTGCAAGAGCCCTTCAAAATTACCTCCAACAGGCCACAAATGTGCATGTGCCCACTCTAACGGTCAGAAACAGACTCCATGAAGGTGGTATGAGGGCCCGATGTCCACAAGTGGGGGTTGTGCTTACAGCCCAACACCGTGCAGGACATTTGGCATTTGCTAGAGAACACTATGATTGGCAAATTCGCCACTGGCGCCCTGTGTTTTTCACAGATGAAAGCAGATTCACACTAAGCACATGTGACAGACGTGAAAGAGTGTGGAGACGCCGTGGAGAACGTTCTGCTGCCTTCAACATCCTCCAGCATGACCGATTTGGCGGTGGGTCAGTAATGGTTTGGGGTGGCATTTCTTTGTGGGGCCACACAGCCCTCCATGTGCTTGCCAGAGGTAGCCTGACTGCCATTAGCTACCAAGATGAGATCCTCAGACCTCTTGTGAGACCATATGCTGGTGTGGGTGCCCTGGGTTCCTCCTAATGCAAGACAATGCTAGACCTAATGTGGCTGGTGTGTGTCAGCAGTTCCATCCAGAGGAAGGCATTGATGCTATGGACTGGCCCGCCCGTTCCCCAGACCTGAATCCGATTGAGCACATCTGGAACATGCATGTCTCGCTCCATCCACCAATGCCACATTGCACCACAGACTGTCCAGGAGTTGGCGGATGCTTTAGTCCAGGTCTGGGAGGACATCCCTCAGGGGACCATCTGCCACCTCATCAGGAGCATGCCCAGGCTTTGTAGGGAGGTCATACGGGCATGTTGAGGCCACACACACTACTGATCCTCATTTTGACTTGTTTTATGGACATTACATGAAAGTTGGATCAGCCTGTAGTGTAGTTTTCCATTTTGATTTTGAGTGTGACTCCATATCCAGACCTCCATGGGTTGATTAATTTGATTTCCATTGATAAGTTTTGTGTGATTTTGTTGTCTTGTTGTCAGCACATTCAACTATGTAAAGACGAAAGTATTTCATACGATTAGTTCATTCATTCAGATCTAGGATGTGTTATCTTAGTGTTCCCTTTATTTTTTTGAGCAGTGTATGAAAGGGGGTTAACCATGAAGATATATGGTTATAAACTGATTCATAATGTGAAATGAAATATTTACAAAAACAAGTAATTTTAGAAATCAATCACTTTTAAAAGGCAGCCCTACTAAAAAAGGCTGGATGTTCTCTTGTTTTTTTCTTGTTGCCATGGGTTAGGTCCTGTAAGCGGTGTTCTCTACTGGTCAGGCATGCTTAGTTCATTAGTTCCCCTCACATATAGGCCCAGATTTATCAAACTGTGTTATAGAAAAAATGTAGTAATTCCCCGACAGCAACCAGTCACAGCTCAGCAAAGGAGCTCTGGTAAAGTGAAAGCTGAGCTGTGATCGGTTGCTGTGGGAAAATCTCTCCAGTTTTTCTCTCACACAGTTTGATAAACCTGAGCCACAGTGAATATACAGCCAAAGAAACTGCAGCATACAGCTGCTACACCGGCCTATCAGAAGCTTCTAGAAGTACATCATTCACTGCAGTAACATACTCACTGGGTAGCAGGGGCGGACTGACAGGCCAGTCCAATCGGACCCCGCTTGGAAAAGGGCCCGCTGTCCGCCTCCTGTCATGAAATCTTTAAAAAAAAATTTTTTTGAATAGCTGACCCCGCCGCACTTAAGCCACGCCCTTCAACTTAATCCACGCCCCTTCACGTCTCAGCACGGCAGCGTTGAGATTCACTGATGCTGCCGCCGAAGAGGAGTATGCCAACCCTGCCTGTCCTCAGTGTAAGGGGGGCCCCCTGCCTGTCCTCAGTGTAAGGGGGTCCTGCCTGTCCTCAGTGTAAGGGGGTCCTGCCTGTCCTCAGTGTAAGGGGGGCCCCCTGCCTGTCCTCAGTGTAAGGGGGTCCTGCCTGTCCTCAGTGTAAGGGGGTCCTGCCTGTCCTCAGTGTAAAGGGGGACCCTGCTTGTCCTCAGTGTAAGGGGGACCCTGCCTGTCCTCAGTGTAAGGGGGGCCCTGCCTGTCCTCAGTGTAAGGGGGCCCTGCCTGTCCTCAGTGTAAGGGGGGCCCTGCCTGTCCTCAGTGTAAGGGGGGCCCTGCCTGTCCTCAGTGTAAGGGGGGCCCTGCCTGTCCTCAGTGTACAGAGCCCTGCTTGTCCTCAGTGTACAGAGCCCTGCTTGTCCTCAGTGTACAGAGCCCTGCTTGTCCTCAGTGTACAGAGCCCTGCTTGTCCTCGGTGTACAGAGCCCTGCTTGTCCTCGGTGTACAGAGCCCTGCTTGTCCTCGGTGTACAGAGCCCTGCTTGTCCTCGGTGTACAGAGCCCCGCTTGTCCTCGGTGTACGGAGCCCTGCTTGTCCTCAGTGTACATAGCCCTCCTGAAGAAGTGCTCTGATCTCTCTGCCGGCCTTCTCTGTCAACATCTGCATGGACCCAGAACAGGCTAACCTGGCCAGATGGGTGGCTTATGAATTGTTTAATTGTATGTATCTTCTACTTGCATTTCACCGCCCCCTACAAGATGGCACAGTCTGACTTGGGCTGGGTTCACACTACGGTTTGTAACTACGGTTCCCGTATACGGCTGGGAGGAGGGGTGGGCGGGGCTTAATCGCAGTGCCCGCACTCAGCCGTATTCGGGAACCGTAGTTAATGTTTGTCTATGAGCCGACCGGAGTGAACCGCAGCCTCCGGTCGGCTGCTTTTTCGGCCGTATGCGGTTTCCCAACCGCAGGCAAAAACAAGGTCGACCACGTTTTTGCCTGCGGTCGGGAAACCGCATACGGCCGAAAACGCAGCTGACCGGAGGCTGCGGTTCACTCCAGTCGGCTCATAGACATACATTAACTACAGTTCCCGAATACGGCTGAGTGCGGGCGCAGCGATTAAGCCCCACCCACCCCTCCTCCCAGCCGTATACGGGAACCGTAGTTCAAATCGTAGTGTGAACCCAGCCTTATAAGTTTTATGTGAACTTATATCTCTGACTGTACCATCATGTAGGGGGCAGTGAAAGGCAGGTAGGAGATAGAGTAGGCTTCCCAGCAGCACAGAGTATTTCTGGCAGGGACTGTAGTTAGGCAGACATTTTGCCTCACTGCAGTTCCCTCCAGAAATACTCTGTGCTGCTGTGCTAATTCAGCAATAAATCTCAGAGGCCTCAGAGGTACTCCGGTGAAAAACTTTGTTGTTGTTTTTTTTTTTTTTTTTTTTTTTTTTTTTTTATCAACTGAAGCCAGAAAGTTAAACAGATTTATAAATTACTTCTACAAAAAAATCTTAATCCTTCCAGTATTTATTCTCGGCTGTATACTACAGAGGAAATTATTTTCTTTTTGGATTTCTCTTCTGTCAGGACCACGGTGCTCACTGCTGACACCTTTGTCCATTTTAGGAACTGTCCAGAGCAGGAGAAATTTCCTAAAATGGACAGAGGTGTCAGCAGAGAGCACTGTGGTCGTGACAGAAAAGAAATCCAAAAAGAAAAGAATTTCCTCTGTAGTATACAGCCGCTAATAAGTACTGGAAGGATTAAGATATTTTTAATAGAAGTATTTTACAAATCTGTTTAACTTCCTGGCATCAGTTGATTTTAAAAAAAAAGTTTTCCACCAGAGTACCCCTTTAAAGGGGTACTACCGTGCTGACAACTTATCCCCTATCTAAAGAATAGGGGATAAGTTGCCTGATCACGTGGAGTCCTGCTGCTCCCGCGATCTCGCACGCAGCACCCCGCTCTCATCAGGCCCCGGAGGGAACATCGCTCCGGGTGTGATGACTGCCGATCACGGGGCCGGAGTATCATGATGTCACAGCTCCGCCTCCATGTGACGTCACGCTCCGCCCCCTCAATGTAAGTCTATGGCATGCCATAGACTTGCATTGGGGGACGGAGCTGTGACGTCACGATCACCGGCCCCATAATCAGACCCGGAGCGGATGTTCGCTCCGGGGCCTGATGAGAGCGGGGTGCTGCGTGCGAGATCGCGGGGGTCCCCAGCGGTGGGAGCCCGTGCGATCAGGCAACTTATCCCCTATCCTTTAGATAGGGGATAAGTTGTCAGCACGGTAGTACACCTTTAAGGTGAGTGAAGGTTGGAGCCAAGTTGGACTGGGTTTTACAGACAGAGGACAGAGATCCCAAGTTGGCATAAAAAGGAGGAGGATAGTTCAGTGTTTTTAAGCGCTTGGTGTAGTTAAGGTGATTGGCATTACCATCCCTCAAAGTACACCATTGCCTCAAGCGCACTGCACCCCCTATTCTATGGCAAATATTCATATACATACTGGGCGGGAATAGGGGCAGGGCAAAGGTGGGGCCAGGGTGGAGTCTTGCTGGGGGCCCTTGTTTTATTTGGTCCGGGGGCCCTGAGTGGTGTCAGTCCGCCCCTGCTGAGTAGGATGAGGTAAATAAACCTCATATAATATAATGTACAGGGCTCAATGCATCGTGGCTCAGTCTATTGCCAGCCAAGACGGGACATCGCTGTGGCCGGCAATTTGCAGTGTGGCATGTTGACATTGGGCAACCAAGGCGGCAAAAAAAAAGGGAGCGGCGACAGATGCTGTCTGAGACAAGAAAATTAGGTCATGTCCGCATTATTTTTAGAGGCAGACGTTTATTTTTATTCAACCTAACAAAATGTTGAAGCGTATGTTTAATATATCACTCAGTACCTAATACTAACCATGTACGTTTAATTTTTATATGTCTAGCACCTTTTTTTAAAAAAAATTACACTTTTATAGTCCTCCTCCTCCTCCCTCCCCCCCCCCCCCCCCATAAATCTTCAATTTGAATTTTAAAATCATCTTTTAAATTTAGGGATTGTGAAGCCCTGTTGTCTACTCATGTTTCAGCCACCTCCAGGCTGTGCCATTCAG
The DNA here is from genome assembly GCF_029499605.1 of Hyla sarda. Lineage (NCBI taxonomy): Eukaryota > Metazoa > Chordata > Amphibia > Anura > Hylidae > Hyla > Hyla sarda. The sequence continues at coordinate 35,188,779 of NC_079201.1, read as the reverse complement.
ACACTATATGGTCTCCACATGCTTCAGCCACCTCCAGGCTGTTCCATTCAGCCACTATATGGTCTCCTCATGCTTCAGCCACCTCCAGGCTGTACCATTCAGACACTACATGGTCTCCTCATGCTGCCACAAACTCCAGGCTGTGCCATTCAGCCACTATATGGCCTCCTCATGCATCAGCCACCTTCAGGCTGTACCATTAAGACACTATATGGTTTCCTCATGCTGCCACAAACTCCAGGCTGTGCCATTCAGCCACCATATGGGCTACTCATGCTGCCACAAATCCAGGCAGTCCTTCACCCACTATATGGTCTCCTCATACTGATGCCATCTCCAGGCTCTGTCATTGTGCCACCATGTGACATGTGACTCCTTGTTAGATTTGGTCCTTTGTAACCACACGCCGGTGCCCAGGACACTAAAACTTTTGAGTGTTAGCTAAACTTTCAATTTAAAAATCTTAAATTTCAATTTAAAAATCTTATGCAGAAAAAGGATAGAGCAGAGCTTCCTCTAAGGACAGTATGTCTGTAACAGTAAAAGAGCTTGCACCTATTAGGTGTGTGCTCACCTTGCGGGGTTGTGTGCCAGACACAACCACCATGAAGTGCTGATATTTTAGAAGATGCAGAGCTGCCTCCCGGGGATCAGGCTAGCGTTCCCCCAGCTGGTCTTGAAACATGGATAGGAGGTTGGAAAAAAATCTGGGGTGTTTCAGGCACGTGCCGCAAGGATAAACAAGCATCCAGTTATGGATATAAACTTCTTTTTTAAGCCACTTTAGATGCGTTTCGAGGCTGCTGCCTCTTCTCAGTGAACAATGACTTCTGACTTGCATGAACATACAGGTGCTATTTAAAGGGGTACTCCCGTGGAAATCAAACTGGTGCCAGAAAATTAAACAGATTTGTAAATCACTTGCATTAAAAAATCTTAATCCTGCCAGTACTTTTAGGGGCTGTATACTAAAGAGAAATCCAAAAAAGAAATGCATTTCCTGTGATGTCCTGACCACAGTGGTCTCTGCTTACCTCTGTCCATTTTAGGAACTGTCCAGAGAAGCATATGTTTCCTATGGGGATTTTCTTTTTCTCTGGTTTAAATAATTTTTATTGGATTTTTTTTTTTTTGAGAAATTTACAACAAAGGAAAGGTTGGCCAAATAAAACAACTTGGCCAAGGAACAATACATAACAAATATAACACATTTATATAAATATTACTAAAGCAATCACTCAGCTGTATGTAGAAATATTAATTTGCAGAATCATGTCTTTGGATGTTGCGGATATTATAGACATATCTGGTAGATCATTATAGGTCATCTTGAAAAATAAAAACGTCACATAAGCAGTTTTAAAGTATTTTATAGTCATACCTATAACTCTGCAGCGAAGAATAGGATTTTTCATGACTAGATCCCATAGTCCTCCCCTCTCTCGTCACAGGAAGACTCACCGGAAATAAGTGCAAAGTGTGACACCCAGTAATCATAAGTAGTAATGGGTAGTTAGAGTAGTACCATTTAATAATATAGGATGAACATAATTTAATGGAATGGATCCCAGAACAGCATGACATCTAATAAAACCGTGATAGAAGTGATGTGCATGGTTAATTAGATTTTCTTTTTCTCTGGACAGTTCCTAAAATGGACAGCAGAGGTAAACAGAGAGCACTGTGGTCAGGACATCACAGGAAATGCATTGCTTTTTTGGATTTCTCTTTAGTATACAGCCCCTAAAAAGTACTGGAAGGATTAAGATTTTTTAATAGAAGGGATTTACAAATCTGTTTAACTTTCTGGCACCAGTTGATTTAAAAAAAAAGTTTTCCATGGGAGTACCCCTTTAAATAGCACCTGTATATTCATGCAAGTCAGAAGTCATTGTTCATTGAGAAGAGGCAGCAGCCTCGAAACGCATCTGAAGTGGCTTAAAAAAGAAGTTTATATCCATAACTGGATGCTTGTTTATCCTTTGGGCACGTGCCTGAAACACCCCAGATTTTTTTCCACCCTCCTATCCATGTTCCAAGACCAGCTGGGGGAACGCTAGCCTGAACCCCAGAAGGCCACTCCGCATCTTCTACAATATCAGCGCTTCATGGTGGTTGTGTCTGGCACACATTCCCGCAAGGTGAGCACACAGCTAATTGGTGCAACCTCTTTTACCTTTTTTCACACTGTTACAAACATACTGTCCCTAGAGGAAGCTCTGCTCTATCCTTTTTCTGCATAAGATTTTTAAATTGAAAGTTTGGCTAACACTCAACAGTTTTAGTGTCCCGGGCCCCGGCGTGTTGTTACAAAGGTCCAAATCTAACAAGGAGTCACATGTCACATTGTGGCACAATGACAGAGCCTGGAGGTGGCATCAGTATGAGGAGACCATACAGTGGGTGAATGACCGTCTGGATTTGTGGCAGCATGAGTAGCCCATATGGTGGCTGAATGGCACAGCCTGGAGTTTGTGGCAGCATGAGGAGACCATATAGTTTCTTAATGGTACAGCCTGGAGGTGGCTGAAGCATGAGGAGACCATATAGTGGCTGAATGGAACAGCCTGGAGGTGGCTGAAGCATGAGGATACCATATAGTGGCTGAATGGCACAGCCTGGAGTTTGTAGCAGCATGAGGAGACCATATAGTGTCTTAATGGCACAGCCTGGAGGTGGCTGAAGCATGAGTAGACAATAGGGCTTCACAATCCCTAAAATTAAAAGATGATTTTAAAATTCAAATTGAAGATTTATGTTAGCTAGTGCTACCATAAAATATTTTTAGGTAATGTCCTAGGCCCAGCTGCATCAGTAAACCATAAAGTAGCTGAATGGCACAGCCTGGAGCTGGCAGCAACATGAGTAGACAATAGGGCTTCACAATCCCTAAAATTAAAAGGTGAATTTTAATGGTAGAATTTTAAGGAAATGCATTTCTTTTTGGATTTCTCTTTAGTATACAGCCCCTAAAAAGTACTGGAATGATTAAGATTTTTTAATAGAAGTGATTTACAAATCTGTTTAACTTTCTGGCACCAATTGATTTAAAAAAAAACTTTTCCACAGGAGTACCCCTTTAAAACAGTAAAATGCCCGTGAATGGGTCAGATGCAGGACCGCCCCATGTGAACTGCGCACAATGGTGACATGAATAAAAACACCTGTCATGGTGAAAGCAGGTAAAAAAATATACATTTGGTGTGATAAAATTAAAAGCTTTCATCGGCACATATTTTACAATAGAGAATGTATATAAATACGTTTAGGGTGATGGTCCGCTGTCATGTATCTGGGCCAGATGACACGTGCCGTGGAATAATATTAGCGCATCACAGAACGTGAGAGCCGGCATTTAAAATGTTGTCAAAGCCGGCATAAGTATGGGATGTATGTGTGGTGTCCCGGTACCGTATTGCATACCGTACCTAGTGTAGAGATCCCCAAAGTCAGAGTAACTACGTTCAGGTAGGGTTCCTCAGGTGGTACAGCCCCTAGTCACCTCTCCTCAGGTCTAATTCTCTAATGAAAATACATGTATATATTTAATAATTATATATATTTTATGATAATGCATAGTGCTTACCTTTCGGTCATGTGACCATGCGTATAACCTCTATGGTATGTTGGAGGACCTTTGGAGGTCCTTGGGTCATGTGTTACCCACAAATCTTTGTAATGGTGATTGACATCAGTAAGGGCCAATTAGCACTAGTCCAGCATCTGCCCATATAAGGGAGCTGCATCCAGTTATCGCTCTCTTGGGTTGCTGCTCTTGTGGATACCAGACTAACAGGATGGTTCTGCTCAACTTTGAAAGACACGCTAGGCCTGAAAAACCTGCCGGCCTCAGCTGAACCAAAACCGTGAGTTCAAATCTAAATCCCCGCTAAAGCTAGCGTGACTACTGGACCGCAACTAAATCCCCTAAATCCAGTGGAATAGCGCACAATACTAAAAGACTCTAAATGCTAAAGTCCCAACCTTTGTCAATCTCCCAAGGAAAGCAGTTGTTATGCTTAGAGACTGTTCTGTTATTGAAGCTTGCAGAAATTCTTCAGTAAAAGTTAATCCTGTTTCAGAAAACTCTCCGGTTGTGGAAAATCTATTATTATATACCTCCCTATCGCTCTTGGGAAGGGTGGCAGTAGGAAAAGCTTTACCGAGGAGCCCTCAACATGCCGTTACGAATAGCAAGGGTTAACAAACACCCTTTAATTTCCGCACAGCTACGCTCCCCATACCCTACATCCCCCAGGCTATCACATATGCACAATGAGGGATGTCTTCCAGTTCTTGTAATGTGTAAAGGGATGAACATATGTCTAGAGAGATGCTGGGTGAATGAGGAATGTTTTGGGTATAAAGCCGGCACCTACGCTTGGTTATGCGCTGTGGGGACTATGATAACTCCTATGGGCTGTGCGCTTCCCCGCATCTGCTGTGTATTGGCAGAGGAATGAGGATAGGGCGTGTATAAAGGTATAAGATACCTAAATATAATCTTATGGTTACTTGTAAGAGGGGTGAAAATGAATAGGGCATGATGAAGGCGCATCAAGGGACGTGAGAGCTGACACTTGTACAGTTGTCCAGGGCGCCATGTATATGACTCTTGGAGATGTCAGCTAGTACTGGGAATGTTCGGAGGGAAACTGGACCATTACTAGAAGGGTGATGGATACCTCAGGCGTAAAGGCAACTCCAGCGCTAGGCTGTGCGCTGCAGGGACTATGGCAACTCCTATGGACTGTGTGCTTCCGCGCACATACTGGATACGAACAGAGGGATAAGTATGATGCACGAAAAAGGACTAAGATGAGTACACATGATATCTGGTTATTTGTACAGGGGGGCGGGGTGAGTGTGATGGGGGAGGGGGAATGGAGAACATAAATATGAGTGGTATGAAAGATTGGGTGTGAGAGTGGGGAGGAAAGGGGAATGGTTATATTGTGAAAGAGAAGAAAAAGTATTGTCAAGATTGGAAAGATAGTGGTGTATGGAGGTCAATAATTGTGGTAAAAAATGCTGTAAGAGGTAGGTATGGCTGTGATGAGTGATTAAACATTCTCTAGACATTCATTGAGGCCTGAGGGGTATAACGTATCCATCTTGTAAATCCAATAAGACTCACGCTTGCACAGTTTTCCAAAGCGGTCTTCTGAATCATCCGGGATCTGTTCTAATGCTGTAACGGTGAAATCCTTGAAACTTCTATTGTGAGCTTCCATCGCGTGCTTCGACACGCTATGTTTCAGGTATTGATGACTGACATTGTACCTGTGTCCCTTGAATCTGGTTCTGAGTTGTTGAGACGTACGACCAATATATTGTAAATGACATGTACACTCTATCAGGTAAATGATGTGTGTGGAGCTGCAATCCATGCGGGTTTTAATTTGGAAGGTCTCCCCTGGTTAGTTACTAACAAATGAGGTTGTTTTGTCCTTGATATTGTCGCATAGTTTGCAAGCTTTGCTCCGGCACTTGAAACACCCTTTGGTGGGCCCAATGTTTTTGTTGTGTTTCCCCTTACTGACTTTCTTCAGGCGGCTCGGTGCAACATTACATTTTATGGTTCTAGCCCTCCTGTAAGTGAAACTAGGCTTTTCAGGGTTCTATCCCTCCTGTAAGTGAAACTAGGCTTTTCAGGTAGGATTTTTTGAAGAATGGGATCAAATTGTAAAATTTTCCAATGGGTTCGAATCACATTGCGAATAGTTTTAAAACCTGCTGTATAGTCTGTGATAAAATTAAACATAAAATCCATTTGGTCCAGTTCTTTGGTGCTTGGAGGGTGGTCCTCTGTGCAGGATTCCAGTGCTTTTTTATAGGCATTTCTGTTGATGTATTTTGGATACCTTTTTTTTTAAGTCTTTTTTCTATGGTCTTACTTTGAAGTTTAAAATCGGAGTCCTTAGTGCAATTCCAGCTTACTCTATAGAAGTGGAAATATGGCACGCTCTTCTTCCACTTATGAAAGTGTCAGCTTCTATAGGAGGCTATTGCAATCCACTGCACTGCACTGATGAACTTCCATCGCGTGCTTGGACATACTATGTTTCAAGTATTGATGAGTGAAATTGTACTTGTGTCCATTGAATCTAGTTCTGAGTTGTTGATATGTATGACCAATATATTGTAAATAACATGTACACCTCTGTCAGGTAAATGATGTGTGTGGAGCTACAATCCATGTGGGTTTTCATTTGTAAAGTCTCCCCTGTTTGGTTGCTAACAAATTGTCGCATAGTTTGCAAGCTCTGAGACTGAGACTCTTATGACGCTTTTAACCGAGTACTACAGCCCAGCAAGAACAAAGAGAAAACTGTCGGAAGGAGAAAGACAAAAAGGGGATGCCGAGGAAAGAGGAAGAAACAGACACGACAGCCAGAAGGCGAAGAAAAACAAGAAGCTTCGATAAAGATATTCAATCTCTCTAGTCACATATTATCAGAGACAGAAAGAGAGGTCCTTAACAAGGCACTGTCATTCTGTCCCACAAGAAAAATAGATGAGTTTAAACTATTCATTGATTTAAATACAGTCATCAGAAAGCTCACTTTAAGCCATCATTTTTGTATAAAAGAGAACAATGGACCTGGAAAAACAAATGTCCCGAGGGATCAGGAAACTATCCAACTCGTCCCACCAGCACTTTGCAGTGGATTAAAGCCTAAATCTACATTTTATCCAACCCACCACAAAGGAGAATTTATAGAGACCTTTTATGCCCTAGTGGCAGAAGAGTTCCGTTCCATAAACAATAAACACAAAATAAAACATAACCTCACAAAGATGCAAGACAAGGCAATGAAAGAGCTTGCAGAGAATAGGAACATTATCCTCTGCAGTGCGGATTAAGGCAGTGGGCTGCTAATCCAAGATTGTTCCATCTATCTCACTGAGGCCTTCACCATCATATCCGATCCCCTAAACTAGAAAGCACTTCCAATGGATCCAACCTGTGAATTTTCAAAGGAGTCACACTTTCTAGTCGATCAAGTGCAATGGAGTTCTAAACAAAAAAGAGTGTGATTTTATGAAGATGCGCAACCCCTGCACACCGGTATTCTAGCACCTACCGAAATTACACAAGGATCCTGTTAACCCCCCACGACATCCTATTATTTCCGGGGTCAACTCTGTTACAAGCAACCTATTCAATTATGTCGATATCATGCTACAAAAATATGTAGTGAACCTCCCATCTTATCTGAAGGACACACCTTCCCTCATTGGGCTACTGGAACTGTTGCTATGTAAAACCCAGCTACAGGTGGGCTACATTGGACGTGTCCGCCCTGTATTCAAACATCCCCACCAACTTGGACTAGAAGTAATATCATCTGTACTTTCCACCGACCAGTCTATGCCAGTCCATGCCAAAAAACCTTCATAACCAACAGTATTGCTTTCATCCTTTGACATAATTACATTGGGTTCGAACAAAAGATACTCCTACAGACCACCGGGATCGCGATGGGCACGCATTTTGCTCCATCATTTGCCAATCTCTACATGGGAGATTTTGAGGACAGATTTATTTACCAACCGCACCCCTAGTGGACACATCATATTTTACGAACGCTATATAGATGACCTACTTTTTATTTGGGATGGAACCAAGGAAGAGTTCGATAAATTCACAAACCATCTTAATAGCAATAAACGCAATTTGAAACTAACAGGCAAATGCGCGAAGGACAAGAGTGAATATCTGGACCTTGTATTGACAATGGAAGTTACCAGAATAATCAATCAAATCCACTTCAAAACAGTGGATTGCAATAGCCTCCTCGACTTTAGAAGCTGCCACTTTCATAAGTGGAAGAAGAGTGTGCCATATAGCCAGTTCTGTAGAGTGAGCCGGAATTGCTCCGATTTTACATTTCAGATTAAAACCATAGAAAAAAGACTTAAGGAAAAAAGGTATCCAAAAAACATGATCAGAAACGCCTACAAAAAAGCAGTGGAATCCCACACAGAGGACCACCCTCCAAGCACCAAAAAATTGGACCAAATGATTTTATGCTTAATTTTATCACATAATATACAGCAGGTTTTAAACTATTAGACATGTGATGCGAACCCATTCTTAAAAAAATCCTACCTGAAAAGCCTGGTTTCACTTACAGGAGGGCTAGAACCATAAAATATAACATTGCACTGAGCCGCCTGAAGAAAGTCAGTAAGGGGAAACACAACAAAACCATTGGGCCCACCAGAGGGTGTTTCAAGTGCCCGAACAAAGCTTGCAAACTTGCAATACCTGAAACATAGCGTGTCGAAGCACGCGATGGAAGCTCACAATAGTAGTTTCAACGACTTCACCGTTACAGCATTAGAACAGATCCCGGATGATTCAGAAGACCGCTCTTGAAAACTGTGCAAGCGCGAGTCATGCTGGATTTACAAGATGGATACGTTATAACCCTCAGGCCTCAATGAACATCTAGAGAATTTTTAACCACCCATATCTTTTCCTCTGCTTCTTGGTTCCCCATCCTCCATAACTCCTTACTTAGAGTTATCTCACTCATGACAGCCATACCTACCTCATACAGCATTTTTATCGCAATTATCCACCTCCATTCCATACACCACCATCTTCCCAATCATAACAATACATTTTCTTCTCTTTCACAATATAACCATTCACCTTTCCTCCCCACTCTCACACCCAATCTGTCATACCACTCATATTTATGTTCTCCATTCCCTCTCCCCATCACACTCACTCCCCCCCCTGTACAAATAATCAGATATCATGTGTACTCATCTTAGCCCTTTCTCATGCATCATACTTATCCCTTTGTTCGTATCCAGTATGTGCGCGGAAGCACACAGCCCAAAGGAGTTGTCATAGTCCCTGGAGCGCACAGCCTATTGCTGGAGCTGCCTTTATGCCTGAAGTATCCATCTCCCTTCTAGTAATGGTTCAGTTTCCCTCCGAACATTCCCAGTACTAGCTGACATCTCCCAGAGTCATATACATTTCGCCCTTGACAACTGTGCAAGTGCCGGCTCTCACGTCCCTTGATGCGCCCGCATCATGCCCTATTAATTTTAACCCCTCTTACCAGTAACCTTAATATTATATTTATGTATCTTATACCTTTATACAGACACCTTCATTCCTCTGCCAATACGCAGCAGATGCGCGGAAGCGCACAGCCCATAGGAGTTATCATAGTCCCCACAGCGCATAACCAAGCGTTGGTGCCGGCTTTATATCCAAAACATTCCTCATTCACCCAGCATCGCTCTAGACATATCGGACCGCCAGCTCGATGCTCACCAGAATGGGTACTCAAAAAATGTAAATAAATTCTAATTAAATTAAATAAAAATTATATTAAAAAATCTATTTACTCTCTTCAATTTTGTCGCCATATCGTCTCCCGACCCTGCTGCCACATACAGAGGCTCTGCGCCAGTGATTCTAATAGCGATGCCTGTAATCTGCATGTCATACTGAATAACAGTATTATTTCACTAACACAGCACACTCCCTTTGCTTGTTAGAACAAAGTAAACTGTGCTACACCCCTATTGAGGCTCTCTGTAGGCCAGAAATAGCCGTTTTTAATAGAAATTCGCCGCAATAAATTCGACCCAAATCAAATTTTTCTAGCGTTCGCTCAACTACAGTGTACAATATTTGGAGTACTGGACACTCCTACAGTTGTCCATTTGCACTATAAAGATGGTTAGTCCATCCAGTGTCCAGTACATGAACACACTGTAGGTTAGGTACGAAGGGTACGTTCACACGGCCGTCTGTCCCCATTTTTTTTCCCCGTTTACGTTCCGTTATTGCTGCTTGTAAACGGATTACAAACGGTTGTACTATAATCCCATTGATTTTTTTTCACAATCCTTTCACAATGCTTTACGTTTGCACCCGTCTGCGCTCTTTTCCGTTTTTTTTATTACGGGAGAAAAGGCAGTATTTTTTCTCCCGTTAAAGAAACAGAAGAGAAAAACGGATACAGTAACTTTAACATTGAAGTCTATGGAAAAGGCATGAGCCTTTAATGTCATCCATTTGCATCCCTTTTTTCAATCCGTTTTTTATCTGTTTTTACTTCTGAGCATGCTCAGATAAAAAAAAAAGTCATTTTTTGGTTTAGTAACTGAACAATAACGGATACAAACGGATACAAACAGATAACATCTGTTTGCATCTGTTATTGTCTGTTTTTTTTGTTTAAAGTCTGTTTTTATTTTTGACGGGAGAAGAATGGGACGGGTCTAGATGGCCGTGTGAATGCAGCCTAAGAGACTTTTGTGCCCAGGGTCTTTGTGCCCCGGGTTTTTGTGATATAACTACTTTGGAATCTCTGACTTTCCTTGGAGGAATATTGTGTTTTGGCCAGTGAGATAGTTACACAGGAGCAAATGCAGTGGCAGATTTAGGTGTAGTCCAATTTGACCAGACTCTATTGTGGAGGGCCTACATATGTTGGCTTACTGTGGTGCAGATTCTTAAAATTTAACATAGAGTTATGCAGCACATTACCCTATGTGCAGGGCGTATGCTCCCAAAAATTTTGTGACACGTTTGGCCGCACATAACTCAATCTCATTGGAAGTGTATTAAGAGATTAGTGTTTACAGAAGCGTTCTTACTTGGGTGGTTCTCATTTCTAACTAATAGATTCTCCTTCTTGGAACAAAAAACAGCATAATTGAAGAACAATACCGTCACAGCGTGGACTGGAGACAACCTTGGGTGAAACCTCCAAAACTCTGCCATGATCACTGCACACACACCCAAAATCTGTGTCAGGTTAGATGATTCTTGCAACTGAAACATCAGTTTATCTTGTTTGCAGCAGACAGGTAACTAACTAGTCCAGAACTTTTCTGACTATACCTACACTCTGACTAGGTGCATATACTTTTCTGGCCTGAGTTAGGCTAACTGACTAAGCTCATCTGCCTAGCAGGAACAGAGTTATTCACTACCCTGGCAAGAACCAGGCTTTGACTAAATGTTAACTGTTCTCTGGCCCAAGCCAGAGTCCAGCCCTCTAAGGAGAGGGAATTGGTTAAAGGGTGACTCTCATCAAAAAAACTTTTGATATATTATAGATTAATGTATGCAGAATAACTTTACAATTGTATGTTATTAAAAAATATGCTTCTTTCTATTTAATTTTCCACTTTGAAGAAATGACCACTAGGGGTCTCCCTACCAGTACTGGCAGCAAGCATTTCAGACTCATGCTGGAGTCCTAAACACTACGAGCTGCCAGTCTGCTTTGTTCACAAAGGAGAACACTCAGAGCTGCCAGCCTGCTTTGTTCACAGCCTGTTTGGCTGTGAACAAAGCAGGCTGGCAGCTCTGAGTGTTTAGGACTCCAGCATGAGTCAGAAATGCTTGCTGACAGGACTGATCGGGAAAAATACAATAGAAAGAAGCATATTTTTCATTAACATGCTATTGAAAAGTTATTCAACATTCATTAATCTAAAATATATCAGAAGTTTATTTGATGAGAGGTACCCTTTAAGGAACTGCAGGGCTGCCTGCTTCCTACTTCCTTTAGCCAGGTACGTCACACGGCGCTTCAGCCTATCACCGAGGTGGGACATCACTGTGGCCGGTGATAGGCTGAAGCGCCGTGTGGCGTATCGGGCTAAAGGAAGTAGGAAGCAGACAGCCCGGCCAACCGATCAGCTGTTGCGGAGCTCCGGGAGAACATATGGAGGTAAGTGAAAGTTTGTTTTGTATTTTTTTGCAGCCCGGGAAGGACGGAATAGAAAAAGTCTGCGCCGGACATCTAATTTAAAGAAGAGGTCTCATGCAAAATATTACTAAAAAACATATTCCCAATCATGCGGATAAATGTAGGTAAAAGGGGGTCCAACCCGATACTAGCAAGGTGTACTTTATAAAGTGGCCAGTGAGTGAAGAAACTAGCTGGGGTGGGTCATGTGACCAATGATCCACTCATCTTGCACAAATAAAATGCAAATGTTAACCCTTAAAAATTTGCAATATCTTTATGTATGCTGAAATGGCAGTGTAATATACACCAGTTATAGGGGTTATTCAGGAATCGAAAAATAGGGCTTTTTCTTTCACAAACCGCTTCCTGTCTGTCTCCACTTTGGGTGTGGTTCTGGAGCTCAGTTCCATTGAAGTGAATGGAGCCAAGTTGTAATACCACATAAAACCTGGAGACAGACAAGGAGCGTTTTTTAAAATAAATTTGCTCTGTTTTTCGATACCTGGATAACCCCTTTAAGAAAGTTAACTTGTGAAACCCCAGGCACAGATATAGGGGGAGATTTATCAAAACCTGTCCAGAGGAAAAATTGCTGATTTGCCCATAGCAACCAATCAGATTGCGTCTTTCATTTTCCAGAGGCCTTTTCAAAAATGAAAGAAGCAATATGATTGGTTGCTATGGGCAACTCAGCAACTTTTCTCTGGACAGGTTTTGATAAATCTCCCCCATAGGCTTTTAGAATAGAGGTTTGTCAGCCACATGACAAATTCACGTTTTTGTAGTTTGGACATAGGTACATATAGATTATATTATTTTATGTCTTTAAACCACATTTTTCCAAAACAACACTTTTCCAAAACATGTTAACTCTTTATAGAATTATGGAATTATGGAATACAATCTGTTTGCTTCCATTGCACATTAGCTAGACCATGATAAAGCTGCAAAAAAGCCACTATATGAGGCTTTCTGTGCCTTTGTGCAGCTATATCTGCATGTACTTAGTAAAGTGCATGTGTGTAGTAAATGTTCATACCTGTGGCATGTGTGTGCAAATCTTTATAGTGAGTTTGCGCATGTGTGTGAATGCATGCATTGCACAAGTGCCATGAGTACAGCCATACATCGGCTACAACTGCTGGCTTTGTGGTTTTATCACAAGGTATGCAGCACAATAAACTGCTTAGGTTTTCATGTTTAGGTGTAGGGGTCTTTATTGATCAAATGATATTTGGGTATATTCATATATTTGGTTTAATAGCAATGTATGTTACTGTCATTTTTGACATGTTACAAATGACTCGGCACTCGAGATAATGCTTAAGTGGGATTTATTTCATACGCAATCCAAGTAGATAACGTTTCGGTCAGGTATTGACCTTCATCAGATCTGGATTGCTGCGGAGTATAGTGATTGAAGATGCGGCTAAAACCGCCGTGATATGGGTCCTGTGTAAAGCGACAAAGATGCCTTTGCGACTACGGTCGCTCTACACAGGACCCATATCACGGCGGTTTTAGCCGCATCTTCAATCACTATACTCCGCAGCAATCCAGATCTGATGAAGGTCAATACCTGACCGAAACGTTATCTACTTGGATTGCGTATGAAATAAATCCCACTTACAAATGACTCGGCACTCGAGATAATGCTTAACATTTAAGTAAGGATTGGGACCCTACTCACGCACCCACGATCTGGACCAAGAGTGCCATATTGTGTTACTAGTTTGTAATTTTTGACAATCATGGCAAAAAACATTACTATAACATGCAAATTCATAGAAACTGTAAATCAGATCCGCAAGTTCTATTTCCTGTCCTATATACTAGCAGCTAAAACAGCACAGATAAATTTGCTAATAGGAGCACTAAAGTCTTCTGTATTCATTAAGGGTATACTCCTGCTTTTTTCCCCACCACTCTCTGCAGCCTGTCAATTACCCCCCCTAAGGGCCCTCTTACATGGGGGGACTATTGCCCTGTATAACAGGGCTAACTGTCAGCTGACAACCAAGGAGATACTGTCCGTTGGCTGATTGGATGATTTTCACAGGTTAAAAACTTTGTGTAATCTTGACATGTAATGGGGGATTCATGGCCGGTGGTGGAATACAACAAGCCCTTTTTATGGGCTCTATTTACAAGCACCGATCAACAAGATTGTCTGGGACCATCACATCTTAAAGGGGTACTCCACTGGAAAACTTTTTTTTTTTTATCAACTGGTGCCAGAAAGTTAAACAGATTTGTAAATTCCAGTATTTATTAGCTGCTGTAAACTACAGAGGAAGTTATTTTCTTTTAGAATTTCTTTTCTGTCTGACCACAGTCCTCTCTGCAGACACCTCTGTCCATTTTGACAACTGTCCAGAGTAGGAGAGGTTTGCTACGGGGATTTGCTGCTACTCTGGACAGTTTCGAAAATGGACAGAGGTGTCAGCAGAGAGAACTGTGTTCAGACAGAAAGGAAATTCAAAAAGAAAAGAACTTCCTGTGGAGCATACAGCAGCTGATAAGTACTGGAAGGGTTAAGATTTTTAAATAGAAGTAAACAAATCTGTTTAAAGGGAACCAATCATCAGAATTTACCCTATATAATGCTTGGCAAAGCGTTATATAGGGTAAAATTGTTGTCCTCACCATCCCCGGGGGACACTCCTGCCCCCAGGGATGGGGAAGATATGAAGTTATAAACTAGTCACCGCCGCCACCGTAAGTAGTCACCTGGGCGGGGAGCCCTTCTCCCCTACTCCCGTTCTTCGGCCGGGAGCGACGACCCCCCCCGCTTGATTGATGGGCCGCGTCATTGTTCCGCTCACTGAACAGACGGAGCAGAGCGATGGCGCTGCCCATCAATCAAGCGGAGGGGGCGTCGCTGCCGGCCGAAGAATGGGTGTAGGGGAGAAGAGCTCCCCGCCCAGGTGACTACTTATGGCGGCGGCGGTGACTAGTTTATAACTTCATATCTTCACCATCCCTGGGGGCAGGAGCATCCCCGGGAATGGTGAAAATAAAGATTTTACCCTATATAACGCTTTGCCAAGCGTTATATAGGGTAAAATCTGATGATTGGTTACCTTTAACTTTCTGGCACCAGTTGATAAAAATTAAAAAAAAATGTTTTCCAGTGGAGTACCCCTTTAAGGGTCAAGAAGAGTGAGGCCAACTGTAGTCATTCAGCACTCCTATTAGCCAGAAGGCACTATTTTACTTCTCACCTTAGGTGGTGGAATTGGCCCCAAATATATGACTTCATCTATTTTCAGTAGGAGATTTTCTAGGTGCACACACCAAATGTCATAGGAGCCAAGCCTAACACATGACTGCAGATGTATCTGTCTATTCTAGATACTTGGAGCACATTAATCTAAAACCGCATGTGAACACATATATTAGGCTGTGAAATTGATTAAAGGGCTGCTCTTTTAGATCTACCAGAATTAGAGGAAAAATCTGGGTTTACAAGCTGAAAATGTAGTAATACAACTCATAGCTATAAATGAGAGCTCAGACATTCCCACCTATTGTCAGACACTGCCAGAATAATCATATTACTAGTCTAGACCTGTGTCCTGTCTGCAAATTGGGAGACTCTTCATTAACCTTATATGCATGTAATCATGTCCTTTAACTTAGTAGACTTTCAATGGAGGTAGCAGAGCTATGTTCTTTATCTATGGCATGGATGTGTATTAAATGGGCTGTCTAAAAATCTAAATACCGTATTTTTCGCCGTATAAGACGCACTTTTTCTTCCCCAAAACTTGGGGGAAAAAGTCGGTGCGTCTTA
Source organism: Hyla sarda (assembly GCF_029499605.1). Classification (NCBI taxonomy): domain Eukaryota; kingdom Metazoa; phylum Chordata; class Amphibia; order Anura; family Hylidae; genus Hyla; species Hyla sarda. The sequence continues at coordinate 35,173,239 of NC_079201.1, read as the reverse complement.
TACGGCGAATACACCCCTATCGCGGCGGTCCCTGCGGCCATCCACGGCCTGGACCCGCGGCTAATACAGGACATCAACGATCGCGGTGATGCCCTGTATTAACCCTTCAGACGCGGCGATCAAAGCTGACCGCCGCGTCTGAAGGGAAAGTGACACTAACCCGGCTGTTCAGTCGGGCTGTTCGGGACCGCCGCGATTTCACTGCGGCGGTCCCGAACAGCCCGACTGAATTGCCGGGTTAGTGCTTACTGGACACCAGGAGGGACCTTACCTGCCTCCTTGGTGTCTTCTCCATTCAGGGATCCCCTGTATGGCCGGCGCTCTCCTTCCTCGTCATCGCGTACGTGCGTCGGCGTGCGTAACGACGTGATGGCGGCGACGGAGAGCGAGGATACCCGGCCGGCAGCAGACACGTTCTGGAGCGACAGGGACACGTTGACAGCGATGGAGCGACATCCAGGGCAGAGGTGACGGGTCCGGAGCGGCGGGGACACGTGAGTATTACCTCCTATGCAGTGGTCTTCAATCTGCGGACTTCCAGATGTTACAAAACTACAACTCCCAGCATGCTCGGACAGCCAACGGCTGTCCGGGCATGCTGGGAGTTGTAGTTTTGCAACATCTGGAGGTCCGCTGGTTGAAGACCACTATTGGGTTCAAAATCTTAATTTTTTTTAGATTTTTGCACCTATAAATTGGGTGCGTCTTATACACTGGTGCGTCCTATAGGGCGAAAAATACGGTAGATGTCTGTATTTTCCATAAACAGCATTACTGTTGTGTCCGGTATTACAGCTGCAATATGTGGAACAGCTCATCTACATTTGTGACTCATCTCTTATACATTATATAATTGGTTGTACAAACACCAATTTTGTCATATACCTAAACTTAGAAAATACCTAAAGTTGTTGTCTGGGGACATAGGGGGAGATTTATTAAAACCAGCGCAGCAGAAAAGTTGCCCAGTTGCTTATTGCAACCAATCAGATTTCTCCTTTCATTTTTAAAAAGGCCTCTGCACAGTTAAAGAAGTAATCTGATTGGTTGCTATGGGCATATGGTTAGAGAAGTGTTAAAAATTTAAATTAAGTCATAATCACCCTGGTCCCCCTCAGCTGCCTTTCTGATGCCTCGGGTCTCTGCTCATCACAGCCATTTCCTGGTTCCTGTGAAGTGTCATCTCAGCAGAAATTATTGCTTAGCCAATCACTGGTAGCATTTCTCCTTGAGACAATACTTTACAGCAGGGTTCCTCAAACTTTTTAAACAGGGGCCAGTTCACGGTCCCTCAGACCGTTGGAGGGCTGGACTATAGATTTAAAAAAAAAACATGAACAAATTCCTATGCACACTTATATATCTTATTAGTGGACTAGAGAAAATCCAAAGAGAACAGCACTCCTGTGGTTCCTTACAAAAATGATGAGGTGCACACAGTCACGACAGATCCAGGTCACAGATCTCTCTCATTATTAGTTGACTACCCATTTCAGTACGCAGCATAGTTCCCCCCACATTAGGTTGGCAGAATAGATCCCCCCACATTAGGCTGTAGTTCCCCCACATGAGGGTTGGCAGTATAGTTCCCCCACATTAGGGTTGGCAGTATAGTTCCCTCACATTAGGTGCAGTACAGTTCCCCTACATTAGGTGCAGTACAGTTCCCCCACATTAGGTGCAGTACAGTTCCCCCACATTAGGTGCAGTACAGTTCCCCCACATTAGGTGCAGTATAGTTCCCCCACATTAGGTGCAGTATAGTTCTCCACATTAGGTGCAGTATAGTTCCCCCACATTAGGTGCAGTATAGTTCTCCACATTAGGTGCAGTATAGTTCCCCACATTAGGTGCAGTACAGTTCCCCCACATTAGGTGCAGTATAGTTCCCTACATTAGGAGCAGTATAGCTCCCCACATTAGGTGCAGTATAGTTCCCCCACATTAGGTGCAGTATAGTTCCCCCACATTAGGTGCAGTACAGTTCCCCACATTAGGTGCAGTATGTTCCCCCACAGACATACGGCCTCCAGCCATACAGTTTATGGCTGGAGCTGTATGCCTGTGTACTGCCCCACTTCAGTGATCCGACCACCACTTCCCCAGTCCGGCCATAGTAGTAAGTCCCGGGTCCGGAGGAGCGGAGGTCGGAGCACTGAAGCTGACGTGCCGCTTTTAACACTTACCAAGCTGTCCAGCGCACGTCCTGCTCGCTGCTCCGCTCCTCCGCACTCCATTGCTATGGGCGCACGCATGGGATGTCCCTGCATGCCCACTTCCCGGCGGCCCCTGTGTTTTTAATGTAAACACGGGGCCGCCGAGAGCGCATTCCTGTGTCCCGAAAACATCTGTCGGGACACAGGGATGTCCTTAGGCAGCGGCAGGCCGGATAAATGTCCTCGGCGGGCCGCATGTGGCCGTAGTTTGAGGACCCCTGCTTTACAGGAACTAGTGATGAGAAGGGTTCAGGAGGCATGAGAACAGCAGCTATGGGAGCTTGGGGTAGGGGAATGTCACTTTTTTTATTTATTTTTGTTCATATGTAAAAAAATAATAATAAAACAAAAGCAAAAAACAATGAAGCAAATAAACAAGCCAAATAATAACATGCAACAAAATGCTCATGAATGCACCAACTCACTGACCTCGCATCCATATTGGTCCGGCCTGGCAGTCCTTATAGAGAATAGCATTTTTGTACTTCCAGGTGAAAAACATTTGAAAAAACATCCACACAATGCAGATTACCATCACAATGGAAAGGAAGATGAGAAAGTCAAATTCGTAGATATCAACATCTTCCGTGAACACGCAGGTTGCCAAAGCACCACTGAAAAGTAACACATTGGAGCCCAAAAGACCAGACAGGAGCCTTCCACCTTTTTTCCAGTCATCTCTAATTCTCAGTTGTGTACTAGGCCTGATGTCTTCTAGATGGTCACTTAAGGTATTTAGGTCTAATTTCATCTCCATTATGAGTCGGTCAGTGGAAAATTTGTTGAGTTTCAAAATCCACTCTATAGTGCGAGATATGGAATGCAATGACTTATTTGTAGTGATCTCTTCTTTTCTGGGTTGTGCTACATTCTCTTACGGCTCCACATGTCCTTGTATCCACGAGTCTGCGATCTCTCAATTTATATGCTCCATTCACTCATATAAGCATCTACTGTTTAATTAACCAGAGCACCGAGTAAATGTTTATATCCATTTGGGAGGAGTAACCAGTGATCTAAGGTCATGGGAGAAGAAACCAAATAAAAAAAAAAAGGAGGAGAAAGACCTGACCAAATACAGCTACTGAATGTACATACAGCTGCCAAGCCACGGTGCTGGAGGTGAAGGTGTGGTACAGAAATGTTGCAACGTATTTAGATGATGTTTGTGATCTTCTGAGTTAGCTCTGAATATGCCATTCTCACTTTGGCATCACATTTGTATTCTGAAATAAAAGAACATATTGACATTTATTGATCTGAGTAGTGCTCCATTGGATGGATTATTTGTGTAAGGTCAGTTAACGTTTAACAAAATGTACCGTACTTTGTGAAATTTCACCAGCTGTTTTACAATGATGAAAGGTCCAAAATTTCACCTAAAATTATTTGTCTTATTTAGAAAACTCAGTATTCTGAATTATAAGAGAGTCCCTCTACTAATAAGCCATAAATAAAAGATCTACGAATAAAGTCTCCATCTGGTCGATGCGGCATGTCTATGTTACAGCCTATTGGTTTAAATGCACATGTAATATTTAATGTAATGTAATATTTAGCATGTAATATTTAATATTTCTTGTATTCCCAGCAGGGATATTTAACATGCCTTGCCAGGTTCATTTATCAAAGCAGCAGGTGGCTAGGAGCCATACATTTTGTGATTATGTTAGTTTTGAGAGGCCCATTTAACAAATCACAAAAACATTTCAAATTATTTTTACCACTAGCAAAGGGACCTTTGAGCCCCTGAGGGTAGGTCAGGGTAGGTAGGCTTTGCAGTTAGCCATAAAAGTACTTCTAAAATTCAAACGCAAAACAACCCAGTGTGCGTCGTTTTGGTCAGTCTAAGTGAGTCAATGGTGAAAGAATAATAAAATAAAATAAAAAAACACAAAATAAGTTATACATAGAATACTGTAGTAAAAATATCAAAGGCACTCACCTATAAAATCCCTTTGTCTTATTATGTCCAAAAAATGGCTGGCCGACGGCAGAACAAACAAGGCGCATCAGCCAAAGCTAACTGTGTTGAGAGCAATGGCAATTTGCAGTCTCCCTCTTCCTCTGGCCTAAGTTATACATAATTGGCTGAATATAATAATTCCACCCAATAGTTAGTATTTTGCCAAATTTGTCTTTGAGAGTAACTATGTTCATAATAATCTATGTTGATGTAGTTTGCTAATGTGATCAAATAAAGATATAAAAAACAACATATGTAAAGATAATCATTCTCAGTCTGATAGACTACTACTTACAGCTAAGCCAAATCCCCATGTTAAGCAAGAAGTCCATCCCTATTCTTTTTTGGCTAGTTTTGTTTGAAACCAATCCCAGTTAAAGAGTACTTGTCATATGCCCAAAAAAATGTCATATGTTACTCAGTACCTAATTCTGATTGTGTACATATAATTGTTATGTGTCTAGCACCAATATTTCTCTCATAAATACCTTTTTTCTGTTGCTCACTTGGTTTGCCATCTTGTGCTTTAACCCTTTAAGGACGGAGGGTTTTTCAGTTTTTGCATTTTCGTTTTTTCCTCATCACCTTCTAAAAATAATAACACTTTCAATTTTGCACCTAAAAATCCATATGATGGCTTATTTTTTGCGACACCAATTCTACTTTGTAATGACATCAGTCATTTTACCCCAAAATCTACGGTGAAACGGAAAAAAAATAATTGTGTGACAAAATGGAAGAAAAAGCGCCATTTTGTAACTTTTGGGGGCTTCCGTTTCTACACAGTACATTTTGGTAAAAATGACACATTGGCCCTTATTTACTAAGAGTGTTGTGTAGGTTTCTTTGTGGGTTTTAATTCCCTACAATTTATTTTCCAGGGTATTTACTAAGGTTTCCCTACATTTTCCAATTTCCCTACACTTTGCTTTTTTTTACACATGCTCTGATCTGTCGGGTTTTCCTCAGCTCAAATCCACCACATTTTATGTGGAAACCTTAGTAAATATGTTGTTTTTTTGTGAAAATGTCAGGAACACGCCCCTTTTTGGAGGCCATGCCCCCTTTTCCCAGCATCCACGCCCATTTTTCTTAGCAAAATGGAGAGTTAGTCGGGGTTTTTTCAATTCTGGCGCAAATTCTGGTGCAAAATCTGGCGCAGACAGAATTTCTGGCGCAATGTGACAGAATCTGGCGCACAACCCGACAAAACATGCCAGGTTTGCAATAGTAAATGAGGGCCATTATCTTTATTCTGTAACTCCATATGGTTAAAATGATACCCTACTTATCTAGGTTTGATTTTGTATTACTTTTTATTAAAAAATTACATTAATGCTTATGAAGAAATATAAAATCCCATCCCTTCACCAATATCGCGCCACACCCCTACCCTTCAATTCCCTGGTTGAACTTGATGGATGTATGTCTTTTTTCAACCGTACTAACTATGTAACTATGTAACTTCTGAAAAAAATCATAACTACATGCAGGAAAATGTATACATTTAAAATTGTCCTATTCTGACCCCTACAATACAGGAATTTAGGTGCACTACTGTGGTAGATGTATACAGTGACATTGGCTATCCCTCAACACTGATGTTAAAATTGAGACATTCGCCAGTATATGTTCATATGAAGGACATCCCATAGCCCGCACACCAACGCCAAGGTTTCTCAAATGGCACGGGACCTAGCGCTAAACCTACCTGTGCGTGATAAGCAAAACAGGGGCCAGTGGGCAATTACGGCAGCATTAAGTCGACTCACAGAGTCCTCCCAGGTACCCTCCAGCGTGGCTAAACACACATACAATGGGAGGGGGGAAGCAAACTGCAAGCCCCACCTGAGTTGGCTAATATAGGTGCATGGCCTCACAGGTGCTACCTCAATGTTGCCTGGAAAATAGTTCAAGGCGCATTACATATGGAGTTTACACACCTCCAAGTATAAAATTTAAACAACAACAAAGAACGTGGTCTCAAATGGCTGGAGGTGCTCTACCCCAAATGAGGTTGTGTATTTATACTGGGGGAACAGATCCTGCCCCTGTAGTCCCTTGCTAGGGGCAATCCCCAGCATAAAAATGCATACAATGGAGGCATACAGCGGACTACAAGTGCCACAATAGAATCCTACACCAGATAGATGGTGTGGATGTATAACAATTAGAACAATACAATACAGGAATTTAGGTGCACTACTGTGGTAGATGTATACAGTGACATTGGCTATCCCTCAACACTGATGTTAAAATTGAGACATTCGCCAGTATATGCTTATATGAAGGACATACCAGAGCCCGCACACCAACGCCAAGGTTTCTCAAATGGCACGGGACCTAGCGTTAAACCTTCCTGTGCGTGATAAGCAAAACAGGGGCCAGTGGGCAATTACGGCAGCATTAAGTCGACTCACAGAGTCCTCCCAGGTACCCTCCAGCGTGGCTAAACACACATACCATGGGAGGGGGGAGGCAAACTGCAAGCCCCACCTAAGTTGGCTAATATAGGTGCATGGCCTCACAGGTGCTACCTCAATGCTGCCTGGAAAAATGTTCAAGGCGCATTACATGTTGCATGTTGCTATTCTGACCCCTATAACTTTTTTATTTCTCCATGTACGGGGAGGTATGAGGGATAATTTTTTGCGCCATGATCTGAAGTTTTTATCGGTACCACTTTTGTTTTGATCGGACTTTTTGATCGCTTTTTATTCATTTTTTTATGGTATAAAAAGTGACCAAAAATATGCTGTTTTGGACTTTGGAATTTTTTTGCGCGTACGCCATTGACCGTGCGGTTTAATTAACGATTTATTTTCATAGTTCGGACATTTACACACGCGGCGATACCACATATGTTTATTTTTATTTACACAGGTTGTTTTTTCTGTTTCAATGTTTTTATTATTATTAAGGTGATCAAAAATGAATAAGCATACAAAACGTATAACTTCAGCAGTACACATTATGCCAACTGTAAAGAATTGTAAACTTCAACAAGTAATTAGCAATATATTAAGCATTAAGTCTGAAAGGTTCAGATCGCAAGTCACAAATCAGTTGTGGCTTCTCATTAAGGGATTCCTATGAAGGCTCCTCCGCTTGAACAAGAGACACAAGATGAGCCTTTGGAAGGAGCCAAAGCTACCTGAATCAACCAGTATATGATCAGACAGATTAGCCCGGTGACACCGGGTTTTAAACAATACAAAGACAGACACACAAGGGGAAACAGCACAAGGAACGAAACAGGGGAGAGAGAATAGTTCCAGTAGGAGAAAAAGAAAGGAAGGTAAGAGGAGAAAAGAACAGAGACAGAAACTTCAAGAAGGATTACCCAGATAGTCCACCCAAGGTTGCCAGGTAGCCTCAAACGACTGTTGGGAATCATTTAAAAGGCTCGTCAATTTGTCATTAGCCATTATACAATTTAACTTGGGGCGTATCAGCTGAAATTGAATTGAACTTGATTTCCAATTAGTCGCTATGGCTATCTTAGCGGCTAGAAAGATGTAGGAAATAAATTTGCGTAGTCCCTTTGAGATATTCGGGATTGGGGCATTTAGTAGAGCTTGCTCCGGGGATTTCAAGAGATTCACACCTGTTACTGACAAAATAAAATAATAGACCCATATCCAAAAGCGTTTTACACGTGGGCAAGCCTACCAAATATGAAACATAGTTCCCATCTGCTGGCAATTACGGAAGCATAATGGAGAAGCCATGGGGTACATTTTAGCTATTCTAGTAGGGACCAAGTACCATCGAAGGAGCACTTTCCAGCCCGCTTCCTGCAAGGATGTGTTAATGGAGAGCTTGGGGTTGACAGAGGCGCTAAGGAACCAATCTTTCAATTCAATTTCCTTCCCCAGGTCCTTCTCCCAGGCAATCATGTACGGCAATTTGGTGGGGGTAGACAATAAGGTATAATAGATAGTGGAAATAATGCCCGGCTATCGGAAGCTCTCAGGCACAATGATTCATAAGAGGTGCGGGAAGTTATATCCGTCCCCGTCTTCTTAAGACCAGACAAGAAATAAGCAATTTGATTGTAGCGGAATAATTCTGAGTCGGGTAGCTTATAGAAAGTGCGGAAGTAGGCAATTGGTTTGATACCCAATCTATCAATAAAGTCACCTATGCGAAACAATCCCTTATTCGTCCACCAAGAGAAAGCCAGCGAGACCATGCCAGGAGGAAATTTTGGATTACGCAATAGTGGCGCCACCGGGGTATGGATTGATTGTAGAGGGAATTTATTGTGAAGGCTATCACATAATTGTAGCGATTGCGATAAAATAGGAGAGAGGATTGAGGGCCTTTCCTCAGCTGGGAGCCAATGTAAAAGTGATATAGGGATGGTGGGTGCAGCTAACTGTTCAATAGAAACCCATTGGGGGCTAGAGTGGTGTATGTGAAACTGGGTAAGCTGACCCAGCCTCGCTGCTTGATAATATTTCTTGAGGTTTGGGACCCCTAAGCCCCCTTGAGAACGGGAAGTAAATAGCGTCCTACGTCCCACTCTGCTACCTCTAGAGCCCCAAACAAACTTGGGCAAATCAGATTGCAAGCGGTCTATGGCTTGAGAGGGAACAGAGATTGGTAGGGCACGGAAAGCGTAAAGTACTCTAGGTTAATTTTGACTGAGGCAATTCTACCCAACCACGATAGGGGGAAGCTAGTCCAAGTTCGCAAGTCACTCCGAATGTCACAAAAAAACTGGGGAAAATTGGCTGAGTATAAGGAGGAGATCGAGGGGGTTAAATTGATACCTAAGTAAGGAAGACTATGTGTAGTCCATTGGAAGTCAAAGTTAAGTTTCAGTAGTTTAACCGTCCTGTCTGGCAGATTTATGTTCAGAGCTATCGACTTGGAAGAGTTTAATTCCAAACCGGATATCTCCGCAAATTTGTATAAAACATGGAACAAGTTAGGGAGAGAGGTCAAAGGGGAGGGCAAAGTCAGTAGGAGGTCGTTTGCAAAGAGAGCCACTTTATGTTCCCCAGTTCCCGCCCTGATGCCTATTATAGAGGGGGAGTTGTGAATAACCGCTGCCAGCGGACCCGGAAGGCCTCAGAGGCATAGCCTCAAACATTAACTGTAGCCCAAGGATCTGCATATAGTGTGCGTAGGAGTCTGATAAATTCTGGGCCAAAGCCCCTATGTTTCAGAGCTAAAAACATATATTCCCAATGTAAAGAGTCGAAGGCCTTCCGTAGGTCCAGAGAGAGCAGAAACCCTGTTTGGGGTATTGCCATCCCAAGGGGAGTGTAAGAGAGATATCAAATCTATTATTCTTCGAGTCTGGTCTGGGGCCTGTCTACTTGGAATGAAGCCCATCTGGTCCGGATGGACAAAGGCCCCTATTAAAGTATTCAGGCGCAAAGCCATGTTTTGATCAATAATTTCATGTCATTATTAATCAAAGAAATTGGGCAGTAATTTTCACATACAGAGTGGTCTTTGTTCGGTTTCGGGATGGCTTTTATAACAGCCATGGAATATGCCGGGCCCAAGGGAGCCCCCTGCCGTATAGCATTAAATAAATTGGTAAGATGAGGTAGGAGGACCGGGGCAAACTTTTTATAATAAAAGGCTCCAAAACCGTCCAGACCAGGTGTACTAGATGTTTTAGAGGACTTGATGGCCAGAGAGACCACCTCTGGAGTGATGGGTTTCTCCATGGTCTCTCTATGTTCAGGATTAAGGGTGGGTAAATTTGCCATTGAGAGAAAATCAGTTGCCCTATCCTTATTCAGGGGGGGGGGGGAGGAGTTGTATAGTGATTGAAAGTACTTTGCAAACTCCCCCAAAACCAAATTTGGGCTCTGAGAAAGAGTGCCATCTCATAAGCGAAGCCTGGGAACCGCCCCCAAGGATCGCCTAGGAGCTAGTTTCTTAGCCAGAAGGGCACCTGGTTTGTCACCCCGAGAGAAAAAGCGGTACTTGGACCAACGTATACTCTTTTCTGCTTGAGCCGTCATCCACCCTAGCTCTAAGGTCCCGCTCCGGGAAAGTCTTATGCTCTTTCAACAGATCAGCATAAGCCTTTTCCTTCAAGTCAGACATATAGGCTTTTTTGGTACGTGAACCCATTTGGATCAACTTCCCCCTAATAGTCGCCTTATGGGCCGCCCATACTATGGGAATTGGGACCTCACCAGTGGAATTTGTTGTAAAATAGTGTTTGATTTCCTTCATTATTTCCTCGACTCTGGCAGGGTCAGACAGCAATGATTCATTCAGAGACCATCAGAAGGACGTAGGTTTAACCCACCAATCACTCAGTCCGATGCAAACTACATCATGGTCAGACCAAGAGCATGTCCCGCAGGCATGAAAATATGATCAATTCGGGAATAAGTGGAATGGGGGGAAGAATAATATGTGTAGTCTCTAGCAGTGGGATTGAAATTCCTCCATGCATCAGTGAGATCATGTGAAAATAGTAATTTGGCAAAGAGGAGGCCCTGGGGGGAAGGAGCTCTGAGGGTGGGAGATCCTGGAGACGATTTATCCATGATGGGATCCAGCGCTAAGTTAGAATCTCCCTCCAGGATCAGTGATCCTTCGATGTGCGGAGTCAAAACTGTGAACATATCATGAAAAAACTGTACTTGATTATCATTAGGGGCATAGTAGGAAACGGACGTCACCACTGAATCAAGAATTTCCCTAGATACCAGTAAGTAACGTCCCTCTGGGTCACCGATCATATTATGAAGAGTGAAGGAGGACAAATTGCCACTCCCTTCTTCTTTTCAGGTGAGGAAGCTAAGTAAAAAGTAGGAAACCAGGTGGGGAAATAAGAGGGGGCTGAGTCAGTGGAGAAGTGCGTCTCCTGTAGTAAAATAACCTCCGCTCCTAAGGAGTGATAATGTCTAAAGGCCTTGCAGCGTTTTATCGGGGAATTAAAACCGTGTACATTATGGGATAGTACCTTGCAGAGAGCGGAGCCAGAATTAGTGACTACCTGAGATGCCATGAGGACCAACAGGTGGACGCCAGTGAATCAGGACGAGGACTCGTGGTGGGTGGAGCTAGGGTAAAAAAGGACCAATTAGTTATGGTGAACAACATGAATGCCAGAAGAGAATTTAGAAAAAAAGAGAGAGGACATTAGACAGGGGGGTACACAAGAGGGTAGGGACACACAAACATTTAAAGAACAACAGGAATTAGCAACAAAAAATTTCACAAAATGCAATAGCAAGAATAGGAGAAAGTGGGTACCTCCCACCCCTAAAAGCAGGGGGGACGGATCCAGTCTCTCAGAGAGGGGGGCATAAGGCCCCACCCCAGCACTAACACTATCAAAAGACCCTGACTGAAGTAATAGCAAATTGACATCAATGAGTCCACTCAGAGTAGGAAACTGGCAGGGTCATATCAAAGGCCCGGGAACACACCAACCATATGAACCTGTAGAAAAAGGAGAACTAAGAGACCAAATTTCGGCTCACTAAAATGGAAACTCAAACAATAGTAGGTTGGCGGGCTCAACAGTGCCAGGCACAGGGAGGAGATGCACACGACTCAAAGTCAGAGTAAGAGTCAGGGGGGAAATCGGATGTCCCGACGATGCTCCTTCTGCTTAAACCATAGGGGAGACAATGGGGCATCAGAATTTGAACGTTGAGAGCTCCGAGGGCCCTCCTTTGAGATGAGTCGCAAGCGTTCCAGCAACTGTTCACCGTCTTGAAGTGAAGTGAAGGAGTATGAGCGGTTTTGATAGGAGAAAAACAGGTGGAACGGGAAGCCCCATTTGTACTTGATGTCATTACGGTTGAGGACCTGAAGAAGGGGCTTCAAGGCGCACCTTCTTTGAATTGTCAGCGGGGCGATGTCTGCGAAGATCTGGACTTCATGGTCAGCTATCTTGATGGATTCCCTCTCCCTCGCCGCTCTCATCACACTCTCTTTTGTTTTATAGAATGTGGGCTTGACAACCACATCTCTCGGTAGGCTGTCCGCTCTGGGCCTGTGAGGGCCCTGTGGACCCGGTCTTGTATCCTTCAAGTCTCATAATAAATTTTCTCCTGGCCGGGAATAAGTGAGTGGTATAGTTTTTGTAGGGCTGCTTCCAGGTCTGTGACTGTTTCGGGGAGGCCCCTGATGCGGAAATGAACTCTGCGAGATCTGTTTTCTAGATCTTCTATTTTATCATTAGCCGACTCCAAACAGACGAAAAGTTCAGTTATGCTTTCATCATGTTGATTGAGCTTAGCAATGGTAGAGTGTAGTTTGGACTCTATAGCTTCCACTCTCTGTCCTAGATCTCTGAATTCAGCACGGATCTCCGAGAGAATCATAGCAGAGGACTTAGCGAGTTCGCATTGTAGAAGGTGGGAGAATTTAGCAATAAGAACAGCATCACCAGAGTATTGAGGTTGCTGTGGGGGAGGGGTCTCTTCTTCTTGTGAGGATTGAGGAGAAATAGCCGCCATGGCCCTGTCCATGGAAGATTGAGAGGAGCCAGGAAAGTCAAAGAGGTCCGCCTGAGAGCGAGCAGGTGAATGAGGCGGCGGTGGCGAAGGAGGGTTCTGCGCTACAGCTCGGTCAGTGGAGTCGTCCTGGATTGGCATTAAGGGGGCACTCCTCGTCCTGGGGCTCAGATTGTGAGTCAGATGTCAATGGTGCAGTAGATGAGCGGGAGCTAACCCGATTTTTGTTATACTTGTTTCTCATCCGAGAGATTGTAAGTAACAGTCACTATAATAGTAGCTTCCTAGGTGATGGGGTGGTTCAACCAGCTTTAGGGAGACATACAGCGGTCTTTAGCCTGTATAATTGCAGCAAAGTTGGTATAACTGTAGTAGAGTAGGAATTAGGGAAAACTTCGCCAGTTATCGGCTACCGGCACACCAACTTAACGGGGGGAGAACAGTAGGAGATTAGACAACGGAAACTCCCTGCTGTAGCCAGTCACATATAATAAGAGCAGAGACAGAGTACTTTAATATTGTAGCTGAAGATGTAATATTACAAATGTCCATTAGATGGCATCAGAGTTCTTGTTGTAACACAATATAGCCGGCAAGCTGATACAGGAAGTGCAATGCTGTAAGATATGAAGAGCTGAAACTTTTGCCATTTAATGAGGGAATACACACTGTGGAAAGACCAGGGCATTAATCACCCCTTCAGGCACAATCCATTGGTGCAGGTAACACTTTAACTTCCCCTCACTGGTGGGTGGTATAGTGGAGACTCCCCAGCCACATGGGCTGACTTGAATGTGGGGAGAGATGTGGATAGAGATCGCACAGCAGCAGGGCAGCGCCACAAGAGAGCCTCTGCCCGCCGGCAATCCAGTCTCCGGAGGGGAGGAAGGTACCTGTATGTGCCGGAATGAAGGCACAGATGTTTCGGGGAGCTTGGTCGGCTGTAGCAGCGTCCGTCCTCCCGATCCCTGCAGGGAGAAGATGGCGTTCCCGCGCTGCTAGAGGACAGGGTCGGGGAGGACCAGCGTCAGATCTCCGGTCCTGGATAGTGCAGACGGCCGTAAATGGTATTAGAGCGCTCCTTAGAAGGTGGGGAACAAGCCCCTGGGGTTTTCTGGGCAGGGTGGTCCGGGTAAGAGGGTAGGAATTTAGGGAGAAGGTGTCCCTGTGCAGGAGCCGAGGCTCTTCACGTCTTCTTCGGCTGTCCGCAAGCTCCGCCCCCCACTGTTTTCTTTTATTGGGAAAAGGGGGGGGGGTGATTCAAACTTTTATTAGTGTTAGTGATCAGTGTTATTGGAGGTTGATTGCTCAAGCCTGGATTTCAGGCTTGGAGCAATCAATCGCCATTCAGACACGCAGGATGCAGGTAAGGGACCCTTCTGCTGCGTCCTATCTGATTGGGAAATTGCGATTTTACCCCGATGGTCCCGATCAGCTCGACTGAGCTGCCGGGAAGCTTTTACTTTCACTTTAGAAGTGGCGATCAACTTTGATCGCCGTGTCTAAAGAGTTAATGCCGGACATCAGCCCGATTGGCGATGTCCGGCAATAGCCACGGGTCCTGGTTGTTTATAGCACCCGGGACCCACCTGTTATGATGAGCGCTCACCTGCTCAGGGCAAGATCATCATTGGGGTTCTTGGAGCGCCTGCTCCGGGCCCCGTACCCGCAGGGGGCCCCCGTCACATTCGGGACATCCCTGTGTCCCGAAAAATCTTTTCAGTACACAATGATGTCCCGGTTGCCTCATTGTGGCCCTGCGTTAACCTTAAAAACGCAGGGGAAGCTGGGAGGTAGCGCAGTAGATCATGACCCCGGACCGGAGGAGTGGTGGTCGGAACACTGGGGCAGTAAACAGGCATACAGCCTCCAGCCATACACTGTATATGGCTGAAGGCTGTATGTCTGTGGGGGATCTATACTGTACCTAATGTGGGGAACTGTACTGCACCTAATGTGGGGAACTATACTGCACGTAATGTGGGGAACTATACTGCACCTAATGTGGGGGGACTATACTGCACCTAATGGGGGGGGAACTATACTGCACCCAAAGTGGGGAACTGTACTGCACCTAATGTGGGGAACTGTACTGCACCTAATGTGGGGGAACTATATTGCACCTAATGTGGGGAACTATACTGCACCTAATGTGGGGAACTGTACTGCACCTAATGTGGGGGAACTGTACTGCACCTAATGTGGGGGAACTGTACTGCACTTAATGTGGGGGAACTGTACTGCACCTAATGTGGGGAAACTGTACTGCACCCCTAATGTGGGGGAACTGTATTGCACCCCTAATGTGGGGGAACTGTACTGCACCCATAATGTGGGGGAACTGTACTGCACCCCTTATGCTGGGGAACTGTACTGCACCCCTAATGTGGGGTAACTGTATGGCACCCCTAATGTGGTGGAACTGTATGGCACCCCTAATATGGGGGAACTGTATGGCACCCCTAATGTGGGGGAACTGTACGGCACCCCTAATGTGGGGGAACTGTACTGCACCCCTAATGTGGGGGAACTGTACTGCACCCCTAATGTGGGGGAACTGTACTGCACCCCTAATGTGGGGGGAACTGTACTGCACACCTAGTGTGCGGGGACTATACTGCACCTAATGCGGGGAACTATACTGCACCTAATGTGCGGGGACTATACTGCACCTAATGTGGGGAACTATACTGCATCTAATGTGGGGGAACTATACCGCCAACCTAATGTGAGGGAACTATACTGCCAACCTAATGTGGGGGAACTATACTGCACCTAATTGTCGGGGGGCGGGGCATTATAATGAAGTACTCTGTCTTCCAGGCAGCCTTAATCTGGCCCTGCACCTGCTGAGCGCGCGTCATACATCGGGAGATGCTTATGGACGTTCATAAATGTCCATATGCGTTAAGGGGTTAAAGAGGGCTTGTCCTTACTCTGCATGACTTATCTTCCTCTCTCAGTCTACTGTGCTGTGCTGTGTCTCTTCATCCAATTGCTACAGGCTGCCCTGTAACTCCCTCTTCTCTGTTTTCATGATCACAGAGGAGTGCTATTCCTACCCTCATTTCCTAACAAAGATGATGTTGTAGTTAGACAGGATTATGTTCTAGATAGTATGGGGACTCCTGGTGGTCTTTTTTTTTTTTTACAAGCCATGAATTCTATAAAAAGGAAATAACATTTTCTTATGAAGTATATTAGAAAGCAGGGGCAGATTGACAACACTCAGGGCCCCTGGACCAAAAAAGTAAGGGACCCTGCGATGCTCTGCTGCTGGTTACACTTTTGCCTCTATTCTACCCAAATCCCTCCACCAGCCCTACACACAAAATAAACAAAATTTGATATATAAGAAAAACTTACAGTAGGTAAAATAATTTTCCATGATCAGTAATACCAGTATACAAGGAGTAAATATATACAACCACAGAATAACTGGATAATACCACCATACTATACTAAATAAAACCACTATACACAGACCAGTATACTGTAAAAGATCTATATACTATATAAGTGATTATATACAGGACTATATGGCAGCAGACACCAGTTGTGCAGAGATCTGTATACAAAATGTGATTATATACGGGACCATATGGTGGTAGGTATCAGCTGTACGAAGGATCTCATACAAGAGAACGAGATAGTTATAAAAAAAAAAATGTAAAACAGTAGAGGAAAAACCCTTGGTGAAATGAATAATTAGATATATAAGTATATAGGGAGGGAATGAAGGGAAATTATGAATGTACACGAAGCAGTAAAAATGGGTCAGGGTTAAAAATTGCATTCAGTGATTTCATTGAGACCTATAGGTACCAGCGTTTGGAGTTTATAAATCCCAAAATTCTCTCTTTTTCGATATGTATTAAATCTTTGCGGATCATCTTTGGATACCATTTCTATAGGGATGAGTCCCAATTGCGATACTGTGTGATATGCCTTGATACACTGTGAAGTAAAAAACCATTGGCAGTGTTACTTCTAGGTTTATTGATTCTCTCTCTTTCAGACACCTAATGGTGCGTCCCACATACTGTAGCCCACAGGGATATTCCAGAAGATAAATAATGTATTGGGAAGAGCAATTGATGAAGGATTTGATATTGAATGTTTCCCCTGTGTTTCTCGATGAGAAATTTTTGCACTTGTTCATGATGTTCACACAACATTAACACCTTGGGACAGAGCATTTATAGGAACTGGTAGTAGAAAGAAAAGTAGAGACACCTGTTTTAGAGGACCTTAGCCTACTAGGTGCAATAGTATTGTGTAAAGTTCTCCCTCTGCGGAATGTTATGGCAGACTTAGGAGGAAGAACGTCCCGCAAAAAAGGATCTCTTAAAAGTGCAGCCCAGTGTTTTCGTAAAATGTCCTTAATTTGCCTGTTTTCTTTAGTATAAGTATTGACAAAATTTAGGGACCAGTTATCATCAGCAGAATTATCAATAGGTGTGGTCTTCATAAGATACTCGGATTGTGATAATTTATCAGCTCTCTCAAACGCAGACTCTACTAGGGTGATAGGGTACTTTTTAGCTTTAAACCTGGCTTTGAGGATTTTGCTTTGTTCACAACAATTGGAATTATAGTTGTGGGTAAGTATAAATCTGAGCCCCTTCAGGATAAAATCACGCTGTGCTTGTGGTATGTAGCTACTGATGCTACTGTGTCAATACCTTGGTCATGGTTAATAACTGTATACAGTGAAGTGATATCCATTGTGACCAAAATACAACCTGTTTTCCATATGGTTTTTAAAATAGAGTTAATAAAAATTTTAAATGAAATTTTAAGTTGAATACATATTTTTGTAGAATTGTATCTAAATAGTGGGAAAGGTTAGCTGATACAGAGTTAATGCCGGATATGATCGGGCGCCCTGGGGGTTTGTCCGTATTTTTATGTATTTTAGGCAAGTAGTGCAAAAATGTCAGAGCTGGTTTAGAACCCGTTGTATAATTGTCAAGTATGGGCAGGGAAGGAGTGCTCGCTAAGCTCACCCGCGCTCCTGTCCCTGCCTACTTGTCCGCCCATCCTAAACGATAGGTCGGAAACTGGTCGACAATCCCTTCCTAAATAAGTGAGGGGAGTCAAATGTCAACACAATAAAATACAATCCTGTCTGTAGTCAGGAGCAACAGGGATACACGCAACTAACAAAGACAAACTAAACATACACACATAAAGCCGATGTCAGTCAAATCGTGTCAAGCCAGGAGTGGGAAGAGGTGCCGAATCGCTATAACCAAAGAGAAGTCAGATAAGAAGCCAGAAGTCAAGTTGCCGGGTATACAATGCAATAAGGGAATGCTAGCTACTCAGGTAATGACCGCTTTCACAGGTATCTTCCCAGTGTCTGAAGCCTGGTTATAAAGGGAGATGCACATGTGGTCAATCAGTAGCCAGCCACTCAGGCAGCAGGGCATAACCCGGCAACCTAGCAAACAACACCTTGTCAGCACCTGTTAACCCCGCTGGTGCTGACAATAATCATGCTCTTTTTTATTTTGAACCCCTTGCTAAATCCGACTAAATCCTTTAATTCTTGTACATACTGTACTGAAGGGTTATGTTGCATGGTTTTGTAAAATTGAGTATCGGATAATAGGCGGTTTGCATCAGTGATGTAGTTGGCAAGGTTAAGGAGGACGATCCCACCCCCTTTATCTGCGGGGCGAACTAGTAAATCAAGGTTATTGGCTAGATTTCTTAGGGCTTCTATTTCTATTTTAGAGAGGTTACTTCGGCACCTGAATGACACCTTTGTTCTAATGCAATTTTAAACATTTCTATAAAATATGTGATGCCTGTGTGTCCCAATGTGATGGTATATGCATGACTGTGTTGCTTCAACAACTATGCTTATGTAATTTATGAGTTTTTTTCTAACATCTGCAACATGCCACATCTTGGCCATGCTGCCTTTTATGTTTTTGGAGCCCTTTTTGTGTCTGTTTAACTTATCTGAGGAAGAGGGGTTCCCCCCTCAAAATGTGTCATCTGTCTTTTATTTCTTTTTATATCAATAAACTACTGTGTCTATAACTGAAGGTATCCTTTGGTCTTATTCTACCGACTGATGACCAAGCTGGCAGCGCCTGGATTGCATAGGTCTTTCTACCTCTCTCCTTGATGATTTCTTCAGGACAAGCGAGTACTTGCTTCCTGCGACCTCCGGTTTAGCAGCCTCTTGGACATCAGTGAGTACCCCCAGCACGGGGTGATATGCGTTTTCTCTATTTTCTTAGGTGAGCAGCCACCTATAAGACCCGTAGGTTTCCCACATCTTTTATTCATCCCAAGTATAAGGGTAATACACGAGGTGCCGTTTTTGGTCTTTTTTTCCTTCCATTTCTTTCTAGTTACAGTGGCCGTTCGCAGTAACGTGCCATGACCGAGGTGACTGGTACTACCCACCCAACGACAAGGCTCAACAAAAGATCCCTGATGTTTGATAGCCTCATATCATCCTTGCCCAAGAAAAACTACACTGAAAGGACCAACAATATCACTACAGCCACTTTTGCTATTACTGATTTTGAGAAAATGAAGAACTTAGTCTTTGAACTAGAAAGACTATTCGCAGAAGAGACTCAACACCAACTTGATAGCTCTTTCTTGAAAATATATATAGCTGAGAAGATGATCCCTAGGGGTTTATGACTAAGACCTTCCCCTTCATTTAAGGAGGATGCACCCTTTTGCAATGACTGGGAAAAAGCTTTGGAGTTCTGTTCTTCCACTCTCCTTAATCTTCTGTTAGCCAAAAGGGATAACATTGTGAACACTGTCTCTGATAAAATTGATGTGTGTATTTTTGCTCTCTCTAATATACAGCATTTGCCAGAATATGATGAATGGCACTCAGTACATACTAAAATACTAAAATCCACAATCTGGAACAGGATATCATGCAGAAAAAAACGTAATAAACTGAACAGAGAACGCCTAGACTATCAGGCTAATAATGTTAAATTCTGGCTTAAAAATTTAAATAATAACACAAATACAAACAACAAAACCTCGTCTGGGCATAACACTTATGCACAAAAGACAAAAACTCACAACCATAATCGTCATTACTTTTAGGTCTTATAAAATGTCCTCCTATAATCGCAACCTAAACAACACACCCAGAGACCATACGCCTACACGCAAGCATGTCACTCTGGACACCCATACCATTACTAAACCCCATCGTGGTTGGTACGCTCCCTCACACCAGACAGTCTCCCTCACATCACACCAACATCCATTCTGACAGGTCTGCCAAATCCATTCACTCACAGTTTAAACCGTCCGTTATGAAGCATCCCATCATGCACAAACTGCACAGTAATCAGGTTATAGCACTGGTTCATACTTTCTCCAATCCACCCACTACCCATAATAACACTAATCCACTCCAGGAACTTCTTGATTTTGTGAAACAGTTTCCTAACCATAACTGTGGTAAGCTTGTGGGGGTGTAGGGTATATGGGGTGTAGCTGTGCAGTGACTGTACAGTGTTTGGTTAACCCTTAACACTCGTGACGCCAGGGTGAGGGCTCCTCTGTAGATACTTGTCCTATCGCCACCCGTCCCAAGAGCGATAGGGAGGGATAATAAATGATTGTCCACAACCGGAGGTTTCAGAGAACTGTTGGAACTTTTACTGCAGGTTTTATGCAGAGTTAAACAGGAACAGTCTTTGTACAAGAAGAGTCTATTAAGATCCTGACAGTTGATTGGGACCTTGTGAGTTTTAAGCTCAGGAGATTTATATGCACTGTTCAGCTGGATTTAGGGGGTTGAGTTTAGGTCCAGCAGTCACACAGACTTAAGCGGGGAGTTGTATTGTAACTCACGATTTGGTAAGTTGCGGTATGGTCTTGTCTTTGAAAGTTTCACGGATCTCTCCTCTCTGCTAGTCTGGAACCCAAGAGATTGAGGATTGGCTGGCAGCTCCCTTAGATGGGCAGGGGCTGGCCTTGAGCTCATTGGTCCATACCATCTGTCAGTCACTTTACACAAGGGATTATGGTCTAAACATGTGACCACACACGTGACCTAGGAAGGTCCTTTAGCATACCCTAAAAAAATTAACATTAGTCACATAACCGAAGGTCCTGCGACACTATATACACAATTAAATACACACACACAAACATCACAAAATTAAAGAAGGAGGAGGTGACTAGGGGCTATCCCACCAGGAGGACCCTACCGGAACGAAGTAACTCTGGATTTGGGGACCACCATACAAGGTACGGTATACTATACGGTACCAGGACACCACAAACCCCCTTACTTAAGATAAGTCGACCTCGACGTCTGTCCCCTAAGGTAGAGGGACGAAGTGCAACAGTTGCTTTTTAACAGTCCCAGGCATAATTTTTCAAATGTCCATTATTCAGGCTGTATGAACACAACAAGATTATTTAACTTTTGAGATACAAACATAAATACAGATGAACTCACGAACAGGATTATGCTGTTCACGAATTTAGTGACAGGATGACACTATAAGACATTGGATACATCCTAACACTTTCACTCACTTTCTTTTCTTTTCTATTTTCTCTGACTGACTAGAAACATTATAAATCTCACTTGACTATAAATCTCGCTTTTTCTTTTCTTTTACCACATTTGTTACATGTTTAGTACACTGAAGTTATACTGGCTTGCCTGTGGCTGTCTACCAGTAACTAGCTACTAGGGTCCATTGGCTACACACTCTTATCCCTAGAACTCAACAGATAAACCTTACCTAGGTTACCTTTTTGAATACGTGTATAATTTTTAGCTTCCAGGAGCGCCTTCTGGCCAGGAAGAGCATCCTGAACAAGTAAAGATAAGAAAGTTAGTGTACATAAAAGTGGCAGTAATTGAATAACAACATAGGCTACAATCCATAAAGTTTTGTCTTTTAGTTACTTAGAATGTGAGATATTTTTGTTTGGTGTACTAAGTTAGAGTGAGGTAAGTACACTTGAGTGATTATTTGATGTACTATGTGTACAGGTACTATTTGGAAGGTCAGTCTTGGTACCTTAAGGGTGGTTTACCCTGAGTCTACCTTTGAGAAGGTGTTAGTGAGGGGTGACAGGAATGTTACTCTCAGAGGAGCTGAGAGAGCCACCTACTTACAACTACTACAACACCTATTTTTTCTTTTTTTATGTACACGTGCATAAAGCTAAATTTTTCGTGTACAAGAACCAGTTACATCTGGTTCAACTTGAGAACAACATTTATTGAAATTACAACAAGTCCCAGGTGCATTCACCTGATAAGTGCAATTAGGCAAGGAAATAATATATTACTATTAGGTTATACATAGAGATGAGCGAACTTTAAAAGTTTGTTTCGATCTGAATTTTTTCACGGCAAATCTATATTAAAAAAGGCTATTTCTAGCCTACAGACAGCCTCAATAGGGGTATAGAACACTTGTTCTGTGTTCTAAAACGCATATGGAGTGTACTGGGGTAGTGAAATAATACTGTTATTCAGAATAACATGCAGATTACCGGCATCGCTTTTAGAATCACTGCCGCACAGCAGCACAATGACAGAGCCTGGTGGTGGCATCAATGTCAGGAGACCATATAGTGACTGAATAACACAGCGTGGAGGTGTTGGCAGCATGAGGACACCATATAGTGGCTGAATGACACAGCTTGGATGAGGCTGAAGCATGAGGACACCATATAGTGGCTGAATGACACAGCGTGGAGGTATTGGCAGCATGAGGAGACCATATAGTGGATGAATGGCACAGCCCGGAGTTGCCAGCAGCATGAGTAGGCACTAGGCCTTCACAATCCCTAAGATTAAAAGATGAATTTAGAAATTTAAACCGAAGATTTTGCATAGCGGGTGCTACCTATGATAACATTTGAAATTCCCAGACCCAGGCCCAGCAGCGGCATCAGTGAAACCATATATTGACTGAATGACACAGCTTGGAGTTGGCTGATCCATGAGTACACACCAGGGTTTCACAATCCCCCCCAAAAAACACAACAATGTTAGAAATTTTTGAAGAAGAATTTGGATAGCGGGTGCTACCTATGAGAAAATTTGAAATTCCCAGACCCAGGCCCAGCAGCGCCATCAGTAAACCATATATTGCCTGAATGACACAGCCTGGAGTTGGCTGATCCATGAGTACACACCAGGGCTTCACAATCCCCCCCAAAAAACACAACAATTTTAGAAATTTTTGAAGAAGAATTTGGATAGCGGGTGCTACCTATGAGAAAATTTGAAATTCCCAGACCCAGGCCCAGCAGCGCCATCAGTAAACTTTATATTGCCTGAATGACACAGCCTGGAGTTGGAGACCATTGAAATGTCAGATTTTTTTATTTGAAATTTAAATCAAACTTTGAGGGTCCCGGACCCCAGTGTGTGGGTACGAAGGACCAAATCCAACAAGCCCCACAGGGCTCATGTCGCTGTGAGATGTAGGCGCAACATCTCCATTGCCCTGACTGGCCCTTTTTTTTTGTACCCTTGTTTAAGAAGAAGTGTAGATCCAAGAATCCAGAAGACTCTATAATGCAGGACAGTGGACCACAAAAAGACATTCTTGTCTAAAGTAATGTTTTCTGAAATAAAGAAGTTCATCCATCTCCGTATTATTTTTGACAATTTTAATTAAAGAATCACACACAACAAGCTTTCAATGGTGTTATTATTCTTGAAAATTCAAGTTTATTACTGAGAAAATCAACATAAAATTTGAAAAAAAATTTACCCAAGAGGGTTTAATAACCCCATACATTGCACCATAAATGTTGAAATTTTAATTAAGCATGTATGTATCTATTTCACCAATCGTAAAATTAAAGGCCCAAGCCCAGAAGCATCATGAATGCAAGTAGTTCCTGAAAGACACAGGAGCAGTCAGGAGTAGGCATCAGCAGTACCCAAGAGGCTTTCATAACCCCTTACATTGCACGATCCATCGTGAGATTGAGCAATAACAGGTGTGCGATGCCCTCAGATGTCCGGGGCTGCATGCGAGCTACACTGAACGGACCAGTGTATGTCTATCCTTCACCCACAAGTGCGGGTAGCCCGCTTAACCCCGTTCGTGATAGGGATCGGGGATTGCAATTATTTGCCATGAAAGAAGAATTACAACTAAGTGAGGTCATAAGCTCGGGTTCATTAAGTCCCTGGCCTTTGTACACACTGCCTGTCTCTACTACCGATTGGATGGTTTAGTGAGGTGCTCGGATCGGCCCCGGCGGGGTAGGCTACAGCCCTGGCAGAGCGCCGAGAATTTAACGATCATTGTTGAAATTAGCATTAAACATGTATTAGCTACTGCTAAACTTCCAAAAATTAAAGGCTCAAGGCCAGAAGCATCAGTGAGACAATTAGTTCCTGAAAGACACAGGATGAGCCAGGAGCAGGCATTCACAGTACCCAAGAGGGTTTCATAACCCCTTACATTTAAAGATCAATGTTGACATTTGCATTAAGCATGTATTTAGCTACTGCTAAGCATCCAAAAATTAAAGGGCCCAGGCCCGAAGCATCTGTGAGGCAATTAGTTCCTGAAAGACACAGGATGAGCCTGGAGTAGGCATTCGTAGTACCCAAGAGGGTTTCATAACCCCTTACATTTAAAGATCAATGTTGAAATTTGCATTATTCATGTATTTAGCTATTGCTAAACATCCAAAAATTAAAGGGCCAAGGCCCGAAGCATCTGTGAGGCAAGTAGTTCCTGAAAGACACAGGATGAGCCAGGAGCAAGCATTCGCAGTACCCAAGAGGGTTTCCTAACCCCTTTCATTTAAAGATCAATGTTGAAATTTGCATTAAGCATGTATTTAGCTACTGCTAAACATCCAAAAATAAAAGGGCCAAGGCCCGAAGCATCTGTGAGGCAAGGAGTTCCTGAAAGACACAGGATGAGCCAGGAGCAGGCAATCGCAGTACCAAAGAGGGACTACTGGCCGGGCAGGTCAGCTTTTCCAGGGCAAACTCTGCTAGTTGCGGCCATAAATCTAGTTTGGCTGCCCAGAAGTCCAGCGGATCTTCAATGGTTGTTGGCATGGCCATGTCAAGGTATGTCACCCCCTGCTGGTTCAGGTCCTGCTCCATGTCTACCTGCTGCTGATGAGTTGCTTCACTATGCGGGTGAAGAAAGCTACTCATCAGCGACTGTAGACTCAGGCTGCTGCTGATTGAGCTGGTACTGCTCCTGCCACCCCTCCCCTCCCCAGCAGCCATGGCAGTGGAAGGTGAGCGCAGAGGGTCCCCCGAGTCAGACCTGCGAGTGGATGGACCAGGTGGCCGATAGGCATCGGCCAACTGACTACGTAGAATCTCTCTGTAGTAGGTCAGTTTGTCCTCCCTCTCAGTGGGTGTAAAAAAGGCCCCCATTCTGGGACGGTAGCGAGGGTCTAATAAGCTGGAGATCCAGAAGAAATCCCGCTGACTAATTTTGACAATTCGGGGGTCACTACGCAAGCAACTGTTCATGCATCGTGCCATTTGCGCCAGTGACTCGGAGGGACTACCTGCCTCCATCTCCACTGCATACTGCCATGGTGTGTCTGGGTCCTCTGTCTCGCCTTTCTCATAACCCTCCAGCTCCTCTGTCTGCTCCTCCTCTCCTGTCCAATAACTAGAAACACCGGCCATCTCATCCAACCTAAACTGTGCTCCAATCTGCCCCTCATCCTCCTCCTCCAGTTCAGCCCCCACAGGGCTCATGTAGTCTTGAGATGTAGGCGCAACGTCTCCATTGCCGTGACCAGCCATCGTTTCAATCATTTGTTGTAGGAAATGTAGGAGTGGAATTACGCCGTTCATGGCGTAATCCAGGAAACTTACAAATAATGTGGCTTCCTCAAAGGGCCTCAGCAAACGGCAGGTGTCACGTATGAGCTGCCACTGGTTCACATTGTAGTTACACAGGGGAGTAGTCCTATCTGCTTGGATCATCAAGAAATCGGTGATGGCTTTCCTTTGTTCGTATAGTCTGTCCAACATATGGAGGGTGGAATTCCAACGTGTGGCAACGTCACAAATAAGACTATGTTGTGGGATACCGTTCTGACGCTGCAGCTCAAGGAAGGTGTGCTTGGCGGTGTACGATTGGCTGAAGTGCATGCACAGTTTCCTTGCCATTTTCAGGATGTTTTGCAAATGGGGTGAAGACTTGAGGAAGTGCTTGAGAACCAGATTCAACACGTGTGCCATGCAGTGCACATGTTTCACACTTCCTTGTTGCAGCGCGGACACGATGTTCTTCCCGTTGTCGGTCACCATGGTTCCCATTTCCAGATTTCGTGGAGTAAGCCATACTCGGATTTCTTTACGAATGAATTTTAGTAGTTCCTCCCCTGTGTGACTCCGTTCGCCAAGGCAAACCATGTGATGAACAGCTTGACACCGCCATGCCCTACACACATGGTACGATGAAGGGCCACCGAGATTTGGACGTGCAGTGGATGCCGAGGACACGGTGGAGGATGAGGAGGCGGCGTCGCACACTGTAACAGGACCAACTGCCTGAGAGCGAGAGCGTGAAGGAGGAAGCGGTGTGACCTGTCCAAGTTGCTGTTGTGGCTTTGCAGGAATCACATTTACCCAGTGGGCCGTAAAAGACAAGTATTGTCCCTGCCCCTAGTTACAGCTCCACACGTCGGCGCTGCCGTGCACTTTTGAACACACCGACAGGCTCAAGGACTGGCCCACCTTCTCTTGTACAAACTTATGCAGGGCTGGTACTGCCTTCTTCGCAAAGAAATGACGGCTTGGGACTCTCCACCTCGGCTCGGCACAAGCCATCAATTCTCTGAAAGGTGCAGAGTCCACCACTTGAAAAGGGAGGGACTGCAGCACCAGCAACTTGGACAGGAGCACATTCAACTTCTGCACCGTTGGATGAGTGAGCGCATACTGTTGTCTCTTGGACATGGCTTCGCCGATGGATTGTTGGCAGAATGGCTGACTAAAAGCAGGAGAAGCAGGAGCATCTGGAGCGACAGAAGGAGGATTTGACACACAGCTCCCTTCGGCTGAGGTGGTGGAGCATTGGCTGGATGAAGGAGGGAGCGAATGGCCACTGGGTGATGCAGCAGGCTAGACCACTACATCGGAGCCACGGTTCTCCCAGGCCGCTTTATGGTGGCGAAGCATGTGTTGACGCAGGGCCGTGGTGTCGACATTGGGACCCTGGCCACGCTTCTGCCAACAGATCTTGCATGTGGCTACGTGAACCTCCTCCGGATGCCTGAAAAACTGCCACACCGCCGAGTAGCTGATTTTCCCACCCGCAGTCCGCACTAATTGACTGCTAGTGTTGAGCGGCATAGGCCATATTCGAATTCGCGAATATTCGCGAATATATGGACGAATATTCGCCATATTCGCGAATATTCGCATATTCGCGAATATTCTCGTTTTATTTTTGCATATGCGAATATTCGCGCGTGCGAAAATTAACATATACAAAAATTTGCATATACAAAAATTAGTATAAGCGAAAATTAGCATATGCAAATTTTCGCATATGCGAAAATTCGCACACCGGTCTCACACAGTAGTATTAGAGCCTTCTTTACACCACACAAGCTGGAAGCAGAGAGGGATGATCACTGTGATGTGTACTGTGAAAAAAAATAAATAAATAATGAATATTCGTAATTACGAATATATAGCACTATATTCGCGAATATTCGTGAATTCGCGAATATGCGATATTCGCGAATAAAATTCGAATTGCGAATATTCGCGAGCAACACTATTGACTGCTACTGGCGCCGTCTCCAGGAACCAGTCTCCAGGAAGCAGTTGCAGTGTAACGCTGTGGTATAAGCTAGTCAGACACACGCAGTCCCGTCCTCTCCATCTGAGTGCATAGACGAAATGAAGAGAGGAAAGATGGCTGCCGATTATATAGGGCTGTAACATCACAGGGGTCAATGAATGCTGATAGGCTGCATCTCACATGTGATTCAGGGTCATCCCGCCTACCTTCATTCCCGCCGCTGTTTCCCGCCCTCCCATAATCCCCTGCCCCATGTACTCACATGTGGATCCGCCATTTTAGCTCTCCAATAGCCTGGAAAGCTGTAAAATGAAGTTTAATGAAGCGATTCGCACGATCGAATCACGGCAATATTCGCATTCATTGCGAATCGAATATTTCATGAAATTCGTAACAAATTCGGGTTTGTCATCTTCGATTCACTCATCTCTACTGCAACCCATGGACAAGTTTAGTAGCTCTTCTCTGAACTCTCTCCAAAATATCTATATCCTTCTGGAGATACGGCCATCAGTACTGTGCACAATATAAGTGAGGTCTCACCAGTGTTCGGTACAGCGGCATGATCACTTCTCTCTTTCTACTGCTAATACCTCTCCCTATACACCCAAGCATTCTTTTTGCATTTCCCACTGATCTATGACATTGTCTGCCTACCTTTTAAGTCTTCTGAAATAATTAATCCTAAATCCCTTTCCTCAGATACTGAGGCTAGGACTGTATCACAGAGTCTATACTATGCCCTTGGGTTTTTACGTCCCAGGTGCATTATCTTGCACTTATCCACATTAAACTTTAGTTCATTCCTCTAGTTTACCCAAATCCTTTTCCATTTGGCTTATCCCTCCAGGTACATCAACCTTGTTACAAATCTTTGTGTCATCAGCAAAAAGACCAATACCTTACCATTGAGACCTTCTGCAATATCACTGATAAAGATATTAAACAATATGGGTCCCAGTACGAATCCCTGAGGTACCCCACTGGTAACAAGACCTTGCTCTGAATATACTCCATTGACTACAACTCTCTGTTGTCTGTCCCCAAGCCACTGCCTAGTCCATTCAACAAAATGGGAGTCCAAGCTCAATGACTGCTGTTTATTGATAAGTCTTTTATCTGGAACAGTGTCAAAATCCTTACTAAGGCTAGGATTCCACTTGGTTTTTTGTGCTGCGTTTTTTTTTTTGGATTAAAAAAACGCCTGAAAAAACGCCAGTGGAATGTCCTGTGTCTGGCGTATTTTCTGGCGTTTTTTCATTTGTGTGGAAATTGCATTTTTGTCACCTTTTGGAGTTTTTTTTTTGTTACCCAAAATTTGTTGTGTACCAAAAAAAAAACAAGTATGCTGCAGTGATGGAAAGCATTTTATTAAACGAAATGTATATATTTTATAACAAACTTTTTATTATTTTTTAATAAAGTGTGTGTGTTTCACTTTTTTTCTCTATTTTTTAAGTTTTTTAGGTAGTACTACTAATCCCAGCATGGAAGAGACTGTTCCATGCTGGGAATAGTAGTACCTGTAGTAATAGACAGATCGCCCCGGGTCTCAGTCCCGACACCCGATGCGATTGTCCATTAAATAGCACAGATGCCGCTGTATACAGCGCTCACATCTCTGCTCTGTACTTTGGCCAGTGATGTAAATAGAACTTAATTAATTCATATTTCCCACCCAGAGCTGTGATTGGCCGCATGGTTACAGCCAATCACAGCTCTGAGAGAAATATGAATGAGTGAGTGGCCGGCCTGGAGTACAGAGCAGGGATGCGAGCGCTGTATACAGTTGCTCCATCTCTGCTATAGACAGGACGATCACAGCGGGTGTTAGTAGTGATACTCGCTGTGATGTATCCTTAACTGGAGGCACTACTACTCCCAACATGGAGCACACTCTTCTCCATGCTGGGAGCTGTAGTACCTGCATTAATAGACAGATTGCAGCAAGTGTAACTTCTGACACCCAATGCGATCTGTCTATTAATGCAGGTACTACAGCTCCCAGCATGGAGCAGAGTGCGCTCCATGTTGGGAGTAGTAGTGCCTGCAGTTATGGAAAGATCCCAGCGGGTATCACTCCTGACACCCGCTGTGATCCTCCTGTATAATGTATAGATGCGGGCAGCCGCTCTCCTATGGTCCCCTGCACGGCCGTATATATGCACATTTTCCTAGAGCTGTGATTGTCTGGAACCATCTGGTCAATCACAGCTCTCTGTGGGAAATATGAATAGGTGTATATATACATCAGGGCAGGGGACTATAGAAGAGCGGCTGACGCATCCATACATTATACAGAAAGATTGCAGCGGGCAATCTGTCTATTAGTACAGGTACTACTACTCCCATCATGGAACAGTGTGTTCCATGCTGGGAGTAGTAGTACTAACTAAAAAAAAATAAAAAAATAAAGAAAAAAGTGAAAAACACACACACAATAAATTTTTATAATTGTCGGCTATATTTTTATTTCCCCACCCACATAAATTGATCCCTGTTTAAAAAGTAATAAAACATTTTTTATAAAAAATATAAATTTCATTAGATACAATTTTATCCTTCACTACTGTATCTTTTTTTTTTTTTTTTTTTTTAATGGTACGAAATTTTATTCAAAACAGGTATCTCCATCACTTTTTTGGATCGCTAAAGTCCAAAAAAGATTAAAAACCGCCTGCAAAAACGTCAAAGTTAAAACCCACATATCGTTTTTCTTGGCGTTTTCTCACTCCCATAGACTTCTATTGGAGCCACGATTTGGACTAAAAACACCGGTTTGAGCGACATACAGTGTTTTATTCAAAACGCCAAGGAGCTGAAAATACCGCCAAAAAAGGGAAAAAACGCCAAAAGGATTAAAAAAACGCCAAAGTGAAAAAACGCCAAGTGGAATTAGAAATTTGCGATTTCTCATTGATTTGCAGCTAACATCTGGCCGCAGCGTTTTTTGACCAAAAAAACGCCATGCGGCAGAATTGGTGTTTTTCTTGGCTTTTTTGCACAAAAAACAAAACAAGTGGAATCCTAGCCTTAGACCTTTTTTTTTGTGCGTTTTGCACGAAATGTCGCACGTGCGTCTAAGCACTTCTTTTTTGCGTCTTTTTTGGGTAGACATAAAGTAGCAAACAGCCTTACCTTTTCACTTTGCAGTGGTTGTAAATTTATGAAGTGTGAATGTTGCATGTAGGCATAAAAAAAACCTCACATAAGCAAAAAAAAAAAAAAAAACTGACTTTCCAAAGACAACAATGATAAATGTCCCCCACTGTTTGGCAAACACTGGTGTATGTACTGCAGCAGGCCCTATTCCTATTGAGCTGTCTACGTTTAAGCTCAAGTGAGAGCGAAATGCGTCAGTTTACTTCAGTCCTGTTATGTCTGTTTCCTTGCTATGGCATGAATAAAGAAGCAATCTTTTAAGAATATACCTGGTGCCGGACAATCCTTTTCCTTTCTATACGCTGTTGAAGCCGAGGCGGGACCGGCGGGTCCGCTTGGCACAGGTGTGTAAAGGATCGGCCTCTGGCGGTGAGCGGACATTACTGCATTCTTGGCTATTCCATTAAATGGCCCGAATGAAGTCACATAACTTGACAGGACACAAAACAGTAGTCTGCTGCGCTATTGTGTCCCCAAATACTAGTAGAACATGACCCGAATGGAGTTCCTAAGTGACTGTGTTCAGGCCATTAAAAGCGTCCACTTCAGAGACACAGGGGGAGATTCATCAAAACCAGTGTAGAGGAAGAGTGGTGCAGTTGCCCATAGCAACCAATCAGATTGCTTCTTTCATTTTTAACAAGACCTTTGAAAAATGAAAGAAGCAATCTGATTGGTTGCTATGGGCAACTGGGCAACCTTTACTCTACACAGGTATTGATAAATATCCCATACAGTGTCAACCTGGACTAATGCATCACAAGGCATTGTATGCGATGAATGGCTATGGAGTCCCAACATTATCCATGCAGCTTCTCACTCTAAGGCCATGTTCACACTACATAACGTCTGGACTGAACAGGTTCATCCTTTCTGCAGACACGGAAATTGGAATTTCTGTGCCGAAAACATCTGGCGCGGAAATTCCACTGTGTACAAAGCGCAGCAGAATCCTGTTAAATTCAACGGGACTCTGCTGAAGCGGAAATTCCGAGGCGTAAACATGGCCTCAATAGACATTGGACTTTTTCATTAGTAGTTAAACAGTGAAGCAGGTGATCTTCAAGACAAAATCCATTAACCAATTAGTGTCAGCCTTTAAAAATGTCTGCTCCTTGGCCTCATTATAGGTTGTGGGTCTGAATGGAAAGTACAATGTGGGCTGTAGGTGCACAGGGCATGATGCTGGTTGTGTTTATTGTCACCAGTTACTCCAGTGATGTGGTAAGTGGCTTGTTTATCAGCACGGAACAATTTCACTGCATTCACCATATAGTCTATAAAAGTCTTTGGGGATTGTTTATAATTGTGTTGCTGCCCTTTTGTTGGCAAAGTCCCATCTTTAGGTGTAGTGTATTGTGGTGCCTTTTTAATATGCCCTTTTTGCACACTGACTGAAATCCAGTAGTGCACTGTTCCCAGTGAAGTTTAGGATTGTGCTTAAAAAGAAACATCTGCCTTAAAAATGCTTCAACTTTATTCCACATTGAGGCAACCTCTTCACTGTAGCTGGAGCAAGTGAAGTTAGAGCTTAAACTCAAAAGGTGCATTATTAAGGCTGTGCACTTTTTTATAGTAAACTTGGCACAAGTTGTGGTGGTTTTTTTTTTTAAATTTTTTTTCCCACTTTAATGCAAATCTGATTTAATGCAGCTGTGAAATCTGCCATGTGAACATAGTCTTAAGGTATGTTCACTGTGCAATTCTGCTGTAGAAAACCTAAAATTGGTGTTTAATGAGCCTTCCACAGCCCAATTCACACTGTAGTTTGTTGGAAAATTCTGCTGCTGTCATTCATTTGTCAAAAGAATGAACATGTTTAGACTTTTGACAGAATTGAGCGCAGACTGCACTGCCATCAATGGTGAGGGTACAAGTCCGCACAGTCCTACTGCTGAAGGATTTCGATGGCTGCTAGACAGAATAACTGATTGGAATTCTGCATGGAGATCCTGTAATGTCAGGGTCCTGTACAGTACACACAATGTCCTAAAAAAGTGACATGGAGTTGCCCTCACCTGGTGTCCAAAGGAGCAGATAACCCTGGTACAGGTAAAGTGTACAGAACATGTAATGCCTCACTGTACTGTAGGGGGCGCTACCAGACATCAGTCAGTGCATACGCTTCAGTAATACAGGTGTTTTACCAGTGAATGCCCATTCTGATTGCCATTGACACGTTTCACAGATCTGGACTGTCCGTAACATTGTTGAGTCTGGTTTCAACTTACAATGGTCCAGAAAAGACAATTGTATGTTGAGGCCATTGTAAGTTGAGGGATCACTGTACTCAGCTATTGCATGTTGTAAATGCGTAGTGTAGGATCACTGTAAGGGTATGTTCAGTGGAATTGCGAAATTCCACTGCTCCGAAGACAGAATTCAAGCCCCATTGACTTCAATGTAATTCCGCTGCGGAATACCGCACAATTATAAGACTGGTCTTATGTTTGCGGTATGACCGTGGTGGAAATTCTGCTGTCTGAATAGGACTGCGGACTATTTAAATCATATGACAGTAAATTCTGTCAGAATTTCTGCTGTATGAAGATGCCCTAATGGTGCTCTTACTTGGTTGGCTGTAGTGTTGCTCACGAATATTCGCAATGCGAATATTATTCGCGAATATCGCATATTCGCGAATTCGCGAATTTCGCGAATATAGCGCTATATATTCGTAATTACGAATATTCGTTTTTTTTTTTTTTTTTTTTCACAGTACACCTCACAGTGATCATCCCTCTCTGCTTCCAGCTTGTGTGGTGTAAAGAAGGCTGTAATACTACTGTGTGAGACTGTCGTGGGAAAATTCGCATATGCGAAAATATTCACATATGTTAATTTTCGCACACGCGAATATTCGCAAGTGCGAAAATAAAACAGGCATATAACGAATATGCGAATATTCGCGAATATATGACGAATATTCGTCCATATATTCGCGAATTCGAATATGGCCTATGCCGCTCAACACTAGTTGGCTGTTGCCATGGGTTGTGCACGAGACTTATGCTTTCAACAGGCTGTAAATATTGTAGACTTGTTGTTGGGCTTTAAACTGTGCAACATGGAAATTGTGAGTGCTAACGAATGCCATGTAACATCACCCCAAACCTTGTATTGTAATGGTTTTTCTATAAACTAACTTCAGGGCACCCGAATGTATGAGCCACAGGCAGACTGAAAACATAAGATCTAGCACCTCTAGGAGTACCTTCAGATGTCGTGGTTGAGTTGCTCTTTTAATCGGCCTGCTCTAGATGTAAAATTGTTATATCTGAACCGACTACCAGGATGAATGCTGATAGAACTACAGCCACGCGGGTCACATTTTAATACTAGGTGACCGTGCTGTCAGTGTGCACCTGTCATAGTGATGTATACTGTAATAGTTGGGAAAAACCTATGCTCTGATCCAGATGTACTGACTGTGTATAACTTTCCATTCTAGCAAGCAGCTCATTGTAATGTGACTGGAGTCTGGGTGAATACCCTGGGATCAGTTCTTAAGCTTTTTGCTGAAGGGTCCCAGCTCAAAGGATCACTACATTCTTCTGTAGCGCTCTATCCCGGTGCAGCTGGTGAGCGGATGACTGGTAAGCTGATCGGGCTCATTGGACAAGGAGATCAACCAACCTTCACCATGTCCGTAAGCTGGAAAGAAGGTAAGATATCTTATGTCTGACTTGTCTGGAAATTGAGTGTTTGTTCTTATAATGAAACCGGTGCTGGATGATGGTCCTCAGTGGCTTTATTTACAGGTTCAGAATGCAGATATTGTACATAGAGAATACTACTGTCCATATGTGTTGGCTAGCATTTGTTAGGCACCTGTTCAGATGACTGTCTGCACCACTTTGGAGTCCATGGCATTTCCAGGTTTTTGCACATAAACTTGTATTGTATTGTGTAAAGGGTTAACATTTGTGTATTACTGTAGAATAGATAAATGATGCCTTGGTCACATGAGCCTCACAACCAATAACTGTGGGAGAAGTTCCTAGTCCAACCTCTCTTCAGAAGGGTGGACCTACACCAGTTTGAGGACTAGCTTTTCCTAGCCTTGATATTCCCTGGTAGAGATGAGTGAACTTAGGGGGAGATTTATCAAAACCTGTGCAGAGGGCAAATTTGCCC
Organism: Hyla sarda; assembly: GCF_029499605.1. Taxonomy (NCBI): domain Eukaryota; kingdom Metazoa; phylum Chordata; class Amphibia; order Anura; family Hylidae; genus Hyla; species Hyla sarda. The sequence goes on along the minus strand of NC_079201.1, from coordinate 35,138,513 downwards.
AGTTGCCAATAGCAACCAATCAGATCACTGGTCTCATTTTTAACGAGGCCTCTGCAAAATAAAGTGATCTAATTGGTTGCTATGGGCAACTGGGCAAATTTTCCTCTGCACAGGTTTTGATAAATCTCCCCCTTAGTGATTTGATTTGTCACGAACTTCTCTGCGAGCCGAGAAGTGCGTGACTAATCGAATCACTGTGTTCTCTAATCTCTATTCCTAGACCGCAGGGGTCTTTCCAAGGTAAAATCCTGTCTACAATTAACTCGCTAACTTCTAACTCGAAGAATTTGGCTGAACAGGGGTCTTCTTGCAATGCACAAACTTCTTAGTCAGAGCTGATGCTGGACTGTCACATTGGCATACACCCCCTCAGATATCATGTGAGTAGAGTCTACACTTTGCATCACAATAAGGCAATCTGTAAAGATCCTTTATCAGTAGTTTTAGACTGTTAACATCTGTCTACATTTGCATCTGCATTAATGACACTCTAAAAAGTACCTCCAGAATAATAAATTGTCAATCTACTGTGAAGGTAACCTTTAAAGGGGCAGTAACAAAATATAAAGTTGTCTCCAAAAGCTGTGACACTGTATTGTATTAGCTTTACAAAAGATGTTCAGTTAAGTTTCACAGAAGTGTCCAGAGGTCTCACTCCTGCACTTTGTCAATTGAGTTGTTGTATTGCAAAGAGTTAAGTTCATAGGGAACACTGGGGTTAGCTATACCACCTTTCCATTTAACATGACAAAGTAATACTACCAGCATAACGCTTATTCCAATGTTTACCACAAACATGTAGTGGCAAAGGGTTATGATGATTGGTTGTGGTGTGTGTATATGACATGATGGAACAATCCAAATGTTCCTGTGTACCCATGAATCTTCTTGTCAAATGAAGGCAGTTTTAGAAACTTGGCTAAAATTCTAAGAATCTTGAGGTGCTTTTAGAACTGTGAGTGTCTACTGCAGGTATAGTCCCTGTTGCTTTCATTCAGTCCAATACAAAAAGATCCTTGCTTGGTAGCTTGTCGTTTACTTGTGGTGCAACAAAGAACTACACTTTACGCACTCTTTGGCAACAGCACCTATTGTAGGTACAAAAATAGATCTCCACGGACTGATTCTTGAGCACTTCTCTTGAAAGAAATTTTCTCCTTGGGGTTGAGATGTTGTAGAAACCTAGTCTTGCAGCATTAGACTGGAGACATGACAACTGTAAAGTGTGCCTGACTTTAGCAAACCTAGTGTGGTGTCCCAGTGCAGGATATGCTCCTACAGTCCTGTCAGGTTGAGTCCCTGTACATACTCGGGGCTCTCCTGCAGTGTTCCCCATAATGTGAATAGGCTGTATATTATGTGTAAAGGACCACTGACGTTGGTAACATGTTTGTTACCCAGAGTACCAGATGACCTGCAGGTAGCCTATGGGCTCCTTGCACAGCCCCCCCTTTATAAGTTGGGGATGAGCTGCAATATCTCTCCTTTACTGCTGAGGTCCGGTCCAGCACATCTGGAGGCCTCAACCTAAATTGCTGCCACAAGTCAGTAAGTAAAGTCATCTTTGTCATCTGTCATCAGTTTCAGTCAAGTCAATTATAGTCAGCGTGGCCTGCACCTATAGTCTGTCAAGTCCCAGCAAGCTACGAGGTCCCCCATGTTACTGGTCACCTCTCTGGGATCCTGGCTGAATTGTATAGACTGTACAATCTGTCTAGCTTTAGTAAAAGCTACCCTTAACCTTGCCTTGGACTATTATTTGCCCCTGCCTAACCTAGGACTAGTGGTGCTACCTTTGGGTGATCAAGGTTAAATCACGCCCTGGTGTCACGAACATGAAGGGGTTAACATCTACTCCTGGGCAACACCATCTGCTTCTTATACCTCACAACACACCCCGTGGCACTCCACACTAGGTCTAATAGCCTTGGTCTCCGTGGTAAAAGCACATGTAGCTCTGGCTATACCCAGGCCTTAAAGGGGTACTCCGCCCCTAGACATCTTATCCCCTATCCAAAGGATAGGAGATAAGATGTCAGATTGCTGCGGTGCCGCTGCTGGGGAGCCCCGGGATCCCTGCTGCGGCACTGCGCTATCATTACAGCACAGAGCGAGTTCGCTCTGCACGTAATGACGTGCAATACAGGGTCCGGAGCATAGTTACGTCACGGCTCCGCCCCTCGTGACGTCACAGCCCGCCCCTTTCAATAAAAGTCAATGGGAGGGGCGTGGCGGTCGTCACACCCCCTGCCATAGATCTATCTCTCTATCTCTCTATCTCTCTATCTCTCTATCTCTCTATCTCTCTATCTCTCTATCTCTCTATCTCTCTATCTCTCTATCTCTCTATCTCTCTATCTCTCTATCTCTCTATCTCTCTATCTCTCTATCTCTCTATCTCTCTATCTCTCTATCTCTCTATCTCTCTATCTCTCTATCTCTCTATCTCTCTATCTCTCTATCTCTCTATCTCTCTATCTCTCTATCTCCTCTGCAGAAAAGTTGGTGCAGGACATGTAAGAAATATTAACCCTACAAACCCTGGTTTGCTTAGTAGAGAACCTTGTAGTGCAAAGAAATGCATATAAAAGGAACTCCAGTACATAGAATACAAATATATCCAGCATATCTCTTAGAATCTCAGCCACCCAACAACTCTATTACACATCAAAGACATGAGAACTGTTGAGTTATAGTACATCAAGAAAAAACTTATAAATCAGGAATGTTCTGGATGTACTATAATTCTGTGAACATACTTATGTCTTGGATGTGTTACCATGTGATTCTGCAATCTCACTACTTTATTTTTTTTTTATTTAAAATTTCCATTTTTTTTTAAATTTGTCTTGCGTTGATGATCAATAAAATAACTATTTTGAGAATATATAATAGTCCTGATGGTGACTATTGGTATGGTAAACAGACTATGGTAATTTTGCCAATTTTCTTGCTGCAGGTTCAATCACTGCTTGGGTTGGTCAGTGCTTCCAGACATCAGACTGCCCAGTGCTGAAGACAATATGGTTGTTGAGATCAAAGGCAACATTAGAAGATAACTGGAAGGCAACCAGGTAATCCAGGCAGTGTCCAGATCAATTGCGGAGACTTATCAAAACCTGTGCAGAGGAAAACTTCTCATTTTTTACATGCCCTCTTTATAAAAAAAAAAAAAGCTGAAATCTGACTTGTTGTTTTGGGCATCTGGATATGAATCTTTTTAATGGCTAACAAAACGTCATAGTGAGATTTGTGGGAGCAATAAAATATACTAAGAAATCAATGCAAAAGCATTATATAGGGTAGTTGTTACATGTTTGAAGATAAGGATCAAATGTATCATTTATCTATACATATATTTTTTTTTTTTTCCCCCCTCATAGGATTGGTGAAGATGTGTTTTACCCACAGAAGAAATGTGCTATAGATGGTGTAGTTTAAGAACAAATAAATATTGCTCAAACCACAGTTTTGTGTTTCTTTTTTTTTTTTTTTTTTTTTTTTTTTTTTCTCTACCACCCACAGTACAAGGCTTCTCAGACATTAATATCCCTTTATAATCACAGATGACCTCTAAAAGCAGGGGTGTAACTATAGGCAGTTCAGAGGTTGCAGTTGCACAGGGGAATTGGTGCCAAAGGGTGCTGAAGACCTCTGCCCCATAAGACACCAGGTAGTATAAATGGCACATGGGGCCCTGTTACAGACTATGCATCAGGGCTCGGATACAAATGACTTTTTTTTTTTTTTTTTTTTTTCTTCTCTTGCATTACTACTTGGTGAAATTCCAAAATTTCATGAAAAATGTTAAAAAAATAATTTCATTTTTAACTTTGAAGCTCTCTGCTTGTGAGGAAAATAGACACCCACATATAATATACAATTTCAAACATGCAATGTCTACTTTATTTTGGCAACATAAAGTTGACATATTTATTTACTTTTGGAAGACATTGGAGGACTTCAAAGTTCAGCAGCAATTTTCAAAACTGGAATTTTTCAGGGACCAGTTCAGTTTTGAAGTGGATTTGAGGGACTTTCATATTAGAAATACCCCACTATAAAAACTGCACCCCTCCAAAGTATTCAAAAGGATGTTCAGAATGTTTGCTGCTATTCCTGTGAAACACTTAAAGGGGTACTCTGCCCCTAGACACCTTATCCCCTATCCAAAGGATAGGGAATAAGATGCCAGATCGCCGGGGACCCCCTGGGATCGCCGATGCGGCACCGCTCTATCATTACTGCACAGAGCAAGTTTGCTCTGTGCGTAATGACGGGCAATACAGGGGATAGAGCAGCGTGACGTCATGGCCTGCCCCTTAATACAAGTCTATGGCAGGGGCGTGACTACCACCACCCCTCCCATAGACTCGTATTAAGGGGGGTGGGCTGTGATGTCACGAGGGGCAGAGCCATGACGTAACGATGCTCCAGCCCCTGTACTGCCCGTCATTACGTGCAGAGCGAACTATCTGTGCAGTAATGACAGCAGGGTGCTGCAGCGGCAATCCCGGGGGTCCGCAGGGATGTGACATCTTATGCCCTATCCAAAGGATAGGGGATAAGATGTCTAGGGGCGGAGTACCCCTTTAAGTGTTTGACAGGAATAGCAGCAAACATTCTGAACATCCTTTTGAATACTTTGAGTGTAGTTTTTATAATGGGGTATTTCTAATATAAAGGTCCCTCAAATCCACTTCAAAACTGAACTGGTCCCTGAAAAGTTCCAATTTTGAAAATTGCTGCTGAACTTTGACGTCGTAAAAATGTCAACTTCATGATGCCAACATAAAGTATACAATTGCATGTTTGAAATTGTATATTAAGTGTGTGTGGACCCAGTTTTTGAAATGTTACAAGGGGTAAAAGGAGAAAATTCGAGTAAGGAAATGGTGGATGTAAAGTGCACTAGAGGGTTCAGAAGCGAAGGAGCGACAAAGGGATTTTAGAGTGAATGTTGCTGAAATGGTTTTTAGGGGGCATGTCGTATTTATGGAAGCTCCTATGGTTCCATAACAGCAAAAACCACATGGCATACGATTTTGGAAACTACACCCCTCAAGGCACATAACAAGGGGTACAGTGAGCTTTAACACACCACAGGTGTTTGACAGATCTTTGGAACAGTGGGCTGTGCAAATAAAGTACACTTTCACTGACCACTGTTCCAAAAATCTGTCAGACACCTGTGGGACGTAAATGCTCACTACACCCCCTTATTACTTTTGTGAGGGGTGTAGTTTCCAAAATTTGGCTCACATGTGGGGGGGGGGGGGGGCGCTTCGTAAGCTCACATGGCCTTCAATTCCAGCAAAATTCTCTCTAAAAGACCAATGGTGCTCCTTCTCTTATAAGCCCTGTGGTGTGCCAGCAGAGCACATTACATCCAGATATGGGGTATTTCCTTACTCAGAAGAAATGGTGTTACAAATTATGGGGGCTTTTGAGGTGATTTGCACAGGGGTGGAAGAAAGAACCCCCCCCCCCCCCATCATAATTTGTAACACAATTTCTCCTGAGCACGGAAATACCCCATGTGGATGTAAAATGCTCTGTGGACACACAAGGCTCAGGAGTGAGGGCGACATTTGAGGTGCTTTGCACAGAGGTGCAAGAATGTACATGGAGCTCTCACTCCTGAGCCTTGTGTGCCCGCAGAGCCTTTTACGTCTACATGGGTATTTCCGTGCTCAGGAGAAATTGCATTTACAATTTTTTTTTTTTTTTTTTTTTTTTTTTTTCCCCCCTTTTTACCTCTTGGGAAAAGTGTGGGGGTAACACCGGCGAGTTAGTGTTTCCTCGGAGGTGTTTCCTTCTGTGCATATGTACTTTTAATCCATTTTTGTGTTTTGGATTTTATTATGGATCAATAAAATATATTTTTTACTCATGGGAGCCGGACTTTTTCACCTTACCTTTTTCTGCTGAGTCCACCTGGAAACACGGCTTCAGTGTATAGCCCGGAGCTTCCAACCTGAGATGTACTGAGAGGAACGATATCTGTCTATGTGGATTTATGGGTGAGCTGATATATCTACCTACCTTTTGAGTTGTGTCTGCTACAGACCAGTCTCTGTCCAGAATGGGGGGAATATGCACATTTTTGGAAATAAAGTTCCTCTAAATGAAGGCGCTGGTCCCCAAGTATTTTAATAGGGTTTTTATTAGCGATGCATTTCAATTCCAGACAGGGATCTTCATCAGGCATGCAGTTTTCATGGAAAGACACATTTATAGAAACAAACTGTGTGCCTGATGAAGATCCCTTTCCGGGATTGAAATGTGTCGCTAATAAAACCCTATTAAAATACTTGGGGATCAGTGCCTTCATTTAGAGGAACTTTATTTCCAATAATTTCCAGATTGCACTTTCACCAGATAGACTGATGTCACCCCGGAAAGTTCCTCGTGGCAGCAGTCCAGCCATTCCTCTCTCCAGATGCTACTGCAGGTGTTGTGCACTGAGCGTAACACCCAAGGGCAAGAGCCCATCTTTGTCTTTTTTCAGATACACCCAACAAACGGTCCGCACTAGGGGTGCACCTCTTGTTGCTTTATCTTTTTTTTTTTTTTAATCAGAAGGGGTGGAGACAGACCCAAGAAGAGCTCTGACCTGGTCAAAAGTAGTACAAAACACAGTACTGTTCCCTATAGCTTCAGTGACCACAAGTGGCATCTTCTGATTGTAGATCTCTTCTCCATCTGACCCAGGCAAATATGATGAAGACTGCAGAATATACCAAGACGTCTGTGGACCCTCACTTCTGGAGCAATCCCAAACTCTAGTAACACACAACTTTCCATCGTTTAGCCTTGGATTTCACTGAGTTTTTTTCCTCACCAGTAAAAACTGCCACAGCTTTTTCCTGCATTTTGGCAGTTTTTCTGGTGTGGAAACAGCCAATTTTGTACCCTGTGGCAGTTTCTCACTGCCTTTAGGGTACCACTCTGTGTGTCAGATGTAGAGCGCCCGGTCCACTGAGTGTAAGGAGATGAGATGAGTGATGTATAGCATCACTACTCACCTCCCTGGCCGTATAGTATACAGGGGGGCATAGTGTACCTGTGTATATTATACAGGAGCCAGGAATCCAGTCACTATACTGATAAGGCTCCCTGCTCCTATAGCCCTTTGGGTGGTATACAGGATATACAGCTATCTATAGATAGCTGTATATAGTGTATACAGAAAATGACATCCACTTACCTCCCAGGCTCCTCTCCAAGCTGAGTCTGTGTAGCTCCACCCCTAGTGATGATTTCATTAGGGGCAGAGCTGCAGACAGGAGCCAGAGTGGTAAGTGTAAGGCTCTGTTCACATTATACATTTTGTATAATGTGAACAGACCCTTCTAGCAATATGAAGATGGTTATAATTTTAAGAGTGTATCCCTGAGGAAGGGGAATAATCCCCGCAACGCGTCGGATCTTGATGTACTAGTACTTTTATCGGATGTTTTATGTTAAATAAATTGTTACCTTGCATAAAAGAATTGTGGACTTCAGCTGCTTCGGAAAAAATTGTGGCTGCTTCCGAGGTGTAAAGGACAAGTGAGGTGTGTTCGCCCAGTTCAGTGTGCCGTGTTCAGGGTGGATCATTGAAGGCTTACAGGATTGAGGGGGGTCTAGGACGCAAAGACAGGAACCCCTCTCGTGAAGTAAGTGTGAAGAAATGACTTTGTATGCACTTTAAAATTGATCGTGTCCGCTCTCCAATTTTTAGTACCGTATTTATCGCCGTATACCACGCACCGGCCTATAACACACACCCTCATTTTACCTAGGATATTTGAGTAAAAAAAAGTTATTTACCCAAATATCCTTGGTAAAATGAGGGTGCGTGTGTGTGCATGTGTATACCCCGATACACTGTTTCTGACCCCGCAGAAGCCCCCAGGAAAGGCAGGGGGAGAGAGGCTGTCGCTGCCCGCTTCTCTCCCCCTGCCTTTCCTGGGGTCTAGAGCCCTGCTGCCGCCGCTTCTCTCCCCCTGCTATCGGCGCCGCTGCCCCTTCTCTCCCCCTGCTATCGGCGCCGCTGCCCCCTTCTCTCCCCCTGCTATCGGTGCCGGCGCCCCATCGCCGGCAATGGGGCAGCGGCGCCGATTGCCAGGGGGAGAGAAGGGGCAGCGGCGCCGCTGCCCCGTTGCCTCCCCCATCCCCGGTTGTATAATTACCTGTTGCCGGGGTCGGGTCCGCGTACTGCTTTAGGCCTACGGTGTGACATCCCCTGCGTTGTTGCTATGTGCTGCAAGACGCAATGATGAGTGGCGTCACTCGTCATTGCGCCGTGACATGCAGCGCATAGCAACGACGCAGGGGATGTCACACCAGAGGCCTGAAGCAGTGCGCGGACCCGACCCGCTGCCCCATCTCTCCCCCTAGCTATCGGCGCCGCTGCCCCATTGCCGGCGCCGCTTCTCTTCCCCTGGCTATAGGCGCCGGAAATGGGGCAGTGGCACCGATAGCCAGGGGGAGAGAAGGGGCAGCGGCGCCGATAGCAGGGGGAGAGAAGGGACAGCGGCGCCGATAGCAAGGGGGAGAGAAGCGGCGGCAGCAGGGCTCTAGACCCCAGGACAGGCAGGGGCAGAGAAGCCGGCAGGTCTCTGCACCTGCAAAAGCCGCTGCAGTTCATTGATTTAAAGCGCCCGCTTTAAATCATTGAACTGCAGCGGCTTATCGCCGTATAACACGCAGATAGACCTAAAAAATGCGTGTTATATGCCGATAAATACGGTATATTTTTTTTCTTTAGCCAGACAGAATAGAAATTCAAAAAGAAAAGAACTTCATCTGGAGCATACAGCTAGAGATGAGCGAACTTTTCAAAAATTCGATTCGGCCGATTCGCCGAATTTTCCGAAAAAGTTCCTTTCGATCCGAATTTTTTCGTGGCGAATCTATATTAAAAAAGGCTATTCCTAGCCTACATACAGCCTCTATAGGGGTACAGAACACTTTGCTGTGTTCTAAATGCATATAGAGTGTGCTGGGGTAGTGAAATAATACTGTTATTCAGAATAACATGCAGATTACCGGCATCGCTTTTAGAATCATTGCCGCACAGCAGCACAATGACAGAGCCTGGTGGTGGCATCAGTGTCAGGAGACCATATAGTGGCTGAATAATATAACGTGGAGGTGTTGGCAGCATGAGGAGACCATATAGTGGCTGAATGACACAGCTTGGATGAGGCTGAAGCATGAGGACACCATATAGTGGCTGAATGACACAGAATGGAGGTGTTGGCAGCATGAGGACACCATATAGTGGCTGAATGGCACAGTGTGGAGGTGTTGGCAGCACGAGGACACCATATGGTGGCTGAATGACACAGCTTGGAGGTGTTGGCAGCATGAGGAGACCATATAGTGGCTGAATGGCACAGCGTGGAGGTGTTGGCAGCATGAGGACACCATATAGTGGCTGAATGACACAGCGTGGAGGTGTTGGCAGCATGAGGAGACCATATAGTGGCTGAATGGCACAGCGTGGAGGTGTTGGCAGCATGAGGACACCATATAGTGGCTGAATGGCACAGCGTGGAGGTGTTGGCAGCATGAGGACACCATATAGTGGCTGAATGGCACAGTGTGGAGGTGTTGGCAGCATGAGGACACCATATAGTGGCTGAATGGCACAGTGTGGAGGTGTTGGCAGCATAAGGACACCATATAGTGGCTGAATGACACAGCTTGGATGAAGCTGAAGCATGAGGACACCATATAGTGGCTGAATGACACAGCGTGGAGGTGTTGGCAGCATGAGGAGACCATATAGTGGCTGAATGGCACAGTGTGGAGGTGTTGGCAGCATGAGGACACCATATAGTGTCTGAAAGACACAGCTTGGATGAGGCTGAAGCATGAGGACACCATATAGTGGCTGAATGACACAGAGTGGAGGGGTTGGCATCATGAGGACACCATATAGTGGCTGAATGGCACAGTGTGGAGGTGTTGGCAGCATGAGGACACCATATAGTGGCTGAATGACACAGCATGGAGGTGTTGGCAGGAGGAGACCACATAGTGGATGAATGGCACAGCCCAGAGTTGCCAGCAGCATGAGTAGTAATTAGCAGACCCAGGCCCCACAGCGGCATCAGTAACCCATATATTGCCTGAATGACACAGCCTGGAGTTGGCTGATGCACGAATTCACACCAGGGCTTCACAATCCCCCCCCCCCCAAAAAACACCACAATTTTTGAAATTTTTGAAAAAGATTTTGGATAGCGGGTGCTACCCATGAGAAAATTTGAAATTAAAAGACCCAGGCCCCACAGTGGCATCAGTAACCCATATATTGCCTGAATGACACAGCCTGGAGTTGGCTGATGCACAAGTTCACACCAGGGCTTCACAATCCCCCCAAAAAACACTACAATTTTTGAAATTTTTGAAAAATAATTTGAAATTACCAGACCCAGGCCCAGCAGCGCCATCATTTTTTTATTTGAAATTTAAAACAACCTTTGCATGTCCCGGACCCCAGCGTGTGGGTACGAAGGACCAAATCCAACAAGCCCCCACAGGGCTCATGTGGCCGTGAGATTTAGGTGAAACGTCTCCATTGCCCTGACCGGCCATTGTTTCCAAGACTTCTCGCCAAGGCAAACCATGTGAAGAACAGCGTGACACTGCCGTGACCTGCACACATGGTATGCTGAAGGGCCACTGAGACTTGTCCGGGCAGTGGAGGCTTAAGACACAGTGGAGGATGTGGAGGCGGAGTAGCACACTGTCGCAGGACCAACGGGCTGACAGAGTGTAGCCGGAAGCAGCATTGAGTACACACCAGGGCTTCAGAATCCCAAAGAAAAAACAACCATTTTTAAAATAATTTTAAGAATATTTAGGACAGCGGGTGCTACCTATATGTTGCATGAATGACACAGCCTGTAGTTGGCTGATGCATGAGTACACACTAGGGCTTCACAATCCCTCCAAAAAAACACAACAATTGTAGAAATTTATGAAGAAGACTTATGGATAGCGGGTGCTATCTATGAGAAAATTTGAAATTCCCAGACCCAGGCTCAGCAGCGCCATCAGTAAACCATATATTGCCTGAATGACAAACATTTTTGCCGAAAAATGTTAACGAAAATTTAGGACAGGGAGTGCTCTCTATATATTACCAGAATGACGCAACCTGGAGTTGGCTGCAGCATGAGGAGACCATTAAAATGTGTGATTTTTTTATTTGAAATTGAAAAAAAAATTTGTGTCCCAGACCCCGCCGTGTGGGTACAAAGGACCTAATCTCACAAGCACCCACACGTAGAATCTCTCTGTAATAGGTCAGTTTGTCCTCCCTCTCAGTGGGTGTAAAAAAGGCCCACATTTTGGGACAGTAGCGACAGTCTAATAAGGTGGAGATCCAGAAGTCATCCCGCTGACGAATTTTGACAATTCGGGGGTCACTACGCAAGCAACTGAGCATGCATTGTGCCATTTGCGCCAGTGACTCGTAGGGACTACCTGCCTCCATCTCCACTGCATACTGCCACGTTGTGTCTGGGTCCTCTGTCTCAACTTCCTCATAACCCTCCAGCTCCTCTGGCTGCTCCTGCTCCTCCTTTCCTGTCCGAAGACTAAAAACACCGGATATCTCATCCAACCTAGACTGTGCTCCGCTCTGCCCCTCATCATCCTCCTCCTCCAGTTCAGCCCCTACAGGGCTCATGTAGCTTTGATATGTAGGCGCAACGTCTCCATTGCCGTGACCAGCCATGGTTTCAATCATTTGTTGTAGGAAATGTAGGAGTGGAATTACGTCGTTCATGGCGTAATCCAGGCGACTCACAAATAATGTGGCTTCCTCAAAGGGCCTCAGCAAACGGCAGGTGTCACGTATGAGTTGCCACTAGTTCACATTGAAGTTACACAGGGGAGTACTCCTATCTGCTTGGATCATCAAGAAATCGGTGATGGCTTTCCTTTGTTCGTATAGTCTGTCCAAAATATGGAGGGTGGAATTCCAACGTGTGGCAACATCACAAATAAGACTATGTTGTGGGATACCGTTCTGACGCTGCAGCTCAAGGAAGGTGTGCTTGGCAGTGTACGAGTGGCTGAAGTGTATGCACAGTTTCCTTGCCATTTTCAGGATGTTTTGCAAATGGGGTGAAGACTTGAGGAAGTGCTTGACAACCAGATTCAACACGTGTGCCATGTTTCACACTTCCTTGTCGCAGCGTGGACACAATGTTCTTCCCGTTGTCGGTCACCATGGTTCCCATTGCCAGATTTCGTGGAGTAAGCCATACTCGGATTTCTTTACGAATTAACTTTAGCAGTTCCTCCCCTGTGTGACTCTGTTCGCCAAGGCAAACCATGTGAAGAACAGCTTGACACCGCCGTGCCCTACACACATGGTACGATGAAGAGCCACCAAGATTTGGACATGCAGTGGAGGCCGAGGACACGGTGGAGGATGAGGAGGCGGCGTCGCACACTGTAACAGGACCAACTGCCTGGGAGCGAGAGCGTGGAGGAGGAAGCGGTGTGACCTGTCCAAGTTGCTGTTGTGGCTGTGCAGGAACCACATTTACCCAGTGAGCCCGTAGTAACAGCTCCACACGTCGGCGCTGCCGTGCACTTTTGAACACACCGACAGGCTCAAGGACTGGCCCACCCTCTCTTGTACAAACTTATGCAGGGCTGGTACTGCCTTCTTCGAAAAGAAATGACGGCTTGGGACTCTCCACCTCGGCTCGGCACAAGCCATCAATTCTCTGAAAGGTGCAGAGTCCACCACTTGAAAAGGGAGGGACTGCAACACCAGCAACTTGGACAGGAGCATGCTCAACTTCTGCACCGTTGGATGAGTGGGCGCATACTGTTGTCTCTTGGACATGGCTTCGCCGATGGATTGTTGGCAGAATGGCTGACTAAAAGCGGGAGAAGCAGTAGCGACAGAAGGAGGGTTTGACACACAGCTCCCTTCGGCTGAGGTGGTGGAGCCTTGGCTGGATGAAGGAGGGAGCGGATGGCCACTGGGTGATGCAGCAGGCTGGACCACTACATCGGAGCCACGGTTCTCCCAGGCCGCTTTATGGTGGCGAAGCATGTGTTGACGCAGGGCCGTGCTGCCGACATTGGAACCCTTGCCACGCTTCACCTTCTGCCGACATATCTTGCATGTGGCTACGTGAACCTCTTCCGAATGCCTTATGAAAAACTTCCACACCGCTGAGTAGCTGTTTTTCCCACCCGCAGTCCGCACTAATTGACTGCTAATGGCGCCGTCTCCAGGAACCCCTGTTCCACTACCTCCCAGAAAGGTAGGCTGCCGCGAAGCAGGTGGTCTCCCCCGGCACGTTTGGATCCTGAATTTCCACTACTGCCACCACGCTTACTGCCAACTGTGCTACCGCCTTGCTGCCTCAAGGGCAACCTGCAACTCTCTTCTCCTGATGATGATGAAGCCCCTTCTGCACCTGGCTCCCAATTGCAATCAGCTTCATCATCATCAACAGTTGTGTGCACGTCACTGATGTCCTCCTCAGGTTCCCCAACAGTGTCTGCTTCAGGACCCTGAACACTTGCAACACCGCCTCCCACGTCACTCTCCGCATCACTACTTGGCCGCCTAGCGGAGCAAGCGGCTCATGTCTCCTCCCCTTCTTGGCTGTCCAGTAGCTGCTGACTGTGTTCTATTAGATCGGCCACAGTAAATAGTGGAGCTGAACCCACAGCATAAGATACTTCTTTAGTAGACGGAACAGCATAGGACAAAGGCAATGGGAGGACACGGACTACTCCCGGGCCATGCCAACTGAGGGTTGTGTCTGAGGAACCCACCGACTGTTGACTGGGGGTGTCAGATGTCACTTGTGATGATGTGGATGAGCGTGTTAACCAATCCACGACGGCAGATGGGTTGCTGGTGTAGACACGACCGCTGGCTGATAACGGGAGCTCAGGCCTCTCGCTGCGACTCCTGCTGCCACTCGCCCCAAGTCTGCTGCCAACTCTGCCTGAAGTGTTTAGGCCTCTGCCACTCCTCTGTGCACGTCCTGGCACTTCTCTGCCTGACATACTTAGTGCATTTATGAGGGTATCACAAGACGCTACACTACTCTTTAAACAGTATTTGTCTAAAACAGCAGCAGGTGATTACTTACGGCTGTCCTTGAACAATATGACGGCCCTTGACAGATTAGCAGGTACTAGATGGTACAATACTTGGATGTACGTATGAGGGCAGTAATATGCCTAACTATTAGCCAAAATAACTCTGTCTTTTTGTAAAACACCAGCCTGTGGATACTATTGTTTGGACTTTGACGGAATGGAGCACCTTGACAGCTTAACAGGTACTAAATGGTACAATACTTGGATGTACCTATGCGGTATGCACTGATGAGGGCAGTAATATGCCTAACTATTAGCAGAAAAAACTCTGTATTTTTGTAAAACACCAGCCGGTGGATACTATTGTTTAGACTTTGACGGTTTGGAGCACTTTGACAGATTAACAGGTACTAAATGGTACAATACTTGGATGTACGTATGTGGTATGCACTGATGAGGGCAGTAATATGCCTAACTATTAGCCGAAATAACTCTGTCTTTTTGTAAAACACCAGCCTGTGGATACTATTGTTTGGACTTTGACGGTATGGAGCACCTTGACAGCTTAACAGGTACTAAATGGTACAATACTTGGATGTACCTATGCGGAATGCACTGATGAGGGCAGTAATATGCCTAACTATTAGCAGAAAAAACTCAATATTTTTGTAAAACACCAGCCGGTGGATACTATTGTTTGGACTTTGATGGTATGGCGCACCTTGACAGCTTAACAGATACTAGATGGTACAATACTTGGATGTACCTATGCAGTATGCACTGATGAGGGCAGTAATATGCCTAACTATTAGCAGAAAAAACTCTGTATTTTTGTAAAACACCAGCCGGTGGATACTATTGTTTGGACTTTGATGGTATGGAGCACCTTGACAGCTTAACAGGTACTAGATGGTACAATACTTGGATGTACCTATGCGGAATGCACTTATGAGGGCAGTAATATGCCTATTAGCAGAAAAAAACTCTGTATTTTTGTAAAACACCAGCCGGTGGCTACTATTGTTTGGACTTTGATGGTATGGAGCACCTTGACAGCTTAACAGGTACTAGATGGTACAATACTTGGATGTACCTATGCGGTATGCACTGATGAGGGCAGTAATATGCCTAACTATTAGCAGAAAAAAATCTGTATTTTTGTAAAACACCAGCCGGTGGATACTATTGTTTGGACTTTGACGGTATGGAGCACCTTGACAGCTTAACAGGTACTAAATGGTACAATACTTGCATGTACCTATGCAGTATGCACTGACGAGGGCAGTAATATGCCTAACTATTAGCAGAAAAAACTATATTTTTGTAAAACACCAGCCGGTGGATACTATTGTTTGGACTTTGATGGTATGGAGCACCTTGACAGCTTAACAGGTACTAGATGGCACAATACTTGGATGTACCTATGCGGTATGCACTGATGAGGGCAGTAATATGCCTAACTATACGCAGAAAAAAATCTGTATTTTTGTAAAACACCAGCCGGTGGATAATATTACATAGTTACATAGTTAGTACGGTCGAAAAAAGACATATGTCCATCAAGTTCAACCAGGGAATTAAGGGCTAGGGGTGTGGCGCGATATTGGGGAAGGGATGGGATTTTATATTTCTTCATAAGCATTAATGTTATTTTGTTCCATGAATTTATCTAATCCTGTTTTAAAGCTGTTAATTGTTCCTGCTATGACCAGTTCCTGAGGTAGACCGTTCCATAAATTCACAGTCCTCACGGTAAAGAAGGCGTGTCGCCCCTTGAGACTAAACTTTTTCTTCTCCAGACGGAGGGAGTGCCCCCTCGTCCTTTGGGGGGGTTTAACCTGGAACAGTTTTTCTCCATATTTTTTTGTATGGGCCATTAATATACTTATATACATTTATCATATCCCCCCTTAAACGTCTCTTCTCAAGACTAAACAATTGTAACTCCTTTAATCTCTCCTCATAGCTAAGATGTTCCATGCCCCATATTAGTTTAGTCGCGCGTCTCTGCACCCTTTCCAACTCCGCAGTGTCCCTTTTATGGACAGGTGCCCAAAACTGAACAGCATATTCCAGGTGAGGCCGTACCAATGCTTTATAAAGGGGGAGTATTATGTCCCTGTCCCTTGAGTCCATGCCTCTTTTGATACATGACAATATCCTGCCGGCCTTGGAAGCAGCCTCCTGACATTGCATGCTATTCTGTAGTCTGTGATCTACAAGTACACCCAGATCCTTCTCTACCAGTGACTCTGCCAGTTTAATCCCCCCTAAGACATACGACGCATGCAGGTTATTAGTACCCAGATGCATAACTTTACATTTATCCACATTGAACCTCATTTGCCAAGTGGATGCCCAGACACTTAGTCTATCCAAGTCATCTTGTAACTTATGCACATCCTCTATAGACTGTACCATGCTACAAAGCTTGGTGTCATCTGCAAAGATAGAAACAGAGCTGTTGATACCATCCTCTATATCATTGATAAATAAATTAAACAACAGCGGGTTGTTTGGACTTTGACGGTATGGAGCACCTTGACAGCTTAACAGGTACTAAATGGTACAATACTTGGATGTACCTATGCGTTATGCACTGGTGAGGGCAGTAATGTGCCTATTAGCAGAAAAAAATCTGTATTTTTGTAATACACCAGCCGGTGGATACTATTGTTTGAACTTTGACGGTATGGAGCACCTTGACAGCTTAACAGGTACTAAATGGTACAATACTTGGATGTACCTATGCGGTATGCACTGATGAGGGCAGTTATATATGCGTAACTATACAGAGAAAAAACTATTTAAAAAATAAAAACAGCCGGTGAATAGTATTGTTCGGACTTGCACAGTATGTAGCCCCTTGACAGATTAACAGGTACAAAATGGTACAAATCACTACAGTCCACGGAACAATCACGTATTTCTGAACAGCAGCAGGACCCAACAGTGCAGCACCACAAAAAAAAATCCAGGGATTAAACCCTAAATTGCACTCTATCACACAATTCTGAGCAGCAGAAGATTTGTGGAGCATATAAAAATAAACTCAATTGGGCTGAAAAATTAGGAAATAAGATGCTTCAGAAAGTTCAGGCAGCTTGGAGATCTGTATGAGGCAGCTGACAGCTATCTGCCCCTCTCTGCTGCAATGCTCAATAACGTGAATAGGAGGTTTAGCAATCAATGATCCTTCTCAGTGTTAACAGCACAGCACTCTGCACTCCTGCCTTTCCCTAATGCTGATGTGACTAGCAGTTGCAGTGTAACGCTATGGTATGAGCTATTCACACACACGCAGTCCCGTCCTCTCTATCTCTCTATCTGAGTGCATAGATGAAATGAAGAGAGGCAAGATGGCCGCCGATTATATAGGGGCTGTGACATCACAGGGGTCAGTGAACACTGATAGGCTGCATCTTACATGTGGTTCAGGGTCAGCCCGCCTACCTTCATTCCCGCCCTCCCATAATCTCCTGCCCCATGTACTCACATGTGGATCCGCCATCTTAGGTCTCCAATAGCCTGGAACGCTGTAAAATGGAGTTTAATGAAGTGATTAGTGCGATAGAATCGTGGCGATATTCGTATTCGTTGCAAATCAAATTTTTCATGAAATTCGGAACGAATTAGGTTCGTCAACTTCGATTCGCTCATCTCTACATACAGCATCTGATAAGTACTGGAAGGGTTAAGATTTTTTTTATAGAAGTAATTTACAAATCTGTTTAACTTTCTGGCACCAGTTGATTTAAGGACCTTTTTGGAGATGAGGGGGCCCTCGGCAATTGCTTAGGATGCATCTGAACGCCATCCCTGTCCTAGGGGATGAAATTTCAAGGCCCTCTAAGCTGTCTGTAACTTCTGTAATTTTCTTCCTGGCTTCTTCCGGGGTGACAAAGACAAGTTTTACAGATGTGCTGTAATAACTTTTTATTTTCCAATGTACAAGGTATACATGGACAATATCAGTTATACAGTTTTTTTGGTGCTCAAGAAAACGTATTTCCAGAGGGGATTCCTCTCTCTTCATCAGGTCCCTGATGAAGAGAGGAATCCCCTCTGGAAACGCACCAAAAAACTGTATAACTGATATTGTCCATGTATACCTTGTACATTGGAAAATAAAAAGTTATTACAGCACATCTGTGAAACTTGTCTTTGTCACCCCGATGAAGCACTAAAGAAGAAGTCGGATTTTGGGGTTTCATCCCTTGCCAGGGACACCCGCAACCTGCCTCCAGCTTGCATATCTGACCACTGCCAGCAGTAATGTCCAAACGGCGGCTCCGGGAACCTCGCCACAAGGCACCCAAAGCGCATCTTAGAGTTGTGCCTGAATTCGCAAAACTCTAAAAGGTGAGCATTTTCTCTTATTTTTCGCAACATACCAGCAATTGTAAAAAGGTAATGGCACAATCAGGGCGCCATCTCTGTTCCCTCTTTTTTTTTACATACTCCCTGCACCATTTATAGAATATAGCATGATCTATATTCAAACACATAAAGGACAAGCTTTTCATCATTCTTAAATTCTAAAGATCTATCAAGATGGATTTTCAAGCAACTCACTAGACCTAAGGGATGCAATGATTACTCTTCCTCATTGAAAGGGCTTGGGTAAAAGGCAGGGAGTAAAATATGTGAAGTTCAGCTCCTCTGAGAGTTTGAAGAGGGGCGAGTATAACTCCCTTAAGACTACAAATCGATGGAACTGAGGTATTGGTCTGACAATTAAGAAGCATATATCTGCACTTCCCAGTGGGATGATTTGTATGTGAGAAATTGCAGAAAAGCACCTTAAAGGGGTTATCCAGGAAAACACCTTTTTATATATATAAACTGGCTCCAGAAAGTTAAACAGGTTTGTAAATTACTTCTATTAAAAATCTTAATCCTTTCAGTACTTGACTGAAATGAGCTGCTGAAGTTGAGTTGTTCTTTTCTGTCTAAGTGCTCTCTGATGACACCTGTCTCGGGAACCGCCCAGTTTAGAAGCAAATCCCCATAGCAAAACTCTTCTACGCTGTGCAGTTCCCGAGACAAGCAGAGATGTCAGCAGAGAGCACTGTTGCCAGACAGAAAAGAACAACTCAACTTCAGCAGCTGATAATTATTGGAAGGATAAGATTTTTTAATAGAAGTCATTTACAAATCTGTTTAACTTTCTGGAGCCAATTGATCTAAAAAAAATTAGATCGATCTATCTATCTATCTATCTATCTATCTATATATATATATATATATATAATTCCTGGAATACCCCTTTAAGAACCACAATATAATAATGGATCTATAATATATGGTGTTGTGAGTTGATTGGGTGGAGGCAGATCTGGAATAAGCAGTTAAGTATTGGCATAGTTGTTTTCTTTATGAAGGTGTACAATTTTCTTAGACTTATCCAAGTTGTAGTAAGGTAGCAGAATAGAGTTTCTGCATAGTTACATAGTTTATAAGTTTGGTTAGTTCATATATATCACTTGCTGCAATTTTGTCTCTTTATTTCTATGTAGTGAAAATAAAAAATGGAATTATTTGTTGCATATTTATAGTTGTCTTTTGCTTGTTACATAATCCTTGGAGATTAGATCATTCTTTTTGTTCATCTTGACCTTTAGGGGTTGGTTACAGCGGGGTCATGTAGTCCTCATGTTGACTTGGTTAATTAGTAAGGGAACCTGAGACGCCTTTGGTCGTTTACAGGACAAAAAGCCCCTGACTTATTTATGAGCCGTGTTTGCTGCGCTTGTCATTTTGTTACGTTGAATAATCTACTAAGATTGCCTTTCTGTGTAGGGAATTGTACCTGCCTGAGCGAACACTCTACAACCCAGTTTTCACTGAAGACAAGACCTTTCCAAAAATACAAAACCCTTTTTTGTGGCATTTTTAGTGAAATGTAAAATGCACTAATACAAACAATGTTGTGTTTTTTTGTTTGTTTTGCTTTTTTTTTTTTTATTAGGCAGCTTGTGGCCCTTTTCCCACAAAGAGGTTTACTTTTGCTAGCTGTTTGTTCCATTTTCATATTGAGAATCATGTGATTTAAAGTAGTTTTTTCTTGTTTTTTGGACAAAATCCCTGTGGCCAGGTATTAGCTGGATGTCAAAAAGGAAATATATAATGCTTATACCTACTGTACATGGCATCGTTTTTTGTGTAATTTTTCTCTCCCTTTACTGGAAATTTTTTGGTCATTTTTTGTTAAAATTGCATTATGCTCTGTCTATGATGTTTCCTCTCTATTTTGCTCCTATCTTGTGGTGTTTTTTTCTCCCAAAGACCTCTATAGGCTGAAAAAAGCCAGAAAAATAGTGTGTGCATGTTTTTCTGACATCCCCCCCCCCCCTCCCCTCCTCCTTAGGCTAAATTCCCACTTGTTTTTTTTTTTGTTTTTTTTGGAAACGCCCCAGAAAACGCCAATTCTGCCGCATGGCGTTTTTTCGGCCAATAAACGGTGTGGCCAGATGTTAGCTGTAAATCAATGAGAAATCACAAAATTCTTACTCCACCAGGCCTTTTTCACTTTGGCGTCTTTTTTAATCCTTTTGGCGTTTTTTCACTCTCTTTTTTTGGCGTTTTTTAGCTCCTCTGCGGTTTTCCAAAATCGCAGCATGTTGAGAGGCGATTTTTTTTTAGTCAAAATCATGGCGTTTTTCTCCCATAGAAGTCTATGGAGGTGAAATAACGCCAAGAATAACGATATGTGGGTTTTAACTTTGGCGTTTTTGCCGGCAGTTTTAATTCTTTTTTGGACTTTAGCGATCCAAAAAAGTGATGGAGATACCTTTTTTAATAAAATTTCGTAGGGTACCATTAAAATAACAAAGATACAGTAGTGAAAGAAAAAAAATTGTATCTAAGGAAATTTTTCATTTTCACAAGTGGTAACAGGAGAAAATGTCACTGTAAATTTGTAGATACATTTCTTTGGAGTAAGGACATACCTCATGTCTGGATGATAGGAGCTCGACGGGTGCACACTGTACTCTTAGGAGCAGGAGATCAGTCAGGGTCTTGAGCTTTCGCGTTGCTGCGTATGGAGCAGGAACAGTGGGACCCCCCCCCCCTCAAGGGGCATTACATGGGTTAAAAAACTGGGGTACAGTGGGATGTAAAATAATAAAATAGGTTATGTTCCCAGAATGATGACCCAGAGCATAGCAAAAACTAAAGACTATGCCCACTCCAAACCCCTATGCTCTGAATCATCAGTCTGGGAATGTGACGTGTGTGGCCATCCCTAACATGTTGCCTGAAATGCGCACCCCGCTCAGGTGGAGAGAGAGAGAGAGCTGCGCATTTGAGGCAACATAAAAAGTCCCCGATGATGGTGACTCAGTGACAAATGACCCATTTTTGGAAAAAATACCCCCAAAGGTCTTATCAGGTTATTTTTTTTTTTAGAAAAGAGTTTTTGGGGCAATTTAGCGGTTTTATGGGGTTAAAATTTGCAATGTACTCTGGATTTGGTACATTGGGGTCAAATTATGGAAAATTTAAAGGAAAATGGAAAATTTAAAACTCCATGGAAGTGTAATACTCCCTGAAGCAATCCTTAATGCAGAGGCCCGGATGATTGGGGCAAGTGTCACACTGAGTGGTGGTGTCCTTCCGAATCCCCCTCTTGTAACACACTCTGCATCTTTTCTGGGTTCGTCCCTTCTTTCCAGCGTGGGGGACCTCACCTGGAAAGTGTTGGCCTGGGACGATCCTGGCACGTATAACTCCAGTTCCTTGGGAAGTCCGGCCTGCTCTTTCCTGGTCAGCAAAGATCAGGACCTTTAGGACTTCTTCTTGGAATTGAAGGTATGTCCCTGTGTTGCCTGCGTACTGGGACAGTACAAAACCGTTGTACATGGCAACCTGTACCAAGTAGACCTCAACTTTTTTGTACCATACCCGTTTTTTTCGCATGGTTCCGTTGTATGGCTTGAGGACTTGATCAGTAAGATCAACTCCCCCATATATCGATTGTAGTCCAGAATACAATCGGGCTTGAGGACCGGTGTAGTGGTACCTCGCACAGGGACAGGTGAGCTGCCATTACCATGAATAGTGGTCAGCATAAGGACATCCTTATCTTATCCTTATACCTGATCAGCAGCAGGTTTTCATGGGTAAGGGCATGGGACTCACCCTTGGGCATAGGTGTCTGCAGAAAATTTAGAGGGAGGCCTCTATGGCTTTTCCGCACGGTCCCACAAGCGGACGTGGATCTGGCGGCAGGGGATGTGAACAGAGGGATGCTAGTATAAAAGTTGTCCACGTACACGTGGTAACCCTTATCCAGCAATGGGTACACAAGGTCCCAAACGATTTTCCCGCTAACACCCAGAGTGGGGGAACAATCTGGGGATTCAATATGGGAATCTCGTCCCTCATACACTCTAAACTTGAGTGTGTACCCGGAGGTACTCTCACAAAGTTTATGGAGCTTCACACCATACCGCGCCCGCTTCAAGGGAGTATACTGGCGGAAGATGAGTCTTCCCTTAAAACTGATAAGAGACTCATCGACCAAGAGCTCCCTGAGGGGTACATAGGCCTCCAAAAATTTTGCCCCAAAGTGATCAATGGCCGGCCTCACTTTGAAAAGCCGGTAATAGGTGGGATCACTTCGGGGTGGACATGCCCCATTACCTGCATAATGCAGGCATTTCCGAATGGCCTCGAACCACCTCCGTGCCATGGCCATACTGTAAAGCGGGGTCTGGTATAGCATGTCCCCTCTCCAGTACTGCCTGACACTTGGCTTTTTGACCAGGCCCATATGCAGCACAAGGCCCCCAAATGTCCTCATTTCTGCTGCATCAATGGCGTACCATTCATTGGGCATGGACAAAACGGAATCAGGGTGGTGGGCGATGAACTGCCTGGCGTACAGATTCGTCTGCTCCACCATCAGATTGACAAAACTGTCACTGAAAAAATAACTGAAATAGTCAATTTCAGTGAATCCAGAATTGTCAATCCGGATTCCGGAGTCGCCAACAAACTCCGGAATCCGTGGCTGATAAGCCTCTGGGGGTCTCCAGACAGGCTCACGGGAAGGGGGCTCATGTACACTTGTCTGGGGGGTTGGACTCCTAGTACGAGCGGCATCACCACTTGCACTGTGTGTGTGTGGGGAGGGGGGGAGTATGTACTGTGTGTGCTTGGTGTATACTATATACAACGGTGTGTTATTAGAAATCACACACCGTCATATGGGCAAAAATAAAAAGCTGCGGCCCCCCAAAAAAATTGCAGTGCCCTGAATCCCTAATAGGGCCCGGGTCATACTGAAAAAACTGTGGTGGACCCTTGGGGACCTATTATGGGGTATGGGGGGGGGGATTTTAACATTTTTTTTACCCTACCTTTCCCTGGGCTGGATTCTTCCCCTGTTCTATGGGGGCTTCTTATCTTCTGAGGGGGCTCCGATCTCGAGGGGGAGGGGGGGGTCCCTGGCTTCCTCCAGCAGCTCTGACCGCTGACTGAACTCAGCCAGCCGCGGGAGCTGCAGGAGGATGCTAACTCCTCCCCTGCCGGCTGCTATTGGCTGGACGATCCAGGCAATAGCAGCGATCCCGGGGGGGTGACTGAATCGCCACCTCCCCATAGATACAGGAGGTGATTGGGGGTGTATCCTACACCCCCGATCACCTTGTATCTCAGGGTCAGCGGGTCACCCGTGACTCGCATCACCTGCATAGCGGCAGATCGTTCGACATGGGGGGGGGGTCTGATGACCCCCCTCGGCATTTGCACTGGGTGCCTGCTTATCGATATCAGCAGTCACCCCGGTCCGGTCCCCGCCCGGCACGCGGCAGGGACCGAAAATCTCCATGACGTACGCGGATGTCCTTGGTCCTAAAGTACCAGGGAGCTAGGACGTACGTGTACGTCCATGGTCCTTAACAGGTTAAGCCATCACCTATTACTGCTCTGCCCAGCATCTGAGGAGGTCTGTCACAGATACTTGGCTCTAATGGTAAAGATGGCTTGTTGCCTGTAAGCAGGAGTCAGGCCCACAGGCTTTGGTATGGTGGAGTTGAGGCCTAGTGCTACCGAGAAGTGGAGCCCCTTGCAGAAGACCACACACGTCAGATGAAAGTTACTTCCCCAGCAGGGGGCAAAGTTATAAATGGCTGCAAACACAATTATTTGCAGGGGCACTCGCTGTGTCTCGTTGTAGGCTGAGGCACTGAGAAGGAAAGAAAATGCAATTTTGCAACATTTTGGGGGGTTTCTTTTTATACAATGTACTGAACAGTGAATCTGATATATTGAGGGAGATTTATCAAAACCTGTCCAGAAGAAAGGTTGCTGAGTTGCCCATAGCAACCAATCAGATCGCTTCTTTCTTTTTTGAAAAGGCCTGTAAAAAATGAAAGAAGCCATCTGATTGGTTGCTATGGGCAGCTCAGCAATATTTCCTCTGGACAGGTTTTGATAAATCTCCCCCAATATCTTTATACTGTGGGTTAATATATTTCGCTTTGTGGACAGTAAACACACAGCAATATATAAGTGCAGTGCTGTGCACCAAGGACCAGATAGCAGCATCCTCTAGGGATTAAACTAACCAGTGATCTATTATTATTTTAATTGTATTAAAAACTTCCTTTTGGAAAAAAAAAAGGCATTAAAACAAAAAAAAAATGCAACAATAATAGAAAAATTATAAAACAAAAAAAGCCACAGTAACTTTCCTTACCTACACAATTCTGTTGGATTTTACTGACCAATTTCCCATTTGTGAAAAGTACTACATTTTTGTATAATATTCAATTAGGGCCAGGCAAGTTATCAAATTAATTTGATTAATTCATCCTTTCAGTATGGTATGATTTGAATTTTGCTAAATTGAAAATTCAGTATTGGCCCTGGCAGGGACGTGCACAGACATTTTGGGGGGCAGGGGTTGAAATGAAGAAAAAGGGCACTTCCCATAATTATTAATATAAATGTCCACATAATGATGCCAGACTACCCAGGGCACTTTTAAGGGTGTGTTCACACTGAGCAAATGAAGAGGAATTCACGCTGAAAAATTTACGTGCAGAAAAAAGAATTTTTTTTTCGTGCGAAATTGCGAGGAATTTGTACGG
The DNA here is from genome assembly GCF_029499605.1 of Hyla sarda. Taxonomy (NCBI): domain Eukaryota; kingdom Metazoa; phylum Chordata; class Amphibia; order Anura; family Hylidae; genus Hyla; species Hyla sarda. Next base: position 35,113,326 of record NC_079201.1, on the reverse strand, counting down.
AATTTGCGCAGAATTTGTGTGGAATTGTGAACGGAAATGGGGGAAAAAGAAGTGAAGTTTTTTTTTCAGCCATTTCTGTGCAAATTCCGTGTGAATTCCACACAAATTTTTTTTTTTTTTACCATTGACTTTTATTGATTTCTGCTAGTGGATTCCGCTTGAAGAATGAACATGTTCCTTCTTCAAGCAGAACGGAATTCAGTGTCGGAATTCCGCTAGCAGAATATCCGGAGTGTGAACAGGACAGCGGAAAAAACATTAAAGTCAATGGGCAGAGGAGATGTGCATTAATTTGGAGCGGAGAATTCAAGAGGAATTACTCGAGTAAATTCCTCTTGGATTACTCAGTGTGAACGCACCCTAAGGCTAAGTTTCCATTTGGGTTTTTTTCTGTCAGTTTTTGGAAAACTGCCACTGCTGTTTTTGAGCCAAAGTCAGACGTGGGGGGGATGTCAGTTACAGCAGAATATGCAGGCCCCAGATCAATGCACCAAAGTTGAGCAGCCCCACAATGAAGATGAACAGCTCAGAGGACACACAGCAAAGAAAATGTGTACCCAATGCAATCTGTGGGGTTATTCGGCTATCTTTTTATAGAATGTGGCAACTGGCCAAAAGTTTGGAGTATTGAAACACCATTTTCTGTGCGCCACATTTGTGTTGCAAAAGCTGTCCCAAAACGGTTTGGATGGATATAGTAAATCTGGGCTACTGTGTACAAGTAGTCCACTGTTTATGTGGCAGTCCAAACTCATCTCTCTGTGATTTTTTTGCTTGGCAGAGTAAAGCTTCAGTACCAGGAAACAGTAGATGTGACACATGGTGTTCTTTCTAAATGTGGTGACCCAGTGCAAGCCGTACCAGCTGCTTGAACAAATTAAAATATAGAGGCCTTCAGAACTTAAAACACACATTTTACTGTCTAGTGAACCTTATAATACTTCAGCCAGTCAGTTTTGCTAAAGTCAGGCTTATGTCTAACAAATAGGCCACAAAAGTTCACTAGTCCTGTCAACAAGCAAAATCCAGCCTGTTGTCTAGCCTACAGTGCCACTGCAATCAGCTGTTCAGCATCACTTCCAAGTTCTTAACACGAAGATGGCGCTGCTCAAGTACTTCGTGTTCTCTACTCTGGCTTTGTTTTGCCTCAGATCAAGGTTCAGTACCTCAGCTGTTAAAGGGGTATTCCGCCCCTGGCATCTTATCCCCTATCCAAAGGATAGGGGATAAGATGTTAGATCGCCGCGGTCCCGCTGCTGGGGACCCTGGGAATCGCCGCTGCGGCACCCCGCCATCATTACAGCACAGAGCGAGTTCGCTTTGTGCGTAATGACGGGCGATACAGGGGCCGGAGCAGCGTGACGTCATGGCTCCGCCCCTCATGACATCACGGCCCGTACCCTTAATGCAAGTCTATGGCAGGGGGCGTGATGACCGCCACGCCCCCTTCCCATAGACTTGTATTGACGGGGGCGGGCCGTGACGTCACGAGGGGCGGAGCCGTGACGTAACGATGCTCCAGCCCCTGTATTGCCCGTCATTACGTGCAGAGCGATCTCGCTCTGCGCAGTAATGATAGCGGGGTGCTGCAGCAGCGATCCCCGGGGTCCCCAGCAGCGGGACCCCGGCGATCTGATATCTTATCCCCTATCCTTTGGATAGGGGATAAGATGTCTAGGGGCGGAGTACCCCTTTAAGAGAACTTCTCTTGGATACGCTTCACCATGTCTCATGTCTGCTTTTCATAAAAGTAAGAATTTTGAGAATCCCTGTAAGAATCCTTGTTTAGTTAGCTCAATAAATAAGGATGCAATGCTACACATGTGAACACACCATCAAGGGACAGTGACTAGAAGAACTTTTTCCTGAATAAAAAGCTATACTAGGAAAACTGTACAAATTCAAGTATTGTTCCACGCATCTGCATTGTATTGTGCTGCTTCAAAGTTTAGTTGTTTAATAAAATTCTTACAATCAGAAGTCTTTCCTAGGCTTTGTCTTAGGGAACAACTCATATTGAAAAAGGTGTGTGGGGACACAGAGGGACTTCAGGTCAAAACCACTTAGCAAGGTAAAAGAAGAGAAAAGAAGGGAGCTCTGCCCAATAGGTCTGGAAGAACGGCAAATTGGAGATGAAGCCTGCAGAGCAGAAATTTAAGTTATATAATGGCCAGAAATAGTGCTGCTTCTCATGTACACACACAGGACTGCTTATAATGAAAAGTGAAAAAACGACAACAACAAAAAAACGGCATCCCTTGTATCTATAGCCAGGAGCGTCTCTTGCGTTAGGACGCACAGGCGCACAATGGGTGAAAGATTCCCGAGAGAACTATGAGGTGAAAGATGTTCTTGGCTTCTTCCTGCCTGCGGCTTAGAAAACAGGGTGACAGACCAAGAAGCCAATGGCTGTGGGCAGTGGACCCTGAAATTGTCATTAATAGTGGGTGCGGAGCCCTGTTAGAGATTTTGCTTTGAGTCCAATGAGCTACACCAGTTATTTTATGATCTGTTCTGATCTGTATATGATCATATTTTATGATTTGTTTATATGTAGCTATTTTCCCTTTATTTTCAACAAAATGACAAAGCATGATTTCCATGTAAATAATACATGTAGTGGAGCTGATTTAGGTATACCACATGGTGATTTTACAATTTGTTACCTGTACTTTTACACAGGACTGCTGGCAAATCTACTGCATTGTCTTAACTTAGAGACTAATCATACATAATATAAGCCCCAAAGAGTTAAACTCCGTTCTGCTGCATGTGGACATACAGAATACTGTGATATTTGATAAGGACATGTTTGACATGGGGACAACTTCCTACACTTTTGATCACAGGTCTCTGCCTCTGTTTCACTTAGCTGTCTTGAGGATGTGAATAATTCATGGGGGCCATGTGTAGTTTAGCAGAGAGGATTCACATGGGAATAACTACTAGACACGGCTACTGGTAAGTGCATGTCTGTTCAAACATTTTATTAAAATATGGATAGATACCTTACCATAGATATTTACATAATGGATGTTAGATTTGCACTTATTTGGGCATTGTTTGCATACCCTGTGAGCTGAACATAGACTGAAGAGTGTCATGTGGTGACTGTTTTCCTCTTGTAGTAAGTAACAATTATGTCCCCACTCCAATAGATAGGGTTAATTATAGTAAGAGTGGCTGAAAATACAAGATACTGGAAAAAATTGTTTTGGTCCATGTCAAAACAGATAAGGGGGGATTTATCATTGGTTTTACCCTTTTTGTGGTGTTAAAAATTCACACAAAAAAGGCCCCAAATTCTTGTGCAAATCATTTAGGCTCATTTAAGAAATTAACTTGCATGAGGTGTGGCATGATTTTTTGCAATGGTCTGTGTTTTAGCAATTGCAACTTTTTAAAATTGTCACAAAGATTTTGTGTAATCTCACATCAGCCTGGTCCATGTCTTCATCCAAGCTACTTTGGTATTTATGAAAACAATGAACCTCTTTCATAAATGTGGGGGAAAAAAACATGATGTATGCCCAGGCAAACAGGGTAAAAAAGAATTACCCAGACAATGATAAATTCCCTTCATAGTTCTGACAAAAGTGCACTGGATTGAACAGACTGGTACTGTGCTGAGGATGATTTACAGTACACTATTATTGATTGCATGTGGGGGAAAAGAGGGTTACTGATGCACTGGGTTTGCAAGGTGCTATGTGAGAACAAATGAAAAGCAGCACAGAAAGGAAGCGGTTACACTAAGCACTGAATTGCTGCTGCTACCGATAATAATAATGATGACAAGTCTGCAAACTTGGGGAGGTAGCACATCTGTCCAGAACTTTATGGTTGGTCAAAGACGAGAGGAAAGCCTTGCTTTGTGTGAAGATGTCGTCCACGAATCTCATGAACAACTTAATGTGTCTAGTATAACGATTCGTGGATGAAATAATGTAATTCCGTTCAAAAATAGAAGGAAATAAATTAGCATACGTGCACGAGATGGGCGTGCCCATCGCCATGCCGCATTTTTGTCTGTACCAATCTCCGTTATACTTGAAGGTGTTATTGAATAAAACAAGGGAAAGAGCCTCACCAACAAAAACAGGGTATTTATCAGTGCTACCAAGTACCTCTTGGATCGCCTGTATGCCTGCATCAATGAGGGATGCAGGTATACAGGCTCTCCTCGTCTATAGAAGCAAGGTGGTAATGATACTGCCAGCAAAACTCTTCAAGGCTATCCATCAAATCCCCTGTGTCCCTTAGATAGGTAGGCATTTCTCTTAGCAATTGGGACAAAAGCCATTCCAAGTAGCAAGATAATGCCTCAGTCCCCGAGCCAACCCCCGCCACAATCGGGCGGCCAGGGGGCTGGCTCAGTGACTTGTGCACCTTTGGAAGGATGTACCAGTGAGGATATTTTGGGTTGTCGGGGAGGAGTCTAAGTGCCGTCTTTTCAGAAATTATCCCCTTATCTACATATTTCCTAAGGAAAATGCGTTGTTTTTCTTAAATTTTTGAGGTAGTGTTAGTAGAAAATTTTTCATATGTCATCAGGTTCCCTAATTGATCCTCAGCTTCTGTGTTGTAATCCTTCTTTTATCACACAACAACCCCTCCACCCTTATCCTCTGTGGAGACAATAATCTATTTGTTACGCCGAGCGCTCCGGGTCCCCGCTCCTCCCCGGAGCGCTCGCTTCTCTCTCGCTACCGCAGCGCTCCGGGCAGCTCCACTGACCCGGTGCGCTGCAATACCGTCTCCAGCCGGGATGCGATTCGCGATGCGGGTAGCGCCCGCTCGCGATGCGCATCCCGGCTCCCGTACCTGACTCGCTCTCCGTCTGTCCTGTCCCGGCGCGCGCGGCCCCGCTCCCTAGGGCGCGCGCGCGCCGGGTCTCTGCGATTTAAAGGGCCACTGCGCCGCTGATTGGCGCAGTGGTTCCAATTAGTGTGTTCACCTGTGCACTCCCTATTTATACCTCACTTCCCCTTCACTCCCTCGCCGGATCTTGTTGCCATTGTGCCAGTGAAAGCGTTTCCTTGTGTGTTCCTAGCCTGTGTTCCAGACCTCCTGCCGTTGCCCCTGACTACGATCCTTGCTGCCTGCCCCGACCTTCTGCTACGTCCGACCTTGCTTCTGTCTACTCCCTTGTACCGCGCCTATCTTCAGCAGTCAGAGAGGTTGAGCCATTGCTAGTGGATACGACCTGGTCACTACCGCCGCAGCAAGACCATCCCGCTTTGCGGCGGGCTCTGGTGAAAACCAGTAGTGACTTAGAACCGATCCACTAGCACGGTCCACGCCAATCCCTCTCTGGCACAGAGGATCCACTACCTGCCAGCCGGCATCGTGACAGTAGATCCGGCCATGGATCCCGCTGAAGTTCCTCTGCCAGTTGTCGCCGACCTCACCACGGTGGTCGCCCAGCAGTCACAACAGATAGCGCAACAAGGCCAACAGCTGTCTCAACTGACCGTGATGCTACAGCAGCTACTACCACAGCTTCAGCAATCATCTCCTCCGCCAGCTCCTGCACCTCCTCCGCAGCGAGTGGCCGCTTCTGGTCTACGACTATCCTTGCCGGATAAATTTGATGGGGACTCTAAATTCTGCCGTGGCTTTCTTTCCCAATGTTCCCTGCACTTGGAGATGATGTCGGACCAGTTTCCTACTGAAAGGTCTAAGGTGGCTTTCGTAGTCAGCCTTTTGTCTGGAAAAGCTCTGTCATGGGCCACACCGCTCTGGGACCGCAATGACCCCGTCACTGCCTCTATACACTCCTTCTTCTCGGAAATTCGAAGTGTCTTTGAGGAACCTGCCCGAGCCTCTTCTGCTGAGACTGCCCTGTTGAACCTGGTCCAGGGTAATTCTTCCGTTGGCGAGTACGCCGTACAATTCCGTACTCTTGCTTCAGAATTATCCTGGAATAATGAGGCCCTCTGCGCGACCTTTAAAAAAGGCCTATCCAGCAACATTAAAGATGTTCTGGCCGCACGAGAAATCCCTGCTAACCTACATGAACTCATCCATCTTGCCACTCGCATTGACATGCGTTTTTCCGAAAGGCGTCAGGAGCTCCGCCAGGATATGGACTTTGTTCGCACAAGGCGTTTTTTCTCCCCGGCTCCTCTCTCCTCTGGTCCCCTGCAATCCGTTCCTGTGCCTCCCGCCGTGGAGGCTATGCAGGTCGACCGGTCTCGCCTGACACCTCAAGAGAGGACACGACGCCGCATGGAGAATCTCTGCCTGTACTGTGCCAGTTCCGAACACTTCCTGAAGGAATGTCCTATCCGTCCTCCCCGCCTGGAAAGACGTACGCTGACTCCGCACAAAGGTGAGACAGTCCTTGATGTCTACTCTGCTTCTCCACGTCTTACTGTGCCTGTGCGGATATCTGCCTCTGCCTTCTCCTTCTCTACTATGGCCTTCTTGGATTCCGGATCTGCAGGAAATTTTATTTTGGCCTCTCTCGTCAACAGGTTCAACATCCCAGTGACCAGTCTCGCCAGACCCCTCTACATCAATTGTGTAAACAATGAAAGATTGGACTGTACCATACGTCTCCGCACGGAGCCCCTTCTAATGTGCATCGGACCTCATCACGAGAAGATTGAATTTTTGGTCCTCCCCAATTGCACTTCCGAAATCCTCCTTGGACTACCCTGGCTTCAACTCCATTCCCCAACCCTGGATTGGTCCACTGGGGAGATCAAGAGTTGGGGGCCCTCTTGTTTCAAGGACTGCCTAAAACCGGTTCCCAGTACCCCTTGCCGTGACTCTGTGGTTCCCCCTGTAACCGGTCTCCCTAAGGCCTATATGGACTTTGCGGATGTTTTTTGCAAAAAACAAGCTGAGACTCTACCTCCTCACAGGCCTTATGATTGTCCTATTGACCTCCTCCCGGGCACTACTCCACCCCGGGGCAGAATCTATCCTCTGTCCGCCCCAGAGACTCTTGCTATGTCGGAGTACATCCAGGAAAATTTAAAAAAAGGCTTTATCCGTAAATCCTCCTCTCCTGCCGGAGCCGGATTTTTCTTTGTGTCCAAAAAAGATGGCTCTCTACGTCCTTGCATTGACTACCGCGGTCTTAATAAAATCACGGTAAAGAACCGCTACCCCCTACCCCTCATCTCTGAACTCTTTGATCGCCTCCAAGGTGCCCACATCTTTACCAAACTGGACTTAAGAGGTGCTTATAATCTCATCCGCATCAGAGAGGGGGATGAATGGAAAACGGCATTTAACACTAGAGATGGACACTTTGAGTATCTGGTCATGCCCTTTGGCCTGTGCAACGCCCCTGCCGTCTTCCAAGACTTTGTTAATGAAATTTTTCGTGATCTCTTATACTCCTGTGTTGTTGTATATCTGGACGATATCCTGATTTTTTCTGCCAATCTAGAAGAACACCGCCAGCATGTCCGTATGGTTCTTCAGAGACTTCGTGACAATCAACTTTATGCCAAGATAGAGAAATGTCTGTTTGAATGCCAATCTCTTCCTTTCCTAGGATACTTGGTCTCTGGCCAAGGACTACAAATGGATCCAGACAAACTCTCTGCCGTCTTAGATTGGCCACGCCCCTCCGGACTCCGTGCTATCCAACGTTTTTTGGGGTTCGCCAATTATTACAGGCAATTTATTCCACATTTTTCTACCGTTGTGGCCCCTATCGTGGCTTTAACCAAAAAAAATGCCAATCCCAAGTCTTGGCCTCCTCAAGCGGAAGACGCCTTTAAACGGCTCAAGTCTGCCTTTTCTTCGGCTCCTGTGCTCTCCAGACCTGACCCATCTAAACCCTTCCTATTGGAGGTTGATGCCTCCTCTGTAGGAGCTGGAGCGGTCCTTCTACAAAAAAATTATTCCGGGCATGCTATTACTTGTGGTTTTTTTTCTAGGACCTTCTCTCCGGCGGAGAGGAACTACTCCATCGGGGATCGAGAGCTTCTAGCCATTAAATTAGCACTTGAGGAATGGAGGCATCTGCTGGAGGGATCAAGATTTCCAGTTATTATTTACACCGATCACAAGAACCTCTCCTATCTCCAGTCTGCCCAACGGCTGAATCCTCGCCAGGCCAGGTGGTCTCTGTTCTTTGCCCGATTTAATTTTGAAATTCACTTTCGGCCTGCCGATAAGAACATTAGGGCCGATGCTCTCTCTCGTTCCTCGGATGCCTCGGAAGTTGAACTCTCTCCGCAACACATCATTCCTCCTGACTGCCTGATTTCCACTTCTCCAGCCTCCATCAGGCAAACTCCTCCAGGGAAGACCTTCGTCACTCCACGCCAACGCCTCGGAATCCTCAAATGGGGTCACTCCTCCCATCTCGCAGGCCATGCGGGCATCAAGAAATCTGTGCAACTCATCTCTCGCTTCTATTGGTGGCCGACTCTGGAGACGGATGTCGTGGACTTTGTGCGAGCCTGCACTGTCTGTGCCCGGGATAAGACTCCTCGCCAGAAGCCCGCTGGTTTTCTTCATCCTCTGCCTGTCCCCGAACAGCCTTGGTCTCTGATTGGTATGGATTTTATTACAGACCTACCCCCATCCCGTGGCAACACTGTTGTTTGGGTGGTCGTTGATCGATTCTCCAAGATGGCACATTTCATCCCTCTTCCTGGTCTTCCTTCAGCGCCTCAGTTGGCTAAACAATTTTTTGTACACATTTTTCGTCTTCACGGGTTGCCCACACAGATAGTCTCGGATAGAGGCGTCCAATTTGTGTCAAAATTCTGGAGGGCTCTCTGTAAACAACTCAAGATTAAATTAAACTTTTCTTCTGCATATCATCCTCAATCCAATGGACAAGTAGAAAGAATTAACCAGGTCTTGGGTGATTATTTACGACATTTTGTTTCCTCCCGCCAGGATGATTGGGCAGATCTTCTACCCTGGGCCGAATTCTCGTATAACTTTAGAGTCTCTGAATCTTCCTCCAAATCCCCATTTTTCGTGGTGTACGGCCGTCACCCTCTTCCCCCCCTCCCTACTCCCTTGCCCTCTGGTTTGCCCGCTGTAGATGAAGTGACTCGTGATCTTTCCACCATATGGAAAGAGACCCAAGATTCTCTTTTACAGGCTTCATCTCGCATGAAAAAGTTTGCCGATAAGAAAAGAAGAGCTCCCCCCATTTTTGCTCCCGGAGACAAGGTATGGCTCTCCGCTAAATATGTCCGCTTTCGTGTCCCCAGTTACAAACTGGGTCCACGCTATCTTGGTCCTTTCAAAGTCTTGTGCCAAATTAATCCTGTCTCTTACAAACTTCTTCTTCCTCCTTCTCTCCGTATTCCTAATGCCTTTCATGTCTCTCTTCTTAAACCACTCATCATCAACCATTTCTCTCCCAAATTAGTTTCTCCCACTCCTGTCTCCGGTTCTTCTGACGTCTTCTCAGTGAAAGAGATACTGGCCTCCAAGACGGTCAGAGGAAAAAGGTTCTTTTTAGTGGATTGGGAGGGCTGTGGACCTGAAGAGAGATCCTGGGAACCTGAGGACAACATCCTAGACAAAAGTCTGCTCCTCAGGTTCTCAGGCTCTAAGAAGAGGGGGAGACCCAAGGGGGGGGTACTGTTACGCCGAGCGCTCCGGGTCCCCGCTCCTCCCCGGAGCGCTCGCTTCTCTCTCGCTACCGCAGCGCTCCGGGCAGCTCCACTGACCCGGTGCGCTGCGATACCGTCTCCAGCCGGGATGCGATTCGCGATGCGGGTAGCGCCCGCTCGCGATGCGCATCCCGGCTCCCGTACCTGACTCGCTCTCCGTCTGTCCTGTCCCGGCGCGCGCGGCCCCGCTCCCTAGGGCGCGCGCGCGCCGGGTCTCTGCGATTTAAAGGGCCACTGCGCCGCTGATTGGCGCAGTGGTTCCAATTAGTGTGTTCACCTGTGCACTCCCTATTTATACCTCACTTCCCCTTCACTCCCTCGCCGGATCTTGTTGCCATTGTGCCAGTGAAAGCGTTTCCTTGTGTGTTCCTAGCCTGTGTTCCAGACCTCCTGCCGTTGCCCCTGACTACGATCCTTGCTGCCTGCCCCGACCTTCTGCTACGTCCGACCTTGCTTCTGTCTACTCCCTTGTACCGCGCCTATCTTCAGCAGTCAGAGAGGTTGAGCCGTTGCTAGTGGATACGACCTGGTCACTACCGCCGCAGCAAGACCATCCCGCTTTGCGGCGGGCTCTGGTGAAAACCAGTAGTGACTTAGAACCGATCCACTAGCACGGTCCACGCCAATCCCTCTCTGGCACAGAGGATCCACTACCTGCCAGCCGGCATCGTGACACTATTCATGTAGCGAGACAATCTAATGCTCGTTCGTCGGCCCTGGCAATGTTAGTTGATGTCTTTTAACAGCGCTTTTATAGAATACATCAATGGGACTCCCTGGCACTAGCGGTGGATTGGATTAAATTTAGACGTATTTCCTCCTACAAAAGGTGAGATCATATCTGCATCTTCTAACACAACCCCTGCATTACTGGACTCCTCACTCACTTCACATCCCTCCAAATATATATATATATATATATATATATATATATATATAATGTGTGTGTGTGTGTGTGTGTGTGTGTGTGAATTTCAGTTTAATATGTGTGTAGGGGTAGTGGAGGAATTTGTGTGGAATAGGGTACGTGAGAAAAGTGTGGTCCTGGGGCCCTGAGTGTTGTCAGTCCCCCCCTGCCTACTAGTAGACAGTATTATCTCTGGTTTAAATCTTAGAACTTTCTGGTGAAAGAGGAGGAGTTAGAATAATTGGTTGCTACATGTTCTCAAGGCTTTGGCCTCAATTTGTTAAAGCCTACCAGGGTTGTATGGGACCAAACCTAGCTACGACATGGACTTATAAGAGGCACCCCATGTACCAGTTTTGCCCTGGTGTTCTTTAGCGGCCACTGCATTCTAAGGTTTATTTGTTTCTCATTTCCAGTCAATTTTGAGTACCCCTTGTCTGTATCCTTTGCGGATCTTTGGTCAGGTATAGCCCACTTTTTATTGCTGTGATTCTCATAGTTCTCTCGGGAATTCAACCATCTCTAGAGCTAACCCTAATGCTTTGACTCACAGGTTACACAGGAAATCAATTGTTGGAACTGTTCAAGCCGTGTAATTCAGAGGTGTCAGCAGAAAGCACTGTGGACAGACATAAAAGAAATCCAAAAAGAAACGAATTTCCCTCTGTAGTATTCGGCAGCTAATAAGTACTGGAAGGATTAAGATTTTTTAATAGAAGTAATTTACAAATCTGTTTAACTTTCTGTTGATTTAAAAAAAAAAAAAAAAAAAGTTTTCTACCGGAGTACCCCTTTAAAGCATACCTGTCAGATCCCTGCTCAGTACCTCATCCTGATCCTGTACATCAAATTTTTATGTGTCTACGACCTATATTTCTCTCAGAATTATCTTTATTTATGTGCCATCATTGCTCAGTGAGGTTTCTGTCCATGCAGAGGCATGTCCCTCTCTTCTCACTGTGATGACTCCTCGCCCTCCCTCACTCTGCTCTGACTCAAAGAGGGCCGGGAGCAAGCACTGCAGCTCTGGACCTGTCTGCAGCCCAGTCAATTACTCATGGTGTTCATGATGTGATGATGACAGGGGCCAGGGGGACCCATAGTGGCTACTTTTTTGACTGGCTTTTTCAGTATGAAATACTGAAAATTTTCTGATGAAAGCAATTGCAAAACATATTGTTTTTGCATGCTTTATAGCATATCAAAAGTTATTGTATCTGACAGTGCCCATTTAAAGATGACATCTTCTCTGATTGGAGCCCTTCATTTTACCTTTTATTCTCCATCTGGCCCAGACCGCCATTCAAACATTTTCCAGCTATCACTCTGTAATGAACCCCTATCTGTAGTTAGGCCCCTTTAATGTGCTCCTCGCTGTAGTTAGGTTTCCCATAATGTGCCTCTATTGTAGTTGGACTCCCTATTATGTGTCCTATTTGTAGTTAGACCCCGATAATGTGCCCCTTTCCATACGTAGGCTCCTTATAATGGGCCCATATGTGTAGTTAGGTTCCCTGTAATGTGTCCCTATCTATAGTAAGGCCCCTATAACATTTCAGTATCTGTAATAAGACCTACATAATGAGCCCTTATCTTTAGTTAGGTAACCACTCATTAAAAATAACTCAGTCTTTCCTCTCCCAGTTTCCACATAGGCCGGTACTCCCCAAAGTGGCCAGTGGCTTATTCTGCTCCTAGGCTCACCCAAGGATCCTCCAGTCCATCAGTACTCTGTTATTGTGCCTTTAATTTTGAACTGTAACCATAGCATAACACCACTTTGCTTGTATTCAATGAATAGTACCACTGAAGAAAGAGAAGTTGTTTGTTCAACCATTATTATCTGTAATCATTTAGGGAAATCTACTACTCATCACCATGCTTTTGTTTGTCCAGTTTACGGCAGAATTCTCATATGTTCTGCTTGTCAATCTCTGACACGTGAGAACACAACAGATTTAGTGTTTGTAAGATTTTAGAGCCTAAAACCAATGCAATATTACAGCAACAACCAAATATTACAGTGGATATATAGATGATCACTATTGCCAGCTACTCCCAATGATGGACCAAAATATTGCTCCATGTAAGCTCCATTTTTACATATGAGGACTGACCAATACTACTGTAACAAATGATAGGGCTTTGTAAGCCATTGTGTAGCTTAAAGGGGTACTCTGCCCCTAGACATCTTATCCCCTATCCAAAGGATAGGGGATAAGATGTCAGATCACCGGGGTACTGCTGCTGGGGACCCCCGGGATCGCCGCTGCGGCACCGCGCTATCATTACTGCACAGAGCGAGTTCTAGGCATAATGACGGTCAATACAGGGGCTGGAGCATCGTTACGTCACAGCTCCGCCCCTTGTGACGTCACGGCCCGCTCCCTCAATACAAGTCTATGGGAGGGGGCGTGACAGTCATCATGCCCCCTGCCATAGACTTGCATTAAGGGGGCGGGCCGTGATGTCACGATGGGCGTAGCCATAACATCACGCTGCTCCATCCACTGTATCGCCCGTCATTACGCAGTAATGATAGTGCGGTGCGGCAGCGGCGATCCCTGGGGGTCCCCAGCAGCGGGACCCTGGCGATCTGACATCTTATCCCCTATCCTTTGGATAGGGGATAAGATGTCTAGGGGCAGAGTACCCCTTTAACATGGACATTAGTATTATGACTGTGGGAAAGTGTCCTTAAACGGTACTTGTCTCTTTGATAAACTTCTGACATGTCCTAACAACATGTCAGAACTTTTTATAGATGAGGTCCTAGTGCTAAAACCCCCACAATCCCTAAAATGAACAAGCAGCAGGCTCAACTGAGCACTTTGCCTGTGTGTTTGTCCTCAACACTGCTCGGTTGTGCAATCAATTGACATAATAAAGAGGGGAAATGGTGACATGGGGGAGATTTATCTAAACCTGTCCGGAGGAAAAGTTTCTGAGTTGCCCATAGCAACCAATCAGATTGCTTCTTTCATATTTGAAAAGACCTCTGAAAATGAACAAAGTGATCTGATTGGTTGCTATGGTCAACTCAGCAACTTTTCCTCTAGACAGGTTTAGATAAATCTCCCCCATGATCTACAACTAGAACGATGGGAGAATGCCTGGAACCACATGGAACTCCCAAAATGTGTTACTGCAGGTAAAACAACAGAGCAAATACAGGAAAATCCAAACCCATGGCGATTCACAGTAAAATTGCATGCTCTTGAGGTTTTCGGCAGCAGTGTGGCTGCACATTTTCAAATCTGCAGCCACTACAAATATCAATGGCCTTAGGGTGTGTTCACACATTCAGGCTTCTGATTGCAATTATTGAATTTAAATGATAAGACGAGAAACTGCTGTTCTGCATCAAAGTAAGCAACAAATCATGTGGATTTCATGCAGTTTTTTTTGCTGTGGATAAGTTAATTTAAAAAAATCATTTGCAGATTATGCTGCAGATTCTCAGCATTTCTGCAGCAAAACCCGCAACACTTCATAGTTTTTGCAGCTTTTTTTTCCTTCCATGAAATCAGTAGGGATTACTCTACAGTGGACCCACAAAATAAATTTAAATTGTAAAATGTAAATATAAAGGAGTTATCCAGGATTTAAAAAAACAGAGCTGATTACTTCCAAAAAACAGCACCACACATGTTCTCAAGTCGTGTGCGGTATTGCAGCTCAGTACCAATAAAGTGAATGGAGCCATGTTGTAATACCACACAGAATCTAGGCACCACTTTTGGGAAGAAGTTAGGTCTGTTTCTCTACTTTAGGATAACCCCTTTAAAATCTTTCTTCAGGTAGCTTTTTGTAAGTGTTTCATGTGTAGTTTTACACAAAGTGTGAAAGAGATTCTCTGAAATCTCACTTGACAACCCTGAACACCCGAAAAATGCTGCCTTTTTTTCTACATTCAAATCTGCTGCAGAAAATGTGAAAAATACTGTACAATTAGCTGTTTAACCCCTTAAGGACCCAGGACGTATTAGAACGTCCTGGCACCCTGGACTTTAAGGACCCAGGACGTACTAGTACGTCCTGGTGTTTCTCCGGTCTCTGCCGCGCCCCGAGCAGAGATCGGAAGCGGATGCCTGCTGAAATGCTTCAGAAGGCATCCAGGGCAAACGCCGAGGGGGGCCAGGAAGGAAAATCGCCCTTGCGATCTGCGGCGATACCGGGCTGATCGGGTCTCTGGGACCCGACCGCCCGGTAATTTCGCATGATCCCGGCTGTCACAGACAGCCAGGACGATGCTGGAGCCTAGGAGCGAGGTGGCAAGCCTGCCACCTACTCCGATCCCCTGCGATCCGTTGGTCAGTTAACCGACCAATCGCAGGGGGGGGGGGGGGCGGTTACTTCCTCCCGTCCTGCCCGGCCCCTTGAAGTCCGGAGAGGACGGGAGGAAGACCAGAGGATGCGGCGGGGGACGGGGGAGTGCTGGGGACCGGCCCCGGTACTTACCTCGTCCCTGAAGACCTGGATCCCGGCGGCAGAGATGGCGGCGGCGGCGGCGACAGGTGAGTTCCTCTTCAACCGCGGTCGGGCCCTTTACAGCAATGCACGTCGCTGTAAAGCGACATGCATTGCTGTAATGGGACCCTGTAAACTACAACTCCCAGCATGCCCAGACAGCCCTTGGCATCTGGGCATGCTGTAAGTTGCAGTTTTGCAACATCAGGAGGTCCACAGTTTGGAGACCACTGTGCCCTTCCAGATCTTGCAAAACTACACATCCTCAGCATGCCCTTACTGTCCAGGCATGCTGGGAGTTGTAGTTCTGTAACATTTGACCCTTCAGATGTTGCAGAACTACAACTCCCAGCATGCCTGGACAGTTTTGGCATACTGGGGGTTGTAGTTTTGCAACATCTGGAGGGCTGCAGCTTGGACACCACTACACAGTGGTCCCCAAACTGTTCTCCTCCAGCTGTTACTTAACCACTACTCCCAATATGCCCTTCGGCTGCCTGGGCATGCTGGGAGTTGTGGTTTTGCAACAACTGGAGACACACTGGTTGGGAAACATTGTCTGTTTCCTAACTCAGTGTTTGCCAACCTGTGTGCCTCCAGCTGTTGCAAAACTATAACTGCCAGCATGCACTGATAGACTGTGCATGCTGGGAGTTGTAGTTTTGCACCAGCTGGAGATCCCCCTCCCTGTGAATGTACAGGGTACATTCACATGGGCAGGGGGCTTACAGTGAGTATCAGGCTGCAAGTTTGCGATGCAGCAAATTTTGCGTGGCAGCTCAAACTCGCAGCGGGAAGCTCGCTGTAATCCCCCCCCATGTGACTGTACCCTAAAAACACTACACTACACTACACTAACACAAAATAAAATAAAAAGTAAAAAACACTACATATACACTTACCCCTACACAGCCCCCCCCCGCCCCTCCCCAATAAAAATGAAAAACGTCTGGTACGCCACTGTTTCCAAAATGGAGCCTCCAGCTGTTGCAAAACAACAACTCCCAGTATTGCCGGACAGCCGTTGACTGTCCAAGCATGCTGGGAGTTTTGCAACAGCTGGAGGCACCCTGTTTGGGAATCGCTGGCGTAGAATACCCCTATGTCCACCCCTATGCAAATCCCTAATTCAGGCCTAAAATGCACATGGCGCTCTCACTTCGGAGCCCTGTCGAATTTCAAGGCAACAGTTTAGGGCCACATATGGGGTATCGCCGTACTTGGGAGAAATTGCCAAACAAATTTTTGGGGGCATTTTCTCCTTTCACCCCTTATGAAAAGGGGAAGTTGGGGTCTACACCAGCATGTTGGTGTAAAAAAAAAAATTTTTTTACACTAACATGCTGGTGTTGCCCTATACTTTTCATTTTGACAAGAGGTAAAAGGGAAAAAAGCCCCCCAAAATTTGTAACGCAATTTCTCCCGAGTACGGAGATACCACATATGTGGGCGCAAAGTGCTCTGGGGGCGCACAACAAGGCCCAGAAGGGAGAGTGCACCATGTACATTTGAGGGGATTTGCACAGGGGTGGCTGATTGTTACAGCGGTTTTGACAAACGCAAAAAAAAAAAAAAAAAACACATGTGACCCCATTTCGGAAACTACACCCCTCACGGAATGTAATGAGGGGTGCAGTGAGAATTTACCCCCCCACTGGTGTCTGACAGATCTTTGGAACAATGGACTGCGCAAATAAAAAAATTTGTACAGCCCACTGTTCCAAAGATCTGACAGACACCAGTGGGGGGTAAATGCTCGCTATACCCCTTGTTACGTTCCTCAAGGGGTCTAGTTTCCAAAATGGTATGCCTTGTGGAGGTTATTTTGCTGTCCTGGCACCATAGGGGCTTCCTAAATGCGACATGCCCCCCGAGCAAAATTTGCTCTCAAAAAGCCAAATATGACTCCTTCTCTTCTGAGCATTGTAGTTCGCCCGTAGTGCACTTCAGGTCAACTTATGGGGTACCTCCATACTCAGAAGAGATGGGGTTACAAATTTTGGAGGGTATTTTCTGCTATTAACCCTTGCAAAAATTTGAAATTTGGGGGGAAACACATTTTAGTGAATTTTTTTTTTTTTTACATATGCAAAAGTCGTGAAACACCTGTGGGGTATTAAGGCTCACTTAATTCCTTGTTACGTTCCTCAAGGGGTCTAGTTTCCAAAATGGTATGGCATGTGGGGGGTTTTAGCTGTTCTGGTACCATAGGGGCTTCCTAAATGCAACATGCCCCCCAAAAACCATTTCAGAAAAATGTACTCTCCAAAATCCCCTTGTCGCTCCTTCCATTCTGAGCCCTCTACTGCGCCTGCCGAACTTTTTACATAGACATATTAGGTATGTGCTTACTCGAGAGAAATTGGGCTACAAACACAAGTAAAAATGTTCTCCTTTTACCCCTTGCAAACATTCAAAAATTGGGTCTACAAGAACATGCGAGTGTAAAAAATGAAGATTTTGAATTTTCTCCTTCACTTTGCTGCTATTCCTGTGAAACACCTAAAGGGTTAACACACTTACTGAATGTCATTTTGTATACTTTGGGGGGTGCAGTTTTTATAATGGGGTCATTTGTGGGGTATTTACAATATGAAGACCCTTCAAATCCACTTCAAACCTGAACTGGTTCCTGAAAAATTGTGAGTTTGAAAATTTTGTGAAAAATTGGAAAATTGCTGCTGAACTTTGAAGCCCTCTGGTGTCTTCCAAAAGTAAAAACACGTCAATTTTATGATGCAAACATAAAGTAGACATATTGTATATGTGAATAAAATAAAATAAATATTTGGAATATCCATTTTCCTTACAAGCAGAAAGCTTCAAAGTTAGAAAAATGCTAAATTTTCAAATTTTTCATCAAATTTGGGGATTTTTCCCCAAGAAAGGATGCAAGTTACCACAAAATTTTACCACTATGTTAAAGTAGAATATGTCACGAAAAAACATTCTCGGAATCAGAATGATAACTATAAGCATCCCAGAGTTATCAATGTTTAAAGTGACAGTGGTCAGATGTTCAAAAAATGGCCGGGTCCTAAGGTGTAAAATGGCTGGGTCCTTAAGGGGTTAAAGAGGTACCCCGACATTTTTTTTATCCCTATATGCCTGAGCTGCTGCAAATAAAAAATTAATCTCAACTTACCTCCTGCCACTCCATCAGTGCCCCCAATATTTCTTTCCCATCCTCCGGCACAAATCTTCTTTCTGCTTCTAGGGGCCGACACTTCGCACTGCACTAAGCTAATCACCACCCGCAGGTATGTCTCCCTTGATTACCTTCTTTCTGCTGCCCAGGTCTGATAAATCACAATGCTGTTCAGCCAATCACCAGCCGGGGCGAGACATCACTGCTACCAGAGATTAGCTGAGCGCAGTGTGATGTGTCGGGCCCCAGAAGCAGGAAGAAGACTGGAGCCAAAGGACTGAAAAGCAATATCGGAGACATCAGGGGAGTGGCGGGGGGAGGGTAAGTTAAGGGTAAGTTTTTTTTTTTTTAAATTGTGGCCGCCCTGACATATAGAGATAAAAAAAAATTGCAAGAACACACCTTTAATACATGTGACCTCTATTTTTGTTACATTGCATTTTTCTAAATTTCAGTAATATATTTTATTGTTTTATAATCAACCCAACATAACTACATCCTTTATCGAGGATGGGTTTTTATTCCTCTCAAGTAAATAGTTGGAAGCATTTAATATTAAAGCAGTTGACATTCTAAGTTTTTGTCCATTTGAACCATACAAACAGCACTTTTTCTAATTCTACTATTCCAGAATAATCTATAACAAGACTTTATTTTAATGCATCGTTCACAAACTGGGCTGAAAAGACGGGGTAAAAATAAAAAAAATGAAAACAATAAAAAAGATAAAAGGCTCCGCAAATCGGACCTTAAAGCAGATGGCCAAAATAGAAGACATGGCACCAAGTATAGGGCAAATGAAGTCAACAACCAGAGAAGAGGAAGCTTTGCAGAACACAGTAGTGATGGAGGTTCAGACAAGGAGGATGTGCCAGAAGGATATCTCAAGAAGAGACCAGTGAAATCAAGAAATCATGGAAAACATGAAAATAATTCTGAGGAAAAAAACTGTCAAAAACAATGTGATACGATAGTAATAAACAATGCAATGCCTTCCACAGACATTAAAACAACTATATCTGAAGTAGAACAACCTGAGAAAAGTAATAGGCATTTAAAACAGAAATCCAGAGATAAGATCAAAGACCAACGGCTTCAAACTAATAACATGAGCAGTAAAGGTGACACTTACCTAAATTCTAAGACAAGCAAATCAGCCAAGACCGTGAATGATACTCAAGAAACAGTTCTCAGTGAGTTTCAAGAGGAATACTCTTCATTTTCAAAGACAAAAAATGAAATTCTAGCCCATGCCTCAATAGACAAGGAACCTACCAGAGTTAAGTCAAGTAAAAGACAATCAGCAGTGAGCAAATCAGAAAACTATTCTCCCCTCCCTGAACCAAATAGAGAATTGGCATGTATTGCCAAATCAGGAAAAAATCTTGACTCCAAAATAAAATTGAGTCAAGAACATCCATCAAGCAGCAAATCTGGTCAAATGTCTGTATCTGAGAGTCAAACAAATGGTGATAATGCAAATGCTATTAAAACAAAGAAAAAATCATCAAATAATGTAAAAAACTGTTCACCCAATAGTGAGTCCAATTTAACAACTCCAACAAATGTTAAAGAAGACTTAATTCTAACACATACAGTGAATTTAGAGGAAAACTGTACATCCAAAGCTGACAGAAAAGTTGAGGTATCAAGCAAAACCAGTTTAGAAGGCTCATCCAAGAGCACATTAGTTAAAGATGCCCAACCCAGTAACAGAATAATAATGGACACTTCAAATGCCACCGCCAAAGAAGCAAAAAGCAGAAAATCTGAAAAAACTGAAAATAGAAAAGTAAAGTCTCAAGTGCCAAAGAAAACAAAAACAGAGTTTTTATCTAACAAAAAACAAAAAGATCTCACTCCTTCTAAAGCTGGTGCAAGGACATCCTCAATATATGAGGCTGAGAGAGAATTGCTCTCAACTACAAAACTGAATGATGAAATAGAGTCAAGTACCAGTAGGGATCAAGAAGTGACACATAATTCAGGAAAAGGAAAAAAACATTCATCAATTACGAAGGCAGAAAAAGAAAAGGCTTATGATGTGGTTAATACAGAAAGTGAACCCGCTATGAAGAGAATTGATAATAATAAGAGAACAGACGCCACATCCAAAGTTGAGAAGCAAACAAAGAAGATAAACAATGAAACTTCTCAGAAAAACAAAAGGGTAGTAGATTCACCTATAACTACTGAAGAAGTAAATAAAGACTTTAAACCCACTGTTTCTACTAAAGGAAAAAACAAAGTTAAAGCTACACCAATAAAAACAAAGCAAGTTGACTTAAAAAATGAGACTAAACACTCAGACAAGGAAATATCCTCCAGTGATAATAATACAAAAACTGACCTAAGATATTCACCAAAGACTAAAGAAAACAATATGCCATCCTCATCAAGAAAGCAACATATCGTACATAGTGTAGAGAAGAGCAACAACAAAAATAATTCATATGAAATGCAGATGGCAAATGCAACCCAACAAAAAGGAAAAGGAAAAAGTATTACCAGCCAAGCAATTAAACCCAATATAACCAAACAAGACCACACCTTCGTGAGTGAGAAAATATCTTCAGAAAGCAGTTCAGAAGAAGGTCTAGTCAGATCTAAAGCAAAAATTGTGGCGGAAGTTCATGTTCATCATGAGGATTCCACAAGTGAGGAACATGACAGTGAAGAAGAGAAAGATGATCAATCCTCTAACTGCAGTGAAGAGTCAATCGTTCTAGAAAGAAAAAGCATACATAGCAAAAGTGGTAGAGAAGAAGAGATAAGTCATGATGAAAGTAATGAGAGTGAGAATTCCTCAGACACTGATAAATCTGAGAATGGGGAAAAAACTGATCAGACTGAAAATGAAAAGGAAAGTTCAATAGAAGAGGAAGACCAGGAGGAAGACATAAAAGTTGAAATTGTAGAGGAAGCTGATGAAGAGAGTGAAGAAGAGGAAAAAGATGGATCAGAAAGTAAAGATGATGACAATACTGAAGATGACAATGAAGAGAGTGAGGATGAGGATGATAAGGATGAAACAGGTGAAAGTGAAGCAGGCACCTTCAAAGAAGCTTCTAGCACAGGGTCTGATTCCAATGGAGAGTCTGAAGAAGATGTAAAGGCAAAAGAAATATTATCCCCTAAGAGAAAACCTATGCCAAGTGGTGTAAAAGCCAAGCTGTTGCATATGAAGCTTGGGACATCATCAGAAGATGTAGATAATTTGTCTAAATGCAGCAGAGGATTTATTACTCTTTTGAAGAATTCCAGTAAAGATACTGTAGAATCAGAGAAACCAATAGCTGTTAATGAACAGATGAGTATGAAAAGAAAAAGGCAAAGCTCATCTTTCCGCTTGAAAGCTAGAACAGAATCTAAACAAGAATTAAATAAAATACCAAATCATCACTTTACTGCACAGACCCAAATAATTGCAAATCTCAGAAGGAGACAAAGGGAAGCCAGGGAACAACTTCTAAGTAGGAAAACTGGAACCCAGCATGCAATGTCAACTCATTCACAATCTAAAGAAGACAGTATTCAAAATGACGAACATAGCTTTGATGATGAGCAGTTCTGTCATTCCAATACTTCCAGTGCTTCTTCAAACAACAAAGTGTTAAACAAAATTCCAGTTAAGACAAAGCTGGAGGATCATAAAGGAGGAGAAAAAATTAGCACATTAACACCAAAAACACATCAAGCTGAAATGAGTACTAAGAAGGGTAAAGCTGCTGGTCAAACAATAGAGCCTTCTCCTGGAATAACAAAAGATGCCCGAACAACCTGCTCTTTATCAGCCTTTCGTAGAGTGACTGGGTGGCTAAGAAGAGTTCCACCAAAAAAGTCTAGCTTGAAAGAACGTCTAGCTAGTGTTGCACGAGCCATTGGGATCACAGACTGGCTATTTCGAACTTTCAGAAAAAAAAAGAAACGTAGACATTGTGAACTGAAAAGGAGAACAGCCATGAGGTTGCTGAGCACATCTAGACTTGTCAATCAATTTAATCAATCTCCTCAGGGGAAGTCTAAGAATGAGAAAACGCCCCAAGAAAGTATACATGAGGATAATTCACAAGATACAGCTAAGACTCAATCACATGAGAAAAAACTGGATTCATCTTCAAAAATGAAGAAACTCGGTGTGTCCACTGAGGCGGAAGACACCTCTGGGACAGCAGATGCTAAATATGCTATAGTTTTTCCAAGAATTCACCATCTTGCAAAGACTATTAAAATTTCTCCAGCTGCTCAGAGGTCTACAGAAGGCGCAGGTCAAAGATTAGTTGTGTCTGTGCAGCCTGCAACTTCCAGCATGAGCTCAAAGATTATGTTAGCAGAAACCAAGAACAACATCCAGAATAGACCAGAGAACAGACCTAGATATCGACCCTTGCAGTTAGTAGAGTCCAGATCAACTGCAGGACAGGAACTAGAAGCAAATGGAGAACCACAGGTTTTATTAGGCTTATTCAAAAAAACAATTAAAAACAAAAATCAAGAACAAAGTAACAGCCAAAACCAAACCCCCCCAGTGGCTGAGACACAAAATGATTCAGAGGTTGGTTCATCTTTTGTTGATTCTACCCAAGATGGTGATGATGAGGTAGAACAAAGTTCTTCTTACGAAGCTACAACACATGTCCACTGGGCCCAAAATGTACCTGGCAGGGGTGATCCCACTGGTTGGCTGAGCTCTGAAACATTACTGCCTCGACTTACAATAGAAAATCTTAGCAAATGGACAATATACCAGGAGATACCACATACTAAATCTACACAACCCCTTCAACAGCCTAAAGAAAGATGGGAAGCTGAAGATTCCACAGAAGACATGCTGCAAATGGCCATGAAAAAGAAGCAGGTATTTTTGTAACTAATAAATGGGTTTGAACTGATTTTTGTAATGTTTATTCTCAACACCGTGTTATTATGGGTTGAAAAGTTATAGATTAGAATAATTGAGATAAGACTGATGGTGGGCATACACTTTCGATAGCTGTTAGCCAACACACAGCTATCTCCCTCAATCTCGCCATATACATTAACATTAAGCACATCTAGTCACATCTGCACACTAAATCATTTTTGGCCTCTTGTTCTTTGCTGGTACTCAACATTCAGAGGGCAGTCAGGTAGAAAAAGAGGTCATATTACTAACTGCTATAATCTAAGTTTCTTGACTGGACCAATGTACCATTACCATAAAAGTTGCACAGTGATGTATAATGGTTTTACATTGGGCTGTAAGTAAACCTAACGAACTTAATTTTTACTGTTTGTTTATTCTTGTTTTTTGAATGTTTAGGATGAAGAAGAATGTCCAGAGGTGGAAGAGCTGTCTGACTTATCCTTTTTGGAGTAAGTATCTCAAGTGTTGGAGGGGCTTCTGGATGGCGGTAAACTTTTTTTTACTATTTTAATTCTGCATGTTCACAGTTACTAGTTAGATTGGTATAATACCCAAACCAGCTTTAAAGGTATATTCAAGTATCAGAAGATTTTATTTAAATAAACTATCACCCCAACATATACAGTAACTAGACCGGTAACCAAAGGAAAGAAGGTTTCGCCATCATCACAGACAGAGATTTTTTACTGTGAGAGCAATGAGACTATGGAACTCTCTGCCACATGATGTTGTGATGTCTGACTCAATAAACAGGTTCAAGGGAGGCCTGGATGTTTTTCTGGAAAAATATATTCCAAATTATGGACACTAAATGTATGGGAAATAAAACATTGATCCAAGGATTCTTTCTAATGGCCATATTGGAGTCAGGATGGAATTTTTCCTACGTTATGGAGCAATTGACATTAGCCTTATTAAGGGGGGGGGGGGTTCTGCCTCTGGATCAACACAGCAGGGTTTTAGGGTGAACTTGATGGACTCTTGTCTTTTTTTAACCTTATAAACTATGTAACTTACTGATATAGTATTGTCACATATTGCTCTGGCTTTAGCATGCATTTGCATAACTCCCTTCCTTACAGAAAGTGGTGTAGTTCTTTCCTTTTCCTCCACTCGATAACGCATCATTCTCTGCTGTCTCAGGAGACTTGGCTGGATCTTGACCCTGAGCTCAAGCTCCACGCCTGGGTGAAATCACCCCCTCTGACTATCTCTACACCACTGCCGATGTCTGTTATTAACCCTTTAGATACCACAATCAAAAACTTGCTCAGGTGGTTGATTTGGACTCCCACAGCTAGCAGGGTCCCGGTCAGCTGACAATAAGGCAAGATGGTTCTCATCTGCCTCTGTTCCATCCGCTTGCCGCTCTACTTCTCTAGGCTGTTTCGGCAGGCTGGAGAAGCAGAGCGCCGATAACACTGATTAATGCCAATAGTCTTGTGCTTTCTGGTGTGGAAAACATGCCTAATTCCCCTTCAAGTATCACAGTGTCAGTTTTGAAAGTCCTGCTCCCATTGACTTAAGTTGGAGACAGTGAACCACTGAGAAAACAAGTGATATGTGACTTTGAAGTTTATAGAATCTTAAGGGCTTGCTGCCCCTACATTGCCAGTGGCTTGAACAGCACATAGCGCTGCACATGGCCATGGAATATGCCTGTGTGCACATGCGTTAAAGTGATTATTCCAAGAGTTAAATTTATCTTTTCACAAGATAGATCACTGAGAGTCCTACTGCTGGGACCTCCACTATAACTTAATTTACAAAAGGAGGACAAGGCACCCTGTTCTTATAATCAATAGGATGCCTGCATACATAATACCATAAATGATACACTTTTTACATATCCACTGGATAAGTGATCATTTGTAATCTTGGATAACTCCTTTTTGGTTTATACAGGATGGTGAAGATGTGTGTAATGCATACTTACAGTATGTGGCAGGGTTCACAGAAATTAGCATTTCATCTCTGTACTACTTGCTTCTGGTACTGCACTTATGTATTAAAGGGGTACCCCACTGGAAAACATTTTCTTTTAAATAATCTGGTGCCAGAAAGTTAAACAGATTTGTCAATTACTTTTATAAAAAAAAAACAATCCTTTCAGTACTTATTAGCTGCTACATACTACAGAAGAAGTTATTTTCTTTTTGAATTTCCTTTCTGTCTGACAACATGCTCTCTGCTGTCCAGAGTAGGAGCAAATCCCCATAGCAAACCTCACTTGCTCTGGACAGTTCCTGACATGGACAAAGGTGTCAGCAGAGAGCATGTTGTCAGACAGAAAGTAAATTAAAAAAGAAAAGAACTTCCTCTGTAGTATACATCATCTAAAAAGTACTGGAAGGATTGGGATTTTTTAATAGAAGTAATTTACAAATTTTAACTTTCTGGCACCAGTTGATTTAAAAGAAAATGTTTTCCAGTGGAGTTCCCATTTAAGTGTTGTTCTTAGATTGTACAAATATAAAAAAATTTGTTCTTGTTC
The DNA here is from genome assembly GCF_029499605.1 of Hyla sarda. Lineage (NCBI taxonomy): Eukaryota > Metazoa > Chordata > Amphibia > Anura > Hylidae > Hyla > Hyla sarda. The sequence continues at coordinate 35,087,796 of NC_079201.1, read as the reverse complement.
CATGTTTATGCTCTTAAGTTAAAGGGGTATTCCAGGCAAAAACTTTTTATATATATCAACTGGCTCCAGAAAGTTAAACAGATTTGTAAATTACTTCTGTAAAAAAATCTTGATCCTTTCAGTACTTATGAGCTTCTGAAGTTAAGGTTGTTCTTTTCTGTTTAAGTGCTCTCTGATGACACGTGTCTCGGGAAACGCCCAGTTTAGAAGAGGTTTGCTATGGGGATTTGCTTCTAAACTGGCGTTTCCCGAGACACGTGTCATCAGAGAGGACTTAGACAGAAAAGAACAACATTAACTTCAGAAGCTCACAAGTACTGAAAGGATTAAGATTTTTAATAGAAGTAATTTACAAATCTGTTTAACTTTCTGGAGCCAGTTGATATATATAAAAATCTTTTTGCCTGGAATACCCCTTTAATTATGGTGCTGTATTTAAATATCCTAACATATAAACTTTGGAGGAATTTACTTAGCCTTTTCGTATGTCTGTTTTCATCAAATTTAAAAAAAAAATTGTTCGATCACATAATTGGTTAAAAATGTGGGACTTTTGTATAAACTCAAACTAAAGATGAGCGAACTTTCGAAAAGTTTGAATTGATGGTTTTGCTGAACTTTTTCAAAATCGGCGGTTCGATTTGGCTTAGTTTGACGTAAACCAGCACCAAAATAAGCCCCAAACATGTTTCTAACACTGCCTAACAGCTTTAAAGCCCTATCTTATACTGCTTCAAATGTATTCAAGTCGTTTTAACCCCTTAAGGACTCAGTGTTTTTCCATTTTTGCATTTACATTTTTTCCTCATCATCTTCTAAAAATCATAACGCTTTCAATTTTGCACATAAAATTCCATATTATGGCTTATTTTTTGCGCCACCAATTCTACTTTGCAGTGACATTAGTCATTTTACCAAAAAATCCACTGCGAAATGGAAAAAAAAATCATTATGCAACAAAATTGAAGAAAAAATTTCATTTTGTAATTTTTGGGGGCTTCCGTTTCTACGCAGTGCATTTTTTTTGTAAAAATTATACCTTATCTATATTCTGTCGTTCCATACGGTTAAAATGATCCCTTACTTATACAGGTTGGATATTTACATACTTCTGAAAAATATCATAACTACATGCAGGAAAATGTCTATGTTTAAAATTGTCATCTTCTGACCACTATAACTTTTAAATTTTTCTGCCTACAGGCAGTTATGCGGGCTCCTCTTTGTCCGCCGTGTTCTGAAGTTTTTATCGGTAAAATTTTTGCATTGATCTGAGTTTTTGATCGCTTTGAATTCATTTTTTTATATAAAAAGTGACCAAAAATATGCTATGTTGGACTTTGGAATTTTTGCGCGTACGCCATTGACCGTGCGGTTTAATTAACAATATATTTTATAGTTCAGACATTTACGCATGCAGCGATACCACATATGTTTATTTTTATTTACAGGTTTTTTTATGGGAAAAGGGGGGTGATTCAAAATTTAATAAGGGAAGGGGTTAAATGACTTTTATTAACTTTTTTTTTTCACTTTTTTTTTGCAGTGTTATAGCTCCCATAGGGGGCTATAACACTGTACACGCTGAACTTTTACCCTGATCCCTGCAAAGCCATAGCTTTGCATGGATCAGCGTCATAGGGGCTTGATTGCTCAAGCCTTGCTCGGTCGGACGCGACCGAGCAAGGTAAGGGGGCCTCCGCTCATGTCCCAGCTGATCGGGACATTGATTTTATCGCAATAGTCCCGATCAGCCGACTGAGCTGCTGGGAAGCTTTTACTTTCATTTTCAACTTTGATCGTCGCGTCTGAAGGGTTAATAGGGCGAGGCACAAATTTTCCCTTTTTGGGGGGATGATGGGTTGTGTATGTGTAGGCCTGGCTGGAAGAAGGATGATGGTGGATTGCTGTGACTTATAGTAGCCAGTGTACAGCAGGTGGTGGCTAATTGATGTTACTGGCATACAGCATGAGATGGCGGACAGATGTTACTAGTAGTATCTAGCGTACAGCAGGAGTGGTGGTAGTCCTCTGTAATAAGTGTCATTTGTCACTGATTTTTTTCCATTTTTGGACCTGGCTGGAAGTAACAGGTTCCTAAGAGATCTTTTTCCAATTTTGCCAGCCAGGCGACCCAGACCTGGCTGGAAGTAACATGAGGAGGTGTGGAGGCTGACCAAATTTTGCACTGTAGGACAAGGAAGGCATGTTTACTTTCTCTCTGCAGATACGGAACTTGCCTGCTTTCCTGCATCTGTAACATAGTCAAGAATTTCCACATGACAGGATATTGTAAATAGCTACGTACATCACCACCCGACTGTGCCCCTTTTATAGAGCATTTTTTCCCAGGTCTTCAGATCCAGCACCGTCACATGCACCAGAGCTTCTCAGACCAAAATGCCTGCCAACATTCTCCTCTCCATCTTCCCCACCACTCCTCTCAGTAAGAACTTCTGATGAATGATCATGGCCTCCTTGTTCCCCCTCAGCACATCCACCATTATGCCCTACAGTATCCACACCACACCTACCACCAGTCCCACTAGTGCTATGCTCAGCCACTGCATTCCCCTTGACCACCTCAGCAACATGCTCCAATGGCATGTGTGACACAACTCCTCCTCATGGCTCGTGCTATCCATTTGCATAGCAGTAGGGGGGGGAGGGAGGCAAAGACAGAGATGGGAGAAAAGAGCATCTAGGACCAACAATTCCTTGATCAGATATATTTTTTGAGTATCGTGAAAGATTTTGTTTAATAAAACCAATAATATTCAGGAAAAATTTGTTCACAGGGCAAATGCTTGTCAAATGCACTCCATTTTTACTTTGCTGCTATCGCACAACTATGAAGATGTAACAGGTGTTTGATTAAACTAATATTATTCACACACACACACATTATTGGAGATTGCCTATACTCTACCACCAAAGACAATATGGTGAGTATATAACTTACAACTTCCTAAATTAGTGCAAAAGTTTAGTGCAGACTGTCCAGGCATGCTTGGACTGGTAGTTTTACAATAGCTGGAGGCACATGTTTGGTAAAACTCTGTGTTACAGCAGTGTTGCTGCAGGCTGTGTTCCTCCTTCACCCTTGTCAATCAACCATCCCGTGTCCATGACCCTTGGACACACTCATGCTGCTGTGGGACTCATCAGTGTCCCAGGAGGTGTGGGGACCCCTAGTGATTTTCAAAGGCAGTTTTCTTTAATAAAATGTGATATTTTAAAGAAGTAAATTAGAAAAACGATTGTTTTGCCATGATGTACAACATATAAAAAGTTTTTATATCTGACATTACCCGTTTAAATATTTGTATAAATGTATAATTTATAGCAAACTAATGTTACAGTCAATACTATATAGTATATTGTAAATAGTTTTAGGTATAGGGCTAGGTTCACACTGAGTTTGCAGTGTCTGTCTGATGTATACCTGTTTGATATAATTGGGTACAAGAAAGAAAACGGTGCGCACCTCGTGCAGGTAAATAGGGTAACTTTGTGTGTCGATAGTAATAAATGGGCAGCAGGATGGTCCCTTACCTTACGGTGTTATGCTCAGAGCATAACATCTGCAGTCACTTTGAGTTTGGAGAAGGAGGTCGCAGCATCCAGGTTCCTCTGGGCTCTAGGTAGCGGAGTCCAGTGCATCAATAGAGAAGTGTAACGGATTATCCGATTACGAAAAAAAGGGGGAACATCTGAAGGAGCGCAGACCTCTCAAGGCTGAGTTAAAATGAATGATTTATTTTAAAATATGCAACGCAACATAAAAACAGCGTTTCCAGCCCATACCGGGCTCTTCCTCAGGCAGTAATAGAGACAGGTAGTTACACATGTACATTTAAAACAAACTTGTATTTTACTTCCGGGTCCGGTAACGGGGCCGAACCGGAACCGAACCATACGGTCCAAAGTGAAAAATGACACTAATGGGTATGAGAAAATAAATAGGAAATATACATAGAAAATAGGAAGAGAACATTCCTAAGTAGGTGGCTATACTGGGTGAAGTGTGTGTAAATGGAATTTCACACATTATCAATGTCGTTGAGGGACCGGTGGCGCAGGCGCAATGGTAATAGTTTTCGGAACGGCTGAGGGTCAGATGTGGAGAGACATATAGTTGGCGCATGCGCAGCAGTGTGGCGAACCCAAAAAGCTGGACATGTATGGTGCTTCTATATCTGTAGGTTGGTAAGTTTCATCCAATTACTTCTTTTACTTCATTTAACCCGTACGGGGACAATGTACGGAGTGTAAACATCCAAAATATTTCAAGTTTCTTCAGCTGTTCAAAACGGTTCTTAGCTGTTTTGGGTACAGAGTCAATAGGTTTGATGGTGATGGCGGGATCCATTCCTGGGTGTGAGATGGTGGTGTGTTTAGATAGTCCATGTAAGAGGAATTGTCTTTTCATATTTAGCCTATGTTGATTTAATCTCAAATGGAGAGGTCTAGTGGTCCGACCTATATATTGAAGTGAACAGCGGGTGCATTCTATCAGATAGATGACGTAATCTGTAGTACAGTCATGATGATATTTGATCGGGAATGTGTCACCTGTAGTGATAGATTTGACAGGTGACACATTCCCGATCAAATATCCTCATGACTGTACTACAGATTACGTCATCTATCTGATAGAATGCACCCGCTGTTCACTTCAATATATAGGTCGGACCACTAGACCTCTCCATTTGAGATTAAATCAACATAGGCTAAATATGAAAAGACAATTCCTCTTACATGGACTATCTAAACACACCACCATCTCACACCCAGGAATGGATCCCGCCATCACCATCAAACCTATTGACTCTGTACCCAAAACAGCTAACAACCGTTTTGAACAGCTGAAGAAACTTGAAATATTTTGGATGTTTATACTCCGTACATTGTCCCCGTACGGGTTAAATGAAGTAAAAGAAGTAATTGGATGAAACTTACCAACCTACAGATATAGAAGCACCATACATGTCCAGCTTTTTGGGTTCGCCACACTGCTGCGCATGCGCCAACTATATGTCTCTCCACATCTGACCCTCAGCCGTTCTGAAAACTATTACCATTGCACCTGCGCCACCGGTCCCTCAACGACATTGATAATGTGTGAAATTCCATTTACACACACTTCACCCAGTATAGCCACCTACTTAGGAATGTTCTCTTCCTATTTTCTATGTATATTTCCTATTTATTTTCTCATACCCATTAGTGTCATTTTTCACTTTGGACCGTATGGTTCGGTTCCGGTTCGGCCCCGTTACCGGACCCGGAAGTAAAATACAAGTTTGTTTTAAATGTACATGTGTAACTACCTGTCTCTATTACTGCCCGAGGAAGAGCCCGGTACGGGCTGGAAACGCTGTTTTTATGTTGCGTTGCATATTTTAAAATAAATCATTCATTTTAACTCAGCCTTGAGAGGTCTGCGCTCCTTCAGATGTTCCCCCTTTTTTTCGTAATCGGATCATCCGTTACACTTCTCTGTTTGATATAATTGGTTTATCCCACACCTGACTATAATCCCACAAAATCCCTAACTTTGTGCACGTATACCTGAAGAAATGATGCTGCTCTGAAGGCAAAGGGACAATCAGATCATAGAAACAGATTAGAAATTACTTCTATTTAAAAATCTTAACCCTTCAGGTACTTATCAGCTGCTGTATGCTACAGAGGAAGTTATTTTCTTTTTGAATTTCCTTTCTGCCTGACCACTTTGCTCTCTGCTGACACCTCTGTCCATTTTAGGAAATGTTCCTAAAATGGACAGAGGTGTCAACAGAGCACTGTGGTCAGACAGAAAGGAAATTCATGAAGAAATGAACTTTCTCTGTAGCATACAGCAGCTGAGAAATACTGGAAGGGTTTAGATTTTTAAATACTGTAGAAGTAATTTACAAATCTGTTTAACTGTCTGGCAATAGTTGATTTAAAAAAAATGTTTTTCAGTGGAGTACCTCTTTAAAATATGGATTTTTATGGTATTTTACAGATGAAAATACAGAAATCACATATGGGTTTAGTAATCTATAATATATTTAGGTGTACAATTCTTTCGTCCTTAGGAATGTCTGTGAAAGTGCGGTCCTGTTATGCTTAAAGAAGAGGTTTCATCGAGATGCTATTTATGTGAGTAATGGATATTCCAATTGTGTTCTCGGGGTGAAAGGTGTAGTTGTCATGATGCCAGGGCACCGTTATCCAACACGTTCCGCGGTTTGAGATAGCTCCCCTGGGCCAAGCGCGAAGACAATGATGACACTGATGCTGGGTTACGGACTATCTTTTACTGTGGCAGGGATAGTTGTTGAAATCCACACAGTACAAGGTTTAGAGCAAAGAGAAAAGAGTACAGAGTGAACCTGGGTAGCCTATCGCCTTGCTGAGACTTGAAGTGACTGCAACTGCAGATTAGAAATAAATGAAAGCCCACGCTGAATTTTTATAGACTTGGTCCTGACTGACCGACTGACCCAAGAGAATGTTTTCCTCCAAAATACTATGCTCATCGTTAGGCTTTGACTTTCACCTGAGCAACAGGGTGTCCTGAGATTGGTGTGGCTGCAGATTTTAGGCTTCTTTCTCCTCTTTTAAAGGGGTATTCCGGCTTCATACATCTTATCCCCTATCCAAAGGATAGGGGATAAGATGTATGATCCCAGGGGTCCCACCGTTGGGGACCACCACGATCTCGGTGCAGCCCCCGGCATTCTGTGCCTGGCGTTGCCTCTGAGACGGGGATGTCACGTCATGGCCACGCCCCTAGTGATGTTACACCACGCCCCTTCCATTCATGTCACCAAGATCGCGGGGGTCCCCAGCGGCGAGACCTCTGCCATCATACATCTTTTCTCCAATCCTTTGGATAGGGGATAAGATGTATAAAGCCGGAATACCCCTTTAAGGCCTCCTCGGATTTCCTCAGACTTCTCCTCACAGTAGCTTACACTGAGCTCAGACTGAATTAAACTGAGACTAGGCCCAGACTGACTAGCTCCTTCCCCCCTACACTACATAAAGGCCAATGTTGGGGGCTCCAATTGGGGGGGGGGGGGGGTCAGGGTCACATGGTTTACTCTGCAGCAATGCCTTAAAGGGGTACTTCACTGGAAAACATTTTTTTAAATCAACTGGTGCCAGAAAGTTAAACAGATTTGTAAATTACTTATATTTAAAAATCTTAATCCTTCCAGTACTTATCAGCTGCTGTATACTACTGAGGAACTTCTTTTCTTTTTGAATTTCTTTTCTGTCTGACCACAATGCTCTCTGCTGACACCTCTGTCCATTTTAGGAACTGTCCAGAGCAGGAGAGGTTTGCTATAGGGATTTGCTTCTACTATGGACAGAGGTGTCAGCAGAGAGCACTGTGGTCAGACAGAAAGGAAATTCAAAAAGTAAAGAAATTCCTCTGGAACATACAGAAGCTGATAAGTACTGGTAGGATTAAGATTTTTATATCGAAGTAATTTAAAAATCTGTTTAACTTTCTGGCACCAGTTGATTTAAAAAATAAAATATTTCAAGTGGAGTTCCCTTTTAAAGGTACAGTAACATACTTTACCACAACACAGTACAATATAACAGAATACAAGGTGGATTAGTGGGGCCCAGAATAGGTACCTGAGGCAATGTTTATCTGACAGGACCCACTCCTGTACTGGGACACCACACAATCATTAAAAATTACTGCAATATTTTATAGATAAGTGTTTGTATTTGAACATAATTTTATGGTAAGTCTCTTGATGTCTCTGAATAATTAATGTTTAAATTGAGTACTGCAGCCACAGGATAGGGAGAAAAGCAGAGCTGCAGAGTTCATGCTAAATAGAGGGGGCGTGCCTGTTGACCTCTTAGAGAGGTTGACAACACGCGTATTAGCCACGCAGAGCTGTGGCAGTGCCAGGTCCCCATATGGGAGATCGCGGGGGTTCCCAGTGGTCAGATCACCCCCCCCCCCCCCCCCCCCCCCCGTGGTCAGACACTTATCCCCTTTCCGCAGTACTCCTTTAACTGACTTTTTGTATGTCTTATGGTGGATTAAACTTTATATAGGGATCTCCTAAAAAAATTCTTCATTTCCATTTCAGACTTCCATTGGTCACATGCTTTTGTCATTGAATCCATTTAAATCCCTAAACATATGCAGCATAGAAATGGCTCAGATCTATCAGGACAACAAAACTATGGAGAGACCACCGTAAGTATGAGTCAAACATTTTTACAAATAACTCTTTCCAATATATAGATGTGTATACATTATTCATCAAATTGCATGTTGTATGTCCCATGCTGGTAATGGTCTAATAAGTAGATACTTATGTCAGATAGGACGGGCTTATCCAGGAATAGAAAAACAGAGCAAATTTCTTCCAAAAAGTGCACCACACCTGTCCTCAGGTTGGGTTTGGTATTACAACTTTAATGAAATTGCACTGATTTACTATACACACAACCTGAGGACATGTATGGTGCTATTTTTTTTTAAAAGAAATCAGCTCTGTTTTTCCAATTCTGGATAACCTCGCTTTACACAAGCCAATTATTGGGTAAATGAGTTTTCCCAGGAACGCTTGCTCCCAATATTCAGCCAGTACAAATGGGCCAGCGGTCAGCCAGGCTGATCACATCTTTAGTGTGGCCAATAAAATCATAGTTATCGGTCAGTTATGGGGCCAGGGGACTGGGACTGAGTCCACCTGAAAGGACCAAACAGTGCACAGAAGGGTCACTTCTGTACTGGCCACCACAAACTCCTCCTCCTAAATTAATCTGTCCTCAGCGTAAAGTCCTTGAAGATGGGTGAGGGACTAGGCCACTGGGGTACTCAACCAGGATGAAACCAAACAATTTACTAGGTGGGTTCTTTTTTACCCTACAACTGCATTACTACGGATCAGGCTGCCTGAGGCTTTCAACTCTGATGCCTGTGCTAATGGTGCCCATCGGCATGTTCGCTACTTCTCCCCATAACATTTGAAAAGCAGTGATATTCACATTGTACATAACATGACAACAATACATATGTACACGATAGCTCTTCCACTTTTATGTGCTACTTACGACCTTCAGGTGATCTCTCTGGCCACAAGAGAACCCTGTACACATTGGACAGGAAATACTAGACATTAGACATGACACATTTTGTGGACTGATGTGGACTGAATATACATTAACTATATAGCTACAGTCCTAACTGAATATGACATATGAACATTTTTGTACATGATACATAGTATGCACATTACTGACTATTTGATATTTTAACTGACTTTTCTGTACATGAAATTATATACTTTCTAATATTCTAATATTTTTGACTACTGACTATTATATACATAAGCACTTTCCTCATGGTATATAGCGGGCAGTTGGCCTCTAGTAGATCGCTGGGATTTGCGCAGCACCACCTCTGGAGAATCAGGAAAACCTCTGGAGGGACCTCTGGAAGCTCCGCAGGTACTTTTTCCTCAGACACTGAAGCTTGAACTTGATCTGGGATCAGTTGAACAGGAACTGCCGGTGCATGGACTGGAGAGGCAGGGACTACTTCTGGAACGCTGGGAGCTTGTACATAAACTGGAGCCAGGGGATATAGGCCAAGAGCCGGTGAGAACACAGGGAAGTCCGTGGATGGATGTTTCCCCTCGCCAGGAACATACTCTCATGCTGGTCTGACACTTGGAGGAGGCGGTGGTGGGGCCGCTGGAAGATCTTCTTTTAGACAGATTTTGATACGGTTTCTGTGGATGACCTGTGGCTCATACCCAGGCTTCTGAACTTCATAGACATAGGATTCAGGGTAGGGAATAGCCATCACTGTGTAGGGCTCCGTCTCCCAGATAGAATTCAACTTGTCTGTTCTCGGGAATTTTCTTAACCAGACTTTGTCACCCACCTGCAGTGATTTGGCTGTGGCATGACAGTTTTAGCCATCCTGTTGCCATTGTCTGGGCCTCGCCCATTTTTTTTTACTAACGATCTCTTTGGCCTCTTGAATCCGCTGATGATGATCGGAAATCCACTCATGAGATGCTTGAGGAGAATTGTTGATCGAGGATTGCAACCCAAACGTCCGATCTTTAGGTAGTTGCCCGTGTCGACCCATCATCAAGTAGAAAGGGGTATACCCAGTAGAACAGTGCACGGTATTGTTATAAATCTCAAGCAACTCAGGTAGTAACCGGGGCCATTCTTCTTGTCTTGAGACCGAGGCCGCTCACAACATATGGATGAAGACCTGATTGACCCCGTTCACAGAGCCCATTTCCGTGAGGGTGATAGTCGATCACCAGAGACCGGATCCAAAGAATTTCGGTATAACAGTCCTTTGTGCACAAACAGTCGATTCCCATGTCACCACAGATGCTCCAACTCATAATCACAACGGTCCTGGGGTAGACAGGTTGGTACCTTTTTCACCAGAAGGTAGTCCAACAGATCCCCCATAACTCGACTTTCATCTTGGAGAGTTTCCAGGTGTACAGGTCTTCTTTAACCTTTTTGGACCTGGGTTCACCATCCATTAGGGTGATAACAACATTCTGGTTCACAAACCGTTGGTAAAATGGGGGAATCTCCACGTCTTCCCACTCATCTTTGACAGGGGTTCTTTGACGGGGGTCATCCAACTTGCCACTTCAGTACTTGATAGTGAAGCTATAATTAGCTCATCTTGAAGCCCATCGCTGTTCCAGGGCACCCAATTTGGCAGTGTACAGATGGGCCAATGGATTATTATCGATGTAGACAGTAAATGGCGTGGCAGCCGAATTTTTCTGTCATGGCCCATACCAGGGCGAGAAGTTCCAATTTTGAATGAACTGTAATTGGCATCGTTCTTCTCTGCCCCTCGCAGATTACGACTGGCGTAGGCAATCACTCTCTCTTGTCCATCTTGAACTTGGGACAGGACAGCTCCTAGACCTTCAAAACTGGCATCAGTATATAGCCGTAACGGCTGACTCTAGTCAGGATGCGCGAAGATGGGTGGCTTTGTTAGCAGACACTTGAGAGTTTGGAACGCTGTCTCTTTCTCTTCAGCCCAATCAATAGTTAGTCTTCCATTGTAATTCTCCTTCGCCATCCCCTGCAGGAGAGCAGTAAGGGGTTCTGCAATTTGGGCGAAGTGTGGGATGAAACAGCGGTATTAGCCGGCAAATCCCAGGAAGCTTCTGACATCCTTCACCGTGCATGGTGTAGGCCAGTTCTTTACAGCATCCACCTTCTCAGGATTTGGCTGAACTCCCTCTGTGCTGACAACGGGGCCCAAATAATGGACTTGGAGTTTGAGCAAGTGACACTTTGATTGCTTGATCTTCAGCTCATGTTTGATCAAAACTTGAAAGACATTTGACAGATGACTGAAGTATTCCTGGTAGCATTTGGAATACACGATGACATCATCTAGGTACAACAAAACACTTTGGAAATTCAGATGTCCCAGGCACCTTTCCATCAGACACTGGAACATTACAGGGGCATTGCACAGCCCATACGGCATACTTTTGAATTAAAAAAATACCATGAGTGTCACAAAGGCAGTCCCCATCCTCCGAGGCCATGGGCACTTGCCAGTATCCGCTGGTTAAGTCCAGGGTGGAGAAGTAAGCAGCAGACCCGAGGGCAGTAAGTGACTCCTCAATTCTTGGCAGAGGATAAGCGTCCTTATGTGTGACATTGTTCAGCTTCCTGTAGTCAACACACAAACAGATAGTTCCATCTTTCTTCTTGACTAGGATGAGTGGTGCCGCCCCCAGGGACTCTGACTTTCTTGAATCATGTCTGCCTCCTTCATGTCGGCTAGCATTTTCTTGACAGTCTGATACATGCCAGGCGGACGGTGCCTCTCTTTGATGGGCGGGCTGTCGCCTGTGAGGATACGATGCTGGAACGTTGAAGTTTTTCTGTTGGATGCTTACTGAAAGCTTCATGATACCTCTTGGCAATGTTGATGACTCCATTGACCTGGTTCCGTGGGGAAATTAGTTTTGGATCCAACGGTGACTTGAGCCACTAGCTGTCGGGCCACCAGTCTTGATGTCTATCATCTCCAGGAGGTACAGCTGGGCTACTGGCGTGTATTTGTGTAAGACAGTAGTAGAATCAGACAGGTTCACTAATCATACTGGTACTCTTCCGTTTGAGACGGTGACAAGACTTCTCGCAGCTCAGACTAATGGATGATCTTCTAGCTTCATGGGTTCCAGCAGGGCCTGATCATCCCGATTCTTGACACCGGGATGTGCATGGCACCATATGATGGTCTCAGTGTTGGGTTGCAAGGTAACTGATCTGATGTCTTGAACTCTTACTCTGCAGATCAGACCTTGCTTGTTGGCAAACTTCTATTCCGCTTGTAGGACTTTCAGGTGGTGCTGCACAAACTGCTGGTCTGAAGGGGGCATATGGGGAAGAGAGGCATACAAGGCATCTACAATTTCAGTAAAGCAATTTCTCATAATGTTCATCCCTAATATGAATTCAGCAGACCCCTTATCTGTCACATTAGTTATAATCACTCCCTGCCCTGGAAGTACATGTTCACCCAATTGGATGGTTGGCTCCCAGTATCCATGTCTGGGGACTGGTTGCCCATTACCTGCAACGACTCTGAAATTAACATCATCAGGCTCACACAATAAACTAGCATCCAAATGCTGATAGAAAACACGTTTAGATATGGTAGACACTTGTGGCCCTGTATCTATTAACGCCTCTAAGGTACACCTTCTGCAATAACTGTTACAAAGGGGCAGGAGGCGACATAAAGTTAGAGTCCTGATCTAGGTCATTCAGGGGTTGGACCTGAAGACTGTTTTCCTGAGGGCTGTCCTCGACCTCAGGGTGAATCCGTTTAAATCTCAGCACTGCATTTTCTAATGGCCGGGCTTGTTACAATAGGTGCAAAAAGGTCTCTGAGTCCCCGAATATCTATTGAGTGGAGAATTACGGTAACTGGGATTGCAGGGAGCAGGAGCAAGGGCAGGTTTCCTAGGTAAGGGGGATTCACGGTCAGGTGGAGCAGGCTGGGCGACAAGCTCCTTAACAGCTTTAGTTAATTGTTCAATGTCCTGCCTAACACTCTGTAGATCCGAGACTGTGGTGACTGGCAAAGTAGGTTGCACTGGGGCGGGGACAGGGGACGGTGATGGTATAGGCCTAGCTGTCAAGCAGGTGGAAGGGGAGCACAGACATCCTCAACCTCAGTCCCACACTCAGTTACTTGGATAGCTAGTCTCTTAAAAGCAGGAAATTACATGTTGGGGTTTTGGACTGCTAACATTCTCAGTTGGGCCTTGTCCCACTTATTATGGGCTCCATCAATAAATCTGTCCATTAACACTTTGTTGCCCTGCTCGGGAGTTTTACTAGGGCTACAGCATACACTCTCAGGGGCTTTTGTCACCTTTCATACAGCGAGAGACGTGCCTCTGATGAAGAGTGTGACTCAAATACCTGGTGCAGTCATTCAAAAATCTGTTCCACTGTCGCCTTTTTAGATGCTAGCCAGGTGCAGACTTCCTCTAGTGTTGGTCCCTGGAGTTGTCCCGTTAGCAGCTGTACCTGTTGGTTAGGAGGGAAAAAATAAAGGACAAACAAGCTCTGGATCCTCTCTTTGAAATCACTCAGTGTGAAGGGGCTCCATTCTAGGTAGGAAGGACAGGATTCCCCATGAATACCGGTGCGGTCACTGGAACACCAGGGTTGTTGATGCTTGCATGAGTAAGGACACTAGCTGCGGGACCAGGTGGTGGGCTTGCCGCTGGAGACTGAGGGGTGCTGATGCCCGGTTGATCTGTGGTGCTGGGTTCAGACATCTTGTGGAATTTTGAGTGTGCTGTCACTTTAAGAAAGATGGGTAACAACAGCAGACACTCCCCCTCTGTTTTGCAGGTACCCGGTGACAGGAGACTTAATAACCAGACTTGCGGGCTATACTGGGATAATGGTAACAGACTCGGGTAACAGAGACTCTATATTGATTATCGGTGATACTTTCAGGAATTGCGATGCACCGCTGACTTTGTAGGCAACAGCCAAAGATGAACGCATCAGTTGAAACTTTCAAGATGGGTGCGCCCAGGGAACTTCCTGCTTGGGTCCGGTCAGGAAAGTCTTCCCCTGTGCAACACTGGGTGGTCCTTTTGGTTCCTCCTCGCTGAGTTAAAGAGACGACACCCCTTGAGACTGACATGGGCGGAGCTGAGACTGCTCGCACTGCTCGCGAGAATCGCTGGACCAGATTAACCCATACAGGTACAGACTTTATACAGGGCTGCATGACTTCCACACTGTTCCCAATGGCAGAAAATAAAAGTTTCTTCACCTCCCCCTCTACTTCACAAGCGCTTCTCAACATATAAGCTTTACTGACAAAGTCCCGTACACTTTCTGGGGCAATTTCTTTTCGCATCAGCGTGCACATTTTCGGCAATACAGACACAGTTCAGATTGGGGGGTACTTTTCGCATAAGGCGCGCACCCGTATCCTGTTTGTGATGCCAAAAGTTGTGGTGAAGGTGCAATGAAAGGGCAGATGTTATAACCCTAGGGACAGATGGCATTAACCCTTTGTGTTTGTGACGCCAGGGTGTGGTTATCCTCTACACCACCCGAAGTATGGCCGCTGGTTCCTGGGCCAAGCGCAGGGCAAATAATCACTCTGATGCAAGGTTACGGCACAATGGCAGCTTTACTGAGGCAATCAGATGATATAGTCTTTACAGCTCAGTTAGGCCCAAGGAGAGGACCAGTGACTTTAGGAGACTTGCGGGCTCACTGGGACTTGTAGTAGACTTGAACTTAATTATGCAATCCCACGCTGACTTTAGCAGGCTGAATAGACTTGACTATGACTGACTAGACTTCTCCCCTGTGGTTGCTTACCAGGTTTTAACGTTCACCTGTAGGGGTACATGGTTGGTGGAAGCGTGGCTGCATGACTAGGCCTTGATCTCCCTTAGGACACCAGACACTCTCAGGTTTTGACTGTTTTACTCCTCAGCATGCATGCATCTGACTGAACTAGCTCCTCCCTAGTATATAAGAGAGCAATTTAGAGGACTCCCATAGGTCACCCACAAGTCACCTGATCACTGACACCTTCCCAGGTTACATGACTTAACAACAGGACTTAAAGACATATTCACTTAAATACAACACAGTAACCCTTTATATGAACCACAGTGTGACGAGAGTCCTGAGGAGTGTGGGGCCAGGTGACTGGGACTGAGTCCACCTGAAAGGACCAAACAGTGTACAGAAGGGCCACTTCTGTACTTGGCCACGCACCCCTAAATTATGTTAATTTAGAATTGAGACCAGATGCCTAAAACTGCATCTATGTTAATGCAGACCCCAATTTCAGATCCCAGACAAGAAAAACTAATTTAGACCCTAGATCATACTCATATGCATATTCTCCTTCCTCCCAAGCTCCTCTTTAGGTCTAGGAACTTCTGCACTAGGTTCTAACTCCATAGCGGATGGTGATGGGCCCAGTACGGCACCATTTTACATTATGAGTCATCTTAAAGTGTACCTGTAATTAGCAAAAACTTTTCATATAATGTAGATAAGAACATTATATGTATATTTGTAATATACATTGGTAAAAAAAATTATATTTTTTGGGGGGGGAAATGCTGTCCCTGTGCCAGGCTATATCAATGGATTGTCAATCAAATTGTATAATGCTATGCCATATGATTGAATATAAAGGTCCCCATCAGGGTCTTAAAAAGTTTAAAATAAACACTTTTTGTAAAATATATAAAATTATATACGATTATAATCAAAGCCCCCTTATTTTCCCATTTAAAAAAAAAATAACACATTTGGTATCACCACGTGCATAATTATCCAAACTATTATAATATAATTTTTATGATCCCGAACGGTAAACGGCATAAACGTAAAAAGTACCAGAAAATACTGATTTTCTAATCACATCAAATATCAGAAAAATGTTTTAGAAAATGGTACCAATAAAAACTACAGATCGCAGTGCAAAAAAAAGTAGCCCTCATGCATCCCTGCCGATTCTTGACACCGGGATGTGCATGGCACCATATGATGGTCTCAGTGTTGGGTTGCAAGGTAACTGATCTGATGTCTTGAACTCTTACTCTGCAGATCAGACCTTGCTTGTTGGCAAACTTCTATTCCGCTTGTAGGACTTTCAGGTGGTGCTGCACAAACTGCTGGTCTGAAGGGGGCATATGGGGAAGAGAGGCATACAAGGCATCTACAATTTCAGTAAAGCAATTTCTCATAATGTTCATCCCTAATATGAATTCAGCAGACCCCTTATCTGTCACATTAGTTATAATCACTCCCTGCCCTGGAAGTACATGTTCACCCAATTGGATGGTTGGCTCCCAGTATCCATGTCTGGGGACTGGTTGCCCATTACCTGCAACGACTCTGAAATTAACATCATCAGGCTCACACAATAAACTAGCATCCAAATGCTGATAGAAAACACGTTTAGATATGGTAGACACTTGTGGCCCTGTATCTATTAACGCCTCTAAGGTACACCTTCTGCAATAACTGTTACAAAGGGGCAGGAGGCGACATAAAGTTAGAGTCCTGATCTAGGTCATTCAGGGGTTGGACCTGAAGACTGTTTTCCTGAGGGCTGTCCTCGACCTCAGGGTGAATCCGTTTAAATCTCAGCACTGCATTTTCTAATGGCCGGGCTTGTTACAATAGGTGCAAAAAGGTCTCTGAGTCCCCGAATATCTATTGAGTGGAGAATTACGGTAACTGGGATTGCAGGGAGCAGGAGCAAGGGCAGGTTTCCTAGGTAAGGGGGATTCACGGTCAGGTGGAGCAGGCTGGGCGACAAGCTCCTTAACAGCTTTAGTTAATTGTTCAATGTCCTGCCTAACACTCTGTAGATCCGAGACTGTGGTGACTGGCAAAGTAGGTTGCACTGGGGCGGGGACAGGGGACGGTGATGGTATAGGCCTAGCTGTCAAGCAGGTGGAAGGGGAGCACAGACATCCTCAACCTCAGTCCCACACTCAGTTACTTGGATAGCTAGTCTCTTAAAAGCAGGAAATTACATGTTGGGGTTTTGGACTGCTAACATTCTCAGTTGGGCCTTGTCCCACTTATTATGGGCTCCATCAATAAATCTGTCCATTAACACTTTGTTGCCCTGCTCGGGAGTTTTACTAGGGCTACAGCATACACTCTCAGGGGCTTTTGTCACCTTTCATACAGCGAGAGACGTGCCTCTGATGAAGAGTGTGACTCAAATACCTGGTGCAGTCATTCAAAAATCTGTTCCACTGTCGCCTTTTTAGATGCTAGCCAGGTGCAGACTTCCTCTAGTGTTGGTCCCTGGAGTTGTCCCGTTAGCAGCTGTACCTGTTGGTTAGGAGGGAAAAAATAAAGGACAAACAAGCTCTGGATCCTCTCTTTGAAATCACTCAGTGTGAAGGGGCTCCATTCTAGGTAGGAAGGACAGGATTCCCCATGAATACCGGTGCGGTCACTGGAACACCAGGGTTGTTGATGCTTGCATGAGTAAGGACACTAGCTGCGGGACCAGGTGGTGGGCTTGCCGCTGGAGACTGAGGGGTGCTGATGCCCGGTTGATCTGTGGTGCTGGGTTCAGACATCTTGTGGAATTTTGAGTGTGCTGTCACTTTAAGAAAGATGGGTAACAACAGCAGACACTCCCCCTCTGTTTTGCAGGTACCCGGTGACAGGAGACTTAATAACCAGACTTGCGGGCTATACTGGGATAATGGTAACAGACTCGGGTAACAGAGACTCTATATTGATTATCGGTGATACTTTCAGGAATTGCGATGCACCGCTGACTTTGTAGGCAACAGCCAAAGATGAACGCATCAGTTGAAACTTTCAAGATGGGTGCGCCCAGGGAACTTCCTGCTTGGGTCCGGTCAGGAAAGTCTTCCCCTGTGCAACACTGGGTGGTCCTTTTGGTTCCTCCTCGCTGAGTTAAAGAGACGACACCCCTTGAGACTGACATGGGCGGAGCTGAGACTGCTCGCACTGCTCGCGAGAATCGCTGGACCAGATTAACCCATACAGGTACAGACTTTATACAGGGCTGCATGACTTCCACACTGTTCCCAATGGCAGAAAATAAAAGTTTCTTCACCTCCCCCTCTACTTCACAAGCGCTTCTCAACATATAAGCTTTACTGACAAAGTCCCGTACACTTTCTGGGGCAATTTCTTTTCGCATCAGCGTGCACATTTTCGGCAATACAGACACAGTTCAGATTGGGGGGTACTTTTCGCATAAGGCGCGCACCCGTATCCTGTTTGTGATGCCAAAAGTTGTGGTGAAGGTGCAATGAAAGGGCAGATGTTATAACCCTAGGGACAGATGGCATTAACCCTTTGTGTTTGTGACGCCAGGGTGTGGTTATCCTCTACACCACCCGAAGTATGGCCGCTGGTTCCTGGGCCAAGCGCAGGGCAAATAATCACTCTGATGCAAGGTTACGGCACAATGGCAGCTTTACTGAGGCAATCAGATGATATAGTCTTTACAGCTCAGTTAGGCCCAAGGAGAGGACCAGTGACTTTAGGAGACTTGCGGGCTCACTGGGACTTGTAGTAGACTTGAACTTAATTATGCAATCCCACGCTGACTTTAGCAGGCTGAATAGACTTGACTATGACTGACTAGACTTCTCCCCTGTGGTTGCTTACCAGGTTTTAACGTTCACCTGTAGGGGTACATGGTTGGTGGAAGCGTGGCTGCATGACTAGGCCTTGATCTCCCTTAGGACACCAGACACTCTCAGGTTTTGACTGTTTTACTCCTCAGCATGCATGCATCTGACTGAACTAGCTCCTCCCTAGTATATAAGAGAGCAATTTAGAGGACTCCCATAGGTCACCCACAAGTCACCTGATCACTGACACCTTCCCAGGTTACATGACTTAACAACAGGACTTAAAGACATATTCACTTAAATACAACACAGTAACCCTTTATATGAACCACAGTGTGACGAGAGTCCTGAGGAGTGTGGGGCCAGGTGACTGGGACTGAGTCCACCTGAAAGGACCAAACAGTGTACAGAAGGGCCACTTCTGTACTTGGCCACGCACCCCTAAATTATGTTAATTTAGAATTGAGACCAGATGCCTAAAACTGCATCTATGTTAATGCAGACCCCAATTTCAGATCCCAGACAAGAAAAACTAATTTAGACCCTAGATCATACTCATATGCATATTCTCCTTCCTCCCAAGCTCCTCTTTAGGTCTAGGAACTTCTGCACTAGGTTCTAACTCCATAGCGGATGGTGATGGGCCCAGTACGGCACCATTTTACATTATGAGTCATCTTAAAGTGTACCTGTAATTAGCAAAAACTTTTCATATAATGTAGATAAGAACATTATATGTATATTTGTAATATACATTGGTAAAAAAAATTATATTTTTTGGGGGGGGAAATGCTGTCCCTGTGCCAGGCTATATCAATGGATTGTCAATCAAATTGTATAATGCTATGCCATATGATTGAATATAAAGGTCCCCATCAGGGTCTTAAAAAGTTTAAAATAAACACTTTTTGTAAAATATATAAAATTATATACGATTATAATCAAAGCCCCCTTATTTTCCCATTTAAAAAAAAAATAACACATTTGGTATCACCACGTGCATAATTATCCAAACTATTATAATATAATTTTTATGATCCCGAACGGTAAACGGCATAAACGTAAAAAGTACCAGAAAATACTGATTTTCTAATCACATCAAATATCAGAAAAATGTTTTAGAAAATGGTACCAATAAAAACTACAGATCGCAGTGCAAAAAAAAGTAGCCCTCATGCATCCCTGCCTATGGAAAAAATTGGGTATCATTTTAATTGCATTGACCTACAGAATAAAGATAATGAATCATTTTTACCATAAAATACACTGTGTAAAAACCAAACCCCCCAAAAGTTGCAAAATTGCAACACTAGGACACTAACCAGTTTTGTAGCAGCACAGGCTTGTCCATGAGTCATGGACAAGAGATGACTCATGGAAAAGGCTTCATGCGTAGACACACCAATCACCTCCCACCACAACAAGGGAGGGACATGCCCCCTTCCCCTGAGAGTATTTCTAACACTATGAGGATAGGTTTTCTATGGGGATTTGCTTCTACTCTAGACAGTTCCTGACATGGACAGAGGTGTCAGCTCAGAGCACTCTGGTCAGTGGTTTCTCTAGAGCACGCCTTTCCCGGAGCACGCCTTTAAGGAGTTAAAGGCTGAGTTTTCTTTTTTTCAACAAACTTAAAAAATACCAGCAATTTCTGCTTTTGTTTTGTTTTTAGTTTGTTCATGTTATTGTCATTCTTTGCTACATTTCTTAAATGGTGTACTTAGGCTACGTTCACACAACCTTTGTGCGCCAAAAAGTTTAGGGTCTGTTTATGTATGTTTTTTTTTTGCGCTGAAGGGACCCATAATGGGTTGGAGTACAACTGACACCACTGTGTCCCGATGAATCCTATTGTCTTGAATAGGATCCGTCGGGCATCCTGTTTTTAACAGGAGTTAAATGGGTACTCCGGTGAAAAACTGTGGTGCCAGAAAGTTAAACAGATTTGTAAACTACTTCTATTAAAAAATCTTAATCCTTCCTGTAGTTATTAGCTGCTGAATACTACAGCGGAAATTCTTTTCTTTTTGAAACACAGAGCTGTCTGCTGACATCACTAGCACAGTGCTCTCTGCTGACATCACTGTCCATTTTAGGAACTGCCTTGACCAGCTATGCGGGATGCTATGGGGATTTTCTTCTAACCTGGACAGTTCTTAAAATGGACAGAGATGTCAGCAGAGAGCACTGTGCTCATGATGTCAGCAGACAGCTCTGTGTTTCAAACAGAAAATCATTTCCACTGTAGTATTCAGCAGCTAATAAGTTCAGGAAGGATTAAGATTTTTTAATAGAAGTAATTTACAAATCTGTTTAACTTTCTGGCACCAGTTGATTTAAAGAAGAAAAAGTTTTTCACCGGAGTACCCCTTTAAGCGTACATACAATATTTTTTACTCTGCTCTACTCCTGTCCTTCCGATTGGACTAACCGACAGAGTTCCCTTTAGCGGAGCATGCCAGAAGTGTGAACAAGCCCTTGCTTTTTGTTGTAATTGTCAACATACAACAATATCAGTGTGTATTTATTTTTCAGTCATGTTTTTGCTGTAACAGAGGAAGCTTATGCTCTCTCCATGATCTCTGAACATGCCCCAAACATCCTTATCAGGTAACATCCTATGTATGATTTATATGTAGCACTAAAGAACTGCCTGCTTTATTGCATATCTCATTTTATGTTTGTACGTATTCTAGTGTTTAATATTTCTAACTAGTATACACAGCAAACAACAACCAGAATCAACCCATTTTGATACTCTGTTCCTTTAAATATTTAAGACTTATTTACAAGATAGGTGATAATTAACTGATAGATGGGGTCCAAGTGCTGAGACCCAATTTTGAATACAGAGGACTATTGTTACCCAAATGAATTCAGTTGCAGGGCACATGCTCAGCCAGAACTTCATTTATTTTCCACGAAACTTCTGAACTTTGCCCCGAGTTTAGTGATCATCAAGTCCTGAACAGAGCCATACCTTGTACCGCTTGCAACCCTGGCGAGGTGTTCTAAACACCCCCTTTTCCCCTTCCACATAGTGAGGCATTATCCCCTCCAAAATAAAAAGCATGTCCTGCAATAAAATGCACACAGTTACAGGGTAGCTCCCACCATCCTATTTTTATTTTTTTGCTAGCCCATTCACCCCCCCCCCCCCCCGCTACGGCACTAGCCCGTTCACTCCTCCCCCAACAACCCCCCCCCCCCGCACCGCATACCCCATTCCCTCATTACACTTGCAGTTACTGCAGAGTCCGGCAGCGGGAGTGCAGGGCCAACGGCGGCAACGAGGCGGTGGTGGTGATGTGCGGGAGGAGTGGCCTCCCAGCCAGTGGCCGGGGAGCCAATGCGCTCACTCCCGCCTGTCTGATTGACAGGCAGGGAGCGAGTGCAGCCTAACTGAAAAAGGACTGATTGCTACTCCAAAATCAGTCCTTTTTCAGTGGCCGGTTTTTAAATGTAAATTAAACCTTTTTAATGAAAAAAAAATTATAAAAGTATATTAGAGATATGTTGTAGTACATAAGTACTACAACATATCAAAAAATAAAGTTGGTGACAGTGCCCATTTAAACCAAGTGACTCACAATTGACGTCTTCTCTGATTGCAGTCATCCTCTTCCCTTTTCTTCTGGATCAGGCACAGAATGTTATGATGACTTCTTCCAGCCAAGCCAAAACTAATCTCTTCAGCATCTGCAGTACAAATATCTTAGACATCATAGCATTTTCCAGTGTCCTATTCACCTCTACACAATCTTGCCATCTATAGGCCCCCAAACTGTAATAATGCCCCCTTGGTGTCCTGCACAGTTAATATGGGTGAGGTAGTTGGTTCCCCCCCCCCCCCACATATCCCCCATGCATTGCATATTCCCCACAGTTGACATGTAGGTTCCCCATAGGTAGGTATGTCCATCAGTAGTTAGATAATTCCCTTATTACGAAGTCGCCCCAAAGGCAGGTATGTCCTCAGGTAGATATAGACAAAAGGTAAATGTATCTTAAGGTATCTAGATTGATTCCCCCTCCTGTAGTTAAATACGTTGGTAGGTAGCCAGATAGGTTGGTAGCTAGGTATGTAGCAAGGAAGGTAGGTAGCTATGTAGGTAGGTAGCCAGTTGGTTAGGTAGACAGCTATGAAGGTACGTAGGAAGCAATGTAGGCAAGTAAGTAGCCATATTGCTAGGTAGATAGCTATGAAAGTAGGTAGGTAGCTACGTAGGTAAGTATGGAGCCAGGAACGTAGCTAAGTAGGTAGCTAGGCAGGTAAGTAGGTAGGTAGCTAGGTAGGTATCTATGTAGATAAGCATGTAGCTATGTAGGTAAGTAGGTAGCCAGGTAATCTCCTCTGCAGCACAAGCTGGCCGCAGATTTCTTGCTCCACAGTGCCGTAATGTCATTTCACCTGCACTGTATCGGGGTGGAGGGCACAGGGCTTCTCAAACTATGTATTTTCCATGCAGATTGTGCATTTCTGGGTGATCCAAGCACTGGTTTGTTCTGTCGGCGCTGGCTACAGATGGAGTCTCTGCCCGAAATATCCTCTGGTAGAGATTCTGTAAAGTGAGTGAGCTCTTAAAGTAAAAAACAGCATAGACCTTATCTTTGTAGGCTCTAAAAAATATTATTGGCTCTACAAAGATGTTTCAGAAGCCCAAAAGCAATTGTGACTTTACTTTTTTTTTGTTTTTTGTTTTTTTGGATCTGTTATAGAGACAGAAACAGTATTCAACACAAAGTGTTATTGTACAATCTCTAGCTTATCATTTTAGTAAGTTTCCTGTTTTCTCTGTCTGACCTTGCCAACTGTGAAATATGTGGGACAGAATGTGTCATTTCTATTGCGCTGTTGTCATAGGTACATTATTTTATTATCTACACCCCAGATCTATTTCCCTAATAGCCAAGCTGTTATTACAGTGTTCCAAATTTATCAGCTTCCTTTTTTGATACTACTCAATTACATGTTGTCACGATTCGGCTGGCTGGAGGTGGATCCTCTGTGCCAGAGAGGGATTGGCGTGGACCGTGCTGGTGGACCGGTTCTAAGTTGCTACTGGTATTCACCAGAGCCCGCCGCAAAGCGGGATGGTCTTGCAGCGGCGGTAGCAACCAGGTCGTATCCACCAGCAACGGCTCAACCTCTCTGACTGCTGAAGATAGGCGGGGTACAAGGGAGTAGACAAGAGCAAGGTCGGACGTAGCAGAAGGTCAGGGCAGGCAGCAAGGATCGTAGTCAGGGGCAACGGCAGGAGGTCTGGAACACAGGCTAGGAACACACAAGGAAACGCTTTCACTGGCACAATGGCAACAAGATCCGGCGAGGGAGTGCAGGGGAAGTGAAGTATAAATAGGGAGTGCACAGGTGAACACACTAATTAAGCCAGCTGCGCCAATCAGTGGCGCAGTGGCCCTTTAAATTGCAGAGACCCGGCGCGCGCGCGCCCTAAGGAGCGGGGCCGCGCGCGCCGGGACAAGACCGACGGAGAGCGAGTCAGGTACGGGAGCCGGGATGCGCATAGCGAGCGGGCGCCTCCCGCATCGCGAATCGCATCCCGGCTGAGAGAGGTATTGCAGCGCGGATGTGAGGATGTTGCGAGCGCTCCGGGGAGGAGCGGGGACCCGGAGCGCTCGGCGTAACACATGTAATTGAGTTAGTAAATGGTATTATATTAACCTGTTCCCGCAGTATCAGGTACATGTATGTGGTGATGAGGGCTGATTTGCCGCATCACCACGTACATGTACCTGATGTCTTTAACCCCTTAAGGACGCAGGGTTTTTCCGTTTTTGCATTTTCATTTTTTCCTCATCACCTTCTAAAAATCTTAACGCTTTCAATTTTTCACCTAAAATTCCATATTATGGCTTATTTTTTGCGCCACCAATTCTACTTTGCAGTGACATTAGTCATTTTACCAAAAAATCTATGGCGAAAAGGAAAAAAAATGTATTGTGCAACAAAATCGAAGAAAAAATTCTATTTTCTAACTTTTGGGGGCTTCCGTTTCTACGCAGTGCATTTTTCGGTAAAAATGACACCTTACAGTGGGGATCAAAAGTTTGGGCACCCTAGGTAAAAAATGTTATTAATGTGCATAAAGAAGCCAAGGAAAGATAGAAAAATCTCCAAAAGGCACAAATTACAGATTAGACATTCTTATAATAAGTCAACAAAAGTTAGCTTTTATTTCCATCATTTACACTTTCAAAATAACAGAAAACAATAAAATGGCATCTGCAAAAGTTTGGGCACCCTGCAAAATTTATAGCATGCACTGCCCCCTTTGCAAAGCTGAGACCTGCCAGTGTCATGGATTGTTCTCAATCATCATCTGGGAAGACCAGGTGATGTCAATCTCAAAGGTTTTAAATGCCCAGATTCATCTGACCTTGCCCCAACAATCAGCCCCATGGGTTCTTCTAAGCAGTTGTCTAGAAATCTGAAACTGAAAATAGTTGATGCTCACAAAGCTGGAGAAGGCTATAAGAAGATAGCAAAACGTTTTCAGATGTCAATATCCTATGTTGAAATGGTAGTCATCAGGAACAGTGGAAGTTAAAGCAAGATCTGGAAGACCAAGAAAAATATCACACAGAACAGCTCACAGGATTGTGGGAAAAACAATTCAAAACCCACATTTGACTGCACAATCCCTCCAGAAAGATCTGGCAGACACTGGAGTTGTGGTACACTATTCCACTATCCAAATATGGTCTTCATGGAAGAGTTATCAGAAAAAAACCTCTTCTACGTCCTCACCACAAAAATCAGCGTTTGAACTTTGCAAATGAACATATAGACAAGCCTGATGCATTTTGGAAACAAGTTCTGTGGACCGATGAGGTTAACATTTTACTTTTTGGCCGGAATGAGCAAAGGTACGTTTGGAGAAGAAAGGGAACAGAATTTAATGAAAAGAACCTCTGTCCAACTGTTAAGCATGGAGGTGGATCAATCATGCTTTTGGGTTGTATTGCAGCCAGTGACACAGGGAACATCTCACGAGTAGAAGGAAAAATGGATTCAATAAAATTTCTGCAAATTTTGGATGCTAACTTGATGCCATCTGTGAAAAAGCTGAAGTTAAAGAGAGGATGGCTTCTACAAATGGATAATCATCCTAAACCCACCTCGAAATCTACGGGGGATTACATCAAGAGGCGTAAACTGAAGGTTTTGCCATGGCCTTCACAATCTCGTGACCTCAACATATTTGAAAATCTATGGATAGACCTTAAAAGAGCAGTGCGTGATAGACAGCCCAGAAATCTCAAAGAACTGGAAGACTTTTGTAAGGAAGAATGGGCAAAGATACCTCAAACAAGAATTGAAAGACTCTTGGCTGGCTACAAAAAGCGTTTCCAAGCTGTGATACTTGCCAAAGGGGTCAGTACAAGATATTAACTCTGCAGGGTGGCCAAACTTTTGCAGACGCAATTTTTTTGTTTTCTGTTATTTTGAAAGTGTAAATGATGGAAATAAAATCTAACTTTTGTTGACATATTATAAGAATGTCTAATCTGTAATTTGATGCCTTTTGGAGATTTTTTCCATCTTTCCTTGGCTTCTTTATGCACATTAATACAATTTTTTTTCCTGGGGTGCCCATACTTTTGATCCCCACTGTATATTTATTCTGTAGGTCCATACAGATAAAATTATACCCTAGTTATATAGGTTTGATTTTGTATTACTTTTGAAAAAAATCATAACTACATGCAGGAAAATGTATATGTTTCAAATTGTCATCTTCTGACCCCTATAACTTTAAAATTTGTCCGCGTACGGGCCATTATGAGGGCTCATTTTTTTGCTCCGTGTTCTGAAGTTTTTATTGATACCATTTTTGTATTGATCGGACTTTTTGATCGCTTTTCATTCATTTTTTCATTATATAAAGCGACCAAAAATACGCTATTTTGGACTTTGGAATTTTTTTGCCCATACGCCATTGAACGAGCGGTTTAATTAACAATATATTTTTATAGTTTGGACATTTCTGCACGCCGTGATACCACATATGTTTATTTTTATTTACACAGTTTTTAAATGGGAAAAGGGGGTGGTTCTTACTTTTATTAGGGAAAGGGTTTATTGATCTTTATTAACTTTTTTTCACACTTTTGTTTGCAGTGTTCTAGCCCCCTCTAGTGGCTATAGCACTGCACATACTGATCTTATACACAGATCAGCCCCATGCATTAACATGGAAATGATCAGTGTTATCAGCGGTCGATTGCTCCAGCCTGGATCTCAGGCTTGGAGCAATGAAACGCCTATTGGATGTGATGGAGGCAGGTAAGACATCCTCCGCTCGCGTTCTAGCTGATCGGGACATCGTGATTTCACTGCGAAGGTTCCGATCAGCCCGACTGAGATGTCGGGAAGCTTTCACCTTCATTTTAGACGCAGCGATCAACATTGAACGCCGCGTCTAAAGGGTTAATAGCATGCGGCACAACAATCGGTGCCGCATGCAATTAGCAGAAGGTCCCGGCTTTTATTAACCACCGGGACCGACTCGCTATGACACAGGGTCCCGGAGTGACCTTGCATTATATACCGGGACCGGGAACAGGGCGTACAGGTACGCCCTGCATCCTTAAGAGGTTAAACTGTCACAGCGCCGCTCCCTCTGTTCCCAATTGTGTTGGTGAAAAAATAAAAAAGTTGTGGCTCAGAATATGGCGAATTAGCAACATGATTTTTTTTTAGGGATGAGCGAATCGAATTTGACGAATGGAATCTGATGAATCCGAATTTGTTACAAATTTCAGGAAAAATTTGATTTGTAAGGAATGCGAATATCCCCGCGATTCTATCGCGCAAATTGCTTCATTAAACTCCATTTAGTGCGGCCCCGCCTCCAGGGCATCTAAAATGGCGAATTCACATGTGAGGACATGGTGCAAGGAATCCTGGGAAGGCGGGAACAAGGGTCGGTGGGATGACCCTGAATCACATGCAGCATGCAGCCTATGAGCAGTCAGCCACCCCTGTGATGTCACAGCCCTGTATAATCGTCAGCCATCTAGTGGCAAGTAACATCAGCGTTCTATTTCAGAGAGAGAGGGACAGACAGCAGTGTGTGTTGCACAGAAAAGCATTTTTACAGCAGCGATTCACCTCAAGCCCAAATCCATCCTAGAAGCACTGATAAGGAAGGGAGTGAGATTGAGAGAGAGTGCAATTTTGGGTGTAGTACACAGCAACTGTGTGCTGCAGCACTGGTGTGTACAATAACTGAAAAGCTAATAGTAGCCAGCCAGTTAGGGTGAGCAGAGCACTCAAAGCATATTCTCCTCTATTAAGTGTAACCTGTGCGTACATCTAAGTGGTGTACCATTTTGTTCCTGTTAAAGTTTTAAGGGCCTAGATACTGTGAAAGAGGCCAGAGAAAAGTACATACCTGCTGGTGTTGTAGACAAATACTGTTTTAAGCATAGTGGAGCGTATTGTACTCCCCTCATATTGCCTCTGTCCTATGCTGCTCTCTCCTCCACAGAAGTATCTTACACTGTGGGTTCAGCTTCACTATTTAGTGAGGACAATATACTAGAGGACAGTCAGCAGCTACTGCCCAGCCAAGAAGTGGAGGAGACATCCACCGCTAGGCGGGCAAGTAGTGATGAGGACAGTGGCGTGGGTGGTGGTGTTGCGAGCGTTGAGGAACCTAAGGAGGACAACACTGTTGAGGAACCTGAGGAGGACATCAGTGACGTGCAGACACAACTCAATGATGATGAAGCCGATTGCACTTGGGAGCCGGGTGCAGAAGGGGCTTCATCATCATCAGGAGAAGAAAGTTGCAGGTTGCCCATGAGGCAGCAGCTGAACCAGCAAGGTAGTAGCATGGTTGGCAGTCAGCATGGTGGCAGAAGTGGAAAGTCTGGAGCCAATCATGCCCGAGGTAGACCACCTGCTTCGCGGCAGCCTACCTTCCAGTTCCTGGAGTCAGCGGCAGTAGCAGTCAATCAGTGCAGACTGTGCGTGAGAAAATCAGCTACTTGGCGGTTTGGCAGTTTTTCATCAAGCATCCAGAGGATGTTAACCTGGCCACATGCAAGATGTGTCAGCAGAAGGTGAAGCTTGGCCAGGGTCCAAATGTTGGACCCACGGCCCTGCATCAACATATGCAGCATCACCATAAAGCAGCCTGGGAGAACTGTGGCTACGATGTGGTGGTCAAGCCTGCTGCATCACCCAGTGGCACGCCACTCCCTGTTTCAGCCAGCCAAGGCTCCACCACCTCAACCGAAGGGAGCTGTGTGTCATACCCATCTTCTGTCGCTCCAGATGCTCTTGCTTCTCCTACTTCAAGTTAGTCATTACGCTAGAAATCCATCGGCGAAGCCATGTCCAAGAGACAACAGTATGCGCTCACTCATCCAAAGGCGCAGAAGCTAAATGTGCTCCTGTCTAAGTTGCTGGTGCTGCAGTCCCTCCCTTTTCAAGTGGTGGACTCTGCACCTTTCAGAGAACCGATGGCTTGTGCCGAGCCGAGGTGGAGAGTCCCAAGCCGTAATTTCTTTGCGAAGAAGGCATTACCAGCCCTGCACAATTTTGTGGAACAGCCAGTCCTTGAGCCTGTCGGTGTGTACCAAAGTGCACGGCAGCGTCCATGTCTGGAGCTGTAACTATGATCAGGGACAATACATGTCCTTTACGGCCCACTAAGTGAATGTGGTTTCTGCACAGCCACAACAGCAACTTGGATAGGTCACACCCCTTCTGCTTCCATGCTCTCAGGCCATTGGTCCTGTGACAGTATGCGACTCCGCCTCCTCATCCTCCACCGTGTCCTCAGCCTCCACTGCACGGACAGGCCTCAGTACCCCTCCAGCATACCATGTGGGCAGGGCACAGTGGTGTCACACTGTTCTTCACATGGTTTGCCTTGGCGAACGGAGTCACACAGGGGAGGAACTGCTAAAAGTTATTCATCAATAAATCGAATCATGGCTTACTCCACGAAAACTGGAAATGGGAACCATGGTGATCGACAATGGGAAGAACATCTTGTCTGCGCTGCGACAAGGAAGCC
Organism: Hyla sarda; assembly: GCF_029499605.1. Taxonomy (NCBI): domain Eukaryota; kingdom Metazoa; phylum Chordata; class Amphibia; order Anura; family Hylidae; genus Hyla; species Hyla sarda. Next base: position 35,058,047 of record NC_079201.1, on the reverse strand, counting down.
TGAGCCATGCGTCTTGCATGGCACACGTGTTCAATCTGTTTGTCAAGCGGATCCTGAAGTGTTTCCCCCATCTGCAAGACATCCTAACAGTGGGAAAGACACTTTGCATGCCACTCGTACACCACAAAGCACACCCTCCTTGAGCTGCAGCGTCAGAACGGTATCCCCCAACATAGTCTGATTTGCAAAGTTTCCACACGTTGGAATTCAACCCTCCATATGAGTTTCCTGTGTGGGGCCGCCCTTTTTGGGGCAAGTAACACTTGCCAAAAAGGGAATTAATAGGGTAAGAGTAGGGCCTTACAGGGGGATTTTTTACCCCCTTCTACAATGGACAATACGCTGTTCCCTTCCACCTTTTCAAGGAAAGTGTTACTGATCTTAAAAAGGGCGGCCCCACACAGGAACCTCTTCTGATTTTCACCTAAAAACCCTGGGAAATGGCGGTGTTTGCAGGTGGAAATAGGGAGAGGCTCCTGTGAGGGGCCGCCCTTTTTAGGGTGAGTAACGTTTGCCAAGAAGTGAATTAATAATGCGAAAGTAGGGCCTTACAGGGGAATTTTTTACCCCCACCAGTTACGATGAACCATACGTTGTTCCTTTCCACCTTTTAGAGGTCTTGGTGGTGTAGGTGGCACATGGTGTTTTTTGCACAACTTTCCTTTTGTTTGATAGCAAAAAAAAAATTGTGTACATATATTTTATCTTTAAAATATTATTAAAAGTTACGTTTTACGTGATGCATATCCTCAATACTTACTTGTGCACACTAACATTTTTTGAAAGGAGACCATTTTCTTCTGCCTACCAGCCTCAGCTACTATTCTGATCCTTCTACCCACTTGATGCCACACATCTGATGCCAAGTTCTCCTTTTTTTCACCCACCTTCGTCACCGGGTACTGGTATTGCCATCCAACACCCCACTATGTCACAGGGTCACTTTCAGGACTCCTGATGCTGCTGATGCCACCTCCAGGCTGTCTCATTCTGCCACCATATGTTCTCCTCATGCTGCCCCAACTCCAAGTTGTCTCATTCTGCCACTATATGGCCTGCTCTTGCTGCCGCCAACTCCAGGCTGTGTCATTCAGCCTCTATATGGTCTCCTCATGCTGCCACCAATTTCAGGCTTTGTGATTCAGCCACTGTATGGTCTCTACATGCTGCCGCCATCTCCAGTCTGTGTCATTCAGCCACTATAGGGTCTCCTCATGCTGCTGCCACCTCCAGGCTGTGTCATTCAGCCACTATATGGTCTGCTCTTGCTGCCGCCAACTCCAGGCTGTGTCATTAAGCCACTATGTGGTCTCCTCATGCTGCCGCCAACTCCAGACTATGTCATTCAGCCACAATATGGTCTCCTCATGCTGCGGCCAACTCTAGGCTGTGTCATTCCGCCACTATATGGTCTGCTCTTGCTGCCGCCAACTCCAGGCTGTGTCATTCAGCCACTATATGGTCTCCTTATGCTGCCGCCAACTCCAGGCTGTGTCATTCAGCCACTATATAGTCTCCTCATGCTGCTGCCAACTCCAGACTATGTCATTCAGCCACAATATGGTCTCCTCATGCTGCGGCCAACTCTAGGCTGTGTCATTCCGCCACTATATGGTCTGCTCTTGCTGCCGCCACCTCCATGCTGTGTCATTCAGGCCCTATATGGTCTCCTCATGCTGCCACCACCTCCACGCTGTGTCATTCAGCCACTATATGGTCTCCTCATGCTGCTGCCAACTCCAGGCTGTGTCATTGAGCCACTACATGGTCCCCTCATGCTGCGGACAACTCTAGGCTGTGTCATTCCGGCACTATATGGTCTACTCTTGCTGCTGCCACCTCCATTCTGTGTCATTCAGACCCTATATGGTCTCCTCATGCTGCCACCACCTCCAGGCTGTGTCATTCAGCCACTATATGGTCTCCTCATGCTGCTGCCAACTCCAGACTATGTCATTCAGCCACAATATGGTCTCCTCATGCTGCGGCCAACTCTAGGCTGTGTCATTCCGCCACTATATGGTCTGCTCTTGCTGCCGCCACCTCCATGCTGTGTCATTCAGGCCCTATATGGTCTCCTCATGCTGCCACCACCTCCACGCTGTGTCATTCAGCCACTATATAGTCTCCTCATGCTGCTGCCAACTCCAGACTGTGTCATTGAGCCACTACATGGTCCCCTCATGCTGCGGACAACTCCAGGCTGTGTCATTCAGCCACTATATGGTCTCCTGATGCTGCCACCAACTCCAGGCTGTGTCATTCAGCCACTATATGGTCTCCTCATGCTGCCGCCAACTCCAGGCTGTGTCATTCAGCCACTACATGTTCTGCTCTTGCTGCCGCAACCTCCATGCTGTGTCATTCAGGCCCTATATGGTCTCCTCATGCTGCCACCACCTCCACGCTGTGTCATTCAGCCGCTATATGGTCTGCTCTTGCTGCCGCCACCTCCATGCTGTGTCATTCAGGTCCTATATGGTCTCCTCATGCTGCCACCACCTCCACGCTGTGTCATTCAGCCACTATATGGTCTCCTCATGCTGCTGCCAACTCCAGGCTGTGTCATGCAGCCACTATATGGTCTCCTTATGCTGCCACCAACTCCAGGCTGTGTCATTCAGCAACTATATGGTCTCCTCATGCTGCCGCCAACTCCAGGCTGTGTCATTCAGCCACTATATGGTCTCCTCATGCATAATACTGTATTATTTAACTAACCCAGCACAAACCCTATGCTTGCTACAGCAAGGCAAAGGGTTCTACACCTCTATTGAGGCTCTCTGTAGGCCAGAAATAGCTGTTTTTAATACAGATTCGCTGCAAATAAATTCGGACCAAACCAAATTTTTTCGGCAAATTCGGCAAATCGGCCGAATCAAATTTTTTTCAGAAATTCCCTCATCTTTATTTTTTTCACAAAAATACATTCTATGCTATAAATGTACTAAAAGAGTTCACATGTACCCCAAAATGGTACCAATAAAAGCGTCAACTTATCTCCCAAAGATATTTTTGCACCCCAAGGCCTCTGCAACTTTATTTGATGCCAGGAAAATATCCTAAACTAAAAGGAGGCCCCAAAATCCACACAGCTTGCCTTCATGTCTGATACCTGTGTGTGAGACACGTAGTGCACAAAGGCCACATATGGGATATTTCTAAATATGTCAGAATTCGGGGAATAAATCTTGAGTTACATTTCTCTGTCAACACCTGCTGTGTTACAGAAAAAAATTGATTAAATTGGAAAATCTGCAAAAATAACAACTAAATTTTGAAATTCCGCCTCCACTTTGCTTTCATTTCTGTGAAATGTCTACTGGGTTAAGAAACTTCTTAAATGTCATTCTGACTACTTTAAGGAGTGAAGTTTTTAAAATGGTGGTATCTAACATACAGGCCCCTCAATTCCACTTCCGAACTGAACTGGTCCCTGAAAAATCTGATTTTGAAATGTTCTGGAAAATCTGGAAAATTGCTGCTAAACTTATAAACCTTCTAATATTCTAAAAAAGTAAAAGAATGTTAATCAAATGATGGGAACATAAAGTAGACATATTGTAGATGTGAATTAATTATTAATTTGGTGTGGCATGACTATTTCTCGTACGAGCAGAAAACGTAAAATCTTGAAAAATGCTAATTTTCTTTTTTTTTCTTTTTCTTGGTGGTGTAGGTGGCACATGGTGTTTTTTGCACAACTTTCCTTTTGTTTGATAGCAAAAAAAAAATTGTGTACATATATTTTATCTTTAAAATATTATTAAAAGTTACGTTTTACGTGATGCATATCCTCAATACTTACTTGTGCACACTAACATTTTTTGAAAGGAGACCATTTTCTTCTGCCTACCAGCCTCAGCTACTATTCTGATCCTTCCACCCACTTGATGCCACACATCTGATGCCAAGTTCTCCTTTTTTTCACCCACCTTCGTCACCGGGTACTGGTATTGTCATCCACCGCCCCACTATGTCACAGGGTCACTTTCAGGACTCCTGATGCTGCTGATGCCACCTCCAGGCTGTCTCATTCTGCCACCATATGTTCTCCTAATGCTGCCCCAACTCCAAGTTGTCTCATTCTGCCACTATATGGCCTGCTCTTGCTGCCGCCACCTCCATGCTGTGTCATTCAGGCCCTATATGGTCTCCTCATGCTGCCACCACCTCCACGCTGTGTCATTCAGCCACTATATAGTCTCCTCATGCTGCTGCCAACTCCAGACTGTGTCATTGAGCCACTACATGGTCCCCTCATGCTGCGGACAACTCCAGGCTGTGTCATTCAGCCACTATATGGTCTCCTGATGCTGCCACCAACTCCAGGCTGTGTCATTCAGCCACTATATGGTCTCCTCATGCTGCCGCCAACTCCAGGCTGTGTCATTCAGCCACTACATGTTCTGCTCTTGCTGCCGCAACCTCCATGCTGTGTCATTCAGGCCCTATATGGTCTCCTCATGCTGCCACCACCTCCACGCTGTGTCATTCAGCCGCTATATGGTCTGCTCTTGCTGCCGCCACCTCCATGCTGTGTCATTCAGGTCCTATATTGTCTCCTCATGCTGCCACCACCTCCACGCTGTGTCATTCAGCCACTATATGGTCTCCTCATGCTGCTGCCAACTCCAGGCTGTGTCATGCAGCCACTATATGGTCTCCTTATGCTGCCACCAACTCCAGGCTGTGTCATTCAGCAACTATATGGTCTCCTCATGCTGCCGCCAACTCCAGGCTGTGTCATTCAGCCACTATATGGTCTCCTCATGCATAATACTGTATTATTTAACTAACCCAGCACAAACCCTATGCTTGCTACAGCAAGGCAAAGGGTTCTACACCTCTATTGAGGCTCTCTGTAGGCCAGAAATAGCTGTTTTTAATACAGATTCGCTGCAAATAAATTCGGACCAAACCAAATTTTTTCGGCAAATTCGGCAAATCGGCCGAATCAAATTTTTTTCAGAAATTCCCTCATCTTTATTTTTTTCACAAAAATACATTCTATGCTATAAATGTACTAAAAGAGTTCACATGTACCCCAAAATGGTACCAATAAAAGCGTCAACTTATCTCCCAAAGATATTTTTGCACCCCAAGGCCTCTGCAACTTTATTTGATGCCAGGAAAATATCCTAAACTAAAAGGAGGCCCCAAAATCCACACAGCTTGCCTTCATGTCTGATACCTGTGTGTGAGACACGTAGCGCACAAAGGCCACATATGGGATATTTCTAAATATGTCAGAATTCGGGGAATAAATCTTGAGTTACATTTCTCTGTCAACACCTGCTGTGTTACAGAAAAAAATTGATTAAATTGGAAAATCTGCAAAAATAACAACTAAATTTTGAAATTCCGCCTCCACTTTGCTTTCATTTCTGTGAAATGTCTACTGGGTTAAGAAACTTCTTAAATGTCATTCTGACTACTTTAAGGAGTGAAGTTTTTAAAATGGTGGTATCTAACATACAGGCCCCTCAATTCCACTTCCGAACTGAACTGGTCCCTGAAAAATCTGATTTTGAAATGTTCTGGAAAATCTGGAAAATTGCTGCTAAACTTATAAACCTTCTAATATTCTAAAAAAGTAAAAGAATGTTAATCAAATGATGGGAACATAAAGTAGACATATTGTAGATGTGAATTAATTATTAATTTGGTGTGGCATGACTATTTCTCGTACGAGCAGAAAACGTAAAATCTTGAAAAATGCTAATTTTCTTTTTTTTTCTTTTTCTTGGTGGTGTAGGTGGCACATGGTGTTTTTTGCACAACTTTCCTTTTGTTTGATAGCAAAAAAAAAATTGTGTACATATATTTTATCTTTAAAATATTATTAAAAGTTACGTTTTACGTGATGCATATCCTCAATACTTACTTGTGCACACTAACATTTTTTGAAAGGAGACCATTTTCTTCTGCCTACCAGCCTCAGCTACTATTCTGATCCTTCCACCCACTTGATGCCACACATCTGATGCCAAGTTCTCCTTTTTTTCACCCACCTTCGTCACCGGGTACTGGTATTGTCATCCACCGCCCCACTATGTCACAGGGTCACTTTCAGGACTCCTGATGCTGCTGATGCCACCTCCAGGCTGTCTCATTCTGCCACCATATGTTCTCCTAATGCTGCCCCAACTCCAAGTTGTCTCATTCTGCCACTATATGGCCTGCTCTTGCTGCCGCCAACTCCAGGCTGTGTCATTCAGCCTCTATATGGTCTCCTCATGCTGCCACCAATTCCAGGCTGTGTGATTCAGCCACTGTATGGTCTCTACATGCTGCCGCCATCTCCAGTCTGTGTCATTCAGCCACTATAGGGTCTCCTCATGCTGCTGCCACCTCCAGGCTGTGTCATTCAGCCACTATATGGTCTGCTCTTGCTGCCGCCAACTCCAGGCTGTGTCATTAAGCCACTATGTGGTCTCCTCATGCTGCCGCCAACTCTAGGCTGTGTCATTCAGCCACTATATGGTCTCCTCATGCTGCCGCCAACTCCAGGCTGTGTCATTCAGCCACTATATGGTCTCCTTATGCTGCCGCCAACTCCAGGCTGTGTCATTCAGCCACTATATAGTCTCCTCATGCTGCTGCCAACTCCAGACTATGTCATTCAGCCACAATATGGTCTCCTCATGCTGCGGCCAACTCTAGGCTGTGTCATTCCGCCACTATATGGTCTACTCTTGCTGCTGCCACCTCCATGCTGTGTCATTCAGGCCCTATATGGTCTCCTCATGCTGCCACCACCTCCAGGCTGTGTCATTCAGCCACTATATGGTCTCCTCATGCTGCTGCCAACTCCAGACTATGTCATTCAGCCACAATATGGTCTCCTCATGCTGCGGCCAACTCTAGGCTGTGTCATTCCGCCACTATATGGTCTGCTCTTGCTGCCGCCACCTCCATGCTGTGTCATTCAGGCCCTATATGGTCTCCTCATGCTGCCACCACCTCCACGCTGTGTCATTCAGCCACTATATGGTCTCCTCATGCTGCTGCCAACTCCAGACTGTGTCATTGAGCCACTACATGGTCCCCTCATGCTGCGGACAACTCCAGGCTGTGTCATTCAGTCACTATATGGTCTCCTGATGCTGCCACCAACTCCAGACTGTGTCATTCAGCCACTATATGGTCTCCTCATGCTGCCTCCAACTCCAGGCTGTGTCATTCAGCCACTACATGTTCTGCTCTTGCTGCCGCAACCTCCATGCTGTGTCATTCAGGCCCTATATGGTCTCCTCATGCTGCCACCACCTCCACGCTGTGTCATTCAGCCGCTATATGGTCTGCTCTTGCTGCTGCCACCTCCATGCTGTGTCATTCAGGTCCTATATGGTCTCCCCATGCTGCCACCACCTCCACGCTGTGTCATTCAGCCACTATATGGTCTCCTCATGCTGCTGCCAACTCCAGGCTGTGTCATGCAGCCACTATATGGTCTCCTTATGCTGCCACCAACTCCAGGCTGTGTCATTCAGCAACTATATGGTCTCCTCATGCTGCCGCCAACTCCAGGCTGTGTCATTCAGCCACTATATGGTCTCCTCATGCATAATACTGTATTATTTCACTAACCCAGCACAAACCCTATGCTTGCTAAAGCAAGGCAAAGGGTTCTACACCTCTATTGAGGCTCTCTGTAGGCCAGAAATAGCTGTTTTTAATACAGATTCGCTGCAAATAAATTCGGACCAAACCAAATTTTTTTCAGCAAATTCTAAACCTTCTAATATTCTAAAAAAGTAAAAGAATGTTAATCAAATGATGGGAACATAAAGTAGACATATTGTAGATGTGAATTCATTATTAATTTGGTGTGGCATGACTATTTGTCGTACGAGCAGAAAACGTAAAATCTTGAAAAATGCTAATTTTCTTTTTTTTCCCGCAAAATGTTGGAGTTTTTCACAAAAACTTCTGAATATATCAATCAAAATTTACCAGTAATGTAAAGTACAATAAATCATGAAAAAACATTCTCAGAATCATAAGTAAAAGCATTCCAAAGTTATTACCAAATTTAACAGTAATGTAAAGTACAATATGTCACGAAAAACATTCTCAGAATCATTAGTAAAAGTGTACACAGCCTCTGAGCACCCCACGCTAAGTATGTCTGCCAGTCTGACAGAGGATCTGTGAGAGGAGCCAGCTGTCTCGTAGCATTGCGGAGAGTGCAGAAATGCCTTTTTTCTCCATTATTGCATAAGTAAAAGCGTTCCGAAGTTATTACCAAATAAGTGGACACATGTCAGATTTTAACCTGTTGGGGACCACGGGCATATGGATACGCCCTTGCATCCTGGTACTTAAGGACCAAGGGCCTACCTGTATGCTGCTAGCCGGACGGGGATCGGAACGGGATGCCTGCTGAAATCATTCAGCAGGCATCCCGAGCAAATGCCTGGGGGGGTCCTGAGACTTAATTCAGATTGGCGATTCGTGGCTATTGCGAGCTTATCGGGTCTCTGATCACCCGATAGCCCGGAAAATAGGGATGATCGGAGCTGTCAGAGACAGCCCCGATCATCCTGAGGGAAAGGAGAAAGGTGGCAGGGGTGCCACCTCCTCCTATCCCCTGCCATTGGCCGATCCGGGGACGTGACGTTCATTTCCCCCGCTCTGCCCGCCCCTGGATGTCGGGGCAAAGCGCGGGAAGATGGCGGCAATGTGCGGGAGATAGATGTGGCGGGAACCGCTGGTGCCGGTTACCTGGGCTCACGCGGTGACCAGGGACTGGCGGCGGACAGGAGGCAGCAGGCAAGTAGAGGCAGCGGCGGCGGTTTCCCAGATGCACTAGTGAAGATTGCCGTAAAGTGATCTTCTCTGCTGTATCTAAGAGTTTCAAAACTACAACTCCCAGCATGCCCAGACAGCCTTTGGCTGTCTGGGCATGCTGGGAGTTGTAGTTTTGCAACATCTGGAGGGCCACAGTTTGAAGACCACTGTATAGTGGTCTCCAAACAATGTCCTTTTTAGATGTTGCAAAACTACAACTCCCAGCATGCTGACACTATCCAGGCATGCTGGTAGTTGTAGTTCTGTAACATCTGGCCCTTCAGATGTTGCAGAACTACAACTCCCAGCATGCTTGGACAGTCTCAGCATGCTGGGAGTTGTAGTTTAGCAACATCTGGAAGGGCACTGTTTGGAGACCACTATACAGTGGTGTCCAAACTGTAGCGTTGCAGATGTTAATTCAAAGCATGCCGAGACTGTCCAGGCATGCTGGGAGTTGTAGTTCGGCAACATCTGGCCCTTCAGATGTTGCTGAACTACAACTCCCTGCATGCCTGCGTAGTCTGGGCATGCTTGAAGTTGAAGTCTTGCAACATCTGGAGGGCTACAGTTTGGAGACCACTACACAGTGGTCTCCAAATTGTTCTCCTCCAGTTGTTGCATAACTACAACTCCCAACATACCCTTCAGCTGTTTGGGCATGCTGGAAGTTGTAGTATTGCAATAACTGGAGGCACACTTGTCTGTTTCCTAACTCAGTGTTTCCCAAGCTGTGTGCCTCCTGCTGTTGCAAAACTATAACTCCCAGCATGCACTGACAGACCAATTGTAGTTTTGCAACAGCTGGAGGCACATGGGTTGGGAAACACTGAGATAGGAAACAGACATGTGTGCCTCCAGTTGTTGCAATACTACAACTATTGTGGTGCGGAAACACTGCGGTAGCCTGTTACCTAACTCAGTGCTTCCCAATCCCAACCAGTGTGCCTCTAGCTGTTGCATAACTACAACTCCCAGCATGCACGGACTGTCAGTACATGCTGGGAGTTGTAGTTTTGCCAAACCTCCCCCCCCCCCCAAGTGAATGTACAGGGAAACACACTGTAAACCCCCGCCCGTGTGAATGTACCCTAAAAACACTACACTACACTAACCCTAAATAAAGAGTTAAACACTACATATACACTACACCCTTACACTGTCGCCCCCCCCCCAAATAAAAATGTAAAAACGTCTTGTACGTCAGTTTTTCTAAAACGGAGCCTCCAGCTGTTGCAAAATAATATCTTCCAGTATGATTTTACACTAACATGCTGGTGTTGCCCCATACTTTTCATTTTCATAAGAGGTAAAAGGAAATAAAGACCCCCAAAATTTGTAACACAATTTCTCCCAAGCACGGAAATACCCCATATGTGGACGTTGAATGCTCTGCGGGCGCACAACAAGGTTCAGGAGTGAGAGCGCACCGTGTACATTTGAGGCCTAAACTGGTGATTTGCACAGGGGTGGCTGCTGGTTACAGCGGTTCTGACATAAACACAAAAAATATAAATACCCCCATGTGACCTGATTTTGGAAACTACACCCCTCACAGAACGTAATAAGGGGTATAGTGAGCCTGAACATCCCACAGGTGACTGACAGATTTTTGAAACATTGGTCCATGAAAATGAAGAATGTAATTTTTCATTTGCACAGCCCACTGTTACAATGATCTGTCAAATGCCTGTGGAGTGTTAATGCTCACTGCACCCCTTATTACATTCCTTGAGGGGTGTAGTTTCCCAAATAGTGTGCCATGTGGGGTGTTTTTTGCTGTTCTGGCACAATGGGGGCTTCCTAAATGAGACATGCCCCCCAAAAATCATTTCAGCAAAATTCGCTTTCCAAAAGCCCAATGTTGCTCCTTCCCTTCTGAGCCCTCTAGTGCACCCACAGAGCACTTTACTTCCACATATGAGGTATTTCCTGCTGCTATTCCTGTGAAACACCTAAAGGGTTAACAAACTTTCGGAATGTCATTTTGAATACGTTGAGAGGTGCAGTTTTCATAATGGAGTCCATTATGGGGTATTTCTAACATAAAGACCCTCAAATTCCCTTCAAAACTGAACTGGTCCCTGAAAAATTCAGATTTTGAAAATTATTTGAACAATTTGAAAATTGCTGCTGAACTTTGAACTTTGTCTTCAAAAAGTAAAAACATGTCAACTTTGTGATGCAAATATAAAGTAGACATATTGTATATGTGAATCAATATATAATTTATTTGGTATGTCTATTTTCCTTACTTCAAAGTAAAAAAAAATGCAAAATGTTCAAATTTTTCATGAAATTTGTAATTTTTCACCAAGAAATTATACAAGTATCGACGAAAATTTACCACTAACATAAAGTAGAATATGTCACGAAAAAACAATCCCTGAATCAAATTCATAAGTATAATCATACCAGAGTTATTAATGCTTAAAATGACAGTGGTCAGATGTGCAAAAAATGCCTTGGTCATTAAGGTCAAAACAGGCTAAGGAGTAAAGGGGTTAAACATATTGGGGGAGATTTGTTTACTTTGAAATAAATGGCTGCATATTACATAACATAGCAGTTATGGGTGTACAGTGAGCCATGTGTGACCATGGATATGACTAGAGATGAGTTAGCCGAATCCGTCGAACCCAAATTCTTTTGGATTTTTCCGGCTCGCTGAAGACTCAAAACTTTACGGGTTCAGTTTGCGCCAGCACGGAATAAGCAGGGCGGGCGGTGAGATGACGTAGGGAAAGCAGCAAGACACATGATAACCGAGGTCTATCATGTGACTTCCTGCTTACTTGGCCAATAAAGCACCAAGGCTAATAGGACACAGCCAGGGACACAGATAAAAGGGCAGTGATGTCACCCACACCATTCACAGCGATCGGAACTTCTGTAGAGAGGAAACAGAGAGAGGGAGAGAGACAGACATAGCGACAGTTAGTGGTTAGAAAGATAGAGATACAGATTAGAAAGACAGAGAAAGATAGATACAGATTAGAAAGAGAGTTCTTGTGTGTGTGTACAGGAGTCAATGGCCATACAAGAAACCGATAGGGAGACATGCTTCTCACAGCCTCTAAAGGACTCATCTTTTACTACCAAAAATCCAAAGCCGTTTTCAAGGCTCATACCTGCAAATACCCGAATTGAATAGTAGCCACTGTTGCATTTTATATAGTTCCACAAACACCGTCAGTACGCATTGTGCAGTAATCTCAGCCACTCAAAAAGCATGTTGGTAAGTAATAAGTATTTGCTATCAACCTGTAGTTTTAATAAAAGGATCCTTAAAAATATGTCTGGTCAAGGAATTGTCCATCCTAGAATGTCTGTTTCCTTATCTCTGTCATAGTACCTACAGCCCGGGGCAATGTGTGGCTCGAAAAAAAGCTTTGCTCCATTTATGTTGTTTCAGTGGGATTTCCCAGCCAGGCCTGGGATGCCTGGCTGGGGCAAAATTCTATGTTATTGCTTTACTGGAGTACTGGATAGCCACACTCTTAGACCCTTGGTATGAGCCCAAAATGGGGGAATTTTTCGCACCTTCTGAGAAGGAGGTTAAATTCGATTTGTATAAGGAGAAGCTACGCAACCAGCTTGTCACAGCTTTCCAGCAACAAGCACCTGCTGACTATGCTTCCTTACCTCTGCCAGCACTAGAGGTAAGAGGCAGGAGCATCAGCAGTGGCGGCATCTTGACATCTGAGCACATGAAAGCAAATCATCCTGCATCCTGTATTCTCCCCTTACAGTCATGAAAGGGATGTAAACCACCACCTTAACAACCAGGTTGAGGTCTACCTCAGCAGTGCCCTTTCTCTGCAGACACCATGAGCCCAGACCCCATGGACTTCTGGCTCCCCAGATTAGACCATTGGCCAGAACTTGGCTAGTTTGCCATGAGTGTTCTGTCTTCCACCCTCTAGTGCAGGTTCGGAGAGAGTGTTCAACGCAGCAGGTGGTGTTGCACCAAAACTAACAAGATTGTCAGCCAACAGCGAGGAAAAACTGACTATTACTAAAAATCAATCAGGCATTGATCAGTGAGAAATGTAAACCTCTTATGCCAGATGCCACTGATTAGGCAGTACTACCACCACCTATGCTGAATGCTAGTGACATTAGTCTGCCATCTCATGCTGTACGCTAATGACACATGTCCGCCATCTCATGCTGTACAATGGTAACCTAAGTTAGCCACCAGCCTACCACCTTCCTGCCACTACCAGTTCGCCATCTCATGCTGTATGCTAGTGACATCTGTCCGCCATCTCATGCTGTATGCTAGTGACATCTGTCCGCCATCTCATGCTGTATGCTAGTGACATCTGTCCGCCGTCTCATGCTGTATGCTAGTGACATCTGTCCGCCATCTCATGCTGTATGCTAGTGACATCTGTTCGCCATCTCATGCTGTATGCTAGTGACATCTGTCCGCCATCTCATGCTGTATGCTAGTGACATCTGTCCACCATCTCATTCTGTATGCTAGTGACATATGTCCGCCATCTCGTGCTGTATGCTAGTGACATCTGTCTGCCATCTCATGCTGTATGCTAGTGACATCTGTCCGCCATCTCATGCTGTATGCTAGTGACATCTGTCCGCCATCTCGTGCTGTATTTTAGTTACATAGTTACATAGTTAGTACGGTCGAAAAAAGACATATGTCCATCAAGTTCAACCAGGGAATTAAGGGGTAGGGGTGTGGTGCGATATTGGGGAAGGGATGGGATTTTATATTTTTTCATAAGCATTAATGTTATTTTGTTCCATGAATGTATCTAATCCTGTTTTAAAGCTGTTAATTGTTCCTGCTGTGACCAGTTCCTGAGGTAGACCGTTCCATAAATTCACAGTCCTCACGGTAAAGAAGGCGTGTCGCCCCTTGAGACTAAACTTTTTCTTCTCCAGACGGAGGGAGTGCCCCCTCATCCTTTGGGGGGGTTTAACCTGGAACAGTTTTTCTCCATATTTTTTGTATGGGCCATTAATATACTTATATACGTTTATCATATCCCCCCTTAAACGTCTCTTCTCAAGACTAAACAATTGTAACTCCTTTAATCGCTCCTCATAGCTAGGATGTTCCATGCCCCATATTAGTTTAGTCGCGCGTCTCTGCACCCTTTCCAACTCCGCAGTGTCCCTTTTATGGACAGGTGCCCAAAACTGAACAGCATATTCCAGGTGAGGCCGTACCAATGCTTTATAAAGGGGGAGTATTATGTCCCTGTCCCTTGAGTCCATGCCTCTTTTGATACATGACAATATCCTGCCGGCTTTGGAAGTAGCAGCCTGACATTGCATGCTATTCTGTAGTCTGTGATCTACAAGTACACCCAGATCCTTCTCTACCAGTGACTCTGCCAGTTTAATCCCCCCTAAGACATACGATGCATGCAGGTTATTAGTACCCAGATGCATAACTTTACATTTATCCACATTGAACCTCATTTGCAAAGTGGATGCCCAGACACTTAGTCTATCCAAGTCATCTTGTAACTTATGCACATCCTCTATAGACTGTACCGTGCTACAAAACTTGGTGTCATCTGCAAAGATAGAAACAGAGCTGTTAATACCATCCTCTATATCATTGATAAATAAATTAAACAACAGTGGGCCCAGTACTGAACCTTGGGGTACACCACTAATAACCGGGGACCAATCAGAGTACGAATCATTGACCACCACTCTCTGGGTACGATCCATGAGCCAGTGTTCAATCCAGTTACAAACTAAAATTTCCAAACCCAAAGACCTTAACTTACCTGTCAGACGTCTATGAGGGACAGTATCAAATGCTTTAGCAAAATCCAGAAACACTATATCCACAGCCATTCCTCTGTCAAGGCTTCTACTCACCTCTTCATAAAAGCAAATTAGATTGGTTTGACAACTTCTATCCTTAGTAAACCCATGCTGGCTATCACTTATAATACAATTATCCCCTATGTATTCCTGTTTGTAATCCCTTATAAGTCCTTCAAACAATTTACCCACAATGCACGTTAAACTTACCGGTCTATAGTTTGCTGGGGAAGACCTAGAGCCCTTTTTGAAGATTGGCACCACATTCGCCTTGCGCCAGTCCCTTGGCACAATACCAGACACCAGAGAATCTCTAAATATCATGAACAGGGGTACAGATATTACTGAACTTACCTCTCTAAGAACTCTTGGGTGTAGTCCATCCGGCCCTGGGGATTTGCTTACATTTATATCACTTAACTTACCTTGTACCATCTCTACATTAAGCCAGTTCAGTACATTACATGATGTGTTACCAGCACTGACCTGGCCAATGTCAGCTCCTTATTCCCTAGTATATACAGAACTAAAGAACCCATTCAGTAGCTCCGCTTTCTCTTGATCGCCTGTGACAACCACCCCATTATCATTATTAAGGGGTCCTACATGCTCTGTCCTTGGTTTTTTTGCATTTATATATATAAAAAAAATATTTAGGATTAGTTTTGTTTTCTTTGGCCACCTGTCTCTCGTTTTGAATTTTTGCTGTTTTTATTACTTTTTACAGATTTTATTAAGCTCTTTGTACTGTTTAAATGTTATCGCTGACCCATCAGATTTGTATTTTTTGAAGGCTATTTTTTTGTTGTTTATTGCTCTTTTAACATCATGTGTCAGCCATGTAGGATTTAGTTTTAATCGTTTATATTTGTTCCCCTTTGGTATATATTTAGCTGTATAGTTATTTAGAGTTGATTCAAAGATGTCCCATTTACCTTCTGTATCAGTATTTGACAACACCTCCCCCAGTCTATGTCCTGTAGTGCAGCCCTCAGCCCAGGGAAATTTGCCTTTTTAAAGTTATATGTTTTTGCCTTCCCCGCCTGTCTTTGTTTTCTACATTTTAAGTCAAAAGTAACTATATTGTGGTCGCTATTACCAAGGTTTTCCCGCACAGTTACATTACCAACCAGCTCTGCGTTGTTGGAAATGATCAGATCCAACAAGGCATCACTTCTTGTTGGGTCCTCCACAAACTGGCCCATAAATTATCCTGCAATAAATTTAGGAATTGTCGCCCCTTTGTAGTTTTAGCCAACCCCGGACCCCAATCTATATCTGGATAGTTAAAATTTCCCATTATTACCACTGTACCTGCCCGGGCGGCCTTCTCTATATGTTTATGCAGCCGACCTTCTATCTCTTCAGTGATATTAGGGGGTCTGTAGATTACACCAAATATTATTTTTTCAGTATTTCCCTCCTTTTGTAATTCTACCCACAGTGATTCCACCTCCTCAAAATCATCACACACTATGGCATCGTTCACACTGACTTTCATACCACTTCTTACATACAGACAGACTCCACCACCTTTTCTGTTCATTCTATCCTTGCGAAACAATGTAAACCCCTGCAGATTGACAGCCCAGTCATGCGAGGAGTCCAGCCATGTCTCAGTGACCCCAACTATATCACCAGCCATGTCTCAGTGACCCCAACTATATCAATATGTTCCTCCTGTATCAAGGCCTCAAGCTCCCCCATTTTATTTGCTAGGCTTCTGGCATTTGTGAACATACACTTTACATTTCCATCCTTAATGTTATTGGGGTTAATGGGATTCAAGGGTGTAAGTTTTCTTTTCCTATGAAGCCTATTCCTATTAACTATTCTAAACCCTCCCTCCGCTCCACCCCCAGGTACATTTATAATTCCCACCTCTCTATCTACACTATCTTCCCCCTCTTTGCTGTAGGTTCCCTCCCCCCAAGTCCCTAGTTTAAACACTCCTCCACCCTTCTAGCCATCTTCTCCCCAAGCAAAGCTGCACCCTCCCCATTGAGGTGCAGCCCGTCTCTACGGTAGAGCCGGTAACCGACAGTGAAGTCAGCCCAGTTCTCCATGAACCCAAACCCTTCCTTCCTACACCAGCTTCTGTGACATCTGTCCGCCATCTCGTGCTGTATGCTAGTGACATCTGTCCGCCATCTCGTGCTGTATGCTAGTGACATCTGTCCGCCATCTCATGCTGTATGCTAGTGACATCTGTCTGCCATCTCGTGCTGTATGCTAGTGACATCTGTCCGCCATCTCATGCTGTATGCTAGTGACATCTGTCCGCCATCTCGTGCTGTATGCTAGTGACATCTGTCTGCCATCTCGTGCTGTATGCTAGTGACATCTGTCCGCCATCTCATGCTGTATGCTAGTGACATCTGTCCGCCATCTCGTGCTGTATGCTAGTGACATCTGTCTGCCATCTCATGCTGCATGCTAGTGACATCTGTTCACCATTCATTCTGTACAATAGTAACATCATTTAGCCACCAGCCCACCACCTTCCTGCCGCTACCAGTCCACAATCTCATGCTGTACGCTAGTGACATCTGTCCGCCATCTCATGCTGTACACTAGTTACATCTGTCTTCCATCTCATGCTGTATGCTATTTATATCAGTCAGCCACCAACTACTGTACGTGGGCTACTACTTGTAACACCAATCCACCATCACCCTGCTTCCTGCCAGGCCTACACATACACAAACCATCATCCCCAGAAAAGGGATATTTTTTCAGCTTTTCATACAAAAGCTATTTCTTCTTCAGTCTTCACTATTATAGAATGCCAATTCTGTTACTACTCCCAAAAAAGGGATAATTTTTGGAACGCTTAGAAAAATGCATGCCGGCTTTTTCATTTACTAGCTTAACCCCTTTATTCCTTAGCCTGTTTTGACCTTAAAGGGGTACTCCGGTAGAAAACTTTTTTTTTTTTTTTAAATCAACTGGTGCCAGAAAGTTAAACAGATTTGTAAATTACTTCTATTAAAAAATGGTTACCCTTCCAGTACTTTTTAGCAGCTGAATACTACAGAGGAAATTTTAAATTTATTTTTTGTCTTGTCCACAGTGCTCTCTGCTAACACTTATGTCCGTGTCAGGAACTGTCCAGAGCAGCATAGGTTTGCAATGGGGATTTTCTCCTGCTCTGGACAATTCCTGATAAGGGCATCAGGTGTCAGCAGAGATAACTGTGGACAAGACAAAAAAAATTCAAAAAGAAAAGAATTTCCTCTGTAACATACAGCTGCTAAAAAGTACTGTAAGGGTAAAGATTTTCTAATAGAAGTAATTTACAAATCTGTTTAACTTTCGGGCACCAGTTGATTTACAAAAAAATGTTTGCCACCGGAGTACCCCATTAATGACCAAGGCAAATTTTCATAATCTGACATGTGCCCACTTATTTTGTAATAACTTTGGAACGCTTTTACTTATGAAAGCGATTCTGGGATAGTTTTTTTTTTTTTTACATATTATATTTAAAAAATGACAAATTAGCATTTTTCTAAATTTTCTGCACCCCTTAATGTAGTCAGAATGACATTAAAGAAGTGTAATAACCCTTTAGGCGTTTTATAGACATGAAAGCAAAGTGGAGGCAAAATTTCAAAATGTAAATTTTTTGCAGATTTTCCAATTTTAATAATTTTTTTTCTGTAACACAGCAGGTGTTGAGAGAGAAATGCAACTCAAGATTTATTCCCCGAAATTCTCATGTATTCAGAAATATCCCATATTTTGCCTTTGTCTCACACACAGGCCTCATACATGAAGGTGTGCTGTGTGGATTTTGGGCCTCCATTTAGTTTAGGATATTTTGTTGGTGTCATATAAAGTTGCAGAGGCCTTTGGGTGCAAAAATATGTTTGGGAGACAAGTTGACACTTTCATTGGTACCATTCTGGGGTACATGTGGCACGCTGATCGTTTTTTATGAGGTAGGACGCAGGATTTTTCAGTTTTTGCATTTTCGTTTTTTCCTCCTTACCTTTATAAAATCAAAACGCCATTTTGTAACTTTTGGGGGCTTCCGTTTCTACGCAGTGCATATTTTGGTAAAAATGACACCTTATCATTATTCTGTAGGTCCATATGGTTGAAATGGTACCTTGCTTATACAGGTTTAATTTTGTCGTACTTCTAGAAAAAATCATAACTACATGCAGGAAAATGTATACATTAAAAAATGTCATCTTCTGACCACTATAACTTTTTTATTTTTCCACGTACAGGGCAATATGAGGGCTAATTTTTTTTGCGCCATGATCAAAAGTTTTTATCGGTACCATTTTTGTTTTGATTTGACAACTTTTTATTCATTTTTTAATGGTATAAAAAGTGACCAAAAATACGCTTTTTTGGATTTTGGAATTTTTTTTTACATGTACGCCATTGACCGTGCGGTTTAATTAACAATATATTTTTATAGTTCGGACATTTAGGCATGCGGCGATACCACATATGTTTATTTTTATTTACACAGTTTTATTTTTTTATGTGAAAAGGGGGGTGATTCAAACTTTTATTAGGGAAGGGGTTAAATGATCTTTATTAACACTTTTTTTTTACTTTTTATTTGCAGTGTTATAGGTCCCATAGGGAGCTATAACACTGCACACACTGATCTCTCATGCTGATCACTGGCGTGTATTAACACGCCTGTGATCAGTGTTATCGGCTCTTGACTGCTCCTGTCTGGATCTCAGGCACGGAGCAGTCATTCGCCGATCAGACACCGAGGAGGCAGGTAAGGGCCCTCCCAGAGTCCTGTAAGCTGTTCGGGACGCCGCGATTTGACTGCGGCAGTCCCGAACAGCCCGACTGAGCAGCCGGGATACTTTCACGCTCGCTTCAGACGCGGTGGTCAGCTTCGATTGCCGCGTCTGAAGGGTTAATACAGGGCATGACCCTGCAGCATATCAAGGGAGGACGTAAATATATGTCCTTCGTTGTTAAGGAGATAAATAAAATAAAATAAATCTATTCTGGAGTTGTTTTTATAAATTTTTTTAGGTCGTTCATAATGCGGTATAAATGTTAACCGTTGATACGATTATGGCGATACCAAATTTATATGCTTTCATGTTTTAGTACATTTATAGCACAAAAACTTTTTTTGTAAAAAAAAAATTATGTTTATACGTCAAATTTTTTCACTGATGCAATTGTGTGAGGAGAATTGTGTTTTTTGCGGGACATGTTGACGTTTTTGGGGGGGACTATTTTTGAGTGTGTTTTTGGGTGTATAATATTTTATATATATATATATATATATATATATATATATATAATGTATTTTATTATTTTTATATATTTTTTTACATTTTTGAATTTTTGTCATTTTTTCCCATCTTTTATTTGACTTTCACTTAACTTTTTTTTTTTTTTTACTATCATACACATAATTCAGGGGAGTATACATCTACACTCCACTGAATTATGCCTATATTTGTCAGTTTTACACTGACAGGCATAGGATAGCAGATCAGACTCTACCTTAGGTAGAGTCTGATCAGCTTCTGTTGCCATGACAACCATCGGCGCTCTGCATTTTACTTTCCATAGTGCCGATCGGGAACAGAGGGAGCTCCCTAACTCTGTAATCCTGGGACCGCAGCATCTACAGGGCTAACTTAGGATTGGAGCCTGAGTGCTGCAGGTGGCCTCCTCCAAGGGGGCCCCCCTCTCCTTCGATCGCTTCACTGTGTGGAGTAGAGGGGGAAGGAGGAGACCCCAGCAATATCCCTGCTATTGGTCCGTCTGTACTGACGGACCAATAGCAGAAATATCCGGCCAGGGACCGCTAAATTGGTCCCCGGTTGGCCCGGTGGCGCGGTGATAGTTTAAAAGGATCAGGTACATGTACATGGTGATGCGGGAAGTCAACCCTCATCACCACGTATATGTACCTGATACTGCGGGAACAGAATAAGAACCTGTTCTTACTCACAAAAAAGGGATAATTTTTGGCATGCTGGGATAAAGCCGTGGCGTCTTTCCATGCCTCCATGTGCATATTAACCCTGGCAAGCATCTACTGACAACCAGGGATACTTTATGTAGCTTTATTTTGGTGTGAGTGAGCCTAAAAAATGGGTGAGCTGGAATAGATACCATGGTTTACCGCATGTCGCCATAACTGAGCCTTAAAAACACTTTAAAACAGTGATAGACAAGGGTTTAGAGCTGTTAGGCAGTGTTTTAAACATGTTAAGGGGCTTATATCATTGCTGGTTGGAGTCAAACCGAGCCGAACTGAATTCAGGATTTTCAAAAAGTTTTTGGACAAACCGAACTTTTCATAAATTAGTGAGAGATTTCTTCTTTGTCCAGATGTATAAGGGAGCTCTGGTTCCAAAATCATCTCTTCTCCCATTCAGATTTCAGATCAGTAAGAAATAGTGTTATCAAGACAGGGGTTTGCCTAAATTGCTCTGTAGTAAATATGGCACTATAGATACACCCACTTTACACTTCAGAAAAGACATTGTTCTCCAGCAGCCAGTACGGTGAAAAATTGATGCTTCTTTATTGAAAAGATTTTTTTTTTTTAAGTCAATATTGAAGCATCAATTTTTCACCGAACTGGCTGTTGGAGAACATTGTTTTTTTCTGGACTGTCGGATACCATTAGCCAGCAGAGTAGCTCTCCGAGCTCAGTGCATCCATACAGGTATGATAGCAAGGGGGCTGGCTGACTACACACTTGCCGGTGTGGGGTTACTTTTTTGTTACCCCATATACACTATATAAATATACAGTATTTAGTCCCTTCAAAATAACTCAACACACAGTGACAAAATCGCTCTAGTGGGACCGTGGCAGTATAGAAGTAGCCGGACACGGTTGAGTTTAAGAGATAATAACCGGATTTTATTAGGGTAGATCACAGATAACGCATTTCGAGGGGTGGGACCCCCTCTTCGTCAGAATCAAAGAACATTGGATCTGACGAAGAGGGGGTCCCACCCCTCAAAACGCGTTATCTGTGATCTACCCTAATAAAAATCCGGTTATTATCTCTTAAACTCAACCGTGTCCGGCTACTTCTATACTGCCAAGATCCCAGTCAAGCTATTCTACAGGAGTGAGCGCTCTAACACACCTTTTTACAACGTGAACCGGAGCCCCGGGGATCTTCATCTCTTGCATCCTCCAGACGTCCAGGAATCCCAGGACGCCACGGTGTGAGCTGCACCCCCTGATCTCATTATTCCCTTTGAAACGGGATACAAGCGCAATATGGTGTTGTGCTCACTGCACAACACCAGAAGGTGAGCAAGTTTTTTTCACCTTTTTTCCTTCTTTTTCTCTGAATACTTTTACGGCACATTGTTGCGCTTCCCTTTTGTGTTTCCAATTTTTCTGCATATCAAAAATCGCTCTAGTGACAGCCTGTAAAGCTCTGGTGGACTCCATACCTAAGAGGCTTAAAGGGGTACGCCGCCTCTTGACATCTTATCCCCTATCCAAAATGTCAGTTCAGAGTAAAATAAATAAAGTGAGAGATTTAATACAAGATACATAGCGCCATAAGAACTATAGGTACATAGTACCACAAGAACTTAAAGACTGTGACACAGTGTCTGACTTTCTAGTGCTTTACCAGGCCAAACTACAGTGGGACTTATTTCATGTACCACCAGCGCTGCATAGTGTTATCCCTTTCTCCACAGGAGACAGGACTTTTAATATATTGCTTAGTAGCTAATTTTTGGCACTACTTGGACACTTTATGCTTTATAGAACATGCATTGTACTTTAGGCTATAATTGATTGTGCATTATCTAACACGTGATTTTATTCTTATTTTATCTTGTTACATTTTCCTGACTTGCCACAAGGGCCCTGTGTTTAAGTTTGATTAAAGATTTATCATTTGCATATCCTATATTAAAAACAAGCACTATATCTCATACTATATGGCATTTTTATCCACATGCAATTGGATGTTTCACAATATTATTGCCTGATCAAAGACCATAGGTATCCTTTTTTTTTAGCTGTAAATGACTGTTTTCTCCCTTTTACTTGCAGCAATAAAATATTTACAAAAATGTGAGGGAAGGACTCACGTATGAGAAATACTGAATATGTTGTACTTATTTTATCCTTCTTAAATATAGATTTTTGTTTTCTTTCTGTTTTCCTTTGGCTGCAGTGGACATACCGGATCTGGTAAGACAGAGGCTGTAAAAGTGATTATTCAATATCTAACAACATCCAATATGAGGCAAGACGATAGACCTTTACAGGTACGAAACCTTGTTGAAGGACCCATGTAGATGGCATTGCCTTGTTGGTGCATGATTATGCCAACAGAAAGGCACACTAAGGGAGGCATTTATCAAAAGTGCACCTGGCAAAAAACATGAAAAAAAAAATCTGAATTTTTGTGCAAGCACCCTTGTAAACTGTAGTTGCACAGGCGCGCACCTCTACATAAAGCCAGCATGCCTGTGTGCTGGCGTAGTATTCCTTTAGACCGGAGTGTCAAACGCCTATCTTGATAGGCCCCCCGCGATCAGACATCTTATCCCCTATGCTTTGGATAGGGGATAAAATGTTTTTGTCCGGAATACCCCTTTAACCTAAATCTCAATTTTGTCAAAAATATAAGATTTGGTAATTTATTTAAAACGATGAATTCTTTATTTATACAGTATCTCACATACGTGAGTACACCCCTCACATTTTTGTAAATATGTTATCATATCTTTTTATGTGACAAAACTGAAGATATGACACTCTGCTACAATGTAATGTAGTGAGCGCACAGCCCATATTTCAGTTTTTTTTTTTTTTTTTTTTATTTAGCTGTTTTCTCAAAATAACTCAACAAACAGCCAGTAATGTCTAAACCTTGACAACTAAAGTGAGAACACACCTAAGTGGCAATGACCAAATTAGACCCAAAGTGTCAGTATTTTGTGTGGCCACCATTATTTTCCAACACTGTCTTAAATGGGTTATCCAACATAATGTAATTTTAGTACTTACCTGCCAGGCAGTAATGGAAATACATAGGAAGAATCCAGCTATGTTTTGAGTCATAAATAAAGCTGTGACTATCTTCTTGTGAACTGGCTATTTCCTGTTGGAGTTCCCTCCCTCGAACTACATGTCCCATAATTCTTTGTTTGTCAGTGTGAGGTCATTTTTCTTCCTCCCACACAACAGCCACCTCACAAGTGAAACACAAGTGTGCTCCCTTCAATGCAATAGACCAGGGTGCCTCAAGCTGTTGCAAACCTACAATTCACTGCAGAATGATCTACCTCCCACTCATCGGTTGCTCCATCCATTGAAGCAAAGACAGGCTCCCTCTAAACACCTAACGATGTAATGTCTCAGGCCACACTGCAACTTGGGAAAACCTGAGACAACGCTCATTTTGTATGCTGTTAAAAATAAACATTGGGCCAAATATCACAGAGGAATTGTGAAATCACCATCAAGCAGAGGTACAGACACTATATTATGAACAACACTTACTTTACAGCCCCTGAAGCATATTCAAATAAATAAAAAAATCCATCCTGGAATGCCCCTTTAAGTCTCTTGGGTATGGAGTTCACCAGAGCTTCATAGGTTGCCAATGGAGTCCTGTTCCACTCCTCCATGATACCATCACAGAGCTGGTGGATGTTAGAGACTTTGTGCTCTCCCACCTTCCGCTTAAGGAGGCCCCACAGATGTTCAGTGAGGTTAAGGGTTGGAGACATGCTTGGCCAATCCCTAAACCTACTGGATCAGTCTGGCCGGAGGGTCAGGCGATATGTCCAGCAAAAGCCAGGGGGTCCACACCCTGTCAAATTTCATAGGGCACTTATGACTCAGATGTAGAGCCTGGTACAATGGGACATATTTGTTTACCAAAGTTAGCCAACAAGACAGCGGGGGAGTGGACGTATCCTTCCATGTCATTACTACCACTTTACAGCCACAGAATAGCAGAAAACAAATCAGCAACCTTCTATGTGAACTAGAGGCCACTTCATTAATAATTCCCAGCAGGCACACCAAAGGGTTGAGTATAAAAGGAAAGTCTAGATTATCGGCCAGAAACCCCATCACCTCCATCCAGAAAAGAGCAATGACAGGACACTCCCACACCGCATGCAAAAAAAGTGCCAACCTCTGAAGAGCATCAAAAACACAGATCAGACAGAGAAATACCAATGTGCTTAAGCTTAGCAGGGGTATAATACAACCTCAATACATATCTAGAGAGGATCAGCATATCTCTACTGCTAACCACAGTGGAAAAATAAGAGCCTTCAATCTCCTTCCACTGACACTCGGACAAACCCGAGATATCAGCCACCCATTTATGAAAGGCTAGTGAGAAAGGGTCAGGCCCCAGTGACTGGAGGAGAGCATAGGACTGAGTAAGACGTTAAGAAAGATCTGTGGTGCCCAGGAGAAGCTCCACATCAGAAAACACAGGTGTAAACGTGAGGGAGCCAAACTGCACCTGAACCGCATGCCTAAGCTGAAGATACCTATAAAAGGCATTTCCAGGGATGCCATAACTTTCCTTCATGTCCGAAAAGGATAGGATAACCTGATCCAAACAAGTGGATCATAAATTTGACACCGTGAGAACCCCAGAAACTGGCCTCCTGTAACCCATGTAGGTGAGGTGAATGTACATTCCCCCACAAGGGTGCCCTAGGAGATACCAGAGACTGTGGAAATTGACTCGACACCACGGAACACACTTTACCTATAGTTTGAAGAGGAGTAGGAAAGGAAGAACGAGAGTGATACCTGTAGAGTGTATTAGTGAGAGCTTCATAGGAACCCATAAGTGCACCAGCCAGGGCCATCCCCGAGTTCGACAGATACAAATCGATCCACCACGCTGCATAGACCAGTTGGGAGGAAATAGTTATATACATCAGGGGCAGCCAAGCCGCCATGCCGCTTAGAAGCCTGGAGGAGGTCTCGACCAAGTCTGGGAGGTTTTCCCTGTCAGTAGAAGGATCCCAGAGCACCACATAGTGTATTAAAATATTTCCTAGGGGGAATTACAGGAGCTAAGTGAAAAGAGATAAAGGAATTTAGGAAGGTATATCTAATTTAAATATATTGATCCTGCCAGCTAGAGAGAGAGGGAGTCAAGACCAAGCAGTCAGCCGCTCCACAGTGGAGCGTAAGAGCGGTTCCAAGTTCAGGGGTAGATAGCCTAACAGGGACAAAGTTACCTCCACCCCCAAGTATCGGAAGCGTGAAACTACCGTCACCCCAGCAGGAAGAGAGGGAGGGAGGGGGACCCCAGAGGAAAGTGCCATTAGGGAGGATTTAGACCAGTTGACCCCCAAGCCCGAGATCCAAGCAAATCGGTCAAGTAAATCCATAAGGGACAGGAGAGAACCCCCAGCATCCACCATGTACACCAAAGTATCATCTGCATAAAGGGAAACCTTTTCTACAATTGACCCCCTGGGAATACCACAGATTTCCGAGTCCCTATGCATGGCTGCTGCCAAGGGATCCATCGCCAGCGCAAACAGGAAGGGAGAGAGCGGGCACCCGTCTCGTCCCACGACCCAGAAGGAAAGGAGCAGAAACATCTAAGTTAGTGTGAATACAGGCCCTAGGACTATCATAGAGCAAGCAAACCCAGGCTAAGAATCGGGGTCCAAACTCAAACGCACTAAGTACCTCCCAAAGATAGGGCCACAGTACGGAATCAAAGGCCTTATAAATATCCAGAGTAACCACCACACCAGTGGGAAAGCCCTCCCCCACTGCTGCTATGGTGAGCTGCAGACGCTTCCCATTCCCATCAGTAGCTCTACCTGGCATAAACTCCGTTGTCACGATCCCGGCTGGTAGGAGGTGGATCCTCTGTGCCAGAGAGGGATTGGCGAGGACCGTGCTAGTGGACCGGTTCTAAGTCACTACAGGTTTTCACCAGAGCCCGCCGCAAAGCGGGATGGTCTTGCTGCGGCGGTAGTGACCAGGTCGTATCCACTAGCAACGGCTCAACCTCTCTGACTGCTGAAGATAGGCGCGGCACAAGGGAGTAGACAAAGGCAAGGTCGGACGTAGCAGAAGGTCGGGGCAGGCAGCAAGGATCGTAGTCAGGGGCAACGGCAGGAGGTCTGGAACACGGGCTAGGAACAAACAAGGGAACGCTTTCACTAGGCACAAGGGCAACAAGATCCGGCCAGGGAGTGCATGGGAGGAGGTCAGATATAGTCAGGGACCAGGTGGAAGCCAATTAAGCTAATTGGGAAGATTGGGCCAGGCACCATCATTGGTGCACTGGCCCTTTAAATCGCAGAGACCCGGCGCGCGCGCGCCCTAGGGAGCGGGGCCGCGCGCGCCGGGACAGGACCGACGGAGAGCGAGTCAGGTACGGGGACCGGGGTGCGCATCGCGAGCGGGCGCCACCCGCATCGCGAATCGCATCCCGGCTGGAGGCGGGACCGCAGCGCACCCGGTCAGTGGATCTGACCGGGGCGCTGCAACAACGAGGATGAGGCGAGCGCTCCGGGGAGGAACGGGGACCCGGAGCGCTCGGCGTAACATCCGTTTGGTCAGGATGAATGATAGTGTTAATGACCCCAGACAGGCGAGTAGCAATACAGGAGTCAGGTAACACTGGGTCCTTTCAAGGTTTAGGAAGCACAACAATGAGCACTTCCCTCATAGAGTCTGGGAGGGCATCAGCAACAGCTATCGAGTGAAACAGATTAAGAAGTATAGGGGCCAGTCGCTCCTCATTCATCCTATACCAATCGCCTAACATCCCGTCTAAACCCGGGGTCTTCCCATGAGGCAGATCATGTATTGCCTGTTCCACCTCCTCAACCGTAAAGGGGGCATCTAACGCCTCTGCTTGAGCATAACTAAGCATGGGAAGGGCTAAATCTCACAAGAAAAAGAGGATTTCCCCCTGACAGGGCTTAGAAGGGGCATCATACAAAGAAGAGTAAAATTCCCGGAAGACAGAATTAATCAGCTGGGGATCAGCCACCACAGCACCGTCACTGCCCTTAATACATGGGATAGAGGCTGAAGGGCGACTAGCCCTTATTAAATATGCCAAAAGTTTACCATTCTTATACCCAAACTCAAACAGGGCAACCTCCTTATCCGCTAACTGCAACTGGACCCTATCTTTCTGGACAACCAACAGAGACCTCTGAGCTTCAGCCCACGCCTTCTCATTCTCAGGGGATGAATTCCTAATATACTTAGCCTCCAAGACACTCACCTCCTGCAACAGTCTGCCCTCCATAGCCAACCTAATTTTCCGCTGACCCAGAACACCCGCTATGAAGGCACCTCTAACCGTGGCTTTGTATGCATCCCATTGCACCAAGGGGTCAGGATAAGAAGCATTGTTTGTTTTCCCAATATTCAGTATGGGCAACCCCAAGAGCCTCCACAACTGCTGCAGCCAGCCAGGGTGCATGCGTCAGATAAGGGAAGGGGGACTGGGACCTAGGCGGAGAACTACCAATACAGCAGAGTGGTCTGAGATCCTCCTAGTGGTGTGGGAAACATCTCTTACCGAAGGAAGGAGGTCTTCGGATGCCAACGCGAGATCAATGCGAGAGAATGACCTATAGAGTAAAAGTGCAGAGGAAAAGGAAGTAGCCGTGGGGTACTTGCACCTCCAGAGGTCGGTCAGGCCAAACACCACGTATTAAAGGAGGAGGAGCCAGGGTCAGCAGCAGCGGTGCAGTTGAGCAGCGGATCAGGAGCCACGTTGAAATCACCTATGAAAAGTACAGGGTCAGAGGAAAAAGACATTAGTCTATTAGTAACAAGCTCCAGTACAGAGACCTGAAAGGCAGGAGGTACATAAACAGAACGAAGGAGAAAGAACCAAGAGAACAGTGTAAAAGCACAAATCTCCCAAAGTGGTCACAGGCTACCTGAGAAACCACCAGCGGCAGGGACTTAGTGATTAGAACAGAGAAGGGCAGAGCACCGGGACCATACACACCACATTCAACCAGCATATTGACAAACAGGGCACAGACACATAACACTAAAACAAATGCAATCAGGCTGAACAAAAACATCCCCAAAACACCCTGTCTAACACTTAATGGGGCAGAAGAACTGCTAGTCCCTAACACAGTGCAGACCTAGACCCTAAATACAACTGTTAAGGGCATTAAAAGCACGCCGAATAGACTAAAACCAAAACTACTAAAGTTACCTCCCGCCACCCTACAAAAAACTCAAATGGCTGGTAACTAAGGAACTACCCAGGGAGACTGGAACCTGTGGAGGCCCTAACCTCCTTAACCACTAAATAGAGGAAAACACTCAAGGAGAGTGGTCTGTAGCAGGATAGTCTATTGCAGTTCAATCCGGAGGCCTGACCAGAGGGGCCGCATCCACCCAATGAGGAGCTTCAGTTGGAGAAGTGAAAAACTTTTTAGAGGCCCCATCCACCACTCTCAGGCGAGCAGGATACAAAATTGAGTAATGGTATAGAGGAAAAAGGTAGGAGAAAAAACAACGGGGCGCTCCCTCGTATATTTCTGGAATGGTAAGTGAATGGTGCAAATACCCACCATTAGCACCCAAGGTGACGCACTGACCTTGAGTGGATGTGTAGAGAGGTCAGTAGGGCCTCTGATGTGTGGTTCAGGGTATGCAAAGATAGGATCGTCACAGTGTGCTGCTCTCACCCCTTTTTTCCGTGTTCCCAAGGGAGACAGCCCGCCTGCAGGATCTCCGGCCAGGACTACACAAAATTGTATATGTGGACCTGAGGAAGGCGCAAGTGTGCGTGCAAAACGCGTTATCCTGTTTTACTTTTGACTTCTTTTACCAATAAAAGTTAGTCCTGTGTAAGTGCTGGCTTGTTTTCTGTTGCATCTGACTCCCGTCTACAAACAGTAGCGCTCTCAAACAAAAACCCGTTCTTTTTGCATACTCTATATTAAAATTGAGTAATGGTAACCCTTAGCACGCAGCTTCGCACGGACCTCCATAAACTGCACCCACTGCTTGCGAAGTTCCATAGAAAAATCATGATAAAAGGACACCCTGCTTCCATCACAGATGACCTCTCCCTTGATCCGCATAGCCCGGAGAATAGCATTCCTGTTCCTGAAGTGAAGACGTTTGGCCAGGAAAGGACGTGGAGGGCCACCAGGAGGAGGGGACCGAGCTGGAACTCAATGGGCCCGCTCAACAGAGAAATAAGGAGAGAAAGTGTCCACAGGAAGAATCACCTTCAGCCAGCTTTCCACGAACAGCACAGGATCATTCCCTTCCATCTTTTCAGGGAGGCCCACCAGGTGTATGTTATTTCGCCTCAAGCGGTTCTCCATATCATCCATCTGACTCAGGACTCCCGTGACCTGACGCTGTAGAGAATCAACCCGCTCTGGTAGGGAATGTAAGGTGTCTTCCACCAAAGGGACCCTGCGCTCCTCCTCTTCAGTGCGCTCACGTATCTTTTGGGTCTCATGGTGCTAAATAACAAATTCCTGCCGCAGCTCATCCACTTTAGTCACCATAATGGATTGACATGGGGTAAAGGCCGCCAAGAGCTCTGAGAACCGACGGTCCATAGCTGTAGCGTCATAGACTGGCCTTTCAGGAAACTGTGGCTGCTGGGGAGTCGGAGACCCTTCAAACAGTGACAAAGGCGGATCAGGAGAATCACCTCTAGGACGGTCCTGAGATCTGGAGAACTGGCTCAGCGCTTTCGCTGCCTGCACAAAAACTTTAGTAGCAAACGGTGTCCGAGCACCAGGATCTCGCTGAGAAGGGCCACCGGAGCGGGAGGACCCATCATCAGAGAAAGCCTCCTCATCAGAAGTCGGCTGTGAGGCCTCAGCATACACTTTAAATCTCTAATTCTTGTTATGAGGGCCACCCATGATCAACAGGGCCACACCAAGAGCAGGTAGAAAGTCACCAGTGAGGAAGCACTCCGGTCAGGAGCAGGGCCCACAGTGTATAGCAAACTGTGGGGGCTGACCACAAAGCACCACAAGTCCCAGCAAGACAGCGGCAAGGCACTATGGTACTCATAGTCCGAATTGTGGTGTCCCGTTACCGTATTGCATACCGTAACTAGTGTAGAGGTCCCCAAAGTCAGAGTAACTGTGTTCAGGTAGGGTTCCTCAGGTCGGACAGCCCCTAGTCGCCTCTCTTCAAGTATAATTCTCTAATGATAATATATGTATATATTTAATAATTATATATATTTGATAGTAATGTATAGTGCTTACCTTGTTTGGCGTCGCAGGACCTTCGGTCATGTGACCATGCTGATAACCTCTATGGTATGTTGGAGGACCTTGGGTCATGTGTTTCCCACAAGTCTTTGTGATGGTGATTGACATTAGTATGGACCAATTAGCACTAGTCCAGCCCCTGCCCATATAAGGGAGCTGCGTCCAATTATCGCTCTAGTGGATGCCGGACTAACAGGACGGTTCTGCGCAACTTTCAAAGTCACGCTACCGGCCTCAGCTGAACCAAAACCGTGAGTTCAAATCTAAATTCCCGCTAATGCTAGCGTGACTACTGAACCGCAACTAAATCCCCTAAATCCAGTGGAACATTGCACAATACTAAAAGACTCTAAATGCTAAAGTCCCAACCTTTGTCAAACTCCAAGGAAAGCAATTGTTATGCTTAGAGACTGTTCTGTTATTGAAGCTTGCAGAAATTCTTCAGTAAAAGTTAATCCTGTTTCAGAAAACTCTCCAGTTGTGGACAATCTATTATTATATACCTCTCTATCGCTCTTGGGAAGGGTGGCGGTAGGGCAAGCGTTACTGAGGAGCCCTCACCCTGGCGTCATGAATAGCAAGGGTTAACAAGCACCCTTTGATTACCGCACAGCTACACTCCCCATACCTACATCCCCCAGGCTATCAAAGAATGAAGTGTGCAGAATCCTGCAATGGAGATTTCAGGAAGAGACCCAGCAACAGCAGGCACACCAGTATGGAAAGGCAGTCCAGCAATATATGAGGCTATAAGGCATCCTCAATGACAGGGCAAAAGGCAGCAGAGGCTATAATAGAAGATTGTATTGAATGGAAGTCCACCACACCTTCAGCAGCAGATGCAGCCTGGAGCCTCAGGGAAACCAGACCAAGCCAGCTCAGAGGAGTCCAGGAGTATCCTAGGCAATGGGGAAGCCACGACCACGAAGCCTGAAATGGCGGTGCCCCGATCTCTCCGCCTGGAGAAGATGCAGCTCAGCCCGAGGACCAGAGGGAGCAGCCGGCGGCTCCACAGAGCAGCAGAGATGCAGCCCGACAGCCGCAGCAGACAGGACCCAGCTCCCAAGTCTACCGCTCGCCGACAGGAGAGACCCCCGCTGCAACCACCACCGCACACCAGCTAGTTCCTCAGGTCCTCCGCTAGCCCCAGAGAGCCACACGGGTAAGTACTGGACCCTTTTCAGGATGTTTTAATCAGGGTTATGGTGCCATAACTCCAGATTTAAAGGATAACTGCCAGCCTGTTCACCCACACTAAACCCAATACACAGGGTTATCATGTGGGTGAACAGGAGTCCAACTAGGGGTCATTTAAATATGTCCAGTAGGTCCTAGATATGTCCCCCAGAAGATCCTCTACTAAATTGAGTAAATCATGCACAGGGGACGGGGCTCCTCCCACTCAATTTACATATTCATTGTCTGACTCCACTTCACTAGGATGTGGAGTAACAGACAATGAATATGTAAATTATGTTGGCAGAGCCCCTCCCCATATATCCTCGTGAAATAGAGTCACAGACATTAAATATGTAAATTGAGTGGGCAGTGCCCTGCCCCTTGTGTACGATTCACTGAATTTAGCAGAGGATCTTCTGGGGGACATGTCTCAGGACCTACTGGACATATTTAAGTAAGTGACCCCTCGTTGGACTCCTGTTCCCCCACGCTATTGGGTATAGTGTGGGCAAATAGGCTGACAGTTTTACTTTAAGACACCTGCTCCCCATTCACACCTGAGACCTTGTAACACTAATGAGTCATATGACATTGGGGAGGTCAAATAGCTAATTGTGGCCAATTTTGGATATTTTCACTTAGAGGCATACTCACTTTTGTTGCCAAAGTTTAGACATTAATGTTGTGTGTGCTGTAATGTGTGTTGTGGTGTGTGTAATGTGTGTGCAGACAGCAAAATTAAACACTGCAGTTAAACACTTTAGTTTTGTCAAATTATAATATAAAAATAGTATATAATAATATTTCTAAAAAATGTGAGGGTGTACGCACTTATGTGGGATACTGTATATTACCAATATATTCCGCTATGCTATACAGATCTTATCATCACTCACTTTGGTAACCAAATTTTCAATTGAGCTATCCGAATGTTTTGAAATATAAAAGGAAACCCATGCAAACATGGGGCGATTTTGTTTGTAAATGTTGCCAATGGTGGGTTTTCAACTCATGACCCCAGCAGTACTGAGTCACCATGATGCCCTTTATTTTTTTTACAGGGAATAGGATCCAATATCACATATATATATGTTGCGGTGTGTTAACCTTTAGTATTTGGGTAACAACTCCTTTAGTTTTATTCAGCAGATGGGGATACATCATAGGGGAGGACAGACATCAGCAGGAGCGCACAAGGGTGACAGATGTTCCGTATGATTGTCAAAGGGTATTGTCAAAGCCTTAACAAAACATTTTTGTGGAAGTGTATCGAAAGGACAGGGAATATGTATCTGATCGTGGGGGATCCGATCTCCTGCACGGCATCCCAGCTCTCCCCAGGAACAGAGCATGTTGACACCAAGCTTTGTAGCACGGTACAGTCTATAGAGGATGTGCATAAGTTACAAGATGACTTGGATAGACTAAGTGTCTGGGCATCCACTTGGCAAATGAGGTTCAATGTGGATAAATGTAAAGTTATGCATCTGGGTACTAATAACATGCATGCATCGTATGTCTTAGGGGGGATTAAACTGGCAGAGTCACTGGTAGAGAAGGATCTGGGTGTACTTGTAGATCACAGACTACAGAATAGCATGCAATGTCAGGCTGCTGCTTCCAAAGCCGGCAGGATATTGTCATGTATCAAAAGAGGCATGGACTCGAGGGACAGGGACATAATACTCCCCTTTATAAAGCATTGGTACGGCCTCACCTGGAATATGCTGTTCAGTTTTGGTCGCCTGTTCATAAGAGGGACACTGCGGAGCTGGAAAGGGTGCAGAGACGCGCGACAAAACTAATATGGGGCATGGAACATCTTAGCTATGAGGAGCGATTAAAGGAGTTACAATTGTTTAGTCTTGAGAAGAGACGTTTAAGGGGGGATATGATAAACGTATATAAGTATATTAATGGCCCATACAAAAAATATGGAGAAAAACTGTTCCAGGTTAAACCCCCCCAAAGGACGAGGGGGCACTCCCTCCGTCTGGAGAAGAAAAAGTTTAGTCTCAAGGGGCGACACGCCTTCTTTACCGTGAGGACTGTGAATTTATGGAACAGTCTACCTCAGGAACTGGTCACAGCAGGAACAATTAACAGCTTTAAAACAGGATTAGATACATTCATGGAACAAAATAACATTAATGCTTATGAAGAAATATAAAATCCCATCCCTTCCCCAATATCGCGCCACACACCTACCCCTTAATTCCCTGGTTGAACTTGATGGACATATGTCTTTTTTCGACCGTACTAACTATATAACTATGTAACTATGTAACTATGACCCCCCGCACAAAGCGCTGTGTGATGTGCCACCTTCATGTATCTCTATGGGAGAGCCAGAGATACAACTTCATGCAGGGTTTGACATGCTCCGTTCCTGGGGAGAGCTGGTGGTGCCGTGCAGGAGATTGTACAGCTTATCCCCTTTGGCTAGGGCATAAGTTGTATGCCACCACAGTACGCCTTTAACCAAAACAGTCAGGGATGCAATAAATGATAAGAGGAAAGCGTTCAGATTATTGTGGGTGAGGAGGAACTAAAATATTTTGAGAAGAATAAATTATGCAAACAAACAAAAAATAGCATAAATTGCAACACAGAGAAAGATTACCATAGAAAGTAAAAACAACCCAAAAATATTCTTTACCTACATAAACTTGCTGTCAACCTAACTAATACTCTAGGTGTACTGGTGGAACGGGATGAGGAAAAGGACAATTTACTTAATGCATTCTTCTATACTGTATTTACACAAAAAAGCTTTACAAAATCCAATGTTTCCCGGGGTACCCCTTTAATGAAATTTTACAGAATAGTACTGCATTTATCCTTTGAAATATTTGCTTAGGTTTTTATCATACAGTTGTGTATCTTGGGTGGAATGATGCTTTTGACCATTGACCCATTTTGTTTTCTAGATCTATGACTTACTCACTGTCTTGGAAAGTTTTGGAAATGCCAAAACAGTGTTAAATACTAACTCTACTCGCTGTGGTCAGATTCTTCAGATGTACTTTAAAAGGTGATTTTCCTAGACTTAAATAAATTACAAAAATATAGGTGGATTCAGTCATAGCTGAATAAAAAGCATAGGAATAATTATCAGTATGTACAATGTGTATTAGTATTAAAGGGGTATTCCAGGAAAAAAACTTTTTTATATATATCAACTGGCTCCAGAAAGTTAAACAGATTTGTAAATTATTTCTATTAAAAAATCTTAATCCTTTCAGTACTTATGAGCTTCCGAAGTTAAGGTTGTTCTTTTCTGTCTAAGTGCTCTCTGATGACACCTGTCTCGGGAAACGCCCAGTTTAGAAGCAAATCCCCATAGCAAACCTCTTCTAAACTGGGCGTTTAGAAGAGGTTTGCTATGGGGATTAGCTTCTAAACTGGGCGGTTCCCGAGACATGTGTCATCAGAGAGCACTTAGACAGAAAAGAACAACCTTAAATGGGCACTGTCATGAAAACAAAAAATTGATATATTGTAGTACTTAAGTACTACAACATATCTCTAATATAGTTTAATTAAAAAAAGTGATTTTAAAACAGTTTAAAATCACTTTTAAATTCGGCCACTAGGGGTCGCCCTCCTAGTGGCCGAATGCATTCTGCAGTGACGTCACTACAGAATTTCGACTCATTTCAGCCGGGCAAATGAGTCGAAATTCATTCACTGTGCGCTGGCTTCCTGTCTGTCAATCAAACAGGCAGGAAGCCAGCGCAGTAAAGTCCAGGAGCAGCCGCCCTGGCCGCACCATGCACGCAGCCTGTACCTCAGCCCAGTTGGAGTCTGCACTCTCTCTGCAGACTCCGGTAACTGAATTGGATTCCCCGTTTCTACGCAGCTTGCCGCGCAGCGCAGAGTTCGCTGTCCCGGCTTCTTCTATCCATCTGAGCGACCGGAGGTGAGGGGAGTGGGGTGGGGGCGGGAGGTTGTTATGAATGGGTGCCTCCAGTTGTTTCCCCACTACAACTCCCAGCATGCCCTGTAAGCCAATAGATGTCAGGACATGCTGGGAGTTGTAGTTGTGAAACAGCTGGAGGCACCCTGTTAGAACTAAGGGCGTAAGTCCCCCCCCCCAGCAGGCATCAGTGACGTGGTGCCTGCTGGGGAAGTCTGCCTGGTAGTGAGCACACTACCAGGCAGACAAAATGCCGTTTATTAGTCAATAAATATAAAAATAAAGGCAGGGAGGGGGTTAGGGATAGAAGGGCAATAGGCAGGGACAGAAAAAAAAAGAGGGTTGGTGGGAGCTACCCTTTAACTTCAGAGGCTCATAAGTACTGAAAGGATTAAGATTTTTTTAATAGAAGTAATTTACAAATCTGTTTAACTTTCTGAAGACAATTGATATATAAAAAAAAAGTGTTTTTCCTGGATAACCACTTTAAGACCAGTCCTTCTCAACTGTGGAAGATGGTTTTCTAAATACAAGGTGCACAGCTAAATAAAGCACACACCGCTGGGTCCTCAGTTTGCACAATTTACCCTCTGTGCTCCAGCACAATGGATTTTCAGATTAAATTTTTTGTGCTTAACAAACAAATTTTTTCTGTCCTTTCTCATGCACAGTAGTAAGTGGAGACACTGATGAACTGTTGATACTGATAAACAATAGGATCCTTTTTAATACCTGGGTGCAAATACTTTGCAGTAGATGTCTGCCTGGAGTCTGGGACAAATAAACATCACCAAATGTTGAATTTCCTTCCTGCAGCCACCTCTAGTTGTTACTTATTTGTGGCTTTTACTGGGTTCAGTTTTGTCTTAAAAAAAAACTTTTGAAATGTCATGCATATGCTTTACGCTAGTAATGCTTAAAAATGTACCTGTCATATCACATAAAAGAACTACTTAAGTATGGTACTCACTAGGTCATCCAGATTCTTTACATGTTTTTTTTATGTGTCTAGCTTCTGTATTTGGCTCAAAAAACCCTCTGTTTTGCTGCTCACTCATTCTGACATCCACTATTCAGGACTCACCATGCATTCACTTTCTCCCTGAGTCTGCAGTGCTGTGCTGGGTCTTTTAATCCAATCATTGCAGGCTGCTCTGTAACCCCCTCCTCTCTGTTTTCAGACAGAAGTCTGATAGACAGGACAGGAGTGAGCACAGCGGAGTACTAGTCCCGCCCTCACTGGACTTTGTCCTTGCCTTTGCTTAATTGGAACAAAGATGATGCTGCAGCTGGACAGGGTTATGTTCTGGGTGGTATGAGGACCCCTAGTGGTCTTTTTTTATAAGCCCTTATTTCTATAAAAAAAAAAAAGAAATAAAAAGATTATTTTTATATAGTATAATGTTTTACCAAGATGTACAACATATAAAAAAGTTTTTGATTCTAACAATGGAGCTAGTGAAAAGCATGCTCAGTTATGATAAGCTTGGCTTACTGCTATTGAAGAATATTCCGTTTCATTGACTTAAACTCATAAGGGGGCCTTAGATACAGCAGGATTTTTTATTTTACGTTCAACCATAACTGCTATTTTTTCTGTTGATTGTAGATGTATGAGGGCTTGTGCAGGTGATGCTGATTCCAAGATTACATAGTTACATAGTTAGTACGGTTGAAAAAAGTCATACGTCCATCAAGTTCAACCAGGGAATTGAAGGGTAGGGGTGTGGCGCGATATTGGGGAAGGGATGGGATTTTATATTTCTTCATAAGCATTAATGTTATTTTATTCCAGGAATGTATCTGACCCTGTTTTAAAGCTGTTAAATTTTCCTGGTGTGACCAGTTCCTGAGGTAGACTGTTCCAAGAGTTCACAGTTCTTATGGTAAAGAAGGCGTGTCACCCCTTGAGACTAAACCTTTTCTTCTCCAGACGGAGGGAGTGCCCCCTCGTCCATTGGGGGGGTTTAACCTGGAACAGTTTTTCTCCATATTTTTTGTATGGGCCATTAATATACTTAAACATTGTGTACCGTTTGTCCTATGCTGTGCCATTCCTGAGTTATGACTGAAAACCAAATATGCAAAAGAAGTTTTTTTGCCCAGCTCCTTAGTGCACTCTTCTGCCCAACTGGATCGGCCCTGTGCAATGACCCCTTCATAACTATTCATGGGCCTTAGCTTCATTCTATACAGGGAACTTCCATTTTATTTTATAACATTAGATCCACTCCACTCACATGATCATTATCATCATCATAGGTCCTTCAGCCACTTTCTCTAATATACTGCACTGCTGATAACCTCAAGATATGCTCATGAAGAGAATGTGACTGAAGGACCTGCGATGATCATGTTATAGGAGTGTGCGGAGCTGATCTAAAGTAAAAAAATAAATATCTAAATAAATAAATATCGACTGGGTATTACTTGTTTCCTCTATAGGGCCTGACTGGGTGGGCAGAAGAGTGCACTAAGGGGCTGGGAATACCCACAGTGCACCAAAGCACTTAATTTGTGTATTCATATTTTCAAGCATAACTCGGAAATGGAGCATTGGAATCTGCGTCACCCGCACTATGACCCTGTGCCAGCAGGTTAGTGCGGGTGATGTTGGTGACAGATTCCCTTTAAATTTTGCACTGTTTACCACATGGCATAAATAATATTACCCTATATGTAAATATTGTTTTTTTATAATTTAGTACTTTTGCATGGTAGCATATTTTATAGATTTTTTTTGATGTTTCCAAATTTGAAGAGCAATATCTTGTATTAAATTTTTTTTTCTGTAAATGTATACATACGAATGTTTATTAAGAGTTATAACTTTTAATGGAACAATTTTGGGGTACATATAACTTTTTTAATTAACTTTCATATACTCTGTGGGGGATGAATTGAAGAAAAAAAAAAAAAACTGCAATTGCCATTTTTTGTGTGTGTTTTAAATTTTGCACCAGTCACAATGTGGCATGAATTATGCTTTATTTACTTTATTTATTCAGTGCAACTAGATACAGTGTGTCACCCCAGTAGTAACATGATTACATGAGGAGGTTTGTTAAAGTGTGTCATGAGGAGGGGGTTTGATACAGTGTGTCACCCAAGTAGTAAGGTGATTACATGAGAAGGTTTGTTACAGTGTGCTGCCCCAATAGTAAGAAGATTACATGAGTAGGGGGTTGTTACAGTGTGTCACTCCAGTAGTAAGGTGATTATACGAGGAGGAGGTTGTTACAGTGTGTCACCTCAGTAGTAAGGTGGGGCATAGCAGAAGGCGGAGCCAATGGGCAGGGTCAAAGAGCTGCAAAATTAGCTTTTGCCTAGGATGGCAAAAATCCTTGCACCAGGCCTGAATAGCAGTAGTGACTGCCATTTTGAAAGCTTGATCTAAAAGAAATCACAAAAGTTTCAGATTTTTGTGAAATTGAGAATTAATTCAACTCATACCTAATCTATAGTGCCCAAGTGATCACCGCGATGTACATAACTATGTACATGATTATGTTGAACTTGATGGACGTGTGTCTTCTTTCAATTGTACTATGTAGCTGTGCAACTATGTTGGGGGCTCCACTATACAGATGACTTACACATACATCATTTTGAATTAAAGGCGTTATTCAGATTTAATTAACTTTTTACTATCATGCCTGTGATGCAAAGTTATGTCTTAAGTACTTTACTTGCCTTTCATGTGTGGGATGGATCAACAACTTTTTTGTGATTTCATGGTCCCCCCAGGTTCAGCATTCCTCTGGTGTCTGGATTACTGTTGTCTCGAGCTTTCACAGGGTGATGCTTGGCTCAAGACAATGGCTTAGTTGCCAACATATTAAAAATATACATGATACAGTATAGAAAATATACACTTCGTGGATGAAGTATGCAACTGAGTGCTTTATCTGGACATGGTATTTAATATTTAAATAAAGAGATATTGAGTATTTGGAAAATATGTGAAAAGCAAAAGAAAGGTGCCATAAAACTTAACCTTTATTCTATATAATTAAAACTACACTGTTACGCCGAGCGCTCCGGGTCCCCGTTCCTCCCCGGAGCGCTCGCCTCATCCTCGTTGCTGCAGCGCCCCGGTCAGATCCACTGACCGGGTGCGCTGCGGTACCGCCTCCAGCCGGGATGCGATTCGCTCGCGATGCGCACCCCGGTCCCCGTACCTGACTCGCTCTCCGTCGGTCCTGTCCCGGCGCGCGCGGCCCCGCTCCCTAGGGCGCGCGCGCGCCGGGTCTCTGCAATTTAAAGGGCCAGTGCACCAATGTTGGTGCCTGGCCCAATCTTCCCAATTACCAATTAGTGTGATCACCTGTGTACTTCCCTATATTACCTCACTTCCCCTGCACTCCCTGGCCGGATCTTGTTGCCTTAGTGCCTAGTGAAAGCGTTCCCTTGTCTGTTCCTAGCCCGTGTTCCTGACCTCCTGCCGTTGCCCCTGACTACGATCCTTGCTGCCTGCCTCGACCTTCTGCTACGTCCGACCTTGCTTCTGCCTACTCCCTTGTACCTCGCCTATCTTCAGCATCTTCAGCAGTCAGAGAGGTGAGCCGTTGCTAGTGGATACGACCTGGTCACTACCGCCGCAGCAAGACCATCCCGCTTTGCGGCGGGCTCTGGTGAAAACCTGTAGTGGCTTAGAACCGGTCCACTAGCGCGGTCCTCGCCAATCCCTCTCTGGCACAGAGGATCCACCTCCTGCCAGCCGGCAGCGTGACAGTAGATCCGGCCATGGATCCCGCTGAAGATCCTACACTGGTCGCCCAGCTAGCCTTAAAGATCGCCCAACGAGATCAACAGCTGGCATACTTGACCTCCGAGGCACTGCGTATTCAGTCACAGATACAGCAGCTGCAGATACAGCAACAGCTACAGCTGCAACTACCATCTCCTCCGCCGGCTCCTGCAACTCCTCCGCAGCAACCGGCCGTTCCTAACCCCTGCTTGTCCCTGCCGGACAAATTTGGCGTAAAGATCGCCCAACGAGATCAACAGCTGGCATACTTGATCTCCGAGACACAGCGTCTTCAGTCACAGTTACAGCAGCTGCTGCCGCAGATACAGCAACTTCAGTCACAGCAGCTGCTGCCGCAGATACAGCAACTTCAGTCACAGCTACAGCTGCAACAACCATCTCCTCCGCCGGCTCCTGCAACTCCTCCGCAGCAACCGGCCGTTCCTAACCCGTGCTTGTCCCTGCCGGACAAGTTTGATGGGGACCGCAATGATTCTGCCACAGCCACAGTCCAGTCCTTCTTCGCTGAGGTCCGTGGTGTCTTCGAGGAGCCTGCCCGAGCTTCTTCTGCCGAGATTGCCCTGCTGAACCTGGAACAGGGTGTTTCTTCCATTGGCGAGTACGCCATTCAGTTCCGTGCTCTTGCTTACGAGTTGTCCTGGAATAGTGAGGTTCTCTGCGCGACCTTTAAAAAAGGCCTATCCAGCAACATTAAAGATGTTCTGGCCGCACGAGAGACTCCTGCTGACCTACATGAACTCATTCATCTTGCCACTCGCATTGACATGCGTTCTTCCGGATGGCGTCTGGAGCTCCGCCTGGATATGGACTTTGTTCGCACGAAGCGTTTTTTCTCCCCGGCTCCTCTCTCCTCTGGTCCTCTGCAATCCGTTCCTGTGCTTCCCGCCGCGGAGGCTATGCAAGTTGACCGGTCTCGCTTGACACCTCAAGAGAGGACACGACGCCGCATGGAGAATCTTTGCCTGTACTATGCCGGTACCGAACACTTCCTGAAGGATTGTCCTATCCGTCCTCCCCGCCTGGAAAGACGTACGCTGACTCCGCACAAAGGTGACACAGTTCTTGATGTCAACTCTGCTTCTCCACGCCTTTCTGTGCCTGTGCGGATATCTGCCTCTACCTTCTCCTTCTCTACTATGGTCTCCTTGGATTCCGGATCTGCAGGAAAAATTTTTTTGGGCTCTCTTATCAACAGGTTCTACGTCCCTGTGACCAGTCTCGCCAGACCCCTCTACATCTATTGTATTAACAATAAAAGATTGGACTGTCTCATGCGTTTCCGCACAGAACCCCTCCTAATGTGCATCGGACCTCATCACGGAAAAATTGACTTTTTTTTCCTCAGGTTCTTTGGCCCCAAGAAGAGGGGGAGACCCAAGGGGGGGGGTACTGTTACGCCGAGCGCTCCGGGTCCCCGTTCCTCCCCGGAGCGCTCGCCTCATCCTCGTTGCTGCAGCGCCCCGGTCAGATCCACTGACCGGGTGCGCTGCGGTACCGCCTCCAGCCGGGATGCGATTCGCGATGCGGGTGGCGCCCGCTCGCGATGCGCACCCCGGTCCCCGTACCTGACTCGCTCTCCGTCGGTCCTGTCCCGGCGCGCGCGGCCCCGCTCCCTAGGGCGCGCGCGCGCCGGGTCTCTGCAATTTAAAGGGCCAGTGCACCAATGTTGGTGCCTGGCCCAATCTTCCCAATTACCAATTAGTGTGATCACCTGTGTACTTCCCTATATTACCTCACTTCCCCTGCACTCCCTGGCCGGATCTTGTTGCCTTAGTGCCTAGTGAAAGCGTTCCCTTGTCTGTTCCTAGCCCGTGTTCCTGACCTCCTGCCGTTGCCCCTGACTACGATCCTTGCTGCCTGCCTCGACCTTCTGCTACGTCCGACCTTGCTTCTGCCTACTCCCTTGTACCTCGCCTATCTTCAGCATCTTCAGCAGTCAGAGAGGTGAGCCGTTGCTAGTGGATACCACCTGGTCACTACCGCCGCAGCAAGACCATCCCGCTTTGCGGCGGGCTCTGGTGAAAACCTGTAGTGGCTTAGAACCGGTCCACTAGCGCGGTCCTCGCCAATCCCTCTCTGGCACAGAGGATCCACCTCCTGCCAGCCGGCATCGTGACATACACCAAGTATTTAAATGGTTATGTGTCAAAAAAGTGGTACTGTCACCAACAAAAGAAAAGGGGAATTTTGAATATAAATGCAGCCCACCCAGTCAATCAGACTAGATAATCACTTATTCTATACAACACCTAGCAGGTAAGTATCAAAATAATACCCCCTTGCTATTCACCCGACGCATTTCTGTTCGATCAAAATGTAAAGTTGAACGTTACCAGGGTTTTTTTGAGACGCAAAGGATAATTAAGCATATAAGATGTTAACACAGTACTAGGTGTCAAATCAGAAAATTGCAGCAAATAGCCAAGGCAGGAGGTTTTACAATCCAGTACCAAATAATAGTAATAATAATGAATAAAGTACTCCCCAGGACAATGCCAAATACTAGTGGGGGTCATATAGTTTCTTCTCCTATTACTTATACTCCACTGGGGTAATATGATATACAGTCCACCCTTGAAAAGAGAGAAGACAACAAAAACAGCACTCAATAGATAGTATAAAGTGGGTGCTTACCCTTTTTGTAGCTTGGTACAAAAGATTGTAATACTCACAGTAGGAGATAAGGGGCCATGAATATGCTGCGTATTTGGAACATATAAAACATTATTTATCTGAAGCTGTTTTCCTGCACATTGTGTTACTCTATTTCTAGTGAGCCTCATGTACTATGATTATGGGCAAAGCATGTAGAGATG
Source organism: Hyla sarda (assembly GCF_029499605.1). NCBI lineage: Eukaryota > Metazoa > Chordata > Amphibia > Anura > Hylidae > Hyla > Hyla sarda. The sequence goes on along the minus strand of NC_079201.1, from coordinate 35,014,517 downwards.
AACAAATTTTTGTAAAATTTGATTTGGCCGATTCGCCGAATGTTCCAGAAAAATGTGGTTTCGTCCGAATTTATTTGCGTTGAATCGCTATTAAAAATGGCTATTTCTGGGCTACAGGTAGCCTCAATAGGGGTGTAGAACACGCATAGGGTGTGTGCTGTGTTAGTGAAATAATACTGTTATTCAGCATGACATGCAGATTAGAGGCGTTGCTATTAGAATCACTGTCGCAGAGTTGCACAATGACAGAGCCTGGAGGTGACATCAGTATAAGGAGACCATATAGGGGCTGAATGAAACAGCGTGGAGGTGGCGGCAGCATGAGGAGACCATATAGTGCCTGAATAACACAGGCTGGAGGTGGCAGAAGCATGAGTAGACCATATAGTGGCTGAATGATACAGCCTGGAGGTGACGGAAGCATGGGGAGACCATAATCTGGCAGAGTGACACAGCCTGGAGTTGGTGGCAGCAAGAGGAGACCATATAGTGCCTGAACGACACAGCGAGGAGGTGGCGGCATGAGGAGACCATAGGGCCTCTCTATTGAAAAGATTAAAGATACTTTTTAAAATTGAAATTGAAGATTTAAAATAGATGAACCTAAGAAGTTTTATTTAATGTGTCAGCAGCATGAGGAGACCACATAGTGACACAGCCTGGAGGTGGCAGCAGCATGAAGAGACCATAATCTGGCAGAATGACACAGCCTGGGGTTGTCGGCAGCAAGAGGAGACCATATAGTAGCTGAATGACACAGCCTGGAGCTGGCATCAGCATGAGGAGAACATATGGTGGCAGAACGAGACAGCCTGGAGCTGGCAACAGCATGAGGAGAACATAGGGTGGCAGAATGAGACAGCCTGGAGGTGGCATCAGCAGCATGGGAAGTCCTGAAAGTGACCCAGTGACAGAGTGGGGTAGTGGGTGGCAATACCAGTACCTGGTAACGAAGGTGGGTGAAAAAAAGAGAACTTGGCATCAAATGTGTGGCATCGGGCGGGTGGCAGGATCAGAATAGTAGCTGAGGCAGGTAGGCAGAAGTAAACAGTCTCTTTAGTAAAAGTACGTATTGATGATATGCATTACGTAAAACTTAACATTGAATAATATTCTTAGGATAAAATATATGTACCCACATTTTCTTTTTTATTTAACAAAAGGAAAGGTGTGCAAAAAACACCATGTGCCACCTACACCACCAAGTATTGATGTGATGCAAAGACATCTAAAAGGTGGAAGGGAACAACATATGGTCCATTGTTACCGGTGGGGGTATAAACTTCCTCTGTAAGGCCCTACTCTCTCACTATTAATTCCTTTATTGGCAAGTGTTACTTGCCCTAAAAAAAAGGCTGCCCCACACAGGAACCTCTCTCTATTTCCACCTACAAACACTACCATTTCCCAGGGTTTTTAGTTGGAAATAGTAAGAGGTTCCTGTGTGGGGCCACCCTTTTTAAGACGAGTAATGCTCCCCTAAGCTTAAAACAGTATTTGTCTACAACACCAGCAGGTGTGTACTTTTGGCTGGCCTTAGGACTATAACAGGAACAAAATGGTACACCACGTAGATGTATGTACGTGGTATGCACTTATGAGGGGAGTACAATACGCTCCACTACACTTAAAATAGTATTTGTCTACAACAGCAGCAGGTGTGTACTTTTGGCTGGCCTTTCACAGTACTAGGCCCTTAGGACTATAACAGGAACAAAATGGTACACCACGTAGATGTACGTACGTGGTATGCACTAACGAGGGGATTACAATACGCTCCACTATGCTTAAAACAGTATTTGTCTACAACAGCAGAAGGTGTGTACTTTTGGCTGGCCTTTCACAGTAACTAGGCCCTTAAGACTTTAACAGGAACAAAATGGTACACCACCTATGTACGCACAGGTTTTACTTAATAGAGGACAATATGCTCTTCTACACAACCTGTATTAGGCAGGCACTAATAACAGGTGATTCTGGCTTTTAGTGCTCTCCTCACCCTAACTGGTTGGCTACTAATAGCTTTTCAGTTGTTGTACACAACAGTTCTGCAGCACACAGTCGCTGTGTACTACACCCAAAATTGCACTCAATCTCTCTCCCTTCCCTATCAGTGCTTCTAGGCTGGATTTCGGCTTTAGGTGAATTGCTGCTGTAAAAATGCTTTTCTGTGCAACACACACTGCTCTCTGTCCCCCCCCTCTCTCTCTCTCTCTCTGCAATAGAACGCTGATATGACTGGCCACAAGATAGCTGCCGATTATATAGGGCTGTGACATCGCAGGGGTGGCTGGCTACTGATAGGCTGCATGCTGCATGTGATTCAAGACTATCCTGTCTACCCATGTTCCCGCCTTCCCAGCAGTCCTGACATGTGGAGCCTGGACCGCACTAAATGGAGTTTAATGACGCGTTTTGTGCGATCGAATCGTGGCGATATTCGGATTCGTTGCAAACTAACTTTTACTGAAATTCGTAACAAATTTGGAGTCGTCAGATTCGATTCGTTCATCCCTAAAAGCATGTACTTCTTCTCTGGAAGGTATATGAAGGGAGGACCCATAGTAACCAATTAGAACATTTCGCATATTGGCAACTTCTTCACTTTATTATCCCTATTATTTACTATTTCTCAGCATGTACTAATTTCTGGATACTAGTTATCTGAATGCAATTGACACTATTTATCTGGACCCTTTATACAGTATATGTACTGTTTATCTGGACCATTGAATATATGTTCACTCACTCTTATCTCCATGAAACAGGGACATATCTCGATACAAATATGTCTCAATATTTTATTGGCCAATATAATTTCTTAGTTTATGTTTTCTGTATGTTCTTTGTATTCATTTTTGGAAAATATCACTAAAAATTATGTTAAAGGAATATACAGTTACTGAATATGGCACCATTGATACACTGTATTGTACTATTGTACACTGTATTGTACTTCATATGTGCATTGCATAATATTGTTGACATGGGTGAAGTATATGGACACTGTATGGCACTGTTGAAAGCTGACTCTCCTTTGCTTACATGTTTTAAAGGGGTGCATTAGTGGGGTGCTCTGTGACTCATTATCTCCTTGAAAAGTTCCGTGTTGTGTTCCAGGTTGGTAAACTAACTTTTTTCAGTTTTCCCAAAATAAATAAGAAAATTTTACTTACCACTTCTCCTGACAATTATCTTATGTCAGGCTTTGGGAGAAAGGGGGTTCCACGTTTTTTATGAGCTGCTTGATGGACTTTCAGAGACTGAGAAGCAGAGACTGTATTTACAGGAGCCGGAAACTTACTATTATCTTAACCAGGTGAGTTGCAATCAAATCAAATTTTATTCATGTACGCAGTCCTTAAAGGGGTGCTCCAATGGAGAAAAAAAAATTCAAATCATCTGGTGCCAGAGATTATACAGATTTGTAAATTACTTCTATTTAAAAATCTTAATCCTTGCAGTACGTATCAGCTGCTGTATACTACAGAGCAAGTTGTATAGTTCTTTCCAGTCTCTCTTCTGTGCTCTCTGCTGACACCTCTGTCCATGTCAGGAACTGTCCAGAGTAGGATCTAATCCCTATAGCAAACCTCTTCTGCTCCAGACAGTTCCTGACATGGACAAAGGTGTCATCAGAGAGCACTGTGGTCTGACAAAAAAAAAATAATCAACTTCCTCAGTAGTATACAGCAGCTGATAAGTACTGGAAGGAATAAGATTTTTGGATAGAAGTAATTTACAAATGTATTTAACTTTCTGGCAACCGTTAATTTGAAAGCATTTTTTTTCCACCAGAGTACCCCTTTAATGTAGACCTAAATAATTAAACTTACCAAAAATAGTGGCATCCTCTGGAGTTTATGTAGATTGTGGAAGAGAACAGATAAACTGAATCTAGTACTCTAATAAAATAGTGAAATGTGTTAATTTTATGACTTTTGAGGGTCGAGCATGTGATCTTCCAGGGAAAAAGGACAAGATGGACTTCATAGTGCTGGAAAAATGCCTTCGTGGGATTGGCCTTTCTGATATTGAACTAACTTCCATCTGGGCGATTCTGAGTGCCATTCTGCAGTTGGGCAACATATGTTTTACTTCCTTTCATGTAAGACAGTATAATCACTAATTACAATTTAAATTATTCTTTATTTCTTACATTCTAATTCAATTCTGTTCCATGTGTGATTCTAGAGTGATACATTTAGTGCTGCAGCTGGTTTTAGGATAACAGAGATTAGGATTGTGGCCAGCCTCCTACAGATATCACCCGAGGGGCTTCAGAAATCAATTACTCAGCGCGTGACGGTAAGTGATATACAGAAAATATTTTGAAATTATACAGTGCATTTGGAAAGTATTCAGACCCTTACAAAAAAAAAAAAATATATATATATATATATATATATATATATATATATTTTTTTTTTTCTCCCATCATTCTCCACTCAATAACCCAAAAGGATAAAGTGAAAACAGAATCTTAAAAGTGTTTGCTAATTTATTGAAAAGGAAACACAGACATACCACTGCATACTGGAAACACACTTCAAGGTCTGACATTTTGGCGGTGCTGTCACCAAATAGTCTAGCCATCACTTGGCCATTTTCTAAATCGTTTATATCCTTACACGTGCCCATTTTTCCTACTTCCAAAACAGCAACTTCAAAGGGGTACTCTGTTGCTAGACATTTTAACCCTTATCCAAAGGATAGGGAATAAGATGTTTGATCGTGGGGTCCGGCTGCTTTATGTTCAGAACACAAACGCTGGGTTCGGGGGGCCGTGGTCATGATGTCACGCCACTTCCCCTCCATTTATGTCATGTCACAACCATGGCCGCCCGAACCCAGTGTTCTGAACATAATGTTCAGAACACTGGGTGTCTGCACGGAGATCGCGGGGGGTCTCTGTGGCCGGAACCCTGCAGGCATCTTATTCCCTATGCTTTGGATAGGGAATAGATGTCTAGCAACGGAGTACCCTGTGTACTGGCTGTTTACTTGTTGCCTAATATATCAAATCCCTTGACAGGAGGCATTGCCACAAGATAATCAAAGTTATTCACTTCTCTTGTCTGTGTTTAAATGTTATTCGATGTATTATAAAATATAGTGGTAGGCTGGTGAAAAGCACGACTCCGACATCATGAAGACACAGTCTGTGGGCCAGTGAGGCCAAAGTCCTGGAACCGGGTAACGCTCGAACTCCAGACATTCCTCCATACTCTGAATATGCCAGTCAATAACAGTGAGGGGAGAAGTGGACTTCCAGTGCCTAGGTACCTTTAGTACAGTTATTCCTAAGGAAGGCAAGGGCCCTAATCTCTGTCCCAGTTATTGCCCGATTTCACTCTTAAATGTGGATGCAAAACTATATGCTAAGCTCCTAGCGTTGAGACTGTCTCCTCTTTTGGATGTCCTGATACAATCTGATCAGGTGGGCTTTGTCTTCTCCAGAGAAGCACGTGATAACACACTAAAGAGCTTTTCTCTTGAGCCAGCTATGGTTCCCTCGTTTACCTTCACATTTAGGGCTGCCTCCTTTAGTATTTAGGGGTCCATATACCTAAGGATCTCTCTCATATTTTTTATCTAAATTTTACTTCCTTGGTTACATACCTCAAATCAGACCTATCCAAGTGGGACCATAAGGACTTTTCCTGGATAGGCCAAGTCAACATTCTTAAGATAAACATCTTTCTCTGTCTGTTATATCTCTTTCAAATGCTGCCAGTGGTGCCTTCTCATGCCTTCCTACGGTCCCTTACGACTCTCTTTACTAGGTTAGGTCCAACTCCCATCATAGGGTTGCTGTACATACCCTCTCCCAACATAAACTTGCAGGGGGTCTGGCCTTCCCGGATCCTTACTCTTACTATATGGATTCTTCGGTCGCCCGTCTTAGGGACTGGTTCCACCTTACCCAGTCCAAGCTCCTGGAATTTCCCCATGCTTCCTTACGTCCCTCCCTTGGATCCATCCAGCTTATTGGATAAGGGCCAAAATGTCCTTCCTTCCTTTTGTCTCCCAGGTGGTTCTGCTCACATGCTTACGAAATCTGTCCAACTCCGTAAACATCTGGGACCCCTCACTCCGCTGATAGGCAACCCGGATTTCTCACTGGAAATGCTTGCTGGTGGGTTCTTCCTTCCATATCCTCGCTGAAGAACATCTTGGGTGCCACTCTTCCATTACTTCCAACTGTCCCATTTCTACAATACTTGGAGGGAGTCGGGGGACGTCCATAGAGATGTAACTGCTAAGCCAACTAATGTGATATTTTCTCTTTATGCTCTCCTTTGTAGTAGATACTCGCGGTATCTGCTTCTCTTTCAAAGGAGTTGGGGGGGAGGGGAGAACTCATTGGTGCACCCAGCACGGCTGACTGGGAAACATCGTTCCTGCTTTGTCATAAAACATCGATCTCTGTGGCTTTGCAGGAGTCAAACTATAAGCTCCTTTCTCATTGGTACAGGGGTTCCTTCCCTCCTCCACAAATTTTATCCTGTCGTTTGTGACCTGTGCTGGGGGTGCCATCGAGACAGGGGTACTTTATCTCATATTTGTCTGACTTGCCTCTGTCCGTGCATTAATCACAGATGTCCTGGGAACTCGTTTATTCTCTTTCCCTTCTGTACTGCTTCTTGCTATGTTACCGGGTACACCCAAGGCCCTAGGACAAGACTTGACTAGTATTTTTTTTAGCTGCTGCACGGCGAGTGGTAGGGAAGGAAGTGGAGCTCATTTTGGTCAGAATTTTAGCCAAAGCCACAAGTTGAACCAGCACAGCTAAACACTATAATGGAAAGATTTGTATCTGGATTGCTGTACTCTGTCATGTGGATTATATGGATTACTGTACTCTGTCATGTGGATTATATGGTTTACTGTACTATATCATGTCCATGAAATTCTTCTTTTCCTAGAGGACTTCCTATGACCGAGTTCTTTCTCCTCTATCGGTGGAAGCCTCCATAGATGTTCGGTAAGCTAAGCACTGACCCTCTGAGAGATAAGTTAATTTAGATTTGTTAGTTTAGTTAATTTAAATAAAATGGAAGAAACAGGTCCGACAGCCTTGCTTTATTTATTAATAGGGATGCAATCTCCCAGACACTTTATGCTCTGCTCTTTGATTGGCTTTTGGAGAAGGGAAATGATTGGCTGTTTGCTCGGGAGACTGACAGCTCATTGGACATTATCGACATCTGTGGCTTTGAGGTACAGAGTTTTTATTTCTTTATTTCACCATGTTAAATATGATGCATTATAATATCATTTAATGGATACTTTCTATGTAAAATGGTTAACTACTATTTATGGCCACTATATAACTAGTCAATGGTATTGAGCTAAAGTTCCCATGCCTTCACTAACTTCAAATTCACACCTTTGGATCAGATTCTTCAGAATTGCACTACCTACTGTAAAACCTGATGAATTTTTTACTAGCAACTGAACAAAATAAACATTTTTATATAGTTAAGGCTGTGCACATGGGCTCCAATGTAGTGTGAAAGCCACAACGCCCTGTACACTGTCCACTTGCATTTTGAGGTCTAAAAAAGGTGTTTTTACCCCGAAAATAACATTCAATGCATAGACAAGCCATTGTGGCTTTCATTCTAAAATGAAGCAAATTGTGTAATGTGCAGCCTTACCTGTAGAGACATTTTTTGTTTTGTCTGGTGTGCTATCAGTTACACCTGACTGATTCAAGTATGTAGCGTTATATCTATACTTACTACTTCCTATGTTGTTTTCCTCAGAGTGGGATGTTCTGCATCAATAGATGTTGTGGTGAGCATTCTGCATTGGATTCATGAGTGAACTAGCTAGGCATGAAATTTCCATGATGAAGTTGTACCAGAAGCAGGTTAAAGTTGTTGTCTAGCAAAATAAACAACCGGTGTATAATGTTATTAGCCATAGTGCAGAGATCTTTCTATATCAGCTGTGCTTTCTCTCTTTCTTATAAGTTGTGAGATCAAAACAGCTCATTAGATTGACTGATAAAAGAAGGCAGCAAGGAGTTCATTATGATGGAAACTACCGTGACTGAGAATGGCTTCCTGCTGCCTTATGTAATAAGTAATATCAGCTCCCCCTTTCACATCACTGGTATTGTTCAGTTCTGACCGGAAGGGAGGGGCAATAAGGGATAAAGCATACTGCTCTGAGAGCCTGTGACCCTATGTCACAGCTTACAAGGGAGAGACCCTTTAAGAATAAAAAAAGTACCCTAAAAATAGCTGTGGATGGCAGAAAATGTGTCCATTGTATTAAATGCTAGGGGAGAGCACCAGTAACTCACCCTGACTCTCCCAGGTTTTTAGATGCAGGACTAGGGCAATACACTAAACTTGAGCCCCAGATGAAGGAAAGTTCAGCTATTCAGCTTTCTACTCTGTAATATCTATTTTGATTTAAAGAACATATTCCATGTGTGATCTTATTATACTGTAAATTGAAATGGCAAAAAATATACGTTTTGAGCTGACGGTGGCAATAAAAATAATTGTTGCGTTTTTAACATACTTCATTTTATTTTGAAAATCTATGCTAAATATGCATAAAAAATGCACAGTGTGGATACAACCTAAAGTTGTAAAGTTTAGGAACAACCACAGCTATACAATTTTTTTTTCTTAATTAGTTTCACTAATTTTGTGACCTGTCTAAAATGCTTTAAGTGAATACTTTTTTTTTTTTTTTTTTTAACTGGCCAAAACTATGCAGATTTGTAAATGACTTCTATTTAAAAATCTTAAACCTTCCAGTACTTATCAGCTGCTGTATGCTCCAGAGGAAGTTGTCTAGTTTTTTCCAGTCTGACCACAGTGCTCTCTGATGACACCTCTGTTCATGTCAGGAACTGTCTAGAGCAGGATAGGTTTGCTATGCGGATTAGCTCCTACTCTGGACAGTTCCTGACACGGACATAGGTGTCAGCAGAGAGCACTGTGGGGGAGATTTATCAAAAACGGTGCAGTGGAAAAGTGGTGCAGTTGCCCATGGCAACCAATTAGATTGCTTCTTTAATTTTTCACAGGTCTCTTTAAAAATAAAAGAAGCAATCTGATTGGTTGCCATGGGCAACTGCTCCACTCTTCCTCTGCACAGTTTTTGATAAATCTGCCCCATGTAAGAGCTTGGCAGAGAGACTGGGAAGAACTACACAACTTCCCCTGAACCATACAACAGCTGATAAGTACTGGAAGGTTTAACATTTATAAATAACTTTCTGATACAAGTTGATTTGAAAACATTTTTGTTCCTCCGGAGTACCCCTTTAAGACTCTCGGGTGAATACATTGTTCAGCTAAGCTGTTTGCCGAGCTGCAACTTTATCACTTGCATTACAGAAAAAGAATCCATGTATTAATATGAACCAGGACTTTAACTAAGCAAAAGCAGAATTGTGTTTTTTCTTTTTATTATTATAATTTTTTTTTTTTTAGAGTACTTTTTATTTTGCAGTATTGGTGGTCATTTATAGTAGTAGTATTTACAGTAGTGATGATCATTCCCAACCAGGGTGCCTCCAACTGTTGCAAAACTACAACTCCCAGCATGCCCGGACAGCCTTTGGCTGTTTTTACAGCAGCTGGAGGCACCCTGGTTGGGAAACACTGATCAATTCTATAAATACCTGTAGAGAAAAGAAAAGAAAGGACCAACGGACTGCGCCTCGTGTATTTACCCTCAATAGATTGAGTGGTGGGTGGGGGGGGCAACCCCACGGGGCTTATAGATGGCCACTCACCTTGAGATCTATGCAAAAAAGCATATCACCCACGATATAATCGGGGTACTGTAGTGCGAGTCGCTGCTATGCCGATGGGTTGCAGGAGGAAACAAGTCGTCCTGGGAGTCAATATTAGAAGTAGAGCAGGAAAAAACCCTCAGGTATGGCGCTGCAGACTCTTGTAGACAGATGAGGCGGATGCCAAAGGTAATAGGAAAGTCCTCAGCAGGACATTTTATTTAAAAAAACAATAAAATGGACAAGATTACGCATTTCGGGAGGATCCCTCCCTTCCTCAGATCAGGATAAGGACAGTCCTTATCCTGATCTGAGGAAGGGAGGGATCCTCCCGAAACGCGTAATCTTGTCCATTTTATTGTTTTTTTAATAAAATGTCCTGCTGAAGACTTTCCTATTTCCTTTGGCATTCACCTCATCTGTCTACAAGAGTCTGAAGCGCCATACCTGAGGGTTTTTTCCTGCTCTACTTCTAATATAAATACCTGTGGCTTGTGTTGCAGAATCTTGGTGTTAACAGCTTGGAGCAACTATGTCGGAACTTCGCCAATGAGCAGATCCAGCGTCACAGCATAGAAAGTCTCATCTCTCAGGAACAGGTACATCTACCAGGTAACTTGTGGGGTAATGAAAGTATCTACAACATTCTCCTTATGCACTTCTGTTATTTCTATGAAACATCGAAGGCTGAATATGCCAGAGAGGGTCTGTGCTGGGTGCCCTTTTCTACAGAGGGTAGCGAATCCTGTTTGGGGCTGCTTACGGATCGACCCCATGGAATTCTTCAAATCCTAGAAGAACAGAGCAAGTTAGCCCAGGTAAAGTTTATGTGCACATAAACAGAGTTTTTGATTCCTTTTGTAAGTCAGAAGTCTACCAAGTCTAAGTCTTCCACAGTTCTGGCTGCTGTACATTCTTCATGACATACTATATGATCTCTCCACAAAGGACAATGGGGGGGGGGGGGGATAAAACTTGTTGTTCAGTCCTGTGCACACTGTGCTCACCAGCAGTTATGCAACTTAGGCAAGGTTCACACTACACAATTTCCAACTAGAATTCCGCTTAGATTTTGGTCGGAAATTCCAGTGCAGCAGAATCCCATTGCTGGCAGTGGCTTCCGCTGCACAGTGCACACTATGGAATTTCAGCAACAGACATTCCCCCACAGCAATTCCGCTGCCAAAAGAATGATCTTGTTCATTCTTCACATGGAATCTACTCTGCAGACATTGCTGTCAATGGCCACACTCAAAATCCGGTCAGAAATTCCGTAGTGTGAACCCAACCTTAAAAGGGTATTTCAGGAAAAAAACTTACATGTATGTTATCAACTGGCTCCAGAAAGCAGAAAGTTAAACAGATTTGTAAATTACTTCTATTAAAAAATCTTAATCCTTTAAGTAGTTATCAGCTGCTGAGGTTGAATTGTTCTTTTATGTCTGACAACAGTGCTCTCTGCTGACACCTCTGCTTGTCTCAGGAACTGTCCAGAGTAGGAGCAAATCCCCATAGCAAACCTCTAATGCTTCGGACAGTTTCTGAGACAAGCAGAGGTGTCAGCAAAGAGCACTGTTGTCAGACAGAAAAGAACAACTCAACTTCAGCCGCTGATAACTACTGGAAGGATTAATATTTTTTAATAAAAGTAATTTACAAATACCTTTCTGGAGCCAGTTGATATAAAAATAAAAAATAAAGTTTTTCCCTGGAACACCCTTTAAAACAGAGGTGTGGCAATGGCACCATGCATGCTTCCCAGGGAATATTGGCACCGCTATTGACAAACACATTGGAGTGCAGGTTTATGGTTTAGAATGAGTTTTTATGATTCTAGGATAATTATGTGTCTTTGATGATTTTAACCTAAGATAGCTTGCACAAAAAAATGCAGAGAATGTCAACCGGCTATAGAAGGCATTCAATAAAAGTGGAAGAATGCTAATTGCCTGTCATTACATATCGTATTATGTTCACATATATCTTTCAGTTCCCTTAACAAAAATACAGGACCTGTCTAATATAGATATGTCATAACAAATTACAGCCTCTATAGCAGTGTTTCCCAACAAGTATGCTTCCAGCTATTTCAAAACTACAACTCTCAGCACTCCCGGACATGTTGTAATTTTGCAACAGCTGGAGTCACACTGATTGGGAAACATCATTCTACAGATTTACAAGTTTACAAGTTTAACATTTCTTTTTTAAGAGTTAGGGTATGTTCTCCCGGCGGAATTCCACTAAGGAATTCAGACGGAAATTCTGACGTAATTTAATGCAAATTGATTAAAATAGGATTCCACAGTCCCATTCAGACAGCAGAATTTCCATGGCAGGCATTTTAGTCTTATATCTTGTGGAATTCCACAACAGAATCCAATTGAAATCAATGAGGCTTGCATTTCAGTTGGATAACACAGAATTTTGCTGCAATTTTGAAGGAATTCTGCTCAATTCTGCCAGCCGTGGTTGTGACGTCATGCCATGCCCCCTTGTGACGTCAAGCTACACCCCTCTATTCATGTCATGTCGTGTCATGTCACGAGGGGGGGGGATGGCTTGACGTCACGACCACGGCCGCCCAAACCCAGCATTCACAAAACAATTTTCAGAACGGCAGGTGCTGCACAGAGATCGCAGGGATCCTCGCTGCAGTACCCCCACCAACAGACATCTTATCCCCTTTGGATAGGGCATAAGATGTGTAGGATCGGAGTACCCCTTTAAGGATGATTTTAATTCAGTTTTTTATTTTTTTAATGAAATGTATCTTTTATGAAGAACACATTTATGTGCTTCGATTTAATGAAAAAAAATATTTAGGTTATTACTAGAGATGAGCGAACTTTTCAAAAATTTCGATTCGGCCGATTCGCCGAATTTTCTGAAAAGTTTGTTTCGATCCAAATTTTTTCGCGGCGAATCTATATTAAAAAAGGCAATTTCTAGCCTACATACAGCCTCTATAGGGTTATAGAACACTTTGCTGTGTCCTAAAACGCATATGGAGTGTGCTGGGGTAGTGAAATAATACTGTTATTCAGAATAACATGGAGATTACCGGCATCGCTTTTAGAATCACTGCCGCACAGCAGCACAATGACAGAGCCTGGTGGTGGCATTAGTGTCAGGAGAACATATAGTGACTGAATGACATAGCGTGGAGGTGTTGGCAGCATGAGGAGACCATTTAGTGGCTGACTGGCACAGCGTGGAGGTGTTGGCAGCATGAGGACACCATAAAGTGGCTGAATGACACAGCGTGGAGGTGTTGGCAGCATGAGGAGACCATATAGTGGCTGAATGACACAGCATGGACATGTTGGCAGCATGAGGAGACCATATAGTGGCTGAATGGCACAGTGTGGAGGTGTTGGCAGCATGAGGAGACCATATAGTGGATGAATGGCACAGCCCGGAGTTGCCAGCAGCATGAGTAGGCACTAGGCCTTCACAATCCCTAAGATTAAAAGATGAATTAAGAAATTTAAACTGAAGATTTTGGATAGCGGGTGCTATCTATGAGAAAATTTGAAATTACCCGACCCAGGCCCCACAGCGGCATCAGTAACCTATATATTGCCTGAATGACACAGCCTGGAGTTGGCTGATGCACGAGTACACACCAGGGCTTCACAATCCCCCCCAAAAAACAACACAATTTTTGAAAAAGATTTGAAGATGAGAAAATTTGAAATTACCAGACCCAGGCCCAGCAGTGCCAACATTTTTTCATTTGAAATTTAAAACAACCTTTGCGTGTCCCGGACCCCAGCATGTGGGTACGAAGGACCAAATCCAACAAGCCCCCACAGGGCTCATGTGGCCGTGAGATGTAGGCGCAACGTCTCCATTGCCCTGACCGGCCATTGTTTCCAAGACTTCTTGCCAAGGCTACCTATATATTGCCTGAATGACACAGCCTGGAGTTGGCTGATGCATTAGTACACACCAGGGCTTCACAATCCCCCCCCCCCCCCCCAAAAAACACAACAATTGAAGAAATTTATGAAGAAGACTTTTGGATAGCGGGTGCTACCTATGAGAAAATTAGAAATTCCCAGACCCAGGCCCAGCAGTGCCATCAGTAAACCATATATTGCCTGAATGACACAGGCTGGAGTTGGCTGATGCATGAGTACGCACCAAAGCTTCATAATCCCTAATAAAAAAGACAAACATTTTTTACGAAAAATTTTAACGAAAATTTAGGACAGCGAGTGCTCTCTATATATTACCACAATGACGCAGCCTGGAGTTGGCTGCAGCATGAGGAGACCATTGAAATGTGTGATTTTTTTATTTGAAACTAGCTGAGTACCCGGCGTTGCCCGTTTTTTCCTTCCTAATCCTTTTTGGGGAGGAAAATAAACAAAGGAGGAATCTTTTGACTTCATATGCAGTCCTCATATATTGTTGTCATATCCCGACCCCACATCCCGACCTCCTGTCCCGACCACCTATACCGTCCTCCTATCCCGTCCTCCTATCCCGACCTCCTATCCCGACCTCCTATCCCGTGCTGCTATCCCGTCCTCGACCTCCTATCCCATCCTCCTATCCTGACCTCCTATCCCGTTCTCCAATCTCGACCTCCTATCCCGACCTCCTATCCTAACCTCCTATCCCGACCTCCTATCCTGACCTCCTATCCTGTCCTCCTATCTCGACCTCCAATCTCAACCTCCTATCCCGTCCTCCTATCCCGACCTCCTATCCCGACCTCCTTTCCGGTCCTCACATCTCGACCTCCTATCTTGACCTCCTATCCATTCCTCCTATCTTGACCTCCTATCCAGACCTCCTATCCCGTCCTCATATCCCGTCCTCCTATTCCGACCTCCTATCCTGACATCCTATCCCGAACTCCTATCTTGACCTCCTATCCTGTCCTCCTATCCCGTCCTCATATCTCGACCTCCTATCCTATCCTCCTATCTTGACCTACTATCCTGACCTCCTATCCAGACCTCCTATCCCGTCCTCCTTTCCCGTCCTCACATCTCGACCTCCTATCTTGACCTCCTATCCTGTCCTCCTATCTCGACCTCCTATCCCAACCTCCTATCCAGACCTCCTATCCCGTCCTCATATCCCGTCCTCCTATCTTGTCCTCCTATCCCGACCTTCTATCTCGTCCTCATATCCCGTCCTCCGATCCCGACCTCCCATCCCGTCCTCATATAGTGACTCGTAATATGTGTACCAGATAATGAAATAGCTCCAGCCTAACGGAAATTAGATGGGAACATACATTTCCCTTTGATTTGCATGGGACTTTAAAAGAAAAACCTGACCCTCACAAATGGGGGTAGTTAAGGGTTAAATTAAACTATATTTTAAATGGACATATAAGTAACGTGTGACCAAGTATTATCGAAATATCTCCAGCCGTTTGGAAGTTATGCAGTAACATATATTTCCCATTGACTTGCATGGGACTTTAAAAATAAGCCCCGCCCCTGAAAAATGGGGGTGAGTAAGGGTTAAATTACCTATCCTATGTTTGTTGTTGACATATAAGTAACATGTGTGCCAAGTTTCATGTTAATATCTTTAGCCGTTTGAAAGTTTTTGTAGAACATAAATACATACATACATACATATATACATACATACATACATACGTACACACACACACACACACACACACACACGTTGAGTTTTATATATATAGATTTAAATCAAAATTTGTGTCCCGGACCCCGCCGTGTGGGTACAAAGGACCTAATCTCACAAGCACCCACAGGGCCCATGTGGCCGTAAGATGTACGCGCAACGTCTCCATAGCCCTGACTGGCCATTTTTGGTTTTTGTACCTTTGTTTAAGAACAAGCGCATATCCAAGAGTCCAGAAGACACTATAATGCAGGACGGTGGACCACCAAAAGACATTCTTCTATAAAATAATTTTTTATGAAATAAAGAAGCAGAGTTCATCCCTTTCCGTATTTTCTTTGAAATTTTTACTTAAAAAATCACACGCAACAAGCGTTCATTGGTGTAATGGTTATTATTGTGGAAAATTCAAGTTTATTACTGTGATAATTATCAGAAAATTTCAAAAAAACACTACCCAAGAGTGTTTAATAACCCCATACATTGCACCATAAATGTTGAAATTTAAATTAAGCATGTATGTATGTATTTCAAAAATCCTGAAATTAAAGGCCCAAGCCCAGAAGCATCATGAAGTCAAGTAGTTCCTGAAAGACATAGGAGCAGTCAGGAGTAGGCATCAGCAGTACCCAAGAGGCTTTAATAAC
This sequence comes from Hyla sarda, assembly GCF_029499605.1. NCBI lineage: Eukaryota > Metazoa > Chordata > Amphibia > Anura > Hylidae > Hyla > Hyla sarda. The sequence continues at coordinate 34,998,479 of NC_079201.1, read as the reverse complement.
CCTTTGCATTGCACGATCACTCGCGAGATCGAGCAATAACAGATGTGTTATGCCCTCAGATGTCCGGGGCTGAACCCCGTTCACGATAGGAATCAGGGATTGCAATTATTTGCCAGGAAAGAAGAATCACAACTAAGAGCGGGTCATAAGCTAGGGTTCATTAAGTCCCTGCCCTTTGTACACACCGCATGTCTCTACTACCGATTGGATGGTTTAGTGAGGTCCTCGGATCGGCCCCGGTGGGGTAGGAGAAGGCCCTGGCAGAGCGCCGAGAATTGAAAGATCATTGTTGAAATTTGCATTAAGCATGTATTAGCTACTGCTAAACTTCCAAAACTTGAAGACCGAAGGCCTGAGGCATCAGGGAGGCAGTTATTTCCTGAAAGACACAGAATGAGTCAGGAGCAGTCATTCACAGTACCCAAGAGTGTTTCATAACCCCTTACATTTAAAGATCAATGTTGAAATTTGCATTAAGCATGTATTTAGCTACTGCTAAACATCCAAAAATTGAAGGCCCCATGCCTGAGGCATCAGGGAGGCAAGTAGTTCCTGAAAGACACAGAATGAGTCAGGAGCAGTCATTTGCAGTACCCAAGAGGGTTTCATAACCAACCCCTTACATTTAAAGATCAATGTTGAAATTTGCATTAAGCAGGTATTTAACTACTGCTAAACATCCAAAAATTGAAGGCCCAAGGCCTGAGGCATCAGGGAGGCAAGTACTTCCTTAAAGACACAGAATAAGTCAGGAGCAGGCATTCGCAGTAGCCAAGAGGGTTTCATAACCCCTTACATTTAAAGATCAATGTTGACTTTTGCATTAAGCATATATTTAGCTACTGCTAAACATCCAAAAATTAAAGGCCCAAGGCCAGAAGCATCAGTGAGGCAAGTAGTTCCTGAAAGACACAGGATGAGCCAGGAGCAGACAATGGCAGTACCAAAGAGGGTTTCATAACCCTAATTGATAACCCAAGAGGGTTTCATAACCAACCATAATTGGGAAATGTTGGTGTAGCAGCATGGTCAATCTACTCTGAGGCATCTGGCATTGGTGGCTGGAAATCCTGGCTGATCCATCCCTGATTCATCTTCACAAACGTCAGTCTCTCCACATTTTTAGTGGACAGAAGAGTTCGCCTTGGGGTGCCTATAGCCCCGGCCGCACTAAACACCCGCTCTGATGGCCCACTACTGGCCGGGCAGGACAGCTTTTCCAGGGAAAACTCTGCTAGTTGCGGCCATAAATCAAGTTTGGCTGCCCAGAAGTCCAGCGGATCTTCAATGGTTGTTGGCATGGCCATGTCAAGGTATGCCACCACCTACTGGTTCAGGTCCTGCTCCATGTCTACCTGCTGCTGATGAGTTGCTTCACTATGCAGGTGAAGAAAGCTACTCATCAGCGACTGTAGACTCAGGCTGCTGCTGATTGAGCTGGTACTGCTCCTGCCACCCCTCCCCTCCCCAGCAACCATGGCAGTGGAAGGTGAGCGCAGAGGGCCCCCTGAGTCAGACCTGCGAGTGGATGGACCATGTGGCCGATAGGCATCAGCCAACTGACCGTAGAATCTTTCTGTAGTAGGTCAGTTTGTCCTCCCTCTCAGTGGGTGTAAAAAAGGCCCCCATTTTGTGCTGGTAGCGAGGGTCTAATAATGTGGAGATCCAGAAGTCATCCCGCTGACGAATTTTGACAATTCGGGGGTCACTACGTAAGCAACTGAGCATGCATCGTGCCATTTGCGCCAGTGACTCAGAGGGACTACCTGCCTCCATCTCCACTGCATACTGCCACAGTGTGTCTGGGTCCTCTGTCTCAACTTCCACATAACCCTGCAGCTCCTCTGGCTGCTCCTGCTCCTCCTCTCCTGTCCAATGACTAGAAACACTGGCCATCTCATCCAACGTAAACTGTGCTCCGTGCTGCCCCTCATTGTCCTCCTCCTCCAGTTCAGCCCCTACAGGGCTCTTGTAGCCTTGAGATGTAGGCGCAACATCTCCATTGCCGTGACCAGCCATGGTTTCAATCATTTGTTGTAGGAAATGTAGGAGTGGAATTACGTCGTTCATGGCGTAATCCAGGTGACTCACAAATAATGTGGCTTCCTCAAAGGGCCTCAGCAAATGGCAGGTGTCATGTATGAGCTGCCACTGATTCACATTGAAGTTACACAGGAGAGTACTCCTATCTGCTTGGATCATCAAGAAATCGGTGATGGCTTTTCTTTGTTCGTACAGTCTGTCCAACATATGGAGGGTGGAATTCCAACGTGTGGCAACGTCACAAATAAGACTATGTTGTGGGATACCGTACTGACCCTGTAGCTCAAGGAAGGTGTGCTTGGCGGTGTACGAGTGGCTGAAGTGCATGCACAGTTTCCTTGCCATTTTCAGGATGTTTTGCAAATGGGGTGAAGACTTGAGGAAGTGCTTGACAATTAGATTCAACACGTGTGCCATGCAGGGCGCATGTTTCACACTTCCTTGTCGCAGCACGGACACAATGTTCTACCCGTTGTCGGTCACCATGGTTCCCATTTCCAGATTTCGTGGAGTAAGCCATACTCGGATTTCTTTATAAATGAACTTTAGCAGTTCCTCCCCTGTGTGACTCCGTTCCCTAAGGCATACCATGTGAATAACAGCCTGATACCGCTGTGCCCTACACACATGGTACGATGAAGGGCCACCAAGATTTGGACATGCAGTGGAGGATGAGGAGGCGGCATCGCACACTGTAACAGGACCAACTGCCTGGGAGCGAGAGCATGGAGGAGGAAGCGGTGTGACCTGTCCAAGTTGCTGTTGTGGCTGTGCAAGAACCACATTTACCCAATGGGCCGTAAAAGGCAAGTATTGTCCCTGCCCGTAGTTACAGCTCCACACGTCGGCGCTGCCGACACTTTTGAACACACCGACAGACTCAAGGACTGGCCCACCTTCTCTTGTACAAACTTATGCAGGGCTGGTACTGCCTTCTTCGCAAAGAAATGACGGCTTGGGACTCTCCACCTCGGCTTGGCACAAGCCATCAATTCTCTGAAAGGTGCAGAGTCCACCACTTGAAAAGGGAGGGACTGCAGCACCAGCAACTTGGACAGGAGCACATTCAACTTCTGCGTCGTTGGATGAGAGGGCGCATACTGTTGTCTCTTGGACATGGCTTCGCCGATGGATTCTTGGCTGAATGGCTGACTAAAAGCGGGAGAAGCAGGAGCGACAGAAGGAGGGTCTGACACACAGCTCCCTTCAGCTGAGGTGGTGGAGCCTTGGCTGGAAGAAGGAGGGAGCGGATGGCCACTGGGTGATGCAGCAGGCTGGACCACTACATCGGAGCCACGGTTCTCCCAGGCCGCTTTATGGTGGCGAAGCATGTGTTGATGCAGGGCCGTGGTGCCGACATTGGGACCCTGGCCACGCTTCACCTTCTGCCGACAGATCTTGCATGTGGCTACGTGAACCTCCTCCGGATGCCTTATGAAAACTTCCACACCGCCGAGTAGCTGATTTTCCCACCCGCAGTCTGCACTAATTGACTGCTACTGGCGCCGTCTCCAGGAACCCTTGTTTCACTACCTCCTGGAAAGGTAGGCTGCCGCAAAGCAGGTGGTCTCCCCCGAGCATGTTTGGCTCCTGAGTTTCCACTCCTGCCACCACGTTGACTGCCAACCGTGCTACCGTCTTGCTGCCTCAAGGGCAACCTGCAACTCTCTTCTCCTGATAACGATGAAGCTCCTTCTGCACCTGGCTCCCATCATCATTAACAGGTGTGTGCACGTCACTGATGTCCTCCTCAGGTTCCCCAACAGTGTCTGCTTCAGGACCCTGAACACTTGCAACACCGCCTCCCATGTCACTCTCCGCATCACCACTTGGCCGCCTAGCGGAGCAAGCGGTGCATGTCTCCTCCCCTTCTTGGCTGTCCAGTAGCTGCTGACTGTCCTCTATTAGATCGTCCTCAGTAAATAGTGGAGCTGAACCCACAGCATAACATACTTCTCTAGGAGAGGGAACAGCATAGGACAAAGGGAATGTGAGGACAGGGACTGCTCCCGGGCCATGCCAACTGAGGGTTGTGTATGAGGAACCCACTGACTGTTGACTGGAGGTGTCAGATGTCACTTGTGATTATGTGGATGAGCAAGTTAATCAATCGACGACGGCAGATGGGTTGCTGGTGGAGACACGACCACTGGCTTATAACGGGAGCTCAGGCCTCTCGCTGCAACTCCTGCTGCCACTCGCCCCAAGTCCGCTGCCAACTCTGCCTGAAGTATTTAGGCCTCTGCCACTCCTCTGTGCACGTCCTGGCACTTCTCTGCCTGACATACTTAGTGCGTTTATGAGGGTATTACAATACGCTACACTACTCTTTAAACAGTATTTGTCTTGGACAGCAGCAGTTGATTACTTATGGCTGTCCTTTCACAGTATGTAGGCCCTTGACAGATTAACAGGCACTAAATGGTACAATACTTGGATGTACGTATGCTGTATGCACTGATGAGGGCAGTAATATGCGTAACTATACGCAGAAAAAAAATCTGTATTTTTGTAAAACACCAGCCGGTGAATACTATTGTTTGGACTGTGATGGTTTGGAGCACCTTGACAGATTAACAGGTACTAAATTGTACAATACTTGGATGTACATATGCGGTATGCACTGATGAGGGCAGTAATATGCGTAACTATACGCAGAAAAAACTCTGTATTTTTGTAAAACACCAACCGGTGAATACTATTGTTTGGACTTTGACGGTATGGAGCACCTTGACAGCTTAACAGGTACCAAATGGTACAATACTTGGATGTACGTATGCGGTATGCACCGATGAGGGCAGTAATATGCGTAACTATATGCAGAAAAAACTCTGTATTTTTGTAAAACACCAGGCGGTGAATGCTATTGTTTGGACTTTGACGGTATGGAGCACCTTGACAGCTTAACAGGTACTAAATGGTACAATACTTGGATGTACATATGCGGTATGCACTGATGAGGGCAGTAATATGCGTAACTATACGCAAAAAAAAAACTCTATTTAAAAAAACCGCCGGTGAATACTATTGTTTGGACTTGCACAGTATGTAGCCCCTTGACAGATTAACAGGTACAAAATGGTACAAATACACTACAGTCCACTGAACAATCACGTATTTCTGAACAGCAGCAGGACCAAACAGTGCAGCACCACAAAAAAAAAATCCAGGGATTAAACCCTAAATTGCACTCTGTCACACAATTCTGAGCAGCAGAAGATTTGTGGAGCAAAAAAAAAAAAATCAATTGGGCCGAAAAATGAGGAGATAAGATGCTTCAGAAAGTTCAGGCAGCTTGGAGATCTGTATGAGGCAGCTGACAGCTATCTGCCCCTCTCTGCTGTAATGCTCAAGAACGTGAATAGGAGGTTTAGCTAACAGCACAGCACTCTGCACTCCTGTCTTTCCCTAATGCTGATGTGACTAGCAGTTGCAGTGTAACGCTGTGGTATGAGCTATTCACACACACGCAGTCCCGTCCTCTCCATCTGAGTGCATAGATGAAATGAAGAGAGGCAAGATGGCCGCCGATTATATAGGGGCTGTGACATCACAGGGGTCAGTGAACACTGATAGGCTGCATCTCACATGTGATTCAGGGTCAGCCCGCCTACCTTGATTCCCGCCGCTGTTTCCCGCCCTCCCATAATCCCCTGCCCCATGTACTCACATGTGGATCCGCCCTCTTAGGTCCCCAATAGCCTGGAATGCTGTAAAATGGAGTTTAATGAATTTGGGTTCGTCAACTTCGATTCGCTCATCTCTAGTTATTACCCCATAAATCTAGTATTCATAGTGTAGTATCCATCCATAAAAACATCCAGGCCCCCCTTGAACCTGTTTATTGAGTCAGACATCACAACATCATGGGGTAGAGAGTTCCATAGTCTCACTGCTTTTACAGTGAAGAATCTCTGTCTGTGATGATGGTGAAACCTTCTTTCCCCCTTGTCATGATTATTGGCCTAGGTATCACTGAGCCAGTTTCTAACACATTTACATATAACCTCCCCTAGTCCCAGAATCCTCATTTAGGTAGGATCACACATGTCATATTTAGCTGCGTATTAGTTGCTGCATATTTTCTACCCCTTGAAGTCAATGCTGGGTAGCAAAATCAGCTGCAATATTTTGCTGCATATTTTGCTACCCATTGACTTCAATAGGTAGGAAGTTTCGCAGCAGCAAATATGCAACAAAATACAACAAGTGTGACCCTACCCTTAACCCTGAAGGATGTAGCGAGCCCACTACCCTTCTATGATGCTTGCTTAGGAGCTGAGCATGCATCATATCGGCATGGTAGTGGCAGCTATCAGCCGGCAGAACCCATGGCTAATGCCAGACATCACCGATTGCGATGTAAAATGTAAAAAAAAATGTAAAAAAAAAACAACCCCGGCTGCTTAGTCAGGCTGATTGGGACCACCAGAGTAAAAATGTGGTGTACCGATAGGCTGAGAGGACAGGGGGAGGGCCCTTACCTGCCTCCTGGCCATCCAAACAGTGCTCCTATGCTCCAGTCAGCCATGGCAGGCTGAAGCATTGGAGCGCCGATAACACGGATCAATTTTGTTCTATGGCATAGTATTGTTCAGTATATGCAATGTAAATAATTGTGTTAAAAAAAAAAGTGGGATTTAACCCCTTCCCTAATAAAAGTTTAAATTACTCCCCTTTTCCCATTAAAATAAATATGTAAACAAAAATAAACATAAACATATGTGATTTCACCATGTCCCTAAATGTCCAAACTATAAAAATATAATGTTAAAGGACAACTGCAGCCATAACATCTTTTTTTTTTTTTTTTTATAACAACATAGCATCTTATACCCTATCCACAAGTGTTTGATCGTGTGGGGTCTGACCACTGGGACCCCACGCGATCTCGCAAACGGGCCCCGGCATTGCCGCTCTGTGAGAATGGCTAATGCGCGTATAGTCAACCTCAGTGAGGTTGATGGTACGCCCCTTCCACGCCCCCTCCCCACAAAGCTCTATGGGAGAGGCGGGGATGCACGAACGCTGCCTCCCCACCTCTCCCATAGAACTACATGGAGGAGGCGTGTCGGCCGTGGCATCATGCTGCGGCCGACACTCCTCCTGCACGGGCAGAGCCGCGGCCCCGCACAGGTGATCGCGGGGGGGGGGGGGCAAGCGTTCGGACCCCTGCGATCAGACACTTATCCCCTATCCTGTGGATAGGGGATCATTTGTTATGGCTGCAAATTTCCTTTTAACTGCATAGGACAAAAAATTAGCCCTTGCGCCTCCTTGTATATGGAAAAATAAAGTTATAGGGGTCAGAAGAGGACAAAATTAAACATGATAATTTTCGCACAAAAAATTAAAACATTTTAAAAGAAGTAAAACAAAATAAAAATTATATACTGTAATTTGGGTATCGTAATTGTATGGACCTATAAAAAAAACGACCTACTAAAGTCTTTTCACAACAATTCCAGAATAAATGGGATACAGCTTTATCTGAGTGCTCTCAAAAATTGATCTCCTATATCATGGAGGAAGAAGAGCTGGAGCTAAAAGCTATCGAAACTGAGATGCGAGATGTGAAAAGTAAACTTGAACCATTCCAAAACAACGATAACTATAAAGTGTTGGAACTAAAAGTTACACAAAAAACTACAGAATTGGAAAATAAAATCATGGACATTAAAAAAGGAAAATTCAACCGAGACACCCTGGATTATCAGAAAGATGAAATATACACATGCATAAAACATCGGACTATGAACACAATGCACCAAAATCCATTTTGAGAAATGGGAATAAAAAGAGGAGTTACCGGAAGAAAAAACGCAAGGTAAAACGCAGAGTGAGTTTTTCCGATGTGGATAGCGCCCAGGAAATATCCTCATCAAATGAAAGCTTGTCTACCTCGTCCCGGAAATCCAATCCAACCACATCTGGTGTTAATTGCGAGCAATTGGGGTTTCGTCACGTAAACGTACGCGGAGAGGAGGGAGGAAGCGTGGATGCAAGCGGCTATGCCCTCCGGTCCAAGACACCGCACAAAAAGTGAGTGAAACCGTACTGAATCTCTCTGCATCTATCATCACCTCTGCACAATTATCTGCCCTCAGTAAGGGACTTAACTATGTTCCAACGTGTGACTTTAACCTGTTTGCCACTATACTGGATGTAAACAGGTGGGCACGGAAATTGACTTTGCACAAACATTTTTCCCTTATACCAAAATCTCCAAGATATGAGCCGGACACGGACATTCACAATGATGATACACATGTTTATGAGGGTGTAGTTGGCAATGATGTTGGTGCGTGTGTTGATTTTGCTGATCAAAGAAATATACTTACATTAAGAGCATTGAACATTGAATCGTCTACATTTTGTGATGAGGGACAAGGAGTCACTACTTGTAATAGGGATTTCTATCCTGTAGCGTCACGCCCTCCTGCCCTGGACAGATTTCAGGAACTAGTGGAAAAATATTTAGTGGAATTACACGAAGAGGTTAAAAGTAGAAAAAAATACACATGGTTCCAATCTGTCCAGGGCAGAAAAAGCAGCCGTACAGGAATTAAAAAACAACAAAAAATGTGATCATCCGGAATTCAGATAAAGGTGGATGTATAGTGGTTTTAGATGTGGGTCTGTATGAGAAATTAAATATGAATATGTTATCAGACCAATCCACATACAGGCAGCTCAAAGGTGATCCTACAAGCAGTTGTCAGGCTGCATTAAACAGATTATTGGAGGAAGGTCTCCAAATGGGTATCTTGGATAACAAAATGAAGGAGTATTTGATGGTCAGGAATCCTGTCACCCCAGTCTTCCACTCTCTCCCCAAGGTCCACAAAGGGGTTTTTCCACCTCACCTTCGCCCTATTGTGGCAGGCATTGGATCTCTTGGGGAGAGACTGGGGGACTGGGTTGACAGTTATTTACAACCCCTCACTAAGGTCACACCCAGCTATATCAGGGATACTAAACATGTCTTACAGGTAATGGAGGGTATTAGGTGGGATTCCGCATGTGCATGGGCCACATGTGATGTGATCTCCCTTTATCCATCCATTCCCTGGCCAGAGGGCATTAGAGCGTTGGCAAAACACATGGATACATATAGCCGATACTCCCCTGGTTTGAAGGAATTTATTTTAATGGCCACGGAATTTTTGTTGAAAAATAATTACTTCATGTTTGATGGCCGATTCTTTCTTCAAACCAGGGGAGCATCGATTGGGGCAAAATACTCCCCATCTTTTGCCAATATCTTTATGAGCCAGTGGGAAGAGGAGGTGATCTTTTCAAACAGTAATCCATACCAAAAACGGATAAAATGGATGGGGAGATATATAGACGATCTCATTTTTGTGTGGGAAGGTTCGGAATTGGAGTTTAAAGAGTTTGTACAATACATTAATTATAACAATCTGAACCTTTCCTTCACCTACAATTTTTCACAGAGAAGCATATCCTTTTTGGATGTGTGTTTTTCTGTGGAAAACAATGAGATTGTGGTGGCCCCCTATAGAAAGGAGAACACGGGAAATTCAATCCTACAAGCTACATCGTGCCATCCCCAACATGTTCTCCGCAACATCCCCTATGGGGAATGGTGCAGATTAAGACGTAACTGTAGCAAACAAGAAACGTTTATACATGAATCGGATCTGCTCTTTAATAGATTACGGGAAAGAGGATATCACCCGGAGACACTCAACAAGGCTAGAAACAGAGTGGCCAAATTGGATAGACAGGATCTTATTGCACATAGTACAAAAGATAAGGAACAAACAACGAGACAGGACAGGGCTCATCCCCCTTTCTTTATCACACAGTATAGCAAACAATTTCATAAAATCAGTAATATCATTGAGAAAAATTTACCTATACTGCATCAAGACACTGTCTTATATAATCTTTTACAGGACAACTTCAAAATGGTGTCCAAAAGAGGTCCCTCTTTGGGATCCATTCTATCACCTAGTATGTTTTGTGGTGCTGACAACAAACATACGGGTACGAACTGATTGGTTCATGCAGGTAACTGGAAGTGTGGGCACAATGTCTGTATCACTTGCAGTTACATGCAGGTTAACAAGGAATTTAAATCATATTCAAATACTAAAACTTTTGTTTTGAAGGATTATGTTAATTGCAATACAAAAAGTGTTGTTTACCTAGCGTCCTGCACATCTTGCCAATGCCAGTATGTAGGTTGCACCATGAACTCCCTGAAGACTCGGATACGCAGGCACATATCTGATGCAAGGAATATTTTGTCATTTAATAGTAATATTTCTGCGTTGTCCAGACATTTCAGGGATGTTCATGGAGGCAACACGAGTACACTAAAAATTATGGGCATAGAAAAAGTCAGAAAACCGAGACGGGGTGGAGATCTAAGGAGGATGGTTCTCAACAGGGAATCGTTCTGGATATTCATGTTAGGCACGAGAGAGCCTCATGGGTTAAATTTGAGACAAGACCTTATACTAACGTTTTAATAATGGAAGTAACTAGTTAATATGGTCTATCTATTTAGCCAGACTACAATTTTGCTTGTGAAACTAAAGTATTAGTGCAATTGAATTTTGTGGCTTTCTTGTATACTCGTGTATTGAACACCATGTCTATCTATGTATAACAGTCATAGTATTTTGTGATCAATTCCATGCCGGATTTTTTAGATGATCCACCACTTTGCTGCTCAGATCATGTGATTCTAATGTGTTTAATTATAAAAGGACACAGTGCTGTAAAGTTTTTATGCCATGACTAAGGGCTCTTTAGCCTGAAACGCGTAGGCTCTACGCTCCTCGATATGCTGTTTGTTACTTTTGTACCTCAATAAACAAGTTTTTAACTGCCTTCCTGGTGCTGGACATCTTCCGTTTTCTACTGATTGCACGTGGAAGGGAACGCCACCCTGCCGGTCTGCAGCACAGAAGCCAGGATACGGGGATAGAGCAGTACCTTTGCACTGTTGTGTATGGACCTATGGGGACATTTATCATTGTTGCTTTGGTAAGCGAGTTCTGTAGTCATGTTTTTTTTTTGCTTTGGTTTTGCTTATGTATGACGTATTTATCATACTATCACAGGGGGTTGATAAATTTGGCTCACATAAGCAAAAATACAATAAATCACATTTGAATACCATTTTTAGCACATATAAGCAAAAACCAATAAACAATTTGTAACCCCACCTCAAGTCGCAGCTATGAAAAAATGTTTGAGATATATATACTGTATATGTGTGTGTTTATTCCTTTTTTTAACATTTTCCCCCCCTATATGTACTAACCCATTTTTTTTTCTTCTCATTTCAGCTCTGTGTATCCTGTGGACTACTTCAGATCCAGAAAAGTACGATGACCAGCGGTTTCTATGTTTAATATTAATAAAATGGTTAACCAGGGCTTGTGGGGGAGTTTTTTTTTAAATAAAAGTTTCATTAAACGTGTTGTTTTTATTTTTTATTTACTTTACAAGCTTAATAGTGGAAGCCTTCTTATAGACTGAGTCCATTACTTAGCCAGAGCTTAGCGATAGCCACAAAAACAGCTATTGCTAACCCCCAATTATTACCCCGGAACCCACCGCCACAGGGGTACTGGGAAGAGCTGGCACCAACAGACCCAGAGCATCAAAAATGGTTCTCCTGGGCCTAGGCGGTAACAGGCTGCCGTTATTTAGGCTGGGGATGGCCAGTAACTATGTTCCTCGCCCACCCTGGTAACACCAGGCTGTTGCTGCTTGGTTTGTTTCTGATTGAGAATGAAAATATGGGGAACCCCACACGTTTTTTGCATAAATAAATATAAAAAGAAAATGCGTGGGGTTCCCCCTATTTTTAATCTCAGCCAGATACCAACCAAACAGCAATAGCCTGACGTTACCAGGGTGGGCGAAGACCATTGTTACTGGTCCTCCCCAGCCTAAATAACGCCAGCCTGTTACTGCCTAGGCCCAGGAGAGCCATTTTTGATGCTCCGGGCCTGTTGCTACCGGCTTTTCCTGGCACCCCTGTGGTGGTGGGTACCGGGGTAATAATTGAGGGTTAGCGCTAGCTGTTTTTGTGGCTAATGCTAAGCCTGGCTTAGTAATGGACTTTGTCTGTTTGTTAGTAATGGACTTTGTCTGACGGCTTCCACCACCAAGCCTGTCAAGTAAATAAAACAAAAAACACGTTTAAAAAAAACTTTTATTCCAAAAAACACTCCCCCACAAGCCCTGGTTAACCATTTTATTAACATTATTAAAAAAAAAAAAAAAAAAAACGCTGGTCATCGACGTAGTCCACTGAATCCTAATTAGTCCACAGGATACACAGATCTGAAATAAGAAAAAAAAAACATGGAAAATAGGTTAGTACATTTATTGTCACCTGCCCACACATCTCCCGTGCCGCATGACTACAACTCCCAGCATGTCCTCACTGTAAGGGCATGCTGAGAGTTGTAGTCATGCGACGACGGGCTGGTGGGAGATGTGCAGGCGGGTGACAAGCAAGCCAGGGAAGCTTGTCACCCGCTCGCACATCTCCTGCCGCCCATGCCGCATGACTACAACTCCCAGCATCCCATACAGTAAGGACATGCTGTGCGTTGTAGTTAAGTGGCGCAGGAGATGTGCAGGCAGGTGAAAAGCTTGTCACCCGCCTGCACCGCACAACAACAACTCCCAGCATGTCCTTGCTATAAGGGCATGCTGAGAGTTGTAGTCATGAATCACGGGAAGTGGGCGGCAATGTGCTTAGCTCCCTGGCTGGCGGGACATGGGACAAGGCGGTAAATTTGAAATTACAGTAAACTCTGCGGCGCCGTGGTAAGGAGCCCGGGCTGGCATAACTTTGGACTCCCGGGACACCCGCAGCCAGGCCAGAAGATGTGCAGGAGCTGTCCCTGCCATCCCTCAGCATACCGCATTGCTGAGGAGTTATGCCAGCCCGGGTGAAATTACAGTAGGGGATAGAAAAACTCTGCAGCACTGTGGTATGTTAAAAGGAGCCTGGGCTGGCATCGCCCCGCAGCCTGTCATATTTTCTTCCCACTACCCTCACTTCTAATGATGGGGACACTGATTTACATAGACCCCCCCCCCCCAAGCCCGTGCTGCAAATCTCCCACCCGCTACCTGCTACAAGACTACAACTCCCAGCATTCCCTCACTGTTTGGGCATGCTGGGAGTTGCAGTCTTGCAACAGGTAGGAGACAGATGAGAGATGTGCAGCGTGGGCGGGTGAGAGACAAAGTGGGGGGATGTAAAGCAGTGTCCCCGTCATTGTAAGGGTAGCGGGGATAATATATGACAGAGCCTGGGCGGCTGCAGAGTGATGCCAGCCCGGGCTCCTTTGTACAGTTGTAATATATTTTCGCTGGAGCCGTGATCACGGCTGCCAGCCGGAAATATAAAATCTGCTCTGCAAAGCCGTTTTGTAAGCCAGCTCCAGGCTGGCTTACATTTACGGTGTTTTGGAGGGGTTGCGACTTTCGCACTTGATAAATCCCTGACCACTGCAAAGTGAAAAATGAAATCCACTTTCCATAAGCTCTTTTGTAGCTTTTTGCTTACAGCCAAAAGTTGTACAAAAATTAGCTTAGGTGCTAATGTGACTTTTGTAAGAAAAAAAAGAGCCCAAAATCCCTTGATAAATGTCCCCCCTAGAGAATAAAGATAATAGCCCATATTTATCAATCAGCCTGAAACCCTGATTGTCTGTTTTTTCCCATAACAACCAATCACAGCTCAACTTTCACTTTACCAGAGCTCGTTAAGATATGTAAGTTGAGCCGTGATTGGTTGCTGTGTAAAAAAAACAGACAATTAGAGCTTCAGGCTGATTGATAAATCTGGGCAAATTTTTTTCCAAAAAGTGCTTTGCACGTAGAAGAGGTAGCCCCAAAAAGTTACAAAATAGAAAAAAATGTTTTAATGTTTCGCCATAGATTTTGTGATGAAATGATTGATGTCATTCTAAAGTAAAATTGGGGACATAAAAAACAAGCCCTTATATGGGTCTGTAGGTGGAAAATTGAAAGTGTTATGATTTTTAGAAGGGGAGGAGGAAAAAACAAAAGTGCAAAAATGAAAAAACCTTAACCTGCTAAGAACGAACGGTACTTAAAGGGGTATTCCGCCCCTGGCATCTTATCCCCTATCCAAAGGATAGGGGATAAGATGTTAGATTGCCACGGTCCCGCTGCTGGGGACCCTGGGGATCGCCGTTGCGGCACCCCGCCATCATTGCTGCACAGAGCGAGTTCGCTCTGTGCGTAATGACGGGCGATACAGGGGCCGGAGCAGCGTGACGTCATGGCTCCGCCCCTCATGACATCACGGCCCATCCCCTTAATGCAAGTCTATGGCAGGGGGCATGACGACCGCCACGCCCCCTTCCCATAGACTTGTATTGACGGGGGCGGGCCGTGATGTCACGAGGGGCGATCTCGCTCTGCGCAGTAATGATAGCGGGGTGCTGCAGCAGCGATCCCCGGGGTCCCCAGCAGCGGGACCCCGGCGATCTGACATCTTATCCCCTATCCTTTGGATAGGGGATAAGATGTCTAGGGGCGGAATACCCCTTTAAGGACAAAAGACATACCTGTACGTCCTTGGCATTTTTACATCACCGCCACTCACCAAGCAGTGATCGGAACGTGATGACTGCTGAAATCCCGTGCAGGCATCCCGTGTCAATGCCCAGGGGGGTACTGAAAATCCCCCCATATCAGCGATCGCTGTGATTCCCCAGTCAATTCTTTCTGGTGAATCATGGCACTTCTGCACCAATCGGCTCTCAGGTGACCCGATGGCATGGAAAATGAGGGTGGTTGGTGCTGTACGAGACAGCACCAATCACCCTTCACTGGCAGAAGGAAGGTGGCACTGGAGATCTAAGGGCCGGCAGCCGGATCAGGTGAGAGGGGCACTATTTGCCTCCACCTGTTGAAAAACACAGTCTGTCAGTGCATGCTGGTAGTTGTAGTTTTGTACCGCTGGAGGTTAACTCTATTGGAAAGACTGCCATAGGGTATATTCGGTGGAGGAGGCATACGCCATTCTTGCCTACGACACAGTCCACCGGTGAGATGAGGACATATTGGGGCCTTCTCCTGCATATGGGCCTAGTCAAAAAAAACAATGATTAGGCAATACTGGAGTGGTGATGTTCTGTACAACAGCCCGCTTTACCGTATGGTCATGAAAAGGGCTGCAAAATCCAGCAGTTTTGTGGCCGCCCTTGCAACAGTCACAGAACTATTCACCACATATAGAATATAGATGGTGTATATTTCTGCGACGTTAGGTGTTGCAAGTCGGCTCTAAAGTTGCATAGGAGACTTCATGCAAGACCCTCTCAATTCCTTCACCTATCCACCACGCCACCCACCACTGTGCAAATCCGTAATTTGGACTTCAAATGCTTATGGAGCAAATTTTGCACAGATGTCATGTGCCCCCATACAAATATAGTATATACAGTACCAAATAGATCACTGTTGCACAGATGCTCAAATTGTAAATACAACATATGGCATAAAGTCATTAGACTGATATCCACAATCTGAATGTGTGATATACCCACTAAACCGAGTATAACACGATAGTTGACAGTCTTTATGTGCAGTAAAATGCCTCCTCTTCATTAGAAAAACATATAGAGCTATTGATACAGGGTGGTGCACTGCACCTATTACCTCTCCCTGATAGACGGAGGTCCGGACTTAGGTGCCGGTGTACTGTAGAGATGTCACTTCGTTGCTCTACAACATCCAGAGCTTGGTCCAATCTATAACTGACCTCCTCATAGAAGCTGATCAGATTAGATTTAGTAGATTGTCCATTTCCTTATCCTCCTCCACAATTACACTTCTTGAGGGCCAACATTTTTAGTTTTAAAAGGGTTGTCCCATTTAAGAAAATGTATCCCCTATCCTAAGTGTCAAATCACAGGTGGTCTGACCGCTGGGACGTGTACGGTGCTCTGGCTCTCCTTGTGCGTGGCGCAATGGGCAACGCGCCCCCTCCATGCATATCTATGGGAGAGCCAGAGATACACAAGCAATTTTTTAAGTAGTCGGAATGCACTCCTTATACTATTTATTGCATCCTTGACTGTTTTGGGTAACAACAGTTGTTTTGTACTGAGGACAAAGTTTCAATCTGTCTCACTTAGGTCCTTTCTTAGTTTGTGGAAATGCAAAATGCCGGGATGAGGGCAAAATTGCCAAACCCAAAAATCATCTGGTATTTTGCACACAAAAAAAAAAAAACAAGTGGAAAGTCATAGCTATACTTACAACTCCTGACACTGCTCAGAGCACAGAGTCCCAGAGTTGAAGGGGTACTCCAAAGGTTAGGGGATAAGATATCTAATCGCGGGGGGGTCAGCTGGGGATGCTATGTACTAGCCTTCACACCCCCTTCCATAGACATGAATGAAGGGGGTGTGAGGTGATGACATAAACACAGAAGCTCTAAGCTTCCGTGTTCCGGACGCCGCCGATGCCGGCCGGGAGATCGTGGGGGTCCCGAGTGTCGTAAACAAAGCAAGAAAAAAGCGTTTAAGCTATTAAAACAGGACAGCAGTGAAGAGGCATTGAAAAGCCGCAAAAGTGAAGACAGAAAAACTCATTGCCAAGGAAAGTAAAACTAACCAAAATGTGCTTTAACTATATAAATAGCAAAAAGGTTAAAAGTGAAAATGTTGGCCCTTTAAAAAGTGATGAGGACGAAATTATAGACGGTTATCAGGAAAAAGCAAATATATTAAACACATTCTTCTCCACTGTATTCACAGAGGAAAATGAAAAAATAGGGTAAACTCCCCAGTACAGGTCATCTGTCTAACCCAGGAAGAATTACAGTGCCGCCTACAAAAAT
Organism: Hyla sarda; assembly: GCF_029499605.1. Lineage (NCBI taxonomy): Eukaryota > Metazoa > Chordata > Amphibia > Anura > Hylidae > Hyla > Hyla sarda. Next base: position 34,981,552 of record NC_079201.1, on the reverse strand, counting down.
CAAAATTGACAAATCACCTGGTCCACATGGCATTCACCCCAGTGTTCTAAGGGAGTTAAAGGGGTATTCCAGGCAAAACCTTTTTTTATATATATCAACTGGCTCCGGAAAGTTAAACAGATTTGTAAATTACTTCTATTAAAAAATCTTAATCCTTCCAATAGTTATTAGCTTCTGAAGTATTCTGTCTAACTGCTCAATGATGATGTCACGTCCCGGGAGCTGTGCATGATGGGAGAATATCCCCATAGGAACTGCACAGCTCCCGGGACGTGAGTCATCAGAGAGCAGTTAGACAGAAAACAACAACTCAACTTCAGAAGCTATATATTATATCAGCATGACTTTATGAGGGATCGGTCCAGTCAAACTAACCTGATCAGCTTTTATGAGGAGGTGAGCTCCAGACTGGACCAGGGGCAATCGCTGGATGTTGTATATCTGGATTTTTCCTAAGCATTTCATACAGTGCCACATAAAAGATTGCTATATAAAATGAGAATGCTTGGGCTGGGGGAAAAAGTGTGCAAGTAAGTAACTGGCTCAGAGATAGGAAACAGAGGGTGGTTATTAATGGTACTTATTTTGATTGGGTGACTGTTACTAGTGGTGTCAGTTTTGGGTCCGGTTCTATTTAATATATTTATTAATGACCTTGTCGAGAGATTTTAAAGTAGCAATCTGTGCAGATGATACTAAACTCTGTAAAGTGGTTAACACAATAGAGGACAGTGCACTGTTACAAATGGATCTGGATAGGTTGGAGGTTTGAGCTGGTAAGTGGCAGATGAGGTTCAACACTGATAAATATAAGGTAATGCACATGGGGAGGAAAAATCCAGGCTCGGATTATGTATTAAATGGGAGAACACTTGGGACGACTTACATGGAAGAGAACTTAGAAGTCTTAGTTGACAGTAAATTTACATGTAGTGACCAGTGACGGGCAGCTGCTGCAAGGCAAATAAAATCATGGGGTGCATCAATGGGGGCATAGATGCCCAAGACAAGGAAATAATTCTACTGCTGTACAAATCACTAGTCAGACCACACATAGAATACTGTGTACAGTACTGGGCACCAGTGTACAAGAAAGATATAGTGCACCTGGAGAGGGTTCAAAGACGAGCAACCAGAGTAATAAGGGGAATGGGAGGACTACAGTACCCAGAAAGAATATCAGAATTAGGGTTATTTAGTTTAGAAAAAAGAAGGCTTAGGGGGCGACCTAATAACTATGTATAAATATATCAGGGGGCAGTACAGAGATCTCTCCCATGATCTATGTACACACAGAACTGTATCTATAACAAGGGGGGATCCTCTACATCTTGAAAAAAGAAGGTTTCTACACCAGCGCAGATGGGGGTCCTTTATTGTAAGAGCAGTGAGACTCTTCCATAGGAGGTGGTCATGGTGAACTCAGTAAAAGAGTTCAAAAGGGGCCTGGATGCCTTTTTTGAGAGTAATAACATTACAGGTGATGGATAATAGATTTATAGGGACAGAAAGTTGATCCAGGGATTTATTCTGACTTTTTCCACTCCTCCTTCTTCTGAACTCCCTCCCTCCACAGTGATAGTGAAGGAGGAGGAAATCGGAAGCTAAGATCGCGCTGTTGCAGAAAAGGTTCAAGGATACTGGTAGAAGTCTTAATTTCTTTTATTCTATTCACACAACGCGTTTCTGGATATTAATAATATTTCGAAGTGCAGGGCAGTCCTGAGGCCGGGAGGACCTAGTGTTAGTGTTAAACTAATTTGGGCCTAGTCACTGTGAAAGACCAGCCAAAGCTACACACTTGTTTCTGTAGTCTAATACAGTTTTAACCATTAGGGAGCACATAGTCCTCCTCTCATAAGTGTACACTGTACGTACACCTATGTGGTGTACGATTTTGTTCCTGTTAAAGTCATAAGGGCCTAGTTAGGCTGCATTCACATCTTGTCTTTGCAATATGGGTCCCGTATCCCGTTTCTGTACAAAAAACGTATGTCTCCAAACCACACCGAAGCGTATGCAACCGTAGGCAACCGTATATGCCTCCTCACGTTTTTAAACCGTATACGGTTTCAAAATGGATGTCCGTTTGCATACATTTTAATACGTTTTTCTTGAAAAACGGATACGGTTTTATGTTTGTCAAAATTTTAAATAAAGTTCTTCTTCTTTTTGAATTGCCCCCCCCCCCCAAAAAAAAAAAATGAAAAACCGTAGTGTGCAAACCAGATGTAACCGTACGCACATACGGTTCAATACGGTTACCATAGAACTCCATTTAAAAATAACTGTATACGGGTTGTATCCGGTTTTTCACCGGGACACAAAACCGTAGTAGACTATGGTTTTGTGTACGGGTAAAAACCGTATAAACCCGTAAATGATGCAAAACGTACACAACCTGATGCTACGGTTGGCATATTGTTTACGATGAAATGTCTATATATACGGTTTGCAAAAATGAGATGTGATTGAAGCCTTACTATGAAAGGCCAGCCAAAACTACACAACTGCTTTTGTAGCCAAATACAGATTTAAGCATAGTGGAGGGTATTGTCCTCCTCTCATACGCACTCAGCTGGTGTAAAAGTATGTCAGGCAGAGAAGTGCCAGGACGAGCACAGATGAGTGGCAGAGGTCTAAATTCATCAAGCAGAGGTCGCAGCAGACTAGGGGAAGGTGGCAGCAGGAGTCGCAGCGAGAGGCCTGAGCTCCTGGTATCAGCTAGTGGTCGTGTCTCAACCAGCAACCCATATGCCATTATTGATTGGTTAACTCGGTCATCCACTTCATCACAAGTGACATCTAACACCCCCAGTCAACAGTGGGTTCCTCAGACACAACCCTCAGTAGGCATGGCCCTGGAGCAGTCCCTGTCCTCCAATTGCCTGCATCCTATCCTGTTCCCTCCCCACAGACGCATCGTATGCTGTGGGTTCAGCTCCACTGTTTAGTGAGGACGATCTACTAGAGGACAGTAAACAGCTACTCTCCAGCAAACAAGTGGAAGAGACGTTTGCCACTTCTTCCGCTAGGCGGGCAAGTAGTGATGAGGAGAGTGGCATGGGCGGTGGTGTTGTGGGCATTCAGGCTCCTGAAGCAGACACTGTTGAGGAACCTGAGAAGGACATCAATGACGTGCAGACACAACTCTGATGATGATTGTTACGCTATGCGCTCCTGCCTCACACGCTGGCCGTGAGCACATGGTCCCCTTACCTTCTGCTGCCGAAGGGGCTGGGACTCGCATTGCGGGACGCACCCGCATGCGACCCCCAGTCCGTCACTCTCCAGGTGTTTCCCCTGCCTCTGCTTCCGCCTCTCTGCTCCGGCACGAGTGTCCCCGTCCCTTAGGGCGCGCGCGCGCCAGAGCTTTAAGATTTAAAGGGCCAGTACGCTCATTAGTGTAACCACCTGTGTCTTGTTGATAAATTCCTCCACCCTCCTCAGTTCTCTGCCGGATCTTTGTTGCCTTGTGCCCTAGAGAAAGCGTTCCTTTGTATTGCCTTGCCGTGTACCAGATCTCCTGCTCTTGTGACCTTGACCTTGCTTCTCTGCCACCTGCCTACTGAACTTCTGCTACAACCCGACTACGCTACTGTGCCGCCTGACCTACAGCTATCCTGACTACGAGTTGTCTCATCCTTTCTGTGCTTTGCATCTCCTCAGCCGCCTGTGTGGTCGAGCCGTTGCCGGGGGTTGCGACCTGGGTGTCGTCTGCAGCAGCAAGCCCATCCTGCCTTGCGGCGGGCTCTGGTGAAGACCAGCGGCACCTTAGACTCCGCTCCCTGGCACGGTCCGAGTCATCTGCCACACAGGTCCAGCGGATCCATATACACCGGAGTTCCTGTCTTCAGAAACGTGAGTGTTACAGTAAGATCCGACCATGGATCCCGCTGAGGAACCCCTGCCTGAAATTGCGGATCTTTCCTCCGTTGTGATACGTCACTCACATCAGTTGTCCCGACAGGCGCAGCAATTTTCTCAACTTGCAGCCATGATGCAACAGCTATTGGCCTTGCAACAGCAGCAGGTACCACAATCTGGCCCACTCCCTCCTCCAGCTCCTGCAGTCTCTCCTGGCTCCCAGCTGCACCTGCCTTTGCCTTCCAAGTATGATGGGGATTCCCAGTCATGCAGAGGCTTTGTTACACAGTGCTCCATGCATTTGGAGCTCATGTCTGAACTGTTTCCAACTGAACATAGTAAGGTGGCCTTTGTCATTAGTCTTCTTTCTGGAAAAGCCCTGGCTTGGGCTACACCCCTTTGGGACCGTGGTGACTCCAATTTGTCTGCATTCTTGGCTGAATTTCGCAGTGTCTTTGAGGAACCCACACGTGCCGCTTCAGCTGAGACAGCGTTGCTGAATCTCTGTCAAGGAGATTCTACCGTTGGTGATTATGCAGTTCAGTTCCGCATTCTAGCCTCTGAACTCGCCTGGAATGAAGAGGCCTTGTGTGCCACATTTAAAAAAGGACTGTCAAGCAGGATTAAAGATGCCCTTGCCGTACGAGATCCTCCATCTTCTTTGTCTGAACTTATCCATTTGGCCACACGCATTGATGTGTGTTTTGCCGAAAGGCAGGAGGAATTACGCTTTGAGAGGGAATCTGCCCGCCTGACACTTGTGTCCCAACGTTCTCCTCTTCTGTCTCTTGCGCCTCTTGCCAAAGAGGTTATACAAGAAGATCATCCTCGTCTTACGCAGCAGGAGAAGTCACGCCGACGCAATGAGAATTTGTGTTTGTGCTGTGCTAGCCCGGAGCACTTTCTCAAGGACTGTACCGTACGTCCGCACCTAGGGTATGTGGGAGAGGCATCCCTGGGTGTGAATTCTACTTCTCCACGCTTAACTATTCCTGTACAAGTCTTCGCTTCAGCCAAAAGTCTTCCTTCAGCGCTACAGCATTTTTGGACTCCGGATCTGCAGGTGACTTTATTGATGTGGCTTTAGTCCACAAGTATCATCTTCCTCTTACTCTGCTTGCCAAGCCCTTGTTCATCTCCTCTGTAAATGGACAAAATCTGGACTGTAAGGTTCTCTTCTGTACTGAATCTCTCGTCATGCAAGTGGGAGTATCGCATAAAGAGAAGATTTAATTCTATGTTCAGCCACACTGTACTTCTGAGATTCTTCTTGGTCTTCCTTGGCTGCAACGCCATTCCCCACAACTGGATTGGAGAACTGGAAAAATAATTTGCTGGGGACAATCCTGTCAAAATTCTTGCCTCCAACCTGTTCTGCGTAAAGTTGTTTCTTGTCTTCCACCTTTACCTGGCTTGCCGCCACCTTACCAACATTTCTCGGACGTCTTCTGCAAGAAACAGGCTGAATCTCTGCCTCCACATTGTCCTTACGACAGCCCTATTGATCTTCTGCCTGGTACCACTCCTCCTCGTGGGAGGATATATCCTTTCAGTTCCTGAGACCAAAGCCATGGCTGAGTATATCCAGGAGAATCTCCAAAAAGGATTTATCAGTAAGTCCTCTTCTCCTGCTGGAGCAGGTTTCTTCTTTGTAGGGAAGAAGGATGGCTCACTCTGTCCATGCATTGACTACAGGGGACTTAACAAAATCACGGTAAAGAACCGTTACCCTCTACCTCTTATCCCAGAACTTTTTGACCGTCTACGTGGTGCCAAGGTCTTCTCCGAGCTGGACTTACGCGGTGCGTATAACCTCATTCGTATCCGCAAGGGAGATGAATGGAAAACGGCCTTCAATACTCGTGACGGACATTTTGAGTATCTTGTTATGCCTTTTGGTCTCTGCAATGCTCCAGCCGTTTTCCAGGAGTTCGTTAATGATATCTTCCATGATCTTCTTTACACCTGTGTTGTCGTATACCTTGATGACATCCTGATCTTCTCTTCCAACTTGGAGGAGCATCGTGCTCATGTTCGCCTGGTTCTTCAGAGACTATGGAAGAATCATCTCTACGCCAAATTGGAGAAATGCCTGTTCGAAAAGTCTAGTCTTCCGGTTCTTGGCTACATTGTCTCTCATCAGGGCCTGGAGATGGAACAAGATAAGTTATCTGCAGTTTTGGATTGGCCTCATCCCTCGGGCCTACGTGCAATTCAACGCTTTCTGGGATTCGCTAACTATTATCGTCAGTTTATTCCACTTTTTTCATCCTTGGTTGCTCCTATTGTAGCTCTTACGAAAAAAGCATCCAATCCTAAGTCCTGGCCTCGAGAGGCTGAAGAGGCCTTCTCCTGTTTAAAGTCTGCGTTTGCCTCCGCTCCCGTGCTTACAAGACCTGATCCAGAGAAGCCCTTTGCGTTGGAGGTTGATGCCTCTTCTATTGGAGCGGGTGCCGTCCTCACACAGAAAAACGCCAAGGGCAAGAGTGTAACTTGTGGGTTCTTCACCAAGACTTTCTCTTCTGCTGAGAGGAATTACTCCATTGGAGATCGTGAATTTCTCGCTATTAAGCTAGCTTTAGAGGAATGGCAACATTTACTGGAAGGTTCTTCTCATCCGGTCAGCATCTACTCCGATCATAAGAATCTTCTATACCTTCAGTCAGCTCAGCTTTTGAACCCCCGCCAGGCAAGATGGTCACTGTTCTTTTCCCGTTTCAACTTCTTCATTCACTTCCGTCCTGCAGACAAGAACATCAGGGCTGATGCACTCTCCAGGTCCTCTGACATCATTGGTTTGGACTCCACGCCTAGGCACATTATTCCTCCTGGCCGTTTGATTCCTGCCGCTCCTGCCGAGATTCAGCAAATTCCTCTGGGAAAATTCTTTGTGCCCACCAGATTGAGACGCAAGGTCTTGAAATGAAATCATTCTTCTTTAACAGCAGGACATCCTGAAATACGCAAGATCCTACATCTTATTTCCCGGCACTACTGGTGGCCCCATCTTGAACGTGATGTGTCTCAATTTGTTCGGTCCTGTGTAATTTGTACCCGTGACAAAACTCCTCGGCAAAGACCTGCAGGCCTCTTACAGCCTCTACCCATTCCAGAGAAACCCTGGTCCCATATTGCCATGGATTTCATCACCGATCTGCCACCTTCTCATAATACCACCGTCATCTGGGTCGTGGTAGATTGGTTTTCCAAGATGGCTCACTTCATTCCTCTACCAGGTCTTCCTTCTGCTCCGCAGCTGGCAAAGTACTTCTTGTCGCATGTCTTTCGTTTACATGGTCTTCCACAGCATATCGTTTCGGATCGAGTTGTGCAGTTTCTTTCTAAGTTCTGGCGAGCCCTTTGTAACCGTCTGGACATCAATCTGGACTTCTCCTCGGTCTACCACCCTCAGTCCAACGGTCCGATGGAAAGGGTCAATCAAATCCTTTAGACTTATCTTTGGCATATTGTTTCAGCTCGTCAAGATAATTGGGTCGACCTTCTCCCCTGCGCTGAATTCTCATATAATCTTAAGGATTCCGAGTCCACAAGGTCGTCTCCCTTTTTTGTTGTCTACGGACTCTATCTCTGTCCTCCTCTTCCTCTCCCAGTCTCCTCCGATGTGCCTGCTGTTGATGAGCTGGTTCGTGACTTCTCCACCATCTGGCAACAGACCTGACAATCATTGTCCCAGGCTTCTTCATACATGAAGGCGCAAGCGGATAAAGGTAGAAGACCTCCTCAGTCCTTCTCTCCTGGTGACATGGTGTGGCTTTCATCCAAATACATCCGCTTCAAGATCCCCTGTTACAAGCTCGGTCCCCGCTACCTTGGTCCCTTCCAGATTCTACAAAAGATCAATCCTGTCTCCTACAAACTCTGTCTACCTGCTACGTTACGTATTCCCTGTCACGATGCCGGCTGGCAAGAGGTGGATCCTCTGTGCCAGAGAGGGATTGGCGTGGACCGTGCTAGTGGACCGGTTCTAAGTCACTACTGGTTTTCACCAGAGCCCGCCGCAAAGCGGGATGGACTTGCTGCGGCGGTAGTGACCAGGTCGTATCCACTAGCAACGGCTCAACCTCTCTGGCTGCTGAAGATAGGCGCGGTACAAGGGAGTAGACAGAAGCAAGGTCGGACGTAGCAGAAGGTCGGGGGCAGGCGGCAAGGTTCGTAGTCAGGGTGATAGCAGAAGTACTGGTACACAGGCTTTGGACACACAAAACGCTTTCACTGGCACAAGGCAACAAGATCCGGCAAGGGAGTGCATGGGAGGAGGTCAGATAAAGGCAGGGAGCAGATGGAAGCCAATTAAGCTAATTGGGCCAGGCACCAATCATTGGTGCACTGGCCCTTTAAGTCTCAGGGAGCTGGCGCGCGCGCGCCCTAGAGAGCGGAGCCGCGCGCGCCAGCACATGACAGCAGGGGACGGGAACGGGTAAGTGACCTGGGATGCGATTCGCGAGCGGGCGCGTCCCGCTGTGCGAATCGCATCCCCGACGGCCATGACAGTGCAGCGCTCCCGGTCAGCGGGACCGACCGGGGCGCTGCGGAGAGAGAGACGCCGTACGCGCTCCGGGGAGGAGCGGGGACCCGGAGCGCTAGGCGTAACAGTACCCCCCCCCTTAGGTCTCCCCTTCTCTTTGTCCGGTAACTGCCTCCCCTGGGATGAGGACACCGGGAAAGGATGGAGGGATTCCTCAACGGCAGGCAGTACAGCAGGAGTGGGAATGGGGAGGGAGGGCAGAGGGCGAGGCCTGGCACGGGGCAGTGTGACACCAGGACGAGGGCCATGAGGAGGCACCGAGGCTAGCCTGACTGGACTGGGAGGGGGGGAGAGGCACTTCTTAAGGCGGGCAGAGTCCATAACGACCTTAGGGAGACCGGATACAGGAGGAACCACAGGGTCACGGCAGGGAGTACTGGGAACCGGTTTAAGGCAGTCCTTGGAACAAGAGGGACCCCAACTCTTGATCTCCCCAGTGGACCAGTCCAGGGTTGGGGAATGGTGTAGAAGCCAGGGTAGTCCAAGGAGAATTTCGGAAGTGCAATTGGGAAGGACCAAAAATTCAATTTTCTCGTGATGAGGTCCGATGCACATTAGGAGGGGCTCCGTGCGGTAACGCACGGTGCAATCCAACCTGGCTCCGTTGCCCGCGGAAATGTGGAGTGGCTTGACAAGACGGGTCACCGGAATGCGGAATTTATTCACCAAGGACTCCCGAATAAAATTCCCAGAGGCACCAGAGTCCAGGCAGGCCACGGCTGAGAGGGAAGAGCTGGCTGAAGTAGAAATCCGTACAGGCACCGTGAGACGTGGAGAAGCCGACTTAGCATCAAGAGACGCCACACCCACGAGAGCTGGGTGCGAGCGTGCGTTTCCCAGACGTGGAGGACGGATAGGGCAATCCACCAAAAAATGTTCGGTACTGGCACAGTACAGACAAAGATTCTCTTCCTTACGGCGATTCCTCTCTTTCAGGGTCAGGCGAGACCGATCCACTTGCATGGCTTCCTCGGCGGGAGGCCTAGGCGCAGATTGCAGTGGAGACTGTGGGAGAGGTGTCCAGAGATCTAAGTCTTTTTCCTGGCGGAGCTCTTGATGTCTCTCAGAAAAACGCATGTCAATGCGAGTGGCTAGATGAATGAGTTCATGCAGGTTAGCAGGAGTTTCTCGTGCGGCCAGAACATCTTTAATGTTGCTGGATAGGCCTTTTTTAAAGGTCGCGCAGAGGGCCTCATTATTCCAGGATAGTTCAGAAGCAAGAGTACGGAATTGTATGGCGTACTCGCCAACGGAAGAATTACCCTGGACCAGGTTCAGCAGGGCAGTCTCAGCAGAAGAGGCTCGGGCAGGTTCCTCAAAGACACTTCGAATTTCCGAGAAGAAGGAGTGTACAGAGGCAGTGACGGGGTCATTGCGGTCCCAGAGCGGTGTGGCCCATGACAGGGCTTTTCCAGACAGAAGACTGACTACGAAAGCCACCTTAGACCTTTCAGTAGGAAACTGGTCCGACATCATCTCCATGTGCAGGGAACATTGCGAAAGAAAGCCACGGCAAAACTTAGAGTCCCCATTAAATTTGTCCGGCAAGGACAGGCGGAGGCTAGGAGTGGCCACTCGCTGCGGAAGGGGTGCAGGAGCTGGCGGAGGAGATGATTGCTGCTGAAGTTGTGACTGAAGTTGGTGCACAATGGTGGACATTTCCGACAGCTGGTGGGTTAGATGGGCGATCTGTCGGGATTGCTGGGCGACCACCGTGGTGATATCAGAGATATAAGGCAGAGGGACCTCAGCGGGATCCATGGCCGGATCTACTGTCACGATGCCGGCTGGCAAGAGGTGGATCCTCTGTGCCAGAGAGGGATTGGCGTGGACCGTGCTAGTGGACCGGTTCTAAGTCACTACTGGTTTTCACCAGAGCCCGCCGCAAAGCGGGATGGACTTGCTGCGGCGGTAGTGACCAGGTCGTATCCACTAGCAACGGCTCAACCTCTCTGGCTGCTGAAGATAGGCGCGGTACAAGGGAGTAGACAGAAGCAAGGTCGGACGTAGCAGAAGGTCGGGGGCAGGCGGCAAGGTTCGTAGTCAGGGTGATAGCAGAAGTACTGGTACACAGGCTTTGGACACACAAAACGCTTTCACTGGCACAAGGCAACAAGATCCGGCAAGGGAGTGCATGGGAGGAGGTCAGATAAAGGCAGGGAGCAGATGGAAGCCAATTAAGCTAATTGGGCCAGGCACCAATCATTGGTGCACTGGCCCTTTAAGTCTCAGGGAGCTGGCGCGCGCGCGCGCCCTAGAGAGCGGAGCCGCGCGCGCCAGCACATGACAGCAGGGGACGGGAACGGGTAAGTGACCTGGGATGCGATTCGCGAGCGGGCGCGTCCCGCTGTGCGAATCGCATCCCCGACGGCCATGACAGTGCAGCGCTCCCGGTCAGCGGGACCGACCGGGGCGCTGCGGAGAGAGAGACGCCGTACGCGCTCCGGGGAGGAGCGGGGACCCGGAGCGCTAGGCGTAACATTCCCAATTCCTTCCACGTCTCTCTCCTCAAGCCTCTTGTTGTAAACCGGTTTTCTCAGAAGAATCCTCTCCCAACACCTGTCTCCGGCTCCTCAGATGTCTACAAAGTTAAACAGATCCTTTCTGCAAAAACTGTGAGAGGTAAACAATCTTTTTTGGTCGACTGGGAGGGTTACGGTCCTGAGGAGAGATCTTGGGATCCTGAGGAGAATATCCTGGACCGTGACCTTCTCAGGAGTTTCCTCTCTCGTAAAAGGAGGGTAGAGACCAAAGGGGGGGGGGTACTGTTACGCTATGCGCTCCTGCCTCAAACGCTGGCCGTGAGCGCATGGTCCCCTTACCATCTGCTGCCGACGGGGCTGGGACTCGCATTGCGGAACGCACCCGCATGCGACCCCCAGTCCGTCACTCTCCAGGTGTTTCCCCTGCCTCTGCCAGTACGGCCAGTATGCTCTTTAGTGTAACCACCTGTGTCTTGTTGATAAATTCCTCCACCTTCCTCAGTTCTCTGCCGGATCTTTGTTGCCTTGTGCCCTAGAGAAAGCGTTCCTTTGTATTGCCTTGCCGTGTACCAGATCTCCTGCTCTTGTGACCTTGACCTTGCTTCTCTGCCGTCTGCCTACTGAACTTCTGCTACGTCCCGACTACGCTACTGTGCCGCCTTCCCTGACATACAGCTATCCTGACTACGAGTTGTCTCATCCTTTCTGTGCTTTGCATCTCCTCAGCCGCCTGTGTGGTCGAGCCGTTGCCGGGGGTTGCGACCTGGGTGTCGTCTGCAGAAGCAAGCCCATCCTGCTTTGCAGTGGGCTCTGGTGAAGAACAGCGGCACCTTAGACTCCGCTCCCTGGCATGGTCCGAGTCATCTGCCACACAGGTCCAGCGGATCCACATACACCGGAGTTCCTGTCTTCAGAAACGTGAGTGTTACAATGATGAAGCTGATCGCACTTGGGAGACGGGTGCAGAAGGGGCTTCATCATCATCAGGAGAAGAGGGATGCAGGTTTCCTGTGAGGCAGCAGCTGAGCCAGCAGGGTGGTAGCATGGTTGGCAGTTAGCGTGATGGCAGAAGTGGGAAGTTTAAGAGGCAAATATGCCCGGGTAGACCACCTGCTTTGCGGCAGCCTACCTTCCCGGGAGGTAGTGGAACAGGGGTTCCTGGAGTCGGCAGCAGTAGTAGTAGTCAATCAATAAGGACTGTTGGGAGGAGAACAAGCTACTCGGCGGTGTGGAAGTTTTTCATCAAGCATCAGGAGAATGTTAACCTCACCACAAGCAAGATGTGTCGGCAGAAGGTAATGCGTGGCCAGGGCCCCAATGTTAGCACCATGGCCCTGCATCAACATATGCAGCATCACCATAAAGTGTCATGGGAGAACCGTGGCTCCGATGTAGTGATCCAGCCTGCTGCATCACCCAGTGGCACGTCGCTCCCTGTTTCAGCCAGCCAAGGCTCCACCACCTCAGCCGAAGGTAGCTGTCTGTCATACCAATCTTCTGTTGGTTGATATCCTCCTCCTACTTCGAGTCATCCATCAGCGAAGCCATGTCCAAGATACAACAGTATGCGCCCACTCATCCAAAGGGACAGGAGCACATTCAGCTTCTGCACAAGTTGCTGGTGCTGCAGTCCCTCCCTTTTCAAGTGGTGGACTCTGCACCTTTCAGAGAACTGATGGCTTGTACCGAGCCGAGGTGGAGAGTGCAAGCCATAATTTCTTTGCGAAAAAGGCAGCACCAGAAGGTGGGCCAGTCCTTGAGCCTGTCGGTGTGTACAAAAGTGCACGGCAGCACCGACGTGTGGAGCTGTAACTACGGTCAGGGACAATACATGTCCTTTACTGCCCATTGGGTGAATGTGGTTCCTGAACAGCCACAACAGCAACTTGGACAGGTAAACCCGCTTCCGCCTCCACGCTCTCAGGCCATTGGTCCTGTGACAGTGTGTGCCTCCTCATCCTCCACCATGTCCTCAGCCACCACTGCACGGACAAGTCTCAGTGCCCCTCCAGCATACCATGTGTGCAGGGCACGACGGTGTCCCGCTGTTCTTCACATGGTTTGCCTTGGTGAACGGAGTCAACTGCTAAAAGTGATTCATCAAGAAATCGAATCGTGGCTTACTCCACGAAAACTGGAAATGGGAACCATGGTGACCGACAATGGGAAGAACATCTTGTCTGCGCTGCGTCAAGGAAGCCTGAGCCATGCGCCCTGTATGGCACACGTGTTCAATCTGGTTGTCAAGCAGTTCCTGAAGTGTTCCCCCCATCTGCAAGACATCCCAACAATGGGAAGGAAACTTTGCAGCCACTCATACGCCGCAAAGCACACTCTCCTTGAGCTGCAGCATCAGAACGGCATCCCCCAACATAGTTCGATTTGAGATTTTTCCACACGTTGGAATTTCACCCTCCATATGTTGGACCAACAATACTAAGAGAGAAAAGCCATCACCGATTTATTGATAATCCAAGCAGATAGGGAGACTCCCCTGTGTAAATTCAATGTCAACCAGTGGCAGCTCATACGTGACACCTGCCATTGGCTCAGGCCCTTTTAGCAAGCCACATTATTAGTCAGGATGACAGGATGAACGACGTTATTCCACTGCTTCATTTTCTAGTGGAGCACAGGCAAGGTTTTGTCAAATGGGTGGTTTTTATAGTCATCTGACAGGAGAGGAGGTGCAGGAGCAGGCTGTGGAGCTACAGGGTGATGAGGAAGATGAGACAGAGGACCCAGACACACAGTGGCAGTATGCAGTGGAGATCGAGGCAGGTAGTCCCTCCGAGTCCCTTGCACAAATGGAATGATGCATGCTCTTGCATAATGACCACCAAATTGTCACCATTCGGCAGCGGGATGGACCCTTGTTGGACCCTCGCTACTGGCACAAAATGGGGGCCTTTTTTCTTTTTTACACCCACTGAGAGGGAGGACAAACTGACCTACTACAGATACATCCTACGTAGTCAGTTGGCCGATGCCTATCTGTGCCATCGTCCATCCTCTCGCAGGTCTGACTCGGGGGCCCTCTGTGCTCACCTTCCACTGCCATGGATGCTGGGGAGGGGTGGGGTGGCAGGAGCAGTACCAGCTCCATCAACAGCAGCCTGAGTCTACAGTCGCTGATGAGTAGCTTTCTTCACCCGCATAGTAAACCAACTCATCAGCAGCAGGTAAACCTGGAGCAGGACCTGAACCAGAAGGTGGTGGCATACCTTGACATGACCCTGCCAACACACTTTGAACATCCGCTGGACTTCTGGGCAGCCAAAATTGATTTGTGGCCGCAACTAGCAGAGTTTGCCCTAAAAAAGTGCGCCATCAGAGCAGGTGTTTAGTGCAGCGGGGGCCATAGTAACCCCAAGGAGAACTTGTCTGTCCACCAAAAGTGTGGAGAGACTGACCTTTGTCAAGATGAATCAGGCATCGATCAGCCAGGATTTATACCCACCAATGCCTGATGCATCAGAGTAGATTGACCATGGTGCCATACCAACACTTCACAAATATGGATAGTGCAAAACATATTTAAGGTGCTGCTCCCCAGTTGCACAAATTCCTCCGCATCAAACCACAAGTACGTATTGATGATATGTATTAGCTAAAAGGTAACTTTTCTTAGGTTAAAATATATCATTATATTAAAATAAAAAAAAAATGATATCTAAGAAAAGGAAAGGTGTGCAAAAAACACCATCTGCCACCTACACCACCAAGTATTAATTTGATAAAAAGACCTCTAAAAGGTGGAAGGGAACAACGTATGGTCCATTGTAACAGGTGGGGGGAAAAACTTCCCCTGTAAGGCCATACTCTCGCACTATTAATTCCCTTCTTGGCAAGTGTTACCTTAAAAAGGGCGGCCCCACACAGGAACCTCTCCCTATTTCCACCTAAAAACACTGCCATTTCCCAGGGTTTTCATGTGGAAATCGGGAAAGGTTCCTGTGTGGGGCTGCCATTTTAAGGGCGAGTAACACTTGCCAGGAAGGGAATTAATAGGGCTAGAGTAGGGCCTTACAGGGAAGTTTTTACCCCCACCTGCTACAATGGACAATACGTTGTTCCCTTCCACCTTTTGGAGGCAAGTGTTACTCATCCTAAAAAGGGCGGCCCCACACAGGAACATCTCCCTATTTCCAACTAAAGACCCTGGGAAATGGCAGTGTTTTTAGGTGGAAACAGGGAGAGGTTCCTGTGTGGGGCCGCCCTTTTTAGGGCGAGTAACACTTGCCAAGAAGGGAATTAATAGTGCGAGAGTAGGGACTTACAGGGGAAGTTTTTTCCCCAACCAGTAACAATGGACCATACATCGTTCCCTTCCCCCTTTTAGAGATCTTTGCATCACATCAATACTTGGTGGTGTAGGTGGCACATGGTGTTTTTTACACACCTTTCCTTTTTTGGGTCCATATATTTTATCCTAAGAATAATATTAAAAGTTAAGTTTTACGTAATGCATATCCTCAATACTTACTTGTGCACACCAACACTTTGACAAAAGAGACCGTTTTCTTCTGCCTACCTGCCTCAGCTACTATTCTGATCCTGACAACCGCCTGATGCTACACATCTTATGCCAAGTTCTCCTTCTTTCACCCACCTTAGTCACCGGTTACTGGTATTGCCACCCACCGCCCCACTCTGTCACCGGGTCACTTTCAGGACTCCTGATGCTGCTGATGCCACCTCCAGGCTGTGTCATTCTGCCACCATATGTTCTCCTCATGCTGATGCCACCTCCACACTGTCTCAATCTGCCACCATATGGTGTCCTCATGCTGATGCCACCTCCAGGCTGTCACATTCTGCCACCATATGTTCTCCTCACGCTGATGCCACCTCCAGGCTGTCTCATTCTGCCACCATATGTTCCCCTCATGCTGCCGCCACCTCCAGGCTGTGTCATTTAGCTACTATATGGTCTCCTCATGCCTCTACCACCTCCACACTGTGTCATTCAGCCACTATATGGTCTCCTCATGCTGCCGCCACCTCCAGGCTATGTCAATTAGCAAAATTGCGGTTTTCTTTTAAATTGCCCCACACAAATAGTATATTTTTTGTTTGGCCATACATTTTATGGTAAAATCAGTGATATCATTACAAAGGACAATTGGTCGCACAAAAAACAGGCCCTCATATTTGTCTGTTGATGAAAATATAAAAGATTTATGATATTTAGATTTAGAAGGTGATGAGGAAAAAAAGAAAACGTAAATATAAAATTTGCTGAGTCCTTAAGGCCAAAATGGGCTGAGTCCTTAAGGAGTTAAAGACATTTTTGTTTTATAATTGATTAAAAAAAAGTGACTTGTAAAATTTTGAATAAAATTCTCATGGCATGAAGGACATTTCCAAAACAATCTGCATGTCATACTGAATAACAGTATTATTTCGCTAACACAGCACACTCCCTATGCGTGTTACGACAAGGCAAAGTGTTCTACAATGCTATTGAGGCTCCCTGTAGCCCAGAAATATCCATTTTTAACAGCGATTCACCGTGAATAAATTCATACCGAACCAAATTTTTTCGGGAAATTCGGCGAATCGGCCAAATCGAATTTTCAAAAAATTCGCTCATCTCTAATGTTAATAATGATGAATATACTCTTTTTATTGACATAGGCTACAGACCACACATTTTTACAGAAGTGTCACTATCACCATGGTGACAACAGCTGCTACATCAAACCCAAACTGCCCCTACCTGTGTTCACGCTGCACCATTATTGTGGACCTGTAACATACCAGGTGATAAGTTCTCTTGCATGTATTGTTCTCTAATAATTGTACCATGTATTGAATAGATCAGAATCTGATTCTCATATTCTCTAGGTTCATAACTTCTTAAGTAAGAACAGAGACAGACTTCCAGATGTTGCAAGGGAGGTCTTGGCACAGAGTCGCTTAAAGGTAATATTCATTTTAGCAAACATTTTCCACTTTACTGTCCTTTTTTCCATCTCATATTACCACTTCCCTTTTATTTAGCAGTATTCATATCCTTGAACACTCTTTTGTTCTCTTCTGTTAAATAAAATACTTCTAATGTCTCCTTGTTCTTCTGCATTAAGTCTCACCATTCAATGTAAACTTGGTTGTTACTATGTATTATTGGTTCTTTCCTTTTTACAAAGTTACTCTCTGACATTGTCAAGAGGGATAGCAGTGTACCCCAGCCTCAAGAGGGAAAGTCACTAAACAAATGCCCATATTCTACTTTAACTGGGAGATTCCAGCTGACTCTTCAGGAACTGACTTTTCGCCTAAAAAGGTATGATGGAATAATAGTAAGGATATTGGTTTTCATGGTACCAGGTAATAACCAGGTGTTTTACCTGGTACCTGAACAATTTATAGCAAACAAAACAAGTCAATAAGAGGTCACAATTGACAAAATTCAAGGAAGGCGTAGAAAGTCGTTGAAGGCATGTGGTAGTTAAGGTGAAAGCACATCAATGTCCCTGAGTCTTCAGTGAATGATAATGTTAAGATGCACCCCCCTACCCATACCCGCATATCAATCCCCATCCTCCCCTCCCCCAAAAAAACATGTCACACATTGACCCAAAAAAAAGAAGCCCCTCCTTCGACTCTCAGTGGATTTTACAGGGAATAACAGTGTAAGAAAAGAACCGGCTAGTCAGATCCATCGTCAGGCAAGCGAAGTGCCCCTAGGGAACCTTGCAGAGCCTCCATACTGTACCACGTGGTCTACCGGAATGGGCAAACAATTTTTGCAATCCTCTGAGAGTCGAAGTGAGTTACAATAAAAGATTTCCACTTCTGAAAGAAATGCTTAGTGCCCGAGTCACGGTGGCGTTCTGCATCCAATGTGTCTACCTCCAAAACGATCTTTAGTTGAGAAACCAGCATTGGCAAATCTGTAGTGACTGAGTCTAACCATTTGGCAAAAAGGCAGCGTAAAGCCACATTAAAGAACAACATGAATAAAACATGGAGTCCGTCTCCCCTCCCCCTCGTCCACCTCAGGTGGGCGTAGTTTGTGCAAAAAAAAGGATTGAGGAGTGAACTGGAGCTTCACCCGCCAATAATCTCAAATGTACTTCTGAATCATCTTCCAATAATCCGCTGTGACCAAGCACTCCCAAATTCCATGATAAAGATTCGTGAGTGGGGTCTTGCACTTGGGGAAATTAGTAATCCTGTCAGGAAAGGATGGGGAAGGCAGAATGTTAAAACTATATAAGGCCGTATGTGACATTTTGAAGTATGTTTCCCTCCATCGTTCATTAATAACATTCTTACGCACTGCTTCCCAACCCGCCAGGATGACTTCAGTGATGTGGTCATCTCCAGTCCACCTCTCCCATGTGCGGAAAATCCGTTTAGGGTCAACTTTCAAAAGACGGTTGCGAAAAGCTAAATAGAGATCAGATATCGATGCCCTCCTTATGTTCTCGCCTATAATCTCATCTAGGGAGTGTGTCGATGCTTCCTGCGTGAGGTCCCTGAGCCGGGAGGAACAGAAAGTGTATACCTGATTGGCATATAGGATGTGAGAGTAAGGAGCCCAAAGGAATGCTAAATCTCCCCCAGAGTAGACCACCTATGTTCTTCACTATGAATGAGATCTCCCACTGTCGTGACACCTCTAGAGGCCCACAGCAATAGCCAAGAGGAGGTCCTACCCTGCGGCAGGAGAGGAGGAACAGGAGGCCAAACACCTTACGCACCTCCTTCCAAGTGACAATCGTATCACGGAGCAGAGTCTAGCTTTTGATCCCTGCAGGTAGTATGTAACAGTGCCCGCAGAGACGAAGGTGCTGCCAGTGCCAACTCAACCCATATATTGGAGAAAAAAGAAGACCCATGAAGCCAGTCCCAGACATGCCAGAACAGGCAAGCTAAATTGTAACCCCAGACATTCGGAAAATTAACTCCCCCCTCCGCCTTGCACAACATAAGTTTCTGTAAAGCGATGTGACGGTGCTTGACTTGCCACAGAAATCGTTGAAAAGCTGAGTTAAGTCGTCTAATATCATCATGTTTCAGTAACAGCGGGAGCGTCTGTAGAGGATATAGCAAGTGTGGGAAACTGATCATCTTATTTAGATGACAGCAACCGGAGAAATACAACTGCAAGGATTCTCATAGTTTCAACTCTGCAAAAATGCGCTTTAAAGGGGGCAAATAGTTCAGCGTATAAAGTGTGTCAGGTGTCTTCCCTACACGTATGCCCAGATATGTGATGAAAGAGGGGGCCACCACCACTCCCAAGGTATCCGCCTCAGGCAACCATCTTAGAGTGGCCATTCCCAGGGGTAAAAGCATGCTTTTAGCCGCATTAATCTTATAGCCTGTGAAACTCCCAACATAGGAAAGGAAGTCTAGGATTTTGGGGACAGCCTCACGTGGATTACTAAGGTATAAAAGTAAATAATCCACGAACATGGACAATTTAACCTCATGAGATCCCACTGGGATGCCCCGATAAAGGACAGAGGAGAGGAAAGACAGCGCCAGTGGCTCGATTGCTAAATCACACAATAGGGGCAATAAGGGGCATCCCTGGCATGTGCCTTTTGCTAGAGAAAGGGGGGCAGAGAAGATACCCCGGGTGTACACTCTAGCTGGGAGACCATCATATAAGCCAGTCAAAAAGGATCTGAATCTGTCTTTTATTCCAAATTTGGTCAGCACCAATCTCAGCCAGTCCCAGCGGACATTATCAAATGCTTTTTCCGCATCAAGTGTAAGCAGGGCAGGGTGGGAAACTGATCGAGACTGGTGCCGAGCACTATCCATAACTGCCAGGACCTTCCTAATATTCATGACAGCTGCTTGATGATCCCCTATCAAGGATGGTAAAAATACCGTCAAACGATCTGACAGGATTTTAGATAGCAATTTCACGTCCTGGTTGATCAGAGAGATAGGGCGATAGGATCCCAGGTACAAGGGATCCTTACCCGGTTTAGGGATCACTTTTATATATGCTAGTTTAGCCGCTGAAATATGACCCCAGTTTGTAGAATTTCATTAAAGTAGCAAGCTAAAGGGGGCACCACTTTATCCAGCAGGGGTTTGTAAAATTCACCATGATACCCATCCGGCCCTGGCGCTTTGCCATTAGCAAGGGATCAAATACCTGCTGCTAGCTCCTCTTCCGTTATCGCTGCATTGAGCTCCTGAGCGTGAGACCCTCCAGAAACCTCGCTCCCTCATCAGTAGGGGCGGGGGGGGGGGGGGGGAGGAGTAAAGGTCAGTATAATAGGAGCCCAGGACAGCATTAAGGGAGTGTCCCTATGTGTCGCATTGTCAGTTTGGAACTTCAGCCACCAACCCCTCAAAAGATCTCGGAAGGAGTCATCTTTTGCCAGATGGGATGGAAAGCACCACAGGAAATCGGAGCCCTTGGGACATGAAGGCATGAGCTCCAGGAGAACCGGTGCATGGCCCGAAATGTCCTGATCCTGGACGTCCACTGTCCGCAAATGGGAGCATAGAAAAGGACTAACTAAGAAATAGTCAATTCGAGACCAAGAGATGTGTACATGTGAGAAGAGTGTTTACTCACGGTCACCCTAATGGAGGTGACGCCAAGTGTCTAGTAAACCCGTTTGCGTCAGAAAAGGGGGGAGGACCTTGTCACTCACCGGGGGTAAGGAGGAGCTTCTATGGTCTATCAGTGGGTCCACTACTGAATTTAAGTCACCCCCCCCCCCAGGAGTGTCAGTGTCTCAGCAGTGCGGTTGATGGTATCTGCTAGAGAATGAAAAAAAGAATTATTATCTCCGTTCGGGGCATAGACATTTTATAAACTGTACGTATTACCTTTATGCTCAAATTTAATATGTGACAATTGTCCTTCCGCATCGTGTTCATGGGAGAGTATGTGGTGAGCAAAAGATTTGTGAATTAACGTCAGTACTCCAGATCTGCCATTGTCTGCCGGGCTACCCAGGGCCTTGCCCACCCATAGCTTCTCCATTCTCTGAAAGTTTGGTTCCGTAAGATGCATTTCCTGCAGGAGGACAATGTCAGGACGCAGACATTTCAGAAAGCGCAGAACCTTCATATGTTTCTGAGGGGATCGAAGCCCCTTCCCATTCCAGGTAACAATCTTACACATGATAAACTAAGAACCCTTCCGGGCATGGTAATGGAATAGTGCAGTGTTGAGCAAGTAGCTGTTGAGATGGGGAGGAAGGAGAGACAGCAGCATGCAGGCAAGACAAAAGATAGACAGAATTAGGGGACAGGGAATCGCCAAGATGAGTTGTAGAACCCAGGGGCGGAGGAGTCCAGAAGGGTAACCCACAGAGGAATGGGGTTAACAAGGAAAAACAAAAAAGAAACAAGAAAACTCTGGAACACAACAACGCTCATGATGTCATAAAGGTGGCTGTTAAGTGGGTAGTGGACTTGTTCACCCATGGATGTTCACCCACCAATAAAAACATTTTGTAAACACACTTGTTACGCCGAGCGCTCCGGGTCCCTGCTCCTCCCCGGAGCGCTCGCGGCGTTCCTCTCTCTGCAGCGCCCCGGTCAGACCCGCTGACCGGGAGTGCTGCACTGACACTGCCGGCGGGGATGCAATTCGCATAGCGGGACGCGCCCGCTCGCGAATCGCATCCCAAGTCACTCACCTGTCCCAGCCCCCGGCTGTCATGTCCTGGCGCGCGCGGCTCTGCTCCTCAGGGCGCGCGCGCGCCAGCTCTCTAAGATTTAAAGGGCCAGTGCACCAATGATTGGTGCCTGGCCCAATCAGCCTAATTAGCTTCCACCTGCTCCCTGTGTATATTACCTCACTTCCCCTGCACTTCCTTGCCGGATCTTGTTGCCTTGTGCCAGTGAAAGCGTTTCCTTGTGTGTTCCTAGCCTGTGTTCCAGACCTCCTGCCGTTGCCCCTGACTACGATCCTTGCTGCCTGCCCTGACCTTCTGCTACGTCTGACCCTGCTCTTGTCTACTCCCTTGTACCGCACCTATCTCAGCAGTCAGAGAGGTTGAGCCATTGCCGGTGGATACGACCTGGTTGCTACCGCCGCTGCAAGTCCATCCCGCTTTGCGGCGGGCTCTGGTGAAAACCAGTAGCAACTTAGAACCGGTCCACCGACACGGTCCACGCCAATCCCTCTCTGACACAGAGGATCCACCTCCAAGCCTGCCGAATCCTAACAGTAGATCCGGCCATGGATCCCGCTGACGTGCCGCTGCCAAGTATCGCTGACCTATCCACGGTGGTCGCTCAGCAATCGCAGCAAATCGCCCAACAAGGACAGCAGCTGTCGCAGTTGACCGCCACGTTACAGCAACTTCTGCCACTGCTACAGCAGCAACCATCTCCTCCACCAGCTCCTGCAACTCCTCCGCAGCTACTGGCCGCTCGTAGCCTCCGCTTGTCCCTGCCGGACAAATTTGATGGGGACTCAAGACTCTGCCGTGGCTTTCTGTCTCAATGTTCCCTACATATGGAGATGTTGTCGGACCAATTTCCTACAGAACGGTCTAAGGTGGCGTTCGTAGTGAGTCTTCTGTCTGGAAAGGCCTTGTCTTGGGCCACACTGTTCTGGGACCGCAATGATCCTGTCACAGCTACAGTCCAGTCCTTCTTCGCTGAAGTCCGTAGTGTCTTCGAGGAACCAGCCCGAGCTTCTTCTGACGAGACTGCCCTGCTGAACCTGGTCCAGGGTAATTCTTCAGTAGGCGAGTACGCCATCCGATTTCGTACTCTCGCTTCCGAATTATCTTGGAATAACAAGGCTCTCTGCGCGACCTTTAAAAAAGGCCTATCCAGTAACATCAAGGATGTGCTGGCCGCACAAGAGATTCCTGCCAACCTGCAAGAACTTATCCATTTGGCCACCCGCATTGACATGCGTTTTTCTGAGAGACACCAGGAGCTCCGCCAGGAAAAAGACCTTGATCTCTGGGCACCTCTCTCACAGTATCCTTTGCAATCTACCCCTGTGCCTCCCGCCGAGGAGGCTATGCAAGTGGATCGGTCTCGCCTGACCCATGAAGAGAGGACTCGCCGTAGGGATAAAAATTTATGTCTGTACTGCGCCAGTACCGAACATTTCTTGGTGGATTGCCCTATTCGTCCTCCACGTCTGGGAAACGCACGCACGCACCCAGCTCACGCGGGAGTGGCGTCTCTTGGTACGAAGTCTGCTTCTCCACCTCTCACTGTGCCCGTGCGGATTTCTCCTTCTGCCAACTCCTCCTTCTTAGCCGTGGCCTGCTTGGACTCTGGTGCTTCTGGAAATTTTATTCTGGACTCTTTGGTGAATAAGTTCTGCATCCCGGTGACCCGTCTCGTCAAGCCGCTCTACATTTCTTCGGTCAACGGAGTGAAGTTGGACTGTACTGTGCGTTACCGCACAGAACCCCTCTTAACCCTTTAAGGACTCAGCCCATTTTGGCCTTAAGGACTCAGACAATTTAATTTTTACGTTTTCATTTTTTCCTCCTCGCCTTCTAAAAATCATAACTCTTTTATATTTTCATCCACAGACTAGTATGAGGGCTTGTTTTTTGCGCGACCAGTTGTCCTTTGTAATGACATCACTCATTATATCATAAAATGTATGGCGCAACCAAAAAACACTATTTTTGTGGGGAAATTAAAACGAAAAACGCAATTTTACTAATTTTGGAAGGTTTTGTTTTCACGCCGTACAATTTATGGTAAAAGTGATGTGTGTTCTTTATTCTGAGGGTCAATACGATTAAAATGATACCCATTATTATATACTTTTATATTATTGTTGCGCTTAAAAAAAATCACAAACTTTTTAACCAAATTAGTACGTTTATAATCCCTTTATTTTGATGACCTCTAACTTTTTTATTTTTCCGTATAAGCGGCGGTATGAGGCCTCATTTTTTGCGCCATGATCTGTACTTTTTTTTGATACCACATTTGCATATAAAAAACTTTTAATACATTTTTTATAATTTTTTTTTTAATAAAATGTATTAAAAAAGTAGGAATTTTGGACTTTTTTTTATTTTTTTTCGTTCACGCCGTTCACCGTACGGGATCATTAACATTTTATTTTAATAGTTCGGACATTTACGCACGCGGCGATACCAAATATGTCTATAAAAAATGTTTTTTACGCTTTTTGGGGGTAAAATAGGAAAAAACGGACGTTTTACTTTTTTATTGGGGGAGGGGATTTTTCACTTTTTTTTACTTTAACTTTTACATTTTTTTTACATTTTTTTTTACACTTGAATAGTCCCCATAGGGGACTATTCATAGCAATACCATGATTGCTAACACTGATCTGTTCTATGTATAGGACATAGAACAGATCAGTATTATCGGTCATCTCCTGCTCTGGTCTGCTCGATCACAGACCAGAGCAGGAGACGCCGGGAGCCGCACGGAGGAAGGAGAGGGGACCTCCGTGCGGCGTTATGAATGATCGGATCCCCGCAGCAGCGCTGCGGGCGATCCGATCGTTCATTTAAATGGCGAACTGCCGCAGATGCCGGGATCTGTATTGATCCCGGCACCTGAGGGGTTAATGGCGGACGCCCGCGAGATCGCGGGCGTCGGCCATTGCCGGCGGGTCCCTGGCTGCGATTAGCAGCCGGGATCAGCCGCGCATGACACGGGCATCGCTCCGATGCCCGCGGTTATGCTTAGGACGTAAATGTACGTCCTGGTGCGTTAAGTACCACCTCACCAGGACGTACATTTACGTCCTGCGTCCTTAAGGGGTTAATGTGCATTGGACCCCATCACGAAAAGATTGAATTGTTCGTCCTTCCCAACTGTACCTCTGAAGTCCTCCTCGGTCTGCCATGGCTCCAGCATCATTCTCCCACCCTTGACTGGACCACCGGGGAGATCAAGAATTGGGGCCCTGCTTGCTACAAGAAATGCCTCACGTCTGCTCCCAGTCCCGTCAGGCAAGCCTCAGTGCCTCCTCCTACACCTGGTCTCCCCAAGGCCTATCAGGACTATGCTTTGCCTCCTCATAGCCCCCGTCCTGGTAACACTCTGCCCCGTGCCAAGCTTCACCCTCTGCCCTCCCTCCCCATTCCCACTCCTGCTGAACTGCCTGCCTTTGATGAGGAAACCCTACAATCGCTCCCAGTGTCCTCGTCCCACGTGAAGCAATTACCGGACAAAAAAAGGGGGAGACCTAAGGGGGGGTACTGTTACGCCGAGCGCTCCGGGTTCCTGCTCCTCCCCGGAGCGCTCGCGGCGTTCCTCTCTCTGCAGCGCCCCGGTCAGACCCGCTGACCGGGAGCGCTGCACTGACACTGCCGGCGGGGATGCGATTCGCATAGCGGGACGCGCCCGCTCGCGAATCGCATCCCAAGTCACTCACCTGTCCCGGCCCCCGGCTGTCATGTCCTGGCATGCGCGGCTCCGCTCCTTAGGGCGCGCGCGCGCCAGCTCTCTAAGATTTAAAGGGCCAGTGCACCAATGATTGGTGCCTGGCCCAATCAGCCTAATTAGCTTCTACCTGCTACCTGTGTATATTACCTCACTTCCCCTGCACTTCCTTGCCGGATCTTGTTGCCTTGTGCCAGTGAAAGCGTTTAGTGTTGTTCAAAGCCTGTGTTCCAGACCTTCTGCTATTCCTATTTGACTACGAACCTTGCCGCCTGCCCCGACCTTCTGCTACGTCTGACCTTGCCTCTGCCTAGTCCTTCTGTCCCACGCCTTCTCAGCAGTCAGCGAGGTTGAGCCGTTGCCGGTGGATACGACCTGGTTGCTACTGCCGCAGCAAAACCATCCCGCTTTGCGGCGGGCTCTGGTGAATACCAGTAGCAACTTAGAACCGGTCCACCGACACGGTCCACGCCAATCCCTCGCTGACACAGAGGATCCACATCCAGCCTGCCGAATCGTAACAACACTGAAGCGGGGAAGCCGCACTGATAGTTACCAAGCAAATATGTAAAATAATTAAACCCAAGGCAGCAAAGTAGTACAACAAATGTCAGCAGGCGACTGCTAAACCCCAGAAATAAAGTAGCAACACAACATTTGTAACAAAAGATACTCAGTCTGGAGAGGAAGATCTGCTACTCCTGCTTTTGCTGCAATGGCCAGTCGACTTGCGATGCTTCCGGGAGTAACCCAGCAATCTTGTACGACTCCCTCTGCGTCTAAGTGGATGAGATGTGAGTTCACCTCTGCCTCCTGGAGTGTGCGATCGACGTGGCGGGGATCGGAGACGATGAGCCTTTCCTGCAGGAGCTCTTGCATTGCTGGGTGTCTTGTAAGAGGAAAAGGTGCCATCAGAGTGATATACTTTCAGGGTTGCAGGATATTGAAGCTGGAAATGTCTCTTAGCCTTGAACAATGCAGTGCAGATTTTGCTGTAAGCTTGACTGCGCTTGGCCACATCCACGGAGAAATCTTCAAAGATCAGCACCTTCTTATTGCAAAAAGTGAGAGGTGAGGTACGTCGGCGGTAAGCCCTCAGGATCTCCACCTTGTCATTGTAATCAAGCAATTTCAGGATAACCTGCCGCGGGCGAGATGAGTCAGCATGATGGGACTGGGAGGTAGTAGCAGGGGCTTGACCCAGGCGGTGCGCTCTCTCCACTCTGCATTTATGTTGGAGGCCCAGGGCTGCGGGCAGGTCGCTCTCGCAGAAATCTTGAAAATCTGAAGGAAGAATAGATTTGCTGACCCCCACTAGTCTTAGATTCCGGAGTGAGTGGTTTTCCAAGTTTTCCAGCTTCTCACTGACGTAGCAGAGATCAGTTTCTGTTTGGCGTAGCCGGGTAGCCAAGCCCCCATTTTCATCTTCTAGTGCAATGATCCTCTGTTCTGCCTCATCCAATCTCTCAGCTTGGGCTCCCAGATCAGTCTGGAGCTGTGTCAACGTTGAACGCATGGTGTTTTCAAGCGTTTGTTGTATAGTAGGTGTGATCTGCTAGACCAATGCGGCAGCCAACGTCTGAAGATCCGTAGGGGTAGACACTGAGACATCCATAGCGCCCGCCAAGGGTGGGGTCAGTTGAGGTCCTGCCTGGGCTGGGGACCCCTATCTTGAGTGAACAAGGGCTGGCTGGGAGCAACCTCCATCGCTAATGATTGAGCCTTTGCGGCGAATATTGCCCTGAAGCTGGAGCGGGATTGGAAGCCGGTGCCACTGCGAAGGGTACCGAGCACTGGGTCCCCTTGTTGAGGTACCGCTCCTTAAGAGCCCTTTGCAGTGTTGCAGCCCGGAGTAACAGAGTGACTGGAAAATGGCTCTCAAGCAGGGCTGAGTAGATCAAGGACTCTAAGGCTGTATGAGGCTGGTAGGGAGTGCTGGCTAAATGTCCCCTTGGGAATTCAGGGCTGAAAGAATGGAGAGAGGCTAAGCCTTGTACTGGGATACTGTAGGTAGCACAGGGAAAGATCCCTTATGTATAGTTGCTGAGTCCCCAGAGGTAGCAATAGGACAGACCCTTATGGACAGCAGGGGGTCTCCTGTGAAGCCCGCTGGTATGCCGTGCCTGTTGCTCCCCATATTTAGCAGCATATGTCCTGGCTTCACCGGCTGGGAGTGCAGTTGCAGCACACAGCTTGCGCAAGATGGCGGCCACAGCTGTGCAGGAGGAGAGGGTCGATCGGGTGTTCCAGCTTCTTTTATTGAAAATTAGTGTAATACAATTTTAGCATGCAATTTTATGGGTGCCAAATTGTTGTAAAACTACAACTCTCAGCAAACTAATCTAGACTAAATGACAAGCTCAGATATCAAATCCATTATCCAGGATTACAAAGGTTGTGTGTGGTATTGTAGCGCATTTCCATTGAAGTTAATGGAGGTGAGTTGTAATTACCACATACAATCTGAGGAGAGGTGTGGCGATGCTCTTTAACATACTTAATGGCATTGCAGGTAAGTCGTACCCTTTCAAGTATGTTCAAGACCCCTGCTTCATATGTAGAAGGTGTTCAAAGTGATTGGATGACCAGGAAGGGGACCCCATTTTTATTATTGGATAGAGAGTGTGTAAGGAGGGTGAAACTCTAACTGTAAGAGTTAATTCCAATTGTTATATTGTTATAAGGACACATGTAGTTTTAGCCTCAAAGATCCAGCCAATTTTTATTTTTATTTTTCCCTCCTCACCTTTTAAAGGCACTATGGATCATTCCTCCTTATACAGAAATATTGGTGTGAATGGGTTTCCTGTTGACCCATATATATTGTGGAGTTTCCGGACTCCAAACTTACCAAAAGAATGAATATGTTCATTCTTTCAGCAAAATTGCTAGCACAGATCTCTGCACAGAATATCTCCAGGCAGAGATTCCAATGTGTAAATGCACCTAAAAGACATAACCCACTTTTATTTTTTTTTATCTACAGACCCATATGAGGACTTGTTTTCTGCAGGACCAATAGTACTTTGTAGTGACACCTTTCAACTTTTATACCATAAAATGGATGGTAGAACTGATTTGTGGAGTGAAATAGAAAAAATATTTAGCAAATTTTGAGGGCTTTTATTTTACACAGTGCACTTTACAGTAAAACTGGCATATTGTCTTGTTATTCTGTGGGTCATTCTGGTTCAGATGGGAGTCCCCACAGGTGACTTATAGAAGCAATCAGTCGATCGCTTAGAGACTGCATCAGCAGATCTTACCATGACAGGTATGAAAGCCTTTAGAAGCCCTCCAGGTGCCATGGTACGCAATTGCCACCCCGTTAATATGTTGCACCACTCCTGTCAATCCACTTCCTAAATGTCTCAATTGCTATAAATTGCTGTATTTAAAGGGGTACTCCGCCCCTAGACATCTTATCCCCTATCCAAAGGATAGGGGATAAGATGTCAGATCACCGGGGTCCCGCTGCTGGGGACCCCGGGGATCGCTGCTGCAGCATCCCGTTTTCATTACTGCGCAGAGCGAGATCGCTCTGCACGTAATGACGGGCAATACAGGGTCGGAGCATCGTTACTTCATAGCTCTGCCCCTTGTGACATCACGGCCCGCCCCCGTCAATACAAGTCTATAGGAAGGGGGCGTGGCGGTCGTCACGCCCCCTGCCATAGACTTGCATTAAGGGGACGGGCCGTGATGTCATGAGGGGCGGAGCCATGACATCACGCTGCTCCGGCCCCTGTATCGCCCGTCATTACGCACAGAGCGAACTCGCTCTGTGCAGTAATGATGGCGGGGTGCCGCAGCGGCGATCCCCGGGGTCCCTAGCTTTGGATAGGGGATAAGATGCCAGGGGCGGAGTACCCCTTTAAGATGTCAAAAGGGCCTTTATTGTATTGCATACTGTAATCAATGTGTGGTTTGGCAATATGACAATGGGGAAGTCCACTATAAAAATCATGTGGCTATCTTCAGTGTCCAACTGGGATCCCTGCAGGGCCTGTGGTTGGGTGTCGTCCACCATGTACCAAGTACTAGTGTTTTACATAATGACCCAGATTTATCAATCTATCTGAGACAAAAACTGGTGTGATTTGCCCATAGCATCTAGTCCCAGCTCAGCTTTCATTTTATTAGAGCTCATTAAGATATAAAAACTGAAATGGTTGCTATGGGCAAGTCACACCAGTTTGTGTCTCAGGTTGATAAATCTGGGCCAACGGCTCCTATGTTTTAACAATGTAACTCCATTTGTACCAGGCATGGTTGGGAGCAGAAGCATTAACATGCACAAACATCAACATAGCTAAGAATCTTTCAGAGGGGAAGGAGAAGCTTGCCCTTTGCAAGCCTCTCTACTGAGAGAAACAATCATTTAGAATAAGTCTAGTGTAGAGTCTGAAAGAAAGAGGAGTACACTAGCTCTTCTCTCTGAGACCTTGTCCATTGGGAATCGCACTCAGTTGTAAGTAAAGACTGCTTATACCGGCTGTAGACTGCTAGGATTTGCTCCAGACAGACTAATGACTAATCAGAATGTCTAGAATATAGAGAGCAAGTTTTAGGTTCAAGACCAATAGGAAGGACCCTTACTAATCGCCAGCACAGGACAATCACAGCCTCCCCCCCCCCCACATAACCAACCGCAGTGAACACGAGTTTATATATAAAGCAACAATCAAGCATGCTGCTGCCTTTCCATTCAACTTTATGGTAGTTAAAGAAACAGACATGCTCTCTTGTAGAATGTGGTTCTGATGATACCTCTCCAACTGAACGTTCGGGAAAAATTTAAAGCAGAGTGCCAGCATGAAAAAAGGGGTATAAATAAGCCCATGGCTAGATGGGAATTCTCATCAGGATTCTGGGCATACCTCTTTTTATCTCCATAGTCCCTTACGGCGCTGAAATATAAGCATGTTTGTTTTTGTGCAATTCAGGCTTAAAATCCCAGGGGGTGATCCCATTGTTTTTGCCAGGGATGGTATTACCCGATGCACCCCATACAATCCCCCCCACCCTGGAATAATTTTTTAGCCTGTTATAACGGACACCAGTGATGTGGCACATTGTGGAAAATTATTTCCAGTATAATAATCAAAGATACCAATTGCCAAGTAAGGGGAAAGTGCTAAAGAAATGTCTACCATGTAAAACTACAACTCCCAGTATGACCTAAGCAGTGGTAAGGGGATGCTGGGGATTCTTGTTTTACCCATCATTACTGCAGAACTTACAAGTGACTAGAGCTCTGATGGGATATAGTGAGGAGAATACACAATGATATCAGTGACTACAGGTGACATCTTCTCTATAATGAGGAGAATACACAATGATATCAGTGACTACAGGTGACGTCTTCTCTATAGTGAGGAGAATACACAATGATATCAGTGATTACAGGTGACGTCTTCTCTATAGTGAGGAGAATACACAATGATATCAGTGACTACAGGTGACGTCTTTTCTATAGTCTTTCCTTATCTAATTCAGATGGTACATACCGCCTGGACTTGTTCCAGCTAAATCTTCTCTCTGCAGAACTTGATGTCTAGATGTCATTATCTCCTCACTTTGTCAGCGCATTCTGATCCTCTATAAGAAAACAATATTAATATCATACAGCCAGATACTGTGGCCCTGAATATAATACTGCCACCCACTGTACTCTCTAAATATAATACTGCCACCCACTGTACCCTCTAAATATACTACTTCACTGTAAACTCTGAATATAATACTACCACATACTGCGTCCTCTGAATATAAAATTGACGTGCAGTGCACCCTCTGAATACAATACCGCAACATATTGTGGTCCATAAAAATTGAATCACCCCAGCAATTCCTTATAATATACACCATACCTCTATAAAACTATAATACATGTAGTGATCTTACATTACAGAGATAATACACACTAGTAATATCATAGTACAGAGATAATACACAAAGTAAGG
This sequence comes from Hyla sarda, assembly GCF_029499605.1. Lineage (NCBI taxonomy): Eukaryota > Metazoa > Chordata > Amphibia > Anura > Hylidae > Hyla > Hyla sarda. Next base: position 34,950,347 of record NC_079201.1, on the reverse strand, counting down.
TCACAGTACAGGGGAAATACACACAGTGATGTCACAGTACAGGGGAAATACACACGGTGATGTCACAGTACAGGGATGATATACACAGTAATGTCACAGTACAGGGATAATACACAGTGGTGTCACAGTACAGGGATAATACACAGTGATGTCACAGTACAGGCATAATACACACAGTGATGTTACAGTACAGAGATATTACACACAGTAATGTCACAGTACAAGGATAATACATACAGTGATGTCACAGTACACGGATAATACACACAGTGATGTCACAGTACAGGGATAATACACACAGTTATGTTACAGTACAGGGATAATACACACAGTGATGTCACAGTACAGGGATAATACACACAGTGATGTCACAGTACAGGGATAATACACACAGTGATGTTACAGTACAGGGATAATACACACAGTGATGTCACAGTACAGGGATAATACACACAGTGATGTCACAGTACAGGGATAATACACACAGTGATGTTATAGTACAGGGATAATACACACAGTGATGTCACAGTACAGGGATAATACACACAGTGATGTTATAGTACAGGGATAATACACAGTGATGTCACAGTACAGGGATAATACACACAGTGATGTCACAGTACAGGGATAATACACACAGTGATGTTACAGTACAGGGATAATACACACAGTGATGTTACAGCACACCCCACAGTTTCCCAGCCTAAGCCCAGGTAATTCCAACCTATGTCCTCTTAGTCACTACCTGTGTTCCCGCTTGCCTCACCTACTCAAACAATTTTTGTACTTTTAAACCTATTTTACATATTAACAAAAAGGTTTATATATAAGCCTAGGAAAAGTCTATGGAGATTATTTTTTTTTTTCAAAGGTATGTCCGAAATCCTCATGGCTAGCCATAGACTTACTTACATCCCTGTTTTTCTGCTGACAGGTCTGCATTACTAGTTTTTCTGAAATACAATTTCTGTATATCTCTTCTCTCACAAAATATAGAACAAAAATTTGGTTTTCAGGTTTTTTGGCAGCTTTCTTAACGTATAATTGCTTTTTCCTCTAGGAGTCACACATTTTTCGTTCGTTGCATCTCCCCCAATCCAAAAAAGGTAAATATTTATCTTATCATTCATTTATCACCAGATTGCTAACTTGCTTATATTGAGTACATTGAATAAAATTACCAAAGCACTACAAATATTTTCAGTGATTGCACAATGGAAACATTATGGTTTTTGTCGTTTTTTTTAGGCTGTGCTAACAAAGTTATATCAGAATTTATAGTGTGTTGAGTAACTCGTGGCAGCTCCATATAAGAAATAATAAAAATAAAGATAAATCTACTGGTTCATTCCAGGAACTGATATTTAGAAGAGTAGAATCATTTTTGGCAATAAAGCTGTGCCCTTTCTCACACAACAGTTTCAAATAATGTTTTTTTATTTGGTCAAAATGTAAATTGGGAGGAAAGTTCAAAACCATATTGAAACCTTTTCATTAAAGAAACAGTAAAGTTGAACCATAATCATAACCAGAAAACAAATACTAGCAAAGAGTCTTCTATACGTGTGTTTAGAGGTGTCGTCTTATGAAAGTTGGAGAAGTTGGAGAAGCTTGGGCTTCTTTAGCTGTGGATTGCGAGGCGGATTTCTGAACCTGACCCCAGCTTCTAGAAGGAAAATTTATATCTTTTTTTGTCCTCCAAAGTTGTTGGAACACATGGCATACTATTTTGGAAACTACACCCCCTCAAGGAACGTAACAAGGGGTACAGTGAGCCTTAACATCCCACAGGTGTTTGATGACTTTTTGTTAAAGTTGCATGTGAAAATGTTTTTTTTTTTCTTTCACTAAAATGCAGTTTTTTCCCCCCAAAATGTTACATTTTTACAAGGCATAATAGGAGAAAATGCCCCCCCCCCCCCCCAAATTTGCAACCCCATCTCTTCTGAGTATGGAAATGCCCCATATGTGGACGTAAACTGCACTGCGGGCGTACTACAATGCTCAGAAGAAGAGTCACATTTGGCTTTTGGAAAGCAAATTATGCTTAAATAGTTTTTGGGGGGCATGTCGCATTTAGAAAGCCCCTATGGTGCCAGAACAGCAAAAAAAAAACTCCACATGGCAACATCTTTTTTTTTCCTCCAAAGTTGTTGGAACAGCAAAAAAAAAACACATAGCATACTATTTTGGAAACTACACCCCCTCAAGGAACTTAGCAAGGGAAACAGTGAGCCTTAACATCCCACAGGTGTTTCATGCCTTTTCGTTAAAGTTGGACGTGTAAATGAATTTTTTTTTTCACTAAAATGCAGTTTTCCCCCCAAATTTAACATTTTTAATGTTAATAGGAGAAAAAGCACCCCCACCAAATTTGTAACCCCATCTCTTCTGAGTATGGAAATACCCCATGTGTGGACGTCAAGTGTACTGTGGGTGCACTACAATGCTCACATTTGGCTTTTGGAAAGCAAATTTTGCTGAAATGGTTTTTGGGGGGCATGTCCCATTTAGGAAGCACCTATGGTGCCAGAACAGCAAAAAAAAAAAAAAAAAAAACAACATGGCACACTATTTTGGAAACTAAACCCCTCAAAGAACGTAACAAGGGGTATAGTGAACCTTTACACACCACAGGTGTTTGACAAATTTCCACTAAAGTTGGACGTGAAAATGAATTAGATTTTTTTCAATAAAATGCTGGTGTTACCCCACTTTTTTTTTTTTCAAGGGGTAAAAGAGAAAAAGCCTCCCAAACTTGTAACCCCGTTTCTTCTGAGTATGGAAATACCCCATATGTGGATGTAAAGTGCTCTGCCGGTGAACTACGAAAGAAGAGAAGGAGAGAGAATTTGTTTGGAATGGAAGTCACGGGCCATTTGCCAGAACAGTGCCAGAGCCCCCATGGTGCCAGAAGAGTGGACTCCCTCACATGTGACCCCATTTTGGAAACAACACCCCTCATGTAAAAAGGGGTGCAGTGAGCATTTACACCCCACTGGTGCTTGACAGATATTTGGAACAGTGGGCTGTGCAAATGAAAAATGTAATTTTTCATTTTCATTGATCACTGTTCAAAAAATCTGTCAAAAAATTTATTTTTTTACAATAACATGCTGGAGGAGACCCCAACTTTACCTTTTCATAAGGGATAAAAGGAGAAAAAGCCCCCCAAAATTTGTTAGGCAATTTCTCCAAAGTAAGGAAATACCCCATATGTGGCCCTAAACTGTTGCCTTGAAATATGACAGGGCTCCAAAGTGAGAGAGCACCTTTCGCATTTGAGGCCTAAATTAGGGATTTGCACAGATGCAAGAAATACACTTGCCTCCGATACCAAAATTACCCTACGGCAGTGTTTCCCAAACAGGGTTCCTCCAGCTGTTGCAAAACTCCCAGCATGCCTGGACAGTCAATGGCTGGAGGCTCCGTTTTAGAAACCGTGTCGTACCAGAAGTTTCTCATTTTTATTGGGGTGGAGGGCGGCTCACTGTGTAGGTGTTGTGTAGTGTTTTAGGGTACATTCACACGGGCAGGGGGTTTACAGCGAGTTTCCCGCTGGGAGCTTGAGCTGCAGCGGAAAATTTGCTACATCTCAAACTTACTGTCACGATCCCGGCTGGCAGGAGGTGGATCCTCTGTGCCAGAGAGGGATTGGCGTGGACCGTGCTAGTGGACCGGTTCTAAGTCACTACTGGTTTTCACCAGAGCCCGCCGCAAAGCGGGATGGTCTTGCTGCGGCGGTAGTGACCAGGTCGTATCCACTAGCAACGGCTCAACCTCTCTGACTGCTGAAGATAGGCGCGGTACAAGGGAGTAGACAGAAGCAAGGTCGGACGTAGCAGAAGGTCGGGGCAGGCAGCAAGGATCGTAGTCAGGGGCCACGGCAGGAGGTCTGGAACACGGGCTAGGAACAAACAAGGGAACGCTTTCACTAGGCACAAGGGCAACAAGATCCGGCAAGGGAGTGCAGGGGAAGTGAGGTATAAGTAGGGAGTGCACAGGTGGAAACTAATCAAGGTAATTGGAAGATTGGACCAGGCACCATCATTGGTGCACTGGCCCTTTAAATCGCAGAGACCCGGCGCGCGCGCCCTAGGGAGCGGGGCCGCGCACGCCGGGACAGGACCGACGGAGAGCGAGTCAGGTACGGGAGCCGGGGTGCGCATTGCGAGCGGGCGCCACCCGCATCGCGAATCGCATCCCGGCTGGAGGCGGTACCGCAGCGCACCCGGTCAGGAGATCTGACCGGGGCGCTGCAGCAACGAGGATGAGGCGAGCGCTCCGGGGAGGAACGGGGACCCGGAGCGCTCGGCGTAACAGTACCCCCCCCCTTGGGTCTCCCCCTCTTCTTGGGTCCAAAGAACCTGAGGAACAAAAAATCAATTCTTTCGTGATGAGGTCCGATGCACATTAGGAGGGGTTCCGTGCGGTAACGCACGGCACAGTCCAAACTTTCATTGTTAACACAATTGATGTAGAGGGGTCTGGCGAGACTGGTCACAGGGATGTTGAACCTGTTGATAAGAGAGGCCAAAAAAAAATTTTCTGCAGATCCGGAATCCAAAAAGGCCATAGTAGAGAAGGAGAAGGTAGAGGCAGATATCCGCACAGGCACAGTAAGGCGTGGAGAAGCAGAGTTGACATCAAGAACTGTGTCACCTTTGTGCGGAGTCAGCGTACGTCTTTCCAGGCGGGGAGGACGGATAGGACAATCCTTCAGGAAGTGTTCGGTACCGGCATAGTACAGGCAAAGATTCTCCATGCGGCGTCGTGTCCTCTCTTGAGGTGTCAAGCGAGACCGGTCAACTTGCATAGCCTCCACGGCGGGAGGCCCAGGAACGGATTGCAGAGGACCAGAGGAGAGAGGAGCCGGGGAGAAAAAACGCCTCGTGCGAACAAAGTCCATATCCAGGCGGAGCTCCAGACGCCATCCGGAAAAACGCATGTCAATGCGAGTGGCAAGATGAATGAGTTCATGTAGGTTAGCAGGAGTTTCTCGTGCGGCCAGAACATCTTTAATGTTGCTGGATAGGCCTTTTTTAAAGGTCGCGCAGAGGGCCTCATTATTCCAGGATAATTCGGAAGCAAGAGTACGGAACTGAATGGCGTACTCGCCAACGGAAGAAACACCCTGGGCCAGGTTCAGCAGGGCAGTCTCGGCAGAAGAAGCTCGGGCAGGCTCCTCGAAGACACCACGGACCTCAGCGAAGAAGGACTGGACTGTGGCTGTGGCAGGATCATTGCGGTCCCAGAGTGGTGTGGCCCCAGACAAGGCCTTTCCAGAAAGGAGACCACGGCAGAGTCTAGAGTCCTCATCAAATTTGTCCGGCAGGGACAAGCAGGGGTTAGGAGCGGCCGGTTGCTGCGGAGGAGTTGCAGGAGCCGGCGGAGGAGATGGTTGTTGCAGCTGCTGTGTCTGTGACTGAAGTTGCTGTAACTGCGGCAGCAGCTGCTGTATCTGTGACTGAAGTTGCAGTGTCACGGAGGTCAAGTATGCCAGCTGGTGATTTCGTTGGGCGATCTTTAGGGCTTGCTGGGCGACCAGTGTGGGGAGGTCGGCGACAGCTGGCAGAGGAACTTCAGCGGGATCCATGGCCGGATCTACTGTCACGATCCCGGCTGGCAGGAGGTGGATCCTCTGTGCCAGAGAGGGATTGGCGTGGACCGTGCTAGTGGACCGGTTCTAAGTCACTACTGGTTTTCACCAGAGCCCGCCGCAAAGCGGGATGGTCTTGCTGCGGCGGTAGTGACCAGGTCGTATCCACTAGCAACGGCTCAACCTCTCTGACTGCTGAAGATAGGCGCGGTACAAGGGAGTAGACAGAAGCAAGGTCGGACGTAGCAGAAGGTCGGGGCAGGCAGCAAGGATCGTAGTCAGGGGCAACGGCAGGAGGTCTGGAACACGGGCTAGGAACAAACAAGGGAACGCTTTCACTAGGCACAAGGGCAACAAGATCCGGCAAGGGAGTGCAGGGGAAGTGAGGTATAAGTAGGGAGTGCACAGGTGGAAACTAATCAAGGTAATTGGAAGATTGGACCAGGCACCATCATTGGTGCACTGGCCCTTTAAATCGCAGAGACCCGGCGCGCGCGCGCCCTAGGGAGCGGGGCCGCGCACGCCGGGACAGGACCGACGGAGAGCGAGTCAGGTACGGGAGCCGGGGTGCGCATTGCGAGCGGGCGCCACCCGCATCGCGAATCGCATCCCGGCTGGAGGCGGTACCGCAGCGCACCCGGTCAGGAGATCTGACCGGGGCGCTGCAGCAACGAGGATGAGGCGAGCGCTCCGGGGAGGAACGGGGACCCGGAGCGCTCGGCGTAACACTTGCAGCTAGAAACTCACTGTAAACCCCCGCCCGTGTGAATGAATCCTGTCCATTCCCTTGGGGATGGGGGTGCAAACCTCCAGCTGTTGCAAAACTACAACTCCCAGCATGTCTGTGCATGCTGGGGGTTGTAGTTATGCAACAGCTGGAGGCACACTGGTTGCAAAACACTAAGAGTTTGTTATTGAACTCAAATTTAGCAACCAGTGTGCCTCCAGCTGTTGCAAAAGCACAACTCCCAGCATGTACAGACAGCCAAAGGGCATGCTGGGAATTGTAGTGGTGGAGGCACACTGGTTGCGAAACACTGAGTTAGGTAACAAACTATGTGTTTTGCAACCAGTGTGCCTTCAGCTGTTGCAAAAACTACAACTCTCAGCAGGCAGTGACAGCTGAAAGGAATGCTGGGACTTGTAGTTATGCAACAGCTGGAGGCATACTACTAAAACTCCCAGCATGCCCTTTGGCTGCCCATGCTTGCTGGGAGTTGAAGTTATGCAATAGCTGGAGGCACACTGGTTACAAAACACTGGGAGTTTGTTACTTAACTCAGTGTTTTGTAACCAGTGTGCCTCCAGCTGTTGCAAAACTACAACTACCAGTATGTACAGTCTATCAGTGCATGCTGGAAGTTGTAGTTTGCAACAGCTGGAGGCACACTGGTTGTGAAACACTGAGTTAGGTGACAAATTATGTGTTTCCCAACCAGATGTTGCAAAACTACAAATCTCAGCATGCACTTACAGCCGAAAGGCATGCTGGGACTTGTAGTAATGCAACAGCTGGAGGCACAATACTGCAACTCCCAGCATGCCCTTTAGTAGTTTGTACATGCTGGGGGTTGTAGTTATGCAACAGCTGGAGGCACACTTTTTCACAGAACTGCTGGGAGTTATAGTTGTGCCTTCTGCTGTTGCATAACAACAACTCCCAGCATGCCCTTTTGTTGTTGTTAAGCAACAGCAGGAGGCCAGCCTTACCTCCTGCTACTGCATGATCATCCTCCTGCCTGCTGCTGTCTCCGCGCTCGCGGGCCGCCACTAAAGTATGGACTCCATAACACCCACTCTCGCCCTCCACCCTCCGGAATAGGGGCGGAGCGGGTGCCGTTAGGGACACCCCCACAGCTGGAGTCCTGATTCATCGGCCGTTACCGGCCGACAAATCAGGATGATCGTGAGGTGGCACCAGTGCCACCTCACTCCTGCTGCTAAAGGGTGATAGGTGCCGTCTCAGACGGCACCTATTCACCTTTTTTTCGGGGTTACCGGGGACCACCGCAAATCGCCGTTCTGAATCGATCGCTGACCCCCCCCAGGGGTTTGCACGGGGTGCCTACTGAATGATTTCAGCAGGCAACCGAGTCCGGTCCCTGCCTGGTGAGCGGCGGGGACCAGAATTCCCATGGGCGTACAGGTACGCCCTTGGTCCTTAACCCCTTAAGGACCGGGGGGTTTTCCGTTTTTGCATTTTCGTTTTTTGCTCCTTGCCTTTAAAAAATCATAACTCTTTCAATTTTGCACCTAAAAATCCATATGATGGCTTATTTTTTGCGCCACCAATTCTACTTTGTAATGACATCAGTCATTTTGCCCACAAATCTACGGTAAAATGGGAAAAAAATCATTGTGCAACAAAATTGAAAAAAAAACGCTGTTTTGTAATTTTTGGGGGCTTCCGTTTCTACGTAGTACATTTTTCGGTAAAAATGACACCTGATATTTATTCTGTAGGTCCATACGATTAAAATGATACCCTACTTATATAGGTTTGATTTTGTCGGACTTCTAGAAAAAATCATAACTACATGCAGGAAAATTAATATGTTTAAAATTGTCATCTTCTGACCCCTGGATCTCAGGCACTGAGCAGTCATTCGGCGATCGGACAGCGAGGAGGCAGGAAGGGGCCCTCCCGCTGTCCTGTCAGCTGTTCGGGATGCCGCGATTAGCCGCGGCTATCCCGAATAGCCCGACTGAGCTAGCCGGCAACTTTCACTTCCACTTTTAGCCGCAATCGGCACTGCGCGCTATTAGAGGCGGGTCCCGGCTTCACTATGACGCTGGGCCCGCCGTGATATGACGCGGGGTTAATGTGTAACCCCGCGTTATATCAGGAGAGCAGTACCAAGGAAGTACCAGGATGTCAGGGCCTACCTGTATGCCTTTGGTCCTTAAGTGGTTAACAAAAGTATTGGTACTCATACTCCATCTTGTAATGGTATCGGGACATCCCTAATAACGAGATTTATTTCAAATCCAGAAAAATGCACACAAAAAACACTGCATGTATCCCCAAAATTTACTACTAATATAAAGTACAATATGTCACAGAAAAACAACCTAGAGGGGAAAAAAAAAAAAACAGTCAATTCTAGTTTTCACAAAGGCATAAATTCTAGTTTGCACGAAGGCGTTCAGTAAATATTCTAGTTTGTAAAAAGGCTTTTAGTAAAAACTAGTTGTTCAACAAAAGCATTCAGTTGAAACTGGTTTTAACTAGGAAAAAGCAGTCAATTCTAGTTTTCACAAGGCGTTCAGTCCAAACTAGTTTTCACTAGGGAAAACTAGTTTTAACTGTAATATATATATATATATATATACAGCAACAGAAGAATGCAGCAGCACACTGCCAGCTGGCAGTGTGCTGCTGCATTCTTCTGTTGCTGTATATCTAGCCTAGTAGCGTGCACCTGTAGGCCAGGTCCATATAATAGTTTGGTATCAACTAAAGTGCTGGCTGACTTATTCTTTGTCTATATATATATATATATATATATATATATTTTTTTTTTTTTTTTTTTACTACACACTGCTATAATAACTCTTTTACACGCCAAACCTAGCAGTCTAGCATCATTTCTTCCATATGTAATAGAAGCATGTCTGCTATGACGTTTTGTTTGACTTAGAAAGATCCCATTGAATTTAAAGGGGTAGTCCAGTGGTGAAAAACTTATCCCCTATCCTAAGGATAGGGGATAAGTTTGAGATCGCGGGGGGTCCGACCGCTGGGGCCCCCTGCGATCTCTCTGTACGGGGCCCCGGCTCTCGGCCCAGATAGCGGGTGTCGACCCCCGCACGAAGCGGCGGCCGACACGCCCCTCAATACATCTCTATGGCAGAGCCGGAGATTGCCGAAGGCAGCGCTTCGGCTCTGCCATAGAGTTGTATTTAGGGGGCGTGTCGTCCGCCGCCTCGTGCGGAGGTCGACACGCCCCCTTCCCGCGGGCTGTCGGGGCTCCGTACAGGAGATCGCAGGGGGCCCCAGCGGTCGGACCCCCCGCGATCTGCAACTTATCCCCTATCACCACTGGACTACTCCTTTAAAGGGGTCTGTTAAAGATTCTGATATTTTGGCAGAAAGAATACATCTACAAATTGTACAAGTAACGCTTAATGTAAACCCCCAACAAATCTAATTCAATTATGAACATTGCCTTAGAGTAGACTATTTGTTCAGTCCACAATATATGTATACATTATACAGCAGATCTGTATCAGATCTTTATTATTACATTTCTATTTTACAGCTTCCAGGTATATTTGATGTGGAGTTTGTAAGTTCTCAACTGAGAAATTCCGGTATCCTAGAAGCTGTGCAGCTGATAAAAGATGGATATCCTATCCGCATTCCACTAGGACAGTTTGTAAACAGGTGAAAACATTAGTCAACACTTAAGGGTCCATAACCTTGAGCTCAGACATATTCTCCATCACTATATACCATTTATACACCAATGATGTTTCATCTTTTCAGATATGGTCACCTTGCAGGAAGGGAATGCACATTCACAGAAGACAGAAAGTATTGTGCTGCTGTACTAACCAAGATATTTGGTGAATCTTCAGCTTTATATCAGATTGGGAACTCAAAGGTATGTCATGGTACCCAATGGAAAGGCAGATGTTGTATAGGGCCAGCAGGAGTTGTACTACACCAGAAAGAGTGAACGGTATCGTGGTAGTTTGAGGGAAGTAGCTGGACCCGGAGTACTTTCCTAGTGGCCTCAATACACTTTGCCAATGTGGGTCTGCACATATATAAATAGTGCTTGACCCTGGGGCATGCTATACTGGTAGTGTCTGGGTGCAAATGTTCCGTGGTGTTAAAGGGATACTCCGCCTCTAGACATCTTATCCCGCGACCGGCACCCCAGAAATCCGGTGCATGGAGCGAACTTCGCTCCGTGCCGGATGATGTCACGGGAAATCCCCCTCAATGCAAGTCTATGGGAGGGAGCGTGACGTCCGTCATGCCCCCTCCCATAGACTTGCATTGAGGGGGCGTGGACGTGACATCGCTAGAGGGGCGTGACCGTTATGTCACGAGTCTCCTGTGCTGCACCCGACGCTCTAAATGAACTCTGGGTGCAGCAGGGAGATCATGGGGGTCCCCAGCGGCAGGGCCCCAACCATCAGACATCTTTGGATAGGGGATAAGATGTCTAGGGGCGGAGTACCCCTTTAAGTGCAATTACATTTTTCCCAACAGTGGCAAATTTTAAACAAGAACTTTATTTATGTTTGCTCTTTACAAGCCAATGCCAGAAACAGTCTCTTAATGAAGTGTCCAGATACCCATGCCTCAGCTGCTGTAGTCTAAGGTTGTCATATGGCTGAGGAGTCTACATCCAAACATCTGAAACTGTGACAACCAAAATATGTAATGAAGAAGTTGCGCCAAGCAACTTACACGTGCGGTTCCTGTGGAGCACATGTCCACCAACACAGCGTCTGGTTCTTCTTCTTCTGTCTACTCTCTTGTCTGGTTGACTTATGTATCTAGCATACTTACTATTAAATATCTGATTATTTGGCATTGCTCTTTGATATACTGACTGTTGTATGATATTAACTATGAATACACATAGGCCCTCATTTACTATTGCAAACCCGACATGTTTTGTCAGGTTGTGCACCAGATTCTGTCGCATTGCGACAGAAAATCTGTCTGCACCAGAATTGAAAAAAACCTGACTAACTCTCCATTTTGCTTAGAAAATCCGAAAGAGGGGCGTGACTGCCGGGAAAAGGGGCGCGGTCTCCGAAAAGGGGCGTGTTCCCAACATTTTCACAAAAAAACAACATATTTACTAAGGTTTCCACATAAAATGTGGTGGATTTGAGCTGAGGAAAACCCTACAAATCAGAGCATGTGTAAAAAAAAAAGCAAAATGTAGGGAAACCGGAAAATGTAGGGAAACCTTAGTAAATACAGTGGAAAATAAATTGTAGGGAATTAAAACCCACAAAGAAACCTACACAACACTCTTAGTAAATGAGGGCCATAGTGTTGGTTTTTTACTAGTGTGACATTGATTGATATTGATATTGTTTCCAACTTGCAGGATTCCATTCTATTTACTATGGGGATTCACAGATTAAAGGAGTAGTCCAGTGGTGACCCAGTGGTGAACAACTTATCCCTTATCCTAAGGATAGGGGATAAGTTTGAGATCGCGGGGGGTCCGACCGCTGGGGCCCCCAGCGATCTCCTGTACGGAGGATAAGGGATAAGTTTTTCACCACTGGACTACCCCTTTAAGAAGTCAGGAAAGTTTTCTGACCAGCAATTTTTTTGGGTGGAAATTTCCAGCCATTTATTCACAGGATTTTCTGTGAATTCAAAAGTAAATCCATTGGATTTTGAAACCACGCCCCTTTCGTGACTGACCACGCCTCTTTAATAGCAGACCACACACCCTTTTCAGGTTTGCCGGGTTTGTAGGTTTATTTTGGCACACAACCCAACAAAATAGGTAGGTTTTGCGATAGTAAATAAGGGCCTATGTTATTTGCGAAATCTATTGGCTCCATATAGGGTCATTATCTTGACTAACATTGCGCACTTTAGTTCATTGTGCATGTTTAGAGTCACGGTGTCGAGACAGTTTTATATTGACAGAGGTGAATCTACTGCCACAAAACAACTTATATTCTTCTGCAGCAGCTAGTTTGGGTATTAGGATATTGCATTATTATATTGTACAAGGAACTGTAAAAAAGCATAAGTGACCCTGAGAAGAATATAGAATAAGGCAATTATCATTGTATACAGCAAAGAGGAGATATAAAACACTCTTTAAAGGAAATGTGTGGGATGTTTATAAACTCGGCCAAGACTAAAGTATATTGCACAGTATAGTTGTTGTATAGGAAGTGGTATTCACAGAAGAAAGGATGCACAATAGTAAAAATTAAACTTGTCCCCCATGCTCATAGGTTTTGCCACCCAGGACACAGGATAACTATAACTGGGCTTCTCTCTAAAGGCCCCATAGGAACCACAGGGGCTCTCTTTATTGTATGAATGCCCTTGCAGGTGAACCAATGCATTTAAACTAATTAAAGAAATCCTAAAGACCTATTTGTTGTGCATGTAGAAGGAAAAATAGGTTAGGGTTAAAATATTATGAAGAAACTATACAAAAAATATGGAGAAAAACTGTTCCAGGTTAAACCCCCCCAAAGGACGAGGGGGCATCTGGAGAAGGAAAGGTTTATTCTAAAGGGGCGACACGCCTTCTTTACCGTGAGGACTGTGAATTTATGGAACGGTCTACCTCAGGAACTGGTCACAGCAGGAACAATTAACAGCTTTAAAACAGGGTTAGATACATTCCTGGAACAAAATAACATTAATGCTTATGCAGAATTATAAAACTACATCCCTTTCCCTTATCCCCTTACACCCTTCACTTCAATTCCCTGGTTGGACTTGATGGACGTATGTCTTTTTTCAATCATATTAACTATGTAACTATGAAAACTAACTTGTTTTCAACCCTTTTTACACCATTGTGCTTTGCTTATACTTATAATGGTCATTGAGCATTGATGAAGATTGATATTAATATTTATTCCATGATGTGTAACGTTGGAAATATTGTATATCCATTGTGCAGGTCTTTCTAAAAGAGCGTTCCCGAGAGATCCTACAGAGGAAATGGGAAGAGATTCAGAGTTTGGCTGCTCTCACGCTACAGAAAAATCTTAGGGGATTCCTTAACCGTAAGAATTTTCAAGAATATCGCCGCAAAATCACAGTTGTTCAGGCTCAGGTCAGGGGACGACAAGCCAGGTGAGCGTTCTAGTTTAATACCTAGGGCACAATGAAGTTTTTGGGTAAATTGATAATGTAGTGTTCAATATAAGGTATTTGTTAAACAGAGATCTTATAAAGTTACATAGCTAGAAACTGGAGTTTAGGGAAATGTTTTATATATTTATATCTAGAGCTTAGGGGAAGGTTTTTTGTAGCTAAAAAGTTGGTTGACCGTGTTGGATTTTGTTGGCATTTCCCCATTTGTAATAGATGGGTCTCTCATTTCATGATGTATGTAACTTTCTTCATTGGTCAGTAATTATCTGAAAAGGCTATACATATATGGAGCCTTCTAAGGACTGTCATGGCATAAACCAGTGTTTCCCAAGCCCAGTCCTTAAGGGAGTACTCCGCTGCTCAGCGTTTGGAACAAACTGTTCCGAACGCTGTAGCCAGCGCCGGAAGCTTGTGATGTCATAGGCCCGCCCCCATTACATCACGCCCGCCCCCTCAATGCAAGTCTATGGGAGGGGGCATGGTGGCTGCCATGCCCCCTCCCATAGACTTGCATTGAGGGGGTGGGGTGTGACAAAATGGGGGCAGGGCTATGACATAACGAGCTCCCGGCAGCGGAGTACCCCTTTAAGTACCCCAACAGTTCATGTTTTCAGAATTTCCTTAGCCTTTAACAGGTGATATACTTATTGTCAGTGCATCAGACATCACCAAAAGTGTTCTCTGTATGGGATGTCCTCAAATCAGGACCTGTTGGAAGTACATGAGGACTGCACTTGGAAATCACTGGCCTAGACCCTCTGGCATGTTTTATTTTGTGGTGGAGGGATTATTCATTTGAGTTATCTGTCTGACAACTCATTGGCTTAGAGTTGCTTGCTTTTTTTCTGCATTTCACCAGCTAAAAATTGAAAACTTACCAAGAAATATTTGAGCACCTTAATATGCAATATAATAACTATAAAGGGTATTTCTACATTTTAACATGTCATTTTTAGGTACAAAATTACCATATTTTTCGCCCTATAGGACGCACCGGCATATAAGACGCACCCAATTTTAAAGGTGCAAAATCTAGAAAAAAAAGATTCTGAACCCAACAGTGATCTTCAACCTGCGGACCTCCAGATGTTGCAAAACTACAACTCCCAGCATGCTGGGAGTTGTAGTTTTGCAACATTTGGAGGTCCGCAGGTTGAAGACCACTGGTATAGGAGGTAATACTCACGTGTCCCCGCCGCTCCGGACCCGTCACCGCTCATCACCGCTGCCCTGGATGTCGCTCCATCGCTGTCGCCGTGTCCCCGTGGTGTCCCCGACGCTCCGGACGTCTTCTTCCCCGGGATCCATGCTCTCCGTCGCCGTCATCACGTTGCTACGCACGCCGCTCCTATTGGATGATTGGACGGCGTGCACAACGACGTGATGACGTCGAAGGAGAGCGCCGACATGCAGGGGATCCCGGCACGGAGCAGACACCGAGGAGGCAGGTAAGGTCCCTCCCGGTGTCCTGTAAGCTGTTCGGGACGCCGCGATTTCACCGACTGAGCAGCCGGGTTACTGTCACTTTCGCTTCAGACGCGGCGGTCAGCTTTGATCGCCGCGTCTGAAGGGTTAATACAGGGCATTACCGCGATCGGTGATGTCCTGTATTAGCCGCGGGTCCCGGCCGTTGATGGCCGCAGGGACCGCCGCGATAGGTGTGTATTCGCCGTATAAGACGCACCAACTTTTCCTTCCCAGTTTCGGGGAAGAAAAAGTGCGTCTTATACGGCAAAAAATAACTTTTTTTTTCTGAAACAGAGATCCAAACCCCTACATAGGTATAAAAGATAACATGCTGCTGCCCGCAGGCACCTTTAGGGTAGTTACTTTCTGCATACTGCTTTATTATAGAGTTTATAAGGAACCTGGCACTATTTCCTAAAAAAAAAACTGCAGCAACATGGAATGTAGGAAAAAATCTAATTTCCTGTCAATCTATAGCTCAATAGCTTGCTAAGATTACAGCACTTGCAGATTATAGTACTTGCCAGAGGTGCCTGCCCCAAATGACTAGCTATTGGCAATTTACATATCCACATTTATTAAAGGTAATTTCTTTACAGCTATGGATCGGACTGCGGACATCTTATAATGGTAGGAAATGTGATATTTTCATACATTGCATGTTGCCTCTAGTTATATAGGCAGAAAATCAGTGACAGGTTCCCTTTGTTACATAACAGTATGCAGTGAGCTCTTAAGCTCCCTCTAATGGCAGCCACAGGTAGCCAACATGTTATGTTTTAAATCTATGCTTATGTATGGGATTTTAGTTCTGTGTCAGAAAAACAGAGCTCTGATCTCTATAGAGCTATATTAAGAAATGTATTATCATAGCAGTTTTAGCCTATTTAGAGTACAGCTTCCCAATCTGTATGCCTCCAGCTATTGCAAAACTACAACTCCCAGCATGCCTGGACAGGCTTTGGCTGTACGGGCATGCTAGGAGTTTTAGTTATGCAATAGCTGGAGGCACACTGGTTGGGAAACACTGGATTAGGTTAAAGCCTTACAATATGTAAAGTAAGTAAGTAAGTGAAGTTCTGAAATCGAGTATTTTGTAAAAATTATTAGGGTGCTGGAGCAATGCTTGGAAATGATATATACATATCCAAAAGTAGCAATTAGATGGACCACAGGGTGTTTTCTTCTGTCATCGTCAGTTTTTTTTTGTCTACCTCTATGTAACTATCCTAAAATAAACTAAAATAACTTGTCCAGGTCGGGGAAAAAAGGTCTGATTTGTCCTAGAATTGCACCAGACTTGTCTACCATCCCACCCTATATTCATTTGATTGGCGAGGAGGTGTTATTCCAGATACAGCCCATTTTAAAGTCATGTCTGTTCTACTAATCTATTGGTTCTGCCCTCACTATGTGCCCAGTTGGGCTCTAGAAAAAGTGATAACTATCTTGCAGACATTAATGTGCAGGATAAAAGAATACGAATTCTAAAACACTGTGTTTAAAGGGATTATCAAGGATTAGAAAAACAGAGCTGGCTTCTTTTAAAAAACAGCACCACCCCTGTCCTCAGGTTGTTTGGGGAAATGCAGCTCAGTCTCATTGAAATTGAATGTTTGCTGTTTTTGAAAAACTGTGCTCATTTTTTCTATTCCTGGATAACCGCCTTTAACAACCTTTTTACTGTGTTTTTATTACTATTTTCCTATGCCTCATATGTAGGCAGCGTTATAGGAGACTGAAAAACACCCGAGTGCAGTTTGGAGCTGTCCTCCTGATCTCAAGGATTCCTTCCATACACAGACGTATTTGCCAGGTGACCATTTGTAAATACATAACCTTATAGAGTTTTCCTCTTTGTGTAGGCCTTAGTACTCTCTAGCCAGTGTGTCTCTTATATTTCTATACGCCTAGTTTTACAGTTGATATTTTCCTTTTTGCTATTCCCTGAGACATGTCATGTGCCAAAGTCCATATGACACTTGAGGCAATTACAGCCTCCATGGAGCTCTCTGCATAACATCTACCTTGCTCTTTCTCTTGTATTTTCCTTATTGGACTTTGCCTGTCCCTGCCCTCCGGGTGTGTCTCACTGTCATTTTGCTGTCACACGGAGCTACAGGCACTCCATGAGATCTGTTCCGGAGGGGATCCTTAGCTATTAGATTGGGGTATGGATATATATATATTGGGAGGTAGAATGTGTACATTGTGGATGTTGTGAAGTTTTGAAGTACAAATAGGTAAATTAGAATTGAATGACCAATGGGTGCCTCCCATATCATGACATAGGTGTTAAGTGACTGAGATTCTGAGTTTGTTATATATGTTTTGATGTTTACGCATCATCTATACGTGTCTGAGTGACTCATGTATATATGTTTGTGGGTCTAAGGTTTTATTACATTTGTCGTATCAATGTGTATCTCTCTGTTCACACAAGTCTCTTTCCTGCTTTTTGTGTAAACATTTGTATGAATTCAATAGGCTGCCTCTTTGCATATCAGTCAGTATATTAACCAAAGCCTTCATCTCTACAGCTAAAAGCCACAGGCGAGGAGTCCCCTCCCAGCATGGTAAGTTTACGCTCTATGGTATTCTCTAGTATGTTGTCACTTTGTTTCCATTATCATTCACAATTATAGAGTTACATTTCTGGTATGATCTGAATGCAGTTACTTGTGTGTGTCTACAATGTGAATATTTCATTGGGAATAAAACAGGGATTCTTCACCCATGCCCACATCCCAAGCTGCATGCATTTTATAGAACAGAAGGAGCTAAGCAGAATGATACGTAGTTTTATGGGAAATGTTCCAACATAACTTATCATGTTTCCATGTAAACCTCTGCTCATTCTGTCCTAAGTAGTCATGTGGGCGGTCCTACTCAGTGATTGACAACTATCTGTGCATTTAGGAAAAGCTGTCAATGACTGAATTGGACATCCCACTTGACTACTTGACTACCACTTGACTACCACTTGACTACTTGACTACCACTTGACTACTTGACTACCACTTGACTACTTGACTACCACTCGACTACTTAGCCCAAAATAAGAAGAACTTTAACAGATAAATGACAAGTTATCCTGGAACTTTTCCCACAAAACTATATATTAATCCACTTATCTCCTCCTATAACATGATGCCTGCAGATTGGACAGCATTTTGCACCTAACAGGTTCTCTTGAAGTGCTGGGCCGGTACATTTAAATATATTTTATTTGTTGGACAAAGGAAATGAACGACATCTGTCACAGATGGGATCAGGCTTGGTGCACTCTTTTATTGATTGAAAGCAACATTCACTCCAGTTGACCCTGAATGTGTTTTTGTTCTAATTACCCTCAAACATGGGATCGTCCAGAGATAGATGCTCAATATGCAGAAAAAATTGGAAACACAAAAGGGAAGCGCAACAATGTGCCGTAAAAGTTTTCAGATATAACGAAGACAAAGAGGTGAAGAAAACTTGCTCACCTTCTGGTGTTGTGCAGTGGGCACAACACCATATCGCGCTTGTATCCCGTTACAAAGGGAATAGTGAAATCAGGGGGTGCAGCTCACACCGTGGCGTCCTGGAATTCCTGGACGTCTGGAGAATGCAAGAGGTGAAGATCCCCGGGGCTCCGGTTCACGTGTAAAAGAGGTGTGTTCGAGCGCTCACTCCTGTAGAATAGCTTGGCTGGGATCGTGGCAGTAAGAAGTAGCCGGACACGGTTAAAGATATAATAACCGGATTTTATTTGTATAGATCACAGATATATATCTGTGATCTATACAAATAAAATCCGGTTATTATATCTTTAACCGTGTCCGGCTACTTCTTACTGCCACGATCCCAGCCAAGCTATTCTACAGGAGTGAGCGCTCGAACACACCTCTTTTACACGTGAACCGGAGCCCTGGGGATCTTCACCTCTTGCATCGTCCAGAGATAGACACCCATATACAGGAGGCTGACCCTCACGTGCCCTGAATACACTCTTATCGTGTCTTGTACATTTCACTGATTTAATGACTCATAAGAGACTTGATTACATAACTAGTAGCAGAATCGACTTTATGGCAGAGGTGAAGGCCACAATGGTGATTCCCTACCCACCACCCAAACTAACTATAATAGATACTACCTGCATTGCATAGTCTGTTTTTTTCAACCTGAAATATTTATTTGCTCATTTACAAAACATAATAATAATACACCAAAAAGGAGTTGTTGGAATCGAATGAAGCTTTCTGTGTGTAAATGTAATGATGACATATGTAAGTACTGTAATTACAATATTAGGGCAGAAGAAGAGGTTTATTAGGGAAAACTGTACATTTGAAAGAGGGCTCTAGTACCCTGTTGGGCCACCTCTAGCCCTGATACGATATGAGATACGGTTGGTCATGGAGACATAAAGGTTCTGTATAGCACCCTGCGGTACATTTGTCCACAGACATTGTGGCTAGGCCTGTAGATTCTGCACACTTTGCTGAAGCTGGCAACCAAAATAGTCTCAAAAATGGCCAGAACGGCCTAGATGATGGGCAATTCAAAATGACAAACCCGCTTCTCTCAGTCCTATGATACTCCCCACCTCAAAGTCAAAGTGTGTCATAGAGGCATGTCTAGCAGTCAACAATCCCTCACCAAGAGGTACACTACCCAAAAGAACCCTCTGAGAGCCTTTTAATAAGGCAGTGGGAAAAGCACTTTTATGATCTCTTGTGGAAAGACCCAGTTTCTAATCAGACCTGTAATAATTTACATATATGCCTGATATATAACTTCATGCCACGTTTTACAGCAATCCAATATTTTTATTTTTATTCACTATATTTTTGCCAATGAGTGTACTTAGCTTTAGAATGATAAAGCTTTAGAATAATTAAAGTAGTTCTTAGCCATCCAAATTGCTAATAGAGGTTTGGGAGAGGAGTGGTGTCTCGGTCTCCCTGTCTTCCAGCCCTTGCTGCTGCAGTTGACCAGGAAACTTGGAGCTCCCTATACTGAGCTTTCCCACATCTATGATTGACAGCTCTTGCATTCAATAAAGAGACTACTAGAGCTTCCAATCTTAGCTGAGAGGAGGGCCAAGGAATTTCTTAAAGGGGTTATCCACCAAAAGGGGATTTTAGTACATACATGCCAGAACGGATTATTTCCCGTTGGATTTTGTTCTCTAAACTACACATTCCATAGTTCCATGCTTGCAAGTATGAGGTCACTTTACTTCCTTCCACACATCAGCTACCCCACCCATTGAAACACAGTGTTTTCTAATCAGGGGGCCTACAGCTGTTGCAAAATTGAAGCAGGACTGGCTCCCTCTGATCATCTGACTAGTGATGTCATGACTCGATGCACTGCAACCTGGGAAATCCCAAGACATGAGTAATTTTGTATTCTGTTAAAAATAAATATTGGGGCGATAATCACAGAAGAATTGTGAGGAAACTGTCACACACTGGTACAGACACTATATTATGAACTACACTAACTTTACAGCCCCTGAAGGATAGTCAAATAAATAAAATTCCTGGAATACCCCATTAATACAAAGTAGAGTCCACCTCTTGAGCACTTTCTATAATAGTGGCCAGGTTAGACATCTTACTAGGTCATGCAACCAAGTACCATTTCTATAACACATAATTAAAAACCCAAAACAGTATTACTATACCTGACTCAAGCCATCAATTTATCACTGTTTATGGTCAACTATTTTCTTAAATGACTGCATGTAATAATATGCTTTGCGGCAATGGCAACTGCAAGGGAAATGTGTAGCCAAGAGGACTTTTTAAGGGCAAAATCAAATGTTTTTTAAAAAGGGTGGGAAGCTGAACCCACCAAATAGATGCCTGAAAAGTGTTAGGATAGTGGTGTGGTTATCCAACTTCTGTGAAATTACAGTCTTCAATTATGATTTGTCTGCATGTTTAGAGTTGTTGTAATTCCAAAGAATTCACACCACTGCCTAAGGCTATGTTTACACCATGTTTATCATATACGTCTGCCATATATATCAGGACTGTTCCTGACATATGCCCCAATTTAGTAATACAGCAGCAGCATACATCGCAACAATGGCAATGTACAGTATAAGTGTTGGCTTACTTAAAAAAAAATGCACAGTCTGCTATCCTTTCCTATACAGTAAAAACAGGGACATGCCAAAACATACTACTCAGATATGCACTGGGAGCTTTCTAGGCACATACAGAAAACATATTTACCAGAACATGGTGTGAATATAGTCTTAGAGAGGTAAATAGATTTCAACAATGTCAAGTGTTTTATAAATAATGAAATATTAAATTACCTCAGATGAAGTATACAGAGGAACAACATAAATATTGAGGGCCTCAATGCAAAGTCCACACATGCAATTCATAAATCATGTGTCTTCTTCTGTGACAGAAGGGTCCTTGTACCCACTCAGGCTCCAGGGCCTGAAAATGACAATATTGCTGCCAGGGGTCAAGTCCTGGAAACAAAAAGTGTGGGAACTCACCCAAGATTTCCACTTAAAGGGGTACTCCGCCCCTAGACATCTTATCCCCTATCCAAAGGATAGGGGATAAGATGTCAGATCGCCACGGTGCCGCTGCTGGGGAGCCCCGGGATCCCCGCTGCGGCACTGCGCTATCAGGGGCCGGAGCATCATTATGTCACGGCTCCGCCCCTCGTGACGTCACAGCCTGCCCCTTTCAATACAAGTCTATGGGAGGGGGCGCGGCGGTCAGCACGCCCCCTGCTATAGACTTGCATTAAGGGGACGGGCCGTGATGTCACGAGGGGCGGAGCCATGATGTCACGCGGCTCCGTCCCCTGTATCGCCCGTCATTACGCACAGAGCGAACTCGCTCTGTGCTGTAATGATAACGCAGTGCGGGGGTCCCCAGCAGCGGAACCGCGGCGATCTGACATCTTATCCCCTATCCTTTGGATAGGGGATAAGATGTCTAGGGGCGGAGTACCCCTTTAAGGGCTGGTCCTACTAATGGAAACTGTGTTACACAATGCAAATAATGAAGAGAGGAAGGAGGCACAATTCACACTAACTGGATACAATATCCGGCATAAAAAACTGAGAATCCAAGTGTAGGCCGCCAAACAAATAGAAAAAGCTAGGATTGTGGTGGTGGTGCATGGAACAAAAAAGTCAATAATACAGGCGGCAGTAAATGATAGAGATAGATCCTGCACTCACCGCGTCCATCGCTTTGTCATGGAAGGAAGTAGAGGGTAGGTAGTAGATGGGGGCTTAAAGGCAATGATCGGTGGTTTCGTGCTAATTAGCACTTCTTCCGGCCTTGGCTTACGTCATCGCTCCCGGCATTTTTTGTGCAAATTGCAGTGCCCACGTGATAAACCGAAACATGGAAAGAAAAAGCAAAATGCAAAAATTATTTAAGAAAATAATAGTGGACCAACAGTATCAAAGGACCTGTACAGAAGAAAATAATTTATCCAAAAATGGAGAGAGATCAACTCTATCATTTAGTCCTATAGGACCTTGGGCTTGTAGGCGTAGTATCCATTTTGCCTCGCTGCGTAGAAGTGCCCGGTCGTGATTTCCACCTAAACTTGGAAACTGTGTTACTGCTGTGGAAAAAGTGCAGGAACTCAGTTCCCATGGGTTTCTGCATGACTTGAGCCCCGATTGCTGCACACTATAAAGATAGGCCCCTAATATATATTATTTTCTGATATGCTCATATCTCATTCCTGGTATTGCTTATTAGAGTTTTTTTCACTAAAGGGAATCTGTCAGCTCTTGTTGCTGCAAAAAGACAAGGGGACACTCCTATCTGGAGAAAAAAAGGTTTAGTCTTCAAGGGCGACAAGTCTTCTTTAACATAAGAACTGTTAATGTATGGAATAGTCTACCTCAGGGCAAAGACACAGCAGGAACAGTGAGGGATTCAAAACAGACTTAGACAACGTCTGAGAACCAAATAACATTATTGCGTATGTAGAAGTATAGTATCAAAATCCACTTCCGTTCATGCACCCATACCCCTTCGTCCATCTCCTCCTTTCCTTGGTTGAACTTGATGGACATGTGTCTTTTCTCAACCGTACTTACTAAGTATCTATATGTAACTATGTAACTACGGAATGTAAAACATTGTCTATAGTACAGCAAAAGAAGATTGAAATGGAGCACTCACCAGGTCAGTAGCTTGAAGACTGTATACTTTATTTCATATGTTCATCACAAGTGCAGGGGAGCAGACAAGAGCGGTGAGGGGGGAGTGTATGGGCGAGCGTGAGCGTGCAGCACTTCGTCAGGCCTGGGGAAGCATTACACGTGCGATACGGACCGCCTGCAAGATAAAAAATGTTTTAAATATTTGTACAATTATATAAACCCCCCTCCCCTAATAAAATATCAAATTACCCATATTTTCCCATTGTACACAAAAAAAATTACCGTATTTATCGGCGTATAACATGTATTGGCGTATAACACGTATTGGCGTATAACACGCACCCCCATTTTAAC
The DNA here is from genome assembly GCF_029499605.1 of Hyla sarda. Taxonomy (NCBI): domain Eukaryota; kingdom Metazoa; phylum Chordata; class Amphibia; order Anura; family Hylidae; genus Hyla; species Hyla sarda. Next base: position 34,926,938 of record NC_079201.1, on the reverse strand, counting down.
AGGGAAATGTAAGTAAAAAAAATAAAATGTAAAATAAATTACTTTCGTTTTCTTCTGCACTTCAGTTTGGTCCCGTCCCCTCCAGTGCCCCATCATTCCTTCCCTTTTATCAGTCCTTGTGCCACATTTACCCCTCTCATTGCCACCCCCCATGTCTCATCATCCCCCCCATGTCTCAATATTATCCCCCTGTCATAGACCACCACTAGCCATAGACATTAAGCCTTTAGTGCCTCCCCCCACCATAATTTCCCCCTGTCTCATCATCCCCCACTCTGTCTCATCATGTCCCCCATGATTCCCCCCTCATCATTTCCCCTGTCTCATCATCCCCCCATCATTTCCTCCGGTCTCATGTTCCCCCCATCATGTTTCTCCTATGCTATTCTTCCCCTCCCTCATCATTCCCCCTTTTCCCTGCTTTTCATAGTTTTTTTTATTTTCCTTACTTGGCTGCGCTTTGGCAAGCCAGGTCAGGCTTCGGGTCTTGTGGGCTGCGGTCAGTGAAGCAGATGAATGATGTCCTCTCCCAGCTTCTCTGCGCGGCATCAGGGACGTCAATTTTCATTTCCTGCAACCGCCGCGAGTCAGAGTTCAGAGGGCGGCGACTACAGGAAATGAAAAGTGACGTCTTTGATGCCGGCAGAGGACGTCATTTATCTGCATCACTGACCACAGCCCACAAGACCCCCGCCTGACCTGGCCTGCCGAAGCGCAGCTAGGTAAGGAAAATAAAAAAAACTATAAAAAGCAGGGAAAAGGGGGAATGATGAGGGAGGTAAGAAAGATTTAAAGTAAAACTGTCACGATGATTAAAATGAGCCCTACCTTGTCTGGATCTGCGCCGTAGTTTTATTATGTGTTGAAATCTTCCTGTAACTGGCACGGGTGGGGCTTCGGCGCTGAACTGGCACTGACGTCAGCACTGCTTACGAATATTCATCCCCCTCCCCCAGTTAGGAGCGGCAAAGAGAGGGAGAACTGGAGGGAGGGAGGATGAATATTCATAAGTGGCGCTGACGTCAGTGCCAGTTAAGCGCCGAAGCCCGCCCGTGACAGTTACAGGAAGATTTCAACAGATAATAAAACTATAATTGCGGGAGAACGGCAGATCCAGACAAGGTAGGACAAGATCCAGACAAGGTAGGGCTCATTTTAATCAGCGTCTCCCGCACTACCCACCAGTGCCTGTGGATAGTGCGGGAGAAAACAAGTGACAGGTTTCCTTTAAAGCAGAGCGGGGAGGAGACGCCGCTGGTCACTGATTTAAAGTGGCCGCGGCCGTGCTGCTAATACTTAACAAGCAGCCGCTGCTGCAGACCCTTTAAATCAGTGACCAGAAGATTTATCGGCGAATAATATGCAGGCAGGCTTTTTGCCTTAAATTTAAGTTTTTAAAGTGCGTGTTATATGCTGATAAATACGGTACATATTTGGCATCACTGTGTGTGTAATTGCCCAAACTATTAAAATATAATTTTTATTACCCTGAACAATAAACAGTGTAAACGTTAAAAAAACTATGCTTACTAATTTTGTCAAAAAAAGTATGTACAATTATAAAATCTATATAAATTGGATATCGTTTTAATGTATAATTTTTACCATAAAGTGCACTGCGTAAAAAAAAAAAAAAAGTTGCAAAATTGCAGTTTTCTTATAAATTACCACTTACAATTGATCGTGTAAAAAACAAGCCCTCATATAGGCCTGTGAGGGGGGGGGGGGGAATAAAAGAGTTATGGATTTTCAAAGGGGAGAAGGAAAAACAAAAACGCAAAAATGAAAATGCAAAAAAAGAGGGGTACTCCTGCCCCTAGACATGTTATCCCCTATCCAAAGGTTAGGTGATAACTGGCTGCACCCGGGCCGGCGCTGAGGCTTTCATGAACTCTGAAGCCTGGGGCTTCTGTGTTCATGATGTCACGCCCCCTCCATTCATGTTTATGAGAGAGGGCGTGACGGCTAGTAAACAGCCGTCACACTTCCTTCCATAGACATAAATAGAGGGGGCGTGGCAGCTGTGGATGCCAGTCATCCGGCACAGAGCAGAGTTTGCTTCGTGCACCAGATGACTGGGTAACCGCAGCTGAGATAGCGGGAGTTCCCAGCGGCTGGACCCCCCAGACCTTTGGATAGGGGATAACATGACTAGGGGCGGAATACCCCTTTGACTCCTTCAGGACGTTGGGCGCACCTGTACGCAATGTGCCTGCTCTCCTTTTATGACCAGGCTCAGGAGCTGAGCGTCATAGTGCGCTGGTTCCGGTGGCTGATCAGGTTGATGCCCCGGCTATAACCCCTGAGATGCCACGATCAAAAGTGATTGCAGCATCTAAAATAAGAAAAAAATGTACAGTCTCCTGAAGGGGGCCCAGGCAGTCTGCCGGAGGCGGCCGTTCCAACTCCGCAGGAAGCCGCGGCCGACACGCCCCCTCTATGTATCTCTATGGGATACATGGAGGGGGCGTGTCGACCGATGCTCTGTGTGAGGGGTCGCCCCCTACAGCAGACTGCGGGGGTCCCATTCAGAAGATTGTGGGTGGTCCCAGCGGTTGGACCCCCTGCAATCTATAACTTATCCCTTTATCCTATGGATAGGGGATAAGTTATATTTCACTACAGAAGAGGTTAAGGTCTAAATGGGCTATATCCTTAAGGGGTTAAACTTACAGGCCTATAGTTTCCAGGATGCCTTTTTGAATATTAAATACCTATAAAATGTATCCCAAAATTAAAGTTCTATGCCTAAAATAACATGTAACCAAAACAGATATATAAAGTGTAGATATGGGACAAAACCAATACATTTTTATTTATAACACTTTATAACACTATGTAGTGCAGGAGTGGGTGGAATTCAGAGGTACAAAACAGTTAATTTTACTGTGCTTCAGGGGCTGTAAAGTTAGTGTAGTTCATAATATAGTGTCTGTACCTGTGTTTAAGGTGGTCTCCCAATTCCTTTGTGTTCTTTGCCCCAATGTTGATTTTTAATAGCATACAAAATGAGTGTCGTCTCAGGTTTTGCCAGGTTGCAGTGTGGCCCAAGGTATTACAACACTAGTCAGGTGTTCAAAGAGGCCTGTCTGCTTCAATGGGCGGAGTGATTGCTGGGTGGAAGGAAGATCATTCTGCAGGGAATTTTAGTTTTGCAACAGCTGGAGGCACCCTGGTTAGAAAACACTAGTCTATTGTCCACAGCACAGCATGGAAGGCCGCTCACCTGTGTTTCAATGGGGGGGGGGGGCTGATGTGTGGGAGGAAGAAAAATAACTACAACAGGAAATAGCCAGTTCACAAGTTGATAGTAGCAATGTTATGGTGGACTCAGAACACAGCCATTTAGCTCCAATTCAAGCACAGATCCTTCCTAAACATGTCCATTAGTGTCTGGCAGATGAGTACCAAAATCACCTTATTGTTGATGACAAACAATATATGACTACAAATAACCAGAGGAAAGAAGGAAACAGCAAGTAACAAATCATGCAACATATAGGTGAGCATGTGTATCTTTTTTTCCATTCCACCATAGGGATGATTTCATACACTTTTATATTTGTATGTGTTTTCTATTTTTGCCTGATAAAATTGATTGGTTTTCCATATACGTTTTATTTCTCTTTTTTGGTTACATCCTTTTTTCAAACATGACACTAAGTGCCAGCCCTGTGAAACAATCCCTGTCATTATAGAATCTTTGACTATAAGGAATAAGGTGTTTATTTCAATACGTGGCATGTTTCAATGAATTCACATTGATACATTTTATAGCTTAACCCCTTAAGGACCGGGGGTTTTTCCGTTTTTGCATTTCCGTTTTTTGCTCCTTGCCTTTAAAAAATCATAACTCTTTCAATTTTGCACCTAAAAATCCATATGATTGCTTATTTTTTGCGCCACCAATTCTACTTTGTAATGACGTCAGTCATTTTGCCCAAAAATCTACGGTGAAACGGAAAAAAAAATCATTGTGCGACAAAATTGAAAAGAAAAATGCCATTTTGTAACTTTTGGGGGCTTCCGTTTCTACGTAGTACATTTTTCGGTAAAAATTACACCTTATCTTTATTCTGTAGGTCCATACGGTTAAAATGATGCCCTACTTATTTAGGTTTGATTTTGTCGTACTTTTGGAAAAAATCATAACTACATGCAGGAAAATTAATACGTTTAAAATTGTCATCTTCTGACCCCTATAACTTTTTTATTTTTCCGTGTACGGGGCAGTATGAGGGCTCATTTTTTTGCACTGTGATCTGAAGTTTTTAACGGTACCATTTTTGCATTGATAGGACTTATTGATCGTTTTTCAATGATATAAAAAGTGACCAAAAATGCACTATTTTGGACTTTGGAATTTTTTTGCGCGCACGCCATTGGTTTAATTAATGATATATTTTTATAATTCGGACATTTCCGCACGGGGTAATGCCATATATGTTCATTTTTATTTACACTGTGTTTTTTTTTTATGGGAAAAGGGGGATGATTCAAACTTTTAATAGGGGAGGGGTTAAATGATGTTTGTTCACATTTTTTTTCCCCTTTTTTTTTTGCAGTGTTATAGCTCCCATAGGGACCTATAACACTGCACACACTGATCATTGTTATCCCATAGGGACCTATAACACTGCACACACAGATCTTTATCATTGATCACTGGTTTCTCATAAGAAACCAGTGATCGACGATTCTGCCGCATGACTGCTCATGCCTGGATCTCAGGCACTGAGCAGTCATTCAGCGATCGGACAGCGAGGAGGCAGACAGGGGCCCTCCCGCTATCCTGTAAGCTGTTCGGGATGCCGCGATTTCGCCGTGGCTATCCCGAACAGCCCACTGAGTTAACCAGCAGCTTTCACTTTCGCTTTTAGCAGCGCGGCTCAGCTCTGAGCGCGCGGCTAAAGGGTTAATAGCGCGCGGCGCCACGATCGGCATTGCACGCTATTAGCGGCGGGTCCCGGCTTCACTATGACGCCAGACCTGCCGTGATATGATGCAGGGTTACTGTGTAACCCCGCGTTATATCACGGGAGCAGGACCAAGGACGTACCTGTACGTCCTTGGTCCTTAAGGGATTAAAGACAGTGGGCCTTATTTACTAAGAGTGTCAGGTTTTTACTAGTGGGAAATGTTGTTTCAGACTTGCAGAATTCTTCTGTATTTACTATGGGGAAAAGTCGGGAACATTTTTGGACAAGCTTTTTCTAGGTGGAAAATTCCAGCCATTTATCCACAGGATTTTAGCTTAGTAAATGAGGGCCAGTGGGTTGAATTTATAAACAGTGTGCTCTATCTTCTGCTTAATTAATTTCCACATTGTGTGGTATGCACAGGACAGCAGGAGCAAACTGAGCTACGACTGTTTCACGCACAGTACTTTATTCCTACGCATTAAACAACATCATAGTGCTGACTAAATACATCAGTTCTGAACTCTCCATGGTCACAAATACACATAAGCTGCTGAGAGTATCGGGAGACCACCCACAGCAACTGGAGAATCTTTATGGCAACACTGGAACAACTCCTAATCAGCATAGAAACAATCATTGGGTGCCTTCACACGAGCATATTTTGGGGCGGGCCAGGATGCCTGCAGCAGATTTTCAGCAGCAGAATCTCCGCTGTTGAAAATTTGCGGCAGAAGCTTTAAACTTACAGCAGGAAACAGGCTACAAGTGTAATGTCCGTTTTTGTGTTTTTTCATTTTTTCGTTTTAGGCCCTGTTCAGTCAGACTTTGTTTTTTTTTCTGTGATATTCCCCCTGGATAGGGAATAATTAATGGTATTAGTCAATGGGTTCCTGAGTTCTGCTACTATTGGCTGGTTATTGGATCTACTCTGAATATGTTATCAGTTTTACCTTTGCTATGTTTCTTCATCTGAGTTTAAACCATGGTTATTACAGTCCTGTTTATGATAGATTTTAGTCTGATTGGTTTTAAGTTTTAAGGTTTTTTAGGATTAAGTATGTCATTTCTGCTTTAACCCTGTTATCTTAGTCTGTGTTCACATTGTGTGTCTTGCTTGTACTTGTATTCCTTCATGTTTGGCAGTTGGTTTTGTAATATTCCTGTTTGTTATCCTGACCTGTATTCCTCCATGTTTTCGAGTTTGGCTTTTGAAGTTTTCTCTGGAGTCTGTTCAGACTCATCCGTTTCTCAGTCTAGTGTCTAGTTTCCTTCTAGGCCAGTATCCTGATCACACGGTGGAATGTGCCTGCTGGCTAGAAGTCCATTTGGAGTTAGGATTTATGTCCTTCCATGTTTGGAGTGGGGAGTCTAGTTTGTTTGTTTGTTTGGTGTCCAGTGTAAACAGTGTTCTATGTTTCCTGACCTGTTTTGTGTTTTACATTCAGTTCATCTGTTCATCCCCTGCATCTCCTGGTTTCTGCTGTTTACTTATTCCATATCTATTAAACACGAGAGAGAAAAAACACCAGTTGATATACAACCACTCAATAAAATACAATGGCCCTGATTTACTAAAGTCCAACCTACTTTTTTTTCTCGGTTTATGCGCCCAAATTTTTGTCGCACCATCCGTGCGACTATTTCTGCGCCCAAATTTTACACCGCACAACCTACACTTTTGAAAACCCTCGGAGTGTTTTTTTCTCTCTGAAATGGGCATGGTTAAACCAAAAATGGGCGTGTTCCTGACAAAAAGCCGAAAATACTCAGTACTTCAAAAAAGCCTGAGTTTGGCTCACAGAATAACCGACAGCCAAGAGGACGAGTGAAAATCAAAAAATTGAGTCATTTGTAACAAGGGACTGTTTACCATTGTGGTGTGTTAAAGTAACTAGTTTTCTAGCCTGAAAACATTTAGTACTTTTCAACACTTTTCTTTTTAACACATTTGCAATACAGTAACCCCTCGAGACACTATGGCCTCGACATACGTTATTTTCAACATACGATGGCCTCTCAGAGGCCATCGTATCTTGAAAGCAGTATCGACATACAATACTTTTTGTCGGGCCATCATGAAAATAAATGGTTCTCCGGCGGCGCTGGTTGCTGCAGCTGCCGCCGGGCCAGGCTGTTTCAATCGCGGAGGAGCGGAGCTTAAAATTTTGCGGGTATGTCATGTGATGTTATATCGTCACATGACATTGCCGCGTCACACAGAGATTCACTCAGTGACTGGCTGCTGCGGGCCGAGTGGTGAGTCCTCTCTCCGGCGCATTAACCCCCAAACCCCTTAACCTGTTAACGACCATGGACGTGTATACACGTCCATGTGCCGTTAACGGGGTATGGCGCGGGCTCCCGTCTGGAGCCCACGCCATACCGGCCAGCCCCCAGATGATTCCTGTAGCTGGGGGCCGGCGTTAATAGCCGACATGCGGCAATCGCTGCGGCCGGCTATTAACCCTTTAGATCGCCGCTGTCAAAGCTGACAGTGGCGTCTAAAGGAAGCTTTGAACACTCCCTGGTGGATCGCCCCCGCAGCGTGATTGCGGGGGGCAATCGACTGTGGAGGTAGCCGGAGGGCTTACTTCTGCTTCCCTGCTGGCTGCTGTGCTCTGAATGATAAAGCCTGGCAGGGCCAGGCTTTATCAATCGAGCACAGAGCACACAGATCAATATGGTTCTATGCAACCATATTGATTTGTATGAGGAACCCAATGATTCCTCCTAAAAGTGTAAAAAAAAAAAGAAAAAAGTTTAAAAACACACACATTAACCCCTTCCTTATTAAAAGTTTAAATCACCCCCCTTTCCCCAAATTACATATAAAAAATATGTAAACATAATAAAAATAAACATATGTGGTATCATCCCATGCGTAAATGTCCGACCTATAAAAATATATAATTAATTAAACCGCATGGTCAATGGCGTACATGCAAAAAAATTCCAAAGTCCAAAATAGCATATTTTTGGTCACTTTTTTTACCATAAAAAAATTTATAAAAAGTGATCAAAAAGTCCGATCAAAACAAAAATGGTACAGATAAATCTTTAGATCACGACTCAGGAACTAATTACCAGTTTTCCATAGAGATATGCACTCAACATATGATGGTTTCAACATACAATGGTCCTCCCGGAACCAATTATCATCATATGTTGAGGGACCACTGTATTAGGTTTAAATTAATTTAACACCCAAGCTGATAAACAAGGATAATTGATGTAATGTTTGAAAAATTATAACACATTAATACTTTTGATTCATGAAAACATTTTTAAACAAACAAGTCTAAACCATTTTGACTTACAGAACTAATTTCTTTAGCTCAGCGTTTGTGCGACACAATTGACTAGTGCGACACAAAAAACGTGCAAAATGTGCGTCAGAATAGTAAATAAGCCTGGAAAAAAAAAAAGACGAGTGATATTGAAATCACTCCAGAATAAACACTCCACTCTTAGTAAATCAGGGCCAATATCTTTATTCAATTATATATCATAAAAAGGACATGAGCTCAATAAAATTACAGATAGTAAATCACCAGAGAAGCACTTAGAATATCAATGTAATAATTACTGTCAGATTATAATAAAACAGCACTGTGATGGTATCAAGGACCAACACACTAGGGGTGTTTACAAGGATATCAAAACATATCCCCACTGTTTATTAATACATACGGGCATATTGTCAACACCATAGAACTTACAATACCCCAACAGGGGGCCTAAGATCACTTCCAAGTATAACCGCAATGGGCTATGGGCTCAACTCATACATGATAGTCCTATTACTCACCCATTCTGTATGTGTAAATGCTCCTCTGAACCCGGAGCGCACTTTCACTCCTTCCTCAGGGGGCATCCTGAAGAAGGAGCAAAAGCATGCTCGGGGTCGCTGTTTTTTTTCCTCAAAGACTGAAGTTAAGTGTTTATTCTTTTTTGGGCCCTCATTTAAATATGCAACTAATTCTTTATTACACTTTGATAGCTTTCCCCCTTATGTCAAAAAGGCTGTTCCCTATGGTCAATTAGTTGGACTGAGATGTTTTAACAATGACAATGACTTGTTAAATTAATTAATAATAAATAAATAATAATAAATGAACAATTAAATGACTTTACTGCACAATTGTCACAGATTGAGATATCCCCCTAGATAGGTAACTCTGGATTCCCCACCATTTACAGAAGAGATTAGCATAGTATCCACATAGAATGACGTGTGAACAACATGTCTATTGTTGTCTACGGTCCATGGGTCCTGTAGCCATTTTTTATAAGTCTCCCCTGGTGTGGGAAAGTATTATAATATATAAATATAAATAAATAAATATATATATATATATGTATATATATAAAATCATGTTGAAATCATGCAACAGTAAACAGTACCATTCATTTTCCAATGTTAATCTGTTTTTTAAGGACCTGTCTGCTTTGGATGTGCCTGCTGAACTAGCTGCTGTTTTGAACTCTGCCCAGGGTGAGCACAGTTTTATCTTACATTTTAACATTAGAAGAAGAAAGGACGAGAGTTTGTGTACATGTGGCTGCTGACTGGACTAATAGGTGCTTGAGTTCATCCTGGGACTTCCTGCTAATAGAGAAGGAAAGTGAAGTGCAAAAGCTGCTTTTTATCCTTCAGAGCAGTGTTTCCCAAGCCCAGTCCTGAAGTACCCCCTGTAGGCCATGTTTTCAGGATTTCCTTAGTCTTTCACAGGCGACATAATTTTGGTCAGTGCATCAGGCATCGCCAAAAGTGTTCTCTGTGTAGGATATCCTCGAATCATGATCTCTTGGGGTACTTAAAAGGGTAGTCCAGTGGTGAAAAACGTATCCCCTATCCTAAGGATAAGGGATAAGTTTGAGATTGCGGGGGGTCCGATCTCTCTGTACGGGGGCCTGGCTCTCCGGCCAGATAGCGGTGTCTACCTCCGCGCCGACACGCCCCCTCAATACATCTCTATGGCAGAGCCGGAGATTGCCGAAGGCAGCGCTTCGGCTCTGCCATAGAGTTGTATTGAGGAGGCGTGTCGGCCGCCGCTTCGTGCGGAGGTCAACACGCCCCCTTCCCGCGGGCTGTCGGGGCTCCGTACAGGAGATCGCAGGGGGCCCCAGCGGTTGGACACCCCGCGATCTCAAACTTATCCCCTATCCTTAGGATAGGGGATAAGTTGTTCACCACTGGACTACTCCTTTAAGGAGTGCTTTAGAGATTTAAGGGGGTACTCCGGCCCTAATACATCTTATCCCCTATCTTATCGCCGCTGGGGACCCCCCACAATCTGTCACTGCGCACCCACCTTTGTGAGCTCTCCGCAGCGCTGGAGGCTCTGAGTGTGTAAAGTGACAATCACGAGGCCGGAGTATCGTGACATCAGGACCTCGCTCCCGTGTGATGTCATGCGCCACCCCCTTAATGCAAGTCTATGGGAGGGGGCGTGACCCCGCGATACTCCGGCCCCGTTGTCGCTCATGTCACACTCGGAGCCTCCAGCGCTGGGTGCGCAATGACAGATTGCGGGGGTCCCCAGTGGTGCGACCCCCACAGTCTTCCATACTATCCCCTATCCTTTGGATAGGGGATAAGATGTATTAGGGCTGGAGTACCCCTTTAAGAAATATTTTAATGTGTAATGTGCATTGTAGCTCAAAGTCTCATAGCCTTTTAACGTTCACTCTCATTTCTGGTTTGCTTATATATTATTATTGTTATAAAAATCTAAAAGTATTAGATTCCTAATATGGAATTAGACATAGTAATATAGCTAGATTTAAAAAAAAAAAAAAAAAAAAAAGACAAAAGTTCAACAAGTTTAACCTTTTCTTCTACTATGTTGATTCAGATGATCAATGTGACCTCCTCATTTGATCTGTGTCACCAACAGTGTATGAACAACCTGTCACCATAAAAATGCAGTTCATTCATGTTATACAGAAGGAGGATCTGAGTAGTTTAATATATAGCTTAATACCTCATTGATTAAAATCCCTGCTTATTCTGAGGTTTAGGAGTCCAGTGGGCGGTCTAATTCAATGACTGGCAAAGAAACAGCTGTCAGTCACTAAATAGGACCACCCATTGGACTCCTGAGCTGGAAATAACCAGGGATTTTATTGTATAAATGACAAATTATTCAGAATTTTTACAACCCAGTTATTTATATAATCCACTCAGCTCATCCGGCACTATAACATGAAAAATGCAAAAGAACAAAGCTTAATCCAGCTTAGAAGTTGCAAATAAATAAACATTATAATCCTTATTTCCATAAAAAATAGAACTCAATCTGGAACAATTACCTGACCCCATAAAACGACATATTTCTCATGCAGCCACACCCTTAGTCATAACTAAAAAAACAAATTAAGAATTTTAAATATGTAGAAACCCTGCAATTTGTGTTTCATTGTTCATCGGTGATCACTGGGTCTAATACAGAGGCCAATTATTGGCCTGTTTGGTCAATAATCACTCTGTGTAATAGGACCCTAAATTTGTCTTTCCTTTTATAAACAATGGTATCAGGAACAGGAAAAGAAAGATGATCCTCAGTAGGCGCAGTTTACAGCAGTGAAGAAGATTTCAGTGGTCATTCATTATTCATGTTGAAGTTTATTGAGCACACAAACGCGTTTCTTGCCCGGATCGGGCAGGAGGAAGTTCCCGATCCGGGCAAGAAACGAGTTTGTGTGCTTAATAAACTTCAACATGAATAATGAATGACCACTGAAATCTTCTTCACTGCTGTAAACTGCGCCTACTGAGGATCATCTTTCTTTTCCTGTTCCTGATACCATTGCATACCGGCCAGCTACGCTGATACTGGAGGATCCAGGCTGCATCCAGCACACCACAAATAAATTCACGCTCATCTAGGTGTTGTGCCCATAGCGCAACACCACTCGGTAAGTGGAATATTAACCCCTTCCCTTACCTTAAGATCTGGAAGTATTACACTAGGGGCGCGTGTCCTTTTTTTCTCTTTCTTGTCTTGCTTTTATAAACAATGTAACTGTTTCTAAAGCCTGTAACTTATGACATGTTATTACAGCAAAATCACATGCACAAGGAACAAGTATCACAGAAGTACCTCCACCTCAAGTCAAGGCTCAGTGTGTTTTGTCGCTTCCTCCTGACATAAACAATTATCCATTCTCCATCTTTATTCGCTCCTACTTCAGGGTATACACTCATGTTTATTTATTATTTATTAATTACATCTATAGATAGTTCTTTCAGTTTACTTGTGTTTCAATTCCATGACTTTTCAGGATCCTACCCTACCGCCTTTAGGACAACCTCTTCAGAATCCTCTAACCCGTGTGCCACAAAATGATAATGGAGTTGCACTGGAGCTATATAAATTGGTAAGAGACACAATAATTTACAATTCATGTCAAACTGGTAAAGCATTGCTAGCAACCGATGTTTGTGCACTCTTCTTAGGCCTTGCGTTTTGTGGGAAATACAACAATGCCCACCTGGCAGCAGAGGATCATTGGTAACTATATTGTGGAACGTTGCTTGCGCCAGCCTTCTCTTACAGATGAGGTGCTCTGTCAAGCAGCAACTTTTACAGTACAAAATAACAATGAGGAGCAAATTAAGCGAGTAGGACTATTGCTTTCAAGCCTACTGAGCTGTCTCATTCCTTCGCCAACACTGGAGAAACCATTGCTTAAGTGAGTAATTTTGTTCCTAAAAAGTGATCAGTCTTAAGGTAAATTGTTTATCTTACTTTGAGGTACCAGTAATTCTTACTGTCTCACAGATATGTCTCGGATCAAGGTTCTGAAGGGTACAAGGCCATTTGCCAGAGCAAGTTACTTCGAGCAAAACAGAATGAGTTTAATACATTGCGCACACATGCCCTGACTCTGCTGGAGTGGACAGCCAATGAAAGAAAAGGGTCAATGGTGGTAGATGTCTACACATACAGTGGTGAGTTTCATATATTTTAGATGCTCATAAATTCACTCTATGATCTAGGTCTGTAAGACAAATTGCATAAAACTTTTAATTCTGGGTGTGGTAGGAAGTTGTTAGTATACACAATTCATTGTAGCTTGTTGTGTATGGGGTTTAATAGCCTTAGACTGGTCATAGTTCCATGCTGACCCCATTCAAAGCAATAGGCAGATGAGCATGAGAACTGCACAATGGAGCATTGGAAGAAGACCCCCTTTATTTTCTTATACATCTTGTGAACAGCTGGATGCATGTTTATCGCTATCCCAGCAAATAGATGGCTCCAGGATACACTGTGGGTGGAAGAAGAAGGCAAAATGGCCACCAGTACCCAAAGGATATTATTAGAGAATTAGTTGGAGTTGTAGAAACTAAGATGCTGAATAGAAAACACCAGTTGGTAAAGTCAGTTCTTAAAGGGGTACTCTGATGGGAATTTTTTTTTTAAATCAACTGGTGCCAGAAAGTTAAACAGATTTGTAAATTACTTCTATTAGAAAATCTTAATGCTTCCAGTACTTATCAGCTGCTGTAGCCTCCAGAGAAAGTCCTTTTCTTTTAGATTTTTCTTTTTTGTCTGACCCCAATGCTCTCTGCTAACACCTCTGTCCATGTCAGGAACGGTTCAGAGCAGAAGCAAATCCCCATAGCAATCCTATCCTGCTCTGGACAGTTCCTGACATGGACAGAGGTGTCAGCAAAGAGCACTGTGGTCAGACAGAAAAGCAGCTCAAAAAGAAAAGAACTTCCTGTGGAGTATACAGCAGCTGATAAGTACTGGAAGGATTAAGATTTTCTAATAGAGGTAATTTACAAATCTGTTTAACTTTCTGGCACCAGTTGATTTAAAAAAATCGTTTTCCAGAAGAGTACCTCTTTAAGTATCACCTATCACAATTTTACAATTCATTGTAAATAACCCATTGGGGGAGATTTTATTCTTTTACATTTGTTTTATTTTTTTTTTTTATTCAAAAGAGCTTTATTAAAGCCAAAAAGGAAACCAAAAACCACATAACAAACAATGGTAAACATGGGTACAATAAATCAAAGAAAATGGGCTTGATACAAATAAAAATGGTATATATGGCAAGGAGAGATATAAGCCATTGGAGCAAGACTGTAGAAGCATAAGCAAAAATCAGGGTAATGTCAACATTAGGGGAGCATACAAAGCACATCACAAAGTCATAAGGCTCGGGGGAAACAGTGTCTATTGCGTATAAAGCCACGTAGGCTCCCCCAGGTCATCCACAGAGAATAGGGATCATCTTGGGTATGGGTAGGGGGATAAGGGGGAAAAGCACAAGTTCCACATCATGAAGGCCCAGTCTGTGGGCCAGTGAGGCCAAAGTCTATTCGCCATCGAGTCCCCCCCCCCCCCCCCCCCCCCAACTAATTTGAAAGAGGAGCAGATACCGCAAGTCTCTACTACAAAGGAGAGGATAAAAAGACAATATCACATTAGATGACTTAGTCGTGGCCAAGCAAAGGGATTCAAAAGCAGTCACGTCTCTTTGGACGTCCCCCGACTCCTTTCAAGTATTGTAGAAATGGGACAGTTGGAAGTATTGGAAGAGCAATCTAGTAGTAGAGGGAACAGCACCCAAGATATTCTTCAGCGAGGAAGCCTGGAGAACCCGAACGATAGGGAAGAAAGAACCCGAGGGCCATCAGGAAACCACCAGCAAGCATCTCCGGTGAGAAATACGGGTTTCCTATCAGTGGGGTGAGGGGTCCCAGATATTTAAGAAGGCAGGATTTGTCCAATAAGCTGGACGGATCCAAGGGAGGGACGTAAGCAAGCATGGAGAAATAGACATTTACAGACGTAACCAGACATTCCAGGCTTGGACTGGGTATGGTGGAACCAGTCCAGAAGCCGGGCAACTGAAGAAGCCAGATAGTAAGAGTAAGGATCCAGGAAGACAAGGCCCCCTGCAAGTTTACGTTGGGAGAGGGTACGTACAGCAACCCTATGATGGGAGTTGGACTACACTAACCTAGTAAAGAGAGTCGAAAGGGAGCATAGGAAGGTGTGAGAAAGCACCACCGGCAGCGTTTGAAAGAGATAAAATAGACGGGGCAAGATGTTCATCTTAACAATGTTGACTTGGCCTATTCAGGAAAAGTCCTTACAGTCCCACTTGGAAAGGTCTGATTTGAGGCATGTAACCAAGGGGGTAAAATTTAGATAAAAAATACGAGAGAGATCCTTAGGGATATGGACCCCTAAATACCTAAAGGAGGCAGCCCTCCATGTGAAGAGGAAAGAGGCACTCAGTCCCTGAACCATAGCTGGCTCGAAAAAAAACCCGCTCATGGCCACACTCTTAGTATAATTAATTTTGTAATTAATCAGGCTACCAAATTCATCAATCACAGACAGCAGGGCCGGTAGGGACGTCTCTGGAAGAGAGATGTATAAGAGCAAATCATCAGCAAAGGCAGAACACTTAAGATGCAAGTCCCCAGCCGCACCCCTTAAAGCGTACCCGTCAGATCCAACAAAAAAACATTTTTTTCATATATCACTCAGTACCTAATCCTGACCATGTACATCTAATTTTTATGTGTCTAGCATATTTATTCAATTTTTATTACACTTTTAATTTATCTCACTAGTCTGAATTCCTCTCAAAGTGAGGGGGCGTGGCCCCACTGTGCAGGTCTCGGTCCCCTCCCTCAGTATGCTGTCTGCTCACATCTCCCCTAGCATCAGCAAAACTACAATTCCCAGCTTGTCCTCACTGACAGTAGTGGGACACAAGCTGACAGTGGGAGGATTTTTCCTCCAGCTGTGAGCCCTGCGCTCACAGCTGTCTATCAAGGAAGTGTGTCCATGACATAGGTGATGATGCATGGACACAGCAGGACTAGTATGTGTCCAAGCAGGCAGGGGGGGGGGGCAGTTGTTTGACTGGCTTTTTCAGTATGAAACACTGAAAATTTTCTAATGAAAGCAATTGCAAAACCTATTGCATGCTTTACAACCTATTATAAGTTTTTGTATCTGACAGTGGCCATTTAAATGTCAGGTTGAAGACGGATCACCTGTAACAAGTTCTCCATCACCAACACATACAGCAGGGGGGAGAGTGGACAGCTCTGACGTGTGTCGTTACGGATGGATAGGGGCAGAGGGAGACCCATTGATTCTGATTCAACTGCTCCAAAAAAAACCTCAGGATTTCCCAATCCACCCGATCAAAAGCCTTCTCCACGTCCAGTGACAACACCATACACTGGATGCTGGAGGTTTGAGCATGACGAATCACAGAGAAGGTCTTCAGTGTGTTATCACGTGCTTCTCTGGAAGGGACAAAGCCCACCTGATCCGGGTGTATCAGGGAATCCAAAAGAGGAGACCGTCTCAAAGCTAGGAGCTTACTATACAGTTTTGCATCCACATTTAAGAGCAAAATCAGGCGGTAACTAGGACAGAGATTGGGGTCTTTGCCTTCCTTAGGAATAACCGTAATAAAGGCTACTAAGAAAGTGTCAGGAAATTCATTGGTGGAGATTTATCAAAACTTGTCCAGAGGAACAATTAACCAGTTGCCCAGAACAACCAAATAGATTGCCTCTTTTATTTCTAAGAGCCCTTTTCAAAAATGAAAGAAGGAACCTCATTGGTTGCTATGGGCAACTGGTCAACTTTTCCTTTACACAGGTTTTGATAAATCTCCCCCACTGTCCTTAAATAGTGGACCTTTAATTCCACAATTTGTCAAGTTATGAGCCAGGATTAGCATCAGAAGTCAGGGCCAAGATCAAGCATTTGGAGCGGGAGATGTATATGAAAGTCTACAAGAACACCAAGAAGGACTGACAAAACCAGCAGACAGTGGCAAACAGAAAAACACACGTTAAAGCAAAATGAAAAAAAGAACATTCTGGTTACAATAGTTCGCTTGGCAGGTAAAAAGAGCGAAAGAGAAGTGTGCTGATGTGTGGTACAACAAACAGCACCAAAGTAATGATGTAACACTGTTATCACATTCACCTTTTGATATCTCAATCAGCCTCAAAATCCCATTGCATAGGTATTATAAAATATATTGAGGCCTTTACATGAATATAATACTAGGGCTACACAGTGACATATAGATGTCCATGATCAGAAGGTTGTATGTAAACTTGTTACCAATAGGGACATACTTAAGGTTTTATTGCAGTAAGGCCACAATATTACCATACTATAGCTTGCAGAGCCACTAAATGTCACCATGTATCTCTATCACTATATCCAAAACAACGTTACAATCTTGTAGTATTTAGTACTTTTTAAACAATGTATTATGCCACTTATATGAAAACATCCAGGAATAAATGTAATTTTGTTATTATATTGTTTTAGAGGAAAAATATACAGCAGAAGTGGATTCTTGGACAACGGCAGAACAGTTAGCTGGCTGGCTTCTCCAGTCCAGGTGAGAACATCAGTGACTGTCCAAAAATATTCATTATGTAAGACCAATTTAAACACATTTTATATACATTGTAGTATGTGCATATGCATATTTTTCTGTATTATTTTCTAATATAGAGGTGTTGGTGATATCCCCCATGGTTGGTCTATTTCCATTCTGGATGAGAACCAGTGGCTTGATCTTTGTGGCGATGATTTATTACTCGATGTGATTGCTGAGATAGAAGATGGAGCTCCTTCTCAGCCCTTTTCTGACTATCCTTTTGGAGACAATGACGGGATCCCAGAGCCTCCTCCTGATTTTGCGCCACAACTCCCTCCTGGACATCCTTCTTTCTCTGCACTTGAATTACCTCCTAGTTCCCCACCAGGGCTCCCACCAGCACCTCCTCCTCCACCAGTTCCTCCACCTTTTGAAGGGTAAGAATTTTTGTTAAAGAAAATAGAGGATAGCAGATTTTGTTTTACAGGTTGTATGTGGGTAAAATGAGTATGATAAAAATCAATCTCAATTTGTGTTGACTGAATATTCAAAAACACAAGAACAAAGGCCCAAGGACCACTTAACCTTATGTTACCTCTTGGCTGGTGTACCTTACAAAAAATTTTGAGCCAGTATAATGGTGTACACCATTAATAAATCTGACTTTTAGTCAAAACCTTTTCAAAAACATCTTGTGAGGCCAAAAAGTATTTAAGACGCAGAGAAAGTATATTCGTTTTTTTTGTGTTGTTTTTTTTACAAAATTTGAGCTAACATTCTGGTACATATTGGCCCTGATTAACTAAGAGTGGAGTGTTTATTCTGGAGTGATTTCAATATCACTCGTCTTTTTTTTCAAGCTGTTTTACTATTCTGTCACACATTTGGGGTTTTTTCTGTCGCACAGCTTTTTGTGTCGCACTAGTCAATTGTGTTGCACAAACTCCGAGCTAAAGAACTTAGTTGTGTGAGTCAAAATGGTTTAGACTTGTTTGTTTAAAAATGTTTTTATGAATCAAAAGTATTCATGTGTTATAATGTTTCAAACATTACTACAATTATCCTTGTTTATCAGCTTGGGTGTTAAATTGATTTAAAAATAATATTGCAAATGTGTTAAAAAAAAAAAAATAATATATATATATATATATATATATATATATATATATAAAAACATTAACTATCACAAAAACATTCAATATTTTATTCATAAAAGTGTTTAACTGTACAAAATGTTTTCAGGTTATAAAACAAGTTACATTCACACTAAACACAATGGCAAACAGTCCCTTGTTAGAAATCACTCAATTTTTTAAATTTTACTCGGCCTCTTGGCTGTCGGTTATTGTGTGAGGCAAACTCACACTTTTTCTCAAGTGATTTTGAAAGTACTCCGAGTATTTTTTGGTTTTTGTCGGTAAAACGCCCATTTTTGCATAAAACTCGCCGATTTCAGAGAGAAAAAAAAACACTCCAAGTGGTTTCTAAAGTGTCGGTTGTGCAGCGTAAAATTTGGTCGCAAAAATAGTCGCACAGACGTTGCAACTAAAATTTAGGCGCTAGAACCAAGAAAAAGAGTCGGTTGGACTTTAGCAAATGAGGGCCATTGTGTAGTATC
Organism: Hyla sarda; assembly: GCF_029499605.1. Lineage (NCBI taxonomy): Eukaryota > Metazoa > Chordata > Amphibia > Anura > Hylidae > Hyla > Hyla sarda. The sequence goes on along the minus strand of NC_079201.1, from coordinate 34,907,999 downwards.
TCTTCCCCACTTTTTGTCGATTAAAGTGTCCCTGTCTTTTAAAAAAAACTTTTAATATTTCACAGACATTTCAAAATTTTGATCCGTTGGGGTTTTGTGGTCTCAGTGCTTTAACTTCCACCAATCACGAATGAGTGACCAGAAGCGCACAGTAGCACCATTCACTATCTCTCAGCAATTGCTGCGAATCAGGGAGTAAAGTGTGCTACATTGCACAGCACTGAGACCACGACCAATAAAAACTTTACACATGTCTCTTTAACTTGTTAAAAATTTTTGAAATGACAGGGACACAAACTTCTATAGTACTTGTAAATGAATCTACTACTTTTTCCCAAAGAAAACTTTTATGCCATTATTTTAATCACCTAGGGGTGAATTTATAATATGCAATTTTTTCCACACCTTTGTTTAAACTTAAACTTTCTCCTTTATGCCAGCCCTTCCATTCCCGACATATATGGGGGTTTATAGTTTGTCTTACAATTTAGGGAATCAGTGAGATGGGCGTGAACTTAATTTTAATAATGGGAGTGAATATCAGGTGATGGACGGGATCATACAGTCATGGAGTGTGGATGTTGCACATTGAGGGAATGTATAATCCCACCATTCACCTGATATACACTTGCATTATTAAAATTAACTCCCAACTCCCATCTGACTGATTTCAATCTAATTTTTTGGGGAGTTGGCCACAGATCCTCTTTAAAGTGAATTTATTGCCTAGAATTTTTTCTTTACTGATTAGAAGCAAACATGAACTTAAATAGGTCCATAAATCAAATGCTATATAAAAATCCCTATAAAATGTATTGAACTTTACTAGCTAAATACGTGACAAAAAAACAGCCCCCCCCCCCCCAAATAAAAAAAAAACATACACCACAAAAAAGGTTGGTAGGAAACCCCTAAACCAGACCATACTTTAAAACAGGACTTGACAAGTTTGTTATGAATCTAGGAGGCAGCAAACAAATACATTTAAAAAATCACACAACGTGATGTTATGTCATATGATCAGTTATTAGTGTTCCCTCATTTCCCCGTGTCAGTCATTAGTGTAGAGGCCAGATTGTAATTGGCTTGTTGTCCATGCTACCTCATTAGCCCTGGTGTAATCATGGCAATGAATGATGGAGCAGCTGAACACAAGAAGAATTAACCCTTCTGCCAGCACCAGAGGCAGATACACCCATTACAGTACCCCCCATTGGACCCCTCATCACAGGCAAAGGTTTGTCCAGATAAGAGGCATACATTTCCTTGCCAGGGTAGTAGAATGAACTGAGGTTATAGATTCCCATATTCTCTCCTACAGTCCATAACCCTTCCGGTGGGCTAGATACTGAAGGGAGTTTAGTACCTTAGCACTATCCGCTATCTTGGAGACCTTATACTCTAACTCACCATCGATCTCAACTGAACAAGGTTTTTTTGTACTGGTAACATACTTTTTGAGCAAAGAATGATGAATGGCCTTATGTATTTTCAAAGATGCAGGTAAATTAAGTTTATGACAGATGGAATTGATAATCTCTGCCTAATATGGCTCTATAAAACTTCAGGTTACCTTGTCTCCTATCTCAAACCTGTAGCTACAAGTATATCTCTTGTTGGGGTTCATATTGTATATCTTTTGGGCTTCCCTCAGGTTCTCTTGAATCCAGGCCCAAACTGTGCACAGTTTTTCATAAGTAGAACCAGCTTCAGGATTATTAGACTTAAGCATAGAACAAAAATTAAACAGAGGATGGAAACCATAGGTACAGTCAAAAGGAGAGACATCAGTAGTGGAATTTTCATGATTGTTCAGCCAAAAGGCACCCTCTCATTTTGATTATCAGACACATTGCATCTAAGATATTGTTCAACATTTTGATTTATCCTCTCCATCACAAGACAAGAGCAAAAGGTGGAGCGCTCACCGTCTAAATAGTAGAGCTGGTTCGGACACATCCGTCCACGGGACCTGCTCGGTCCTAGCAGTGGGGGCGGCAGGTGATGTAAAGGGGAGTGGAGACGCCAGGCCATGGTCCATATAGTGCCGTAAGGCGCTTCGTCAGGCCTTACGGCGCGATACAGACCGTGGCCTGGCATCTGAACTCCCCTTTACATCACCTGCCGCCCCCCCTGCTAGGACCGAGCACGGATGTGGACGGAGGTAACCAGCTCTGCTATTTAGACGGTGAGCGCTCCGCCTTTTGCTCTTGTCTTGTGTATATGCATTGAAGTCTATTTGTTTTGGAGCGTGCAGCGCCACCGTGTGTCCTCACCTACCTTTCATTGGACTGTACTTACATATACGGCTGTGCTAGCTACTTTTTTTCTTTTTGGTGAATATACTTTTAGGAAGAGTCTTCACTCCTCGAAAACCCACTTGACAGCCAGTAAATTTCTGTTAAAAGGGGTTATAATTATATTCAGCATCATTGAAATTGTCAAAGAAAAAGGTGTAAGGGCAAAGATGGGTGTGAAAGGAGTTCCCTCCAACGCATCCACTTTAACCGTGAAAGGCTTAGAGAAATCTATCTGAATTAAAAAAGGAGCGGTGATGAAGCTTTCCTTGAGACACTCAAAAGCTTCCACCACTTAAGGTGACCAGTTAACCAGATCTGACCCCTTCCTTGTCAGGTCTGTCAAAGGCTTAGCAATCACTGAGAAGTTCTTAAAATATTTACGATAGTCATTTGCAAAACATAAAACTTCTGGAGAGATATTAGGGGTTTTGGCGGACCCTGAAAGGATCCATTTTGAATGCATCAGAAGACAAAACATAATTCAAGAACTGTACTTCTACTACACTTGTAATACATATTTCAAATACGAAAACCAATCCAAAGAATAAATTAGGATATCATCCAAGTACACCACTAGAAACCTGCTAAGAAACTTGCGAAATATGTGATTCACACATTTTTTAAAATAGCAAGCACATTGCTTAGTCCGAAGGACATAACAAGATATTCAAGGAAAAGATAGCAAGAAAGTAAATGCAGCATCAGAATCAGGGCACCTGAAGCTACTAATTGATATAAAGAAACTTTTCTTTTTTTCAAACACCACACAAAGTCCACCTACACAGGCAAAAAAATTGTTTTTCTTTCCTGCCCTTTCTGTTTATACTTTTTTTCATTTTCAATATACATAGTTTAGATATAATAAAGTTGACATAGGCATACATGCTATGGAGAAAGGCCATGCAGCAGCTATGAGACTAATGGCAAAAGGGTTCCAGCCCTGTTTGTTCAAATTCAATTTACTAATGGATGATAAAACCTGAACATTATCAAAACAAAATGCAATATTAGCAAGCAAAGGTATGAGTAATCGATCATTGAAAAGTACATAGAGAGGGGGAACCAAATACCAGATATTTTTTTTTTCCTAGGTTGCTACCATAGGCTCTATTCAAGGGCCCATTGTGCCTTATTTCTGCACAATAGTTGCCTATTGTTTTTATGCAATACATAGTAACTTGTTTGGTATAGCCCAATATGTGATATGAACAGAACACTGACCTTTTTGCCAACGTAGATAAGTGAACAAGGGGTGGACAGTCTTATACTATTTTAGAAATATATACTTGGATTCTGAAAACTAAATAAATAAATGTATTCTCTATAAGAAGGAAGCCAAGAATTATTTTGTATATAGTCATCCTCAATTTTTTTTTATATATTTGTTCAGGACAAAATGGTCCCATATGGCTTCAAAGAGCAGTATGGTAGCACATGACTAAAAATCTGTTTGGGTTTTGAAAATGACTAGTTCACTGGTTTGCTGACATTAAATAGGGATAACTTTCAATAACTTCTGGTCACTTTTAGCTTTGGAGATGATATAACAATTCCACCAGCCCCACCAATGCAAGCACCTTCCCTGCCACCTTCCAGACAAGACTCTGGCCTAGACCAGATGTACTCAACAAACATAAATGGAGGTAAGCATATAAAAATACCACTCATCATCAACTTATTGTGTTGTGATAGGTTCCTAAGTGAAGAATATCAACCACTTTACATCTAACTTGCTTTACGTCAATCTGAGAGGTACATATCGTCAGGGAAGAAAAAGGTTTACAAGTGTTGGGATTATCACGGCACTATTGGAAATTCTGTTTTACATTAACTTTTAGATAGCCATGTTCTGAATTCACACACAATGGTGCTATAGATCTCCAAATTATTAAGTTGTGCTCTAATCTTTATTTTTATACTAAACTTTGATGTACCGTAGGTTCCCAAAGAATGGAAAACTATGTGGATCAGCTCTTCAATCCTGTGTTCACATCAACAGTTAGTAAAATGTCTATGTCTTACAGTTTACTTTATGTTAATCTAAAAAGTTTCCTACATCAATCACGGTACACGTCTCCATTTGTTTGTTCCTTACAGGATTTGGAGAGATCTGAAAACCTCAACAGGCGCATGAAAGGTGGTGGAGGTATTGGCCCAACAAGACAGAATTCTTTTGGCTCTCCTGGTGAGTCTGAGCAACAAATAGCAACAAGGCAAACTAAAGCCATGGCCATGCTATAATTTTTATTTCTTTTTTACAAAATAGTTTTTATGTTCTTTAAAGGGGGTTTACCAACAATTTTAAAGTATCAGATTAGTGAGGATCCAACCACTGGGATCCCCCACAATCACAGAGGTCCCTTTCCCTCCAAGTAAATGGGTCAGTAGTGCACAAGCTTGAACTCTGCTCTTTTCACTCAGGGAACAAGGGATCTCTGTTCTCATGATTTGGTGGGGGAGCCAGGTTTTCTCGGTTAAAGATAAGTAACATGTCTTTTTTGGTTTTGCTGAGGAGGCAATTTATGTGTATGGTGGAGCTTTTTGTACCGGAAAAAAAGGGGCTTGAGAGATTAAAAATCCCAATTGTTTGTTATATGTTTGCCCCAGTGGAAGAAGCTGATGGACATTCAGGCTGGAACCGATACAAGATTCTTGACAGAGCCTGTCAAAGTCAGTAGACTCTGCCAAAACATAGCCCATGTCAATAGCCAGTTAAAGAGTACCTGTCATCAACAAAAACTTTTAATATGTTGTTCATAATCATTAATGAAGACATATTGTAATATATCTTCATTAAAAAATATTAATATTTATACCAGTTTTTTCATTTTATACTTTTGGCCACTAGGGGTCTCTCTTCTATGCCTTCCTTCCACAGGAAGTTCAGTACTCTCAGCTCAGGACTCGCTCCCAGCCTGGAGCAGCACTGTGAGCTACAAGCCTGCACATGCCTCTCATATAACAGAGGCCAGTCACCTCCCCTTCCCCCCTGCTCTGTTTTCTCCCTGCCCCTCACCACACATTATCTTATACATTGTATTATCTCACTGCACTCCCTGCTCTGTGCCCCCCCCCCCCCCCCCCGACATTCATCTTAATTACTGCCTCTGTAATTGCTCCCACCGCCCCTGGTTCTCAGCATTGACTTTTTAGTGCAGAGAGACACAGGAGAGAGAGAAACAGAGGCTGCCGTCCCTCCCCTGTACTTAGTCTGTATGCACACTGCAGAGCAGTGTTTCCCAACCAGGGTGCCTCCAGCTGTTGCAAAACTACAACTCCCAGCATGTCCAGACAGCTGTTGGCTGTCTGGGCATGCTGGGAGTTGTAGTTTTGCAACTGCTGGAGGTTCCCTGGTTGGGAAACACTGCTGCAGAGGGAGAGCAGCATACAGGAAGACTGGCAGAAGCAGAGTCCCGGCCAGGCTTCATGTGACCTCATGCCTGCCGGGACCGCCTCCTTCCACCCCTCAGAAAGACAGTGCTCCTGAGCTAATGAAGAGGGATAAAAAAAAAGGTATTTCCACAGTGTTTTAAACCTCAATAAACACAAGGATAAGCATAGTTAGAGTAAGGGACAGATGGGGAGGGGGATCAGGGAAAGTTTAGTTGATGACAGGTACTCTTTAAAGGTTTTGTGTTTTTAATGGGAATTTGGCCAATCACTATGCCAGGTAGACTGACAACGTTTTGTCAAATTTTAAAAGCAGTGAAAAACATGTAGAGCAACATAGAGGAAAGTTCTCACAATAGGCAGAGCCTGCACAGATTTTAAAGTTGTTCTGTGGATTTAAAAATTTGTAGAGTTTTTGCAACTCTTGTACATGAACTTACATGGGTCTGAGATGCGATACCAGTCATACCCCGACAACATGGAGAGTTCTGTTTATAGTTATTTTATGCTATTTATAGCTACGGAAAGCTTAGACTATATGTAAATTATCCATTTTGATTTCATAATATGAACTTTGGTCAATTACATGTCATAAAAATGAAAGCCGATGCTCTACAATGTAATAAGGAAACTGCCAATACAAGTACAACACCCTTATTACGGTTATGGAAAGCTACAATCCATGAAGTAATCTATGATTCATAAAATCCTGCTGCTGGGATCCCAACAATCATCTACAATCAATAGGAAACCTGACAGCAAGTGTTCAATCCACAGATAATATGTATATAGGCATTATAAAAAATTCTCATCATTTATAATTTGTAATTGTGCTTAGCTTATACAGGAATGGGTTCAATGCCTTCATATGGCATGCCAATGATGAATGGAATGATGCCTGCAATGGGAAACATGCCAATGATGCCCAATATTCCAGGTATGTAAATTATAGGTAAACATATTGGGGAAATTTACTATTGTTTGCCATGCTGGTTGCATTGTTCTATGTAGATTTTTTGTGTGTTATTAACTAGTTTGGTGCATGTTTGTTAATACATTTAGAGCTGTCTTGGTGTATGACCTTGTCCAGAGGTAAAATGCACAGTAATTTACACCTATTTTTTTTGTGTAGCTTGCATCGAAAAATCACACCAGAAATGTATTAGTAAGTTCATTGGGAAAACATAAATCTCAGAGCATATAGGATGCTATATCAGAGCATTTAGCATGTCGAAAAGGTGTTACCAAGTAGTTTATAGTCCTGGCCAAAAGTTTTGAGAATTACACAAATTTTGGTTTTCCCAGAGTTTGCTGCAATTATAAGAATTTCATAAATTTTTTAAAACTTTTATTGACAAACATATCATTATTTGCTATTTCCGGAAAAAAATTGCTGTAAACAATGCAGGCAAAATTAAGACATCAGACAAGGCGCTTTTCCGCGTCAAACGGAATAGCTTTATTAGGTAACATGCAACGCAAAACGCAAGAGTTTCATGCCCGGACTGGGCTCTTCCTCAGGCATAAAACTATAGAAAAAAGGACTGGTATTATAAGTTACAAAGGAATTGTTCCGGGCCACCAGGATTCTGTTGGAACATAACCTGATATTTAATGAAGACTAAAAAGTTATACAAATCAATATAAAACATTGTTGATAAAAACAATAACTTAAAATGTTTAAGACATGCCATTAAAGTTGAAAAATATACCTATAAATTGTTATATGCAAAATTTTGAGCTTAATACTTTTGTATAGACATCAGGGTGGAAGAGTGTATTGCTCTAATTAAAACACCTTAATTATTTTGGAAACAGGGGATAGACATTAAAGGGGTTATCCACATATGGTGATTTTAGTACATACCTGCCAGGCTGTTTGTGAACTGGGTATTTCCTTTTGGATTTGGTTCTCAAACTACACATCTCACAGTTCCATGTTTGTAAGTTTGAGGTCACTTTCCTCCATTCGTCAACTCCTGGACAGTCTGTGGTTGATGGAGCGAGAAATGATGTCCTAGATGTGCTCAATCGGATTCAGGTCTGGGGAACGGGCGGGCCAGTCCATAGCATCAATGCCTTTCTCTTGAAGGAACATGAGGTCTAGCATTGTCTTGCATTAGGAGGAACCCAGGGCCAACCGCACCAGCATATGGTCTCACAAGAGGTCTGAGGATTTCATCTCAGTACCTAATGGCAGTCAGGCTACCTCTGGCAAGCACATGGAGGGCTGTGCGGCACCCTAAAAAAATGCCACCCAACACCTTAACTGACCCGCCAAACTGGTAATGCTGAAGGATGTTGCAGGCAGCAGAACGTTATCCATGGAGTCTCAAGACTCATGTCTGTCACATGTGCTCAGTGGGAACCTGCTTTAAAGGGGTTATCCAGGAAAAAACTTTTTTATATATCAACTGGCTTCAGAAAGTTAAACAGATTTGTAAATTACTTCTATAAAAAAAAATCTTAATCCTTTCAGTACTTATGAGCTTCTGAAGTTAAGGTTGTTCTTTTCTGTCTAAGTGCTCTCTGATGACACGTGTCTCGGGAACCGCCCAGTTTAGAAGCAAATCCCCATAGCAAACCTCTTCTAAACTGGGCAGTTCCCGAGACACGTGTCATCAGAGAGCACTTAGACAGAAAAGGACAACCTTAACTTCATAAGTACTGAAAGGATTAAGATTTTTCAAAAGAAGTAATTTACAAATCTGTTTAACTTTCTGGAGCCAGTTGACATATATATATATATATATATATATATATATATATATATATATATATATATATAAAGTTTTTTCCTGGATAACCCCTTTAACCCTTTAAGGACCCAGCCAATTTTCACTGTAGGACCCGGCCATTTTTTGCACATCTGACCACTGTCATTTTAAGCATTAATAACTCTAAAATGCTTTTACCTTTCATTCTGATTCCGAGACTGTTTTTCCGTGACATATTCTACTTTACGTTAGTGGTAAAATTTTGTCGATACTTGCATCGTTTCTTGGTGAAAAATTCCAAAATTTGATGAAAAAATTGAAAATTTAGCATTTTTTTTTTACTTTGAAGCTCTCTGCTTATAAGGAAAATTAACATTCTAAATAAATTATATATTTATTCACATATACAACATGTCTACTTTATGATTGCCTCATAACGTTGACATGTTTTTACTTTTGGAAGACATCAGAGGGCTTCAAAGTTCCGCAGCAATTTTCCAATTTTTCACAAAATTTTCAAAATCGAAATTTTCAGGGACCAGTTCTGTTTTGAAGTGGATTTGAAGGGATTTCATATTAGAAATGCCCCACAAATGACCTCATTATAAAAACTGCACCCCCCAAAGTATTCAAAATGACATTCAAAAGGTTTGTTAACCCTTTAGGTGTTTCACAGGAATAGCAACAAATTGAAGGAGAAAATTCAAAATCTTCATTTTTTACACTGGCATGTTCTTGTAGACCCAGTTTTTGAATTTTTACAAGGGGTAAAAGAAGAGAAATCTTCCTAAAATGTGTAGCCCAATTTCTCTCGAGTAAGGAAATACCTCATATGTGTATGTCAAGTGTACGGCGGGCGCAGTAGACGGCTCAGAAGGGAAGGAGCGACAATGGGATTTTGGAGAGTGAATTTTGCTGAAATGGTTTTTGTGGGGCATGTCGCATTTAGGAAGCCCCTATGGTGCCAGAACAGAAAAAAAAAACACATGGCATACTATTTTGGAAACTACACCCCTCAAGGCACGTAACAAGGGGTCCAGTGAGCATTAGCACCCCACAGGTGTTTGACGACTTTTTGTTAAAGTTGGATGTGTAAATTATTTATTTATTTTTTTCCACAAAAATTCTAGTTTTCCCCAAAATTTAAAATTTTTACAAGGGATAATAGGACAAAATACCCCCCCAAAATTTGTAACCCCATCTCTTCTGAGTATGGAAATATCCCAAGTGTGGACGTCAAGTGCTCTGCTGGTGCACTAAAATGCTCAGAAGAGAAGGAGTCACATTTGGCTTTTGAAAAGCGAATTTCGCTGAAATGGTTTTTGGAGGGCATGTCACATTTAGGAAGCCCCTATGGTGCCAGAACAGCAAATAAAACCCCACAAGGCATACTATTTTAGAAACTACACCCCTCAAGGAACACATCAAGGGGTACAGTGAGCCTTAAAACCTCACAGGTGTTTGACGACTTTTTGCTAAATTCAGATGTGTAAGTGAAAAAAAAAATTTTTTCACTAAATTGCTGGTTTTCCCCCACATTTTATATTTTTACAAGGGGTAATAGGAGAAAATGACCCCCAAAATGTGTAACCCCATTTCTTCTGAGTATGGAAATACCCAATGTGTGGACATCAAGTGATCTGCTGGTGCACTACAATGCTCAGAAGAGAAGGAGCACCATTGAGCTTTTGAAGACATTTGGTTGGAATAGAAGTCGGGGGCCATGTGCGTTTACAAAGCCCCCCCGTGGTGCCAGAACAGTGGACCCCCCCACGTGACCCCATTTTGGAAACTACACCACCCACAGAATTTAATAAGGGGTGCAGTGAGTATTTACACTCCACTGGCGTTTGACAGATCTTTGGAACAGTGGGCTGTGCAAATGAAAAATTAAATTTTTCATTTTCACGGACCACTGTTCCAAAAATCTGTCAGACACCTGTGGGGCGTAAATGCTCACTGTACCCCTTATTCCATTACGTGAGGGGTGTAGTTTCCAAAATTGGGTGATATGTGGGGGGGGGGGGTCCATTGTTCTGGCTCTATGGGGGCTTTGTAAACACACGTAGCCTTCAATTCCGGACAAATTTTATCTTCAAAATCCCAATGGTGCTCCTTCTCTTCTGAGCATTGTAGTTCGCCCGCCGAGCACTTTACATCCACATATGGGGTATTTTCTTACTCGGAAAAAATGGGGTTACAAAATTTGGGGGGCTTTTTTTCCAATGTTTCCTTTTGAAAATGAAAAATTTTGGGTAACACCAGCATTTTTGTGAATTTTTTTTTTTTTCATTTTTCCATCCAACTTTAATGAAAATTCGTCAAACACCTGTGGGGTGTAAAGGCTCACTATATCCCTTGTTACTTTCCGTGAGGGGTGTAGTTTCCAAAATGGGGTCACATGTGGGTATTTATTTTTTTGCGTTTATGTCAGAACCGCTGTAAAATCAGCCACCCCTGTGCAAATCACCAATTTAGGCCTCAAATGTACATAGTGCGCTCTCACTCTTGAGCCTTGTTTTGCGCCCGCAGAGCATTTTACGCCCACATATGGGGTATTTCCGTACTATGGAGAAATTGCGTTACAAATTTTGGGGGGCTTTTTTTCCTTTTAACACTTGTGAAAATAAAAAGTAAAGGACAACACTAGCATGTTAGTGTAAAATTAAAAAAAAAAATTACACTCACAGGCTGGTGTAGCCCCCAACTTTTCCTTTTCATAAGGGGTAAAAGGAGAAAAAGCCCCCCAAAATTTGTAATTTCTCCCGATTACAGAGATACCCCATATGTGGCCCTAAACTGTTTCCTTGAAATACGACAGGGCTCCGAAGTGAGAGAGCGCCATACGCATTTGAGGACTAAATTAGGGATTGCATAGGGGTGGACATAGGGGTATTCTACGCCAGTGATTCCGAAACAGGGTGTCTCCAGCTGTTGCTAAACTCCCAGCATGCCTGGACAGTCAGTGGCAGTCCGGAAATGCTGGGAGTTGTTGTTTTGCAACAGCTGGAGGCTTCGTTTTGGAAACACTGCCATACAATACATTTTTCATTTTTATTGGGGGGACAGTGTAAGGGGTGTATATGTAGTGTTTTACCCTTTATTATGTGTTAGTGTAGTGTAGCGTAGTGTTTTTAGGGTACATTTACACGGGCACAGGTTTACAGTGAGCTTCCCGCTAGAAATTTGCGCTGCGGGGAAAAATTTGCCGCAGCTCATACTTGAAGCAGCAAACTTACTGTAAACCCGCCCGTGTGAATGTACCCTGTACGTTCACATGGGGGGGCAAACCTCCAGCTGTTTCAAAACTACAACTCCCAGCATGTACTGACAGACCGTGCATGCTGGGAGTTGTAGTTTTGCAACAGCTGGAGGCACACTGGTTGGAAAACCTTCAGTTAGGTTCTGTTACCTAACTCAGTATTTTCCAACCAGTGTGCCTATAGCTGTTGCAAAACTACAACTCCCAGCATGTACTGATCACCGAAGGGAGATCTAGTTATGCAACAGCTGGAGGGATCGCAACTACAACTCCCAGCATGCCGAGACAGCTGTTTCGGCATGCTGGGATTTGCAGTTTTGCAACATCTGGAGGGCTACATATAGAGACCACTGCACTGTGATCTCCAAACTGTGGAACTCCAGATGTTGCAAAACTACAAATTCCAGCATGCACAGACAGCAAACAGCTATGTGGGCATGCTAGGAGTTGTAGTTTTGCAAGATCTAGAGTGCTACAGTATAGAGATCACTGTGCAGTGGTCTCTAAACTGTAGACCTACAGCTGTTGCAAAACTGCATCTCCCACCATGCCCAGCAGATGTCTGGGCATGCTGGGAGTTGTAGTTTTGCAACATCTGGAGGGCTACAGTCTCAGACTGTAGCCCTCTAGATGTTGCTAGGCAACTTACCGGCTTCCGTCGGATCCAGGGAGCCGTCCTCTTCTGCTGCACGACATCGCCGCCCGCGCTGATCACCGCCGCCGATCCCGTTCCGCAGCTTCCACCGACGGGTAAGTGGATCTTCGGCGTTCGGTCCCCGTCGTTTCCCCGTCCTGCCCCGCCTATTGTGGGTGGGCAGAATGGGGAAAACGAAAGTAAACCCCCCCGCCCCTGATCTGCTATTGGTGGTCGCGTCTAGACCACCAATAGCAGAGATAGGAGTGGTGGCACCTCTGCCACCTCACTCCTATCGCTAGAGGGGGATCGTGGGTGTCTTAGACAACCGCAATCCCCCTTATATTCCGGGTCACCGGGTCACCATAGACCCGTATGACCCATAATCGGCGCAAATCGCAAGTGTGAATTCACTTGCGATTTGCGCCGATCGCCGACATGGATGACCCTCCTGGGCATTTGCACGGGGTGCCTGCTGATCGATATCAGCAGTCACCCCGGCCCGGTCCCCGCCCGGCGGGGACCGAAATTCCCACAGGCGTACAGGTACGCCCTGGGTCCTTTAGACCCAGGTACAGAAGGCGTATCCATACGCCCTAGGTCCTGTACGGGTTAATCTATGAAGAGCACAGAACACCAGTGGTGAATTTGCCAATCTTGGTGTTCTTTGGCAAATGCCAAACGTCCTGCACGGTGTTGGGCTGTAAGCACAACCCCCACCTGTGGAAGTCGGGCCCTTATACCACCCTCATGGAGTCTTTTTCTGACGGTTTGATTGGACACATGCACATTTGTGGCCTGCTGGAGTTAATTTTGCAGGGCTTTGGCAGAGCTCCTCCTGCTCCTCCTTGCACAAAGGCAGAGGTAGCGGTCCTGCTGCTGGGTTGTTGCCCTCCTACGGCCTCCTCCACGTCTCCTGATGTACTGGCCTGTCTCCTGGTAGCGCCTCCATGCTCTGGACACTATGCTGACAGACACTGCAAACCTTCTTGCCACAGCTCGCATTGATGTGCCATCCTGGATGAGCTTCACTACCTGAGCCACTTGTGTGGGTTGTAGACTCTGTCTCATGCTACTACTAGAGTGAAAGCACTGCCAGCATTCAAAAGTGACCAAAATATCAACTAGGAAGCATAGGAACTGAGAAGTGATCTGTGGTCACCACCTGCAGAACAACTCCTTTAATGGGGGTGTCTTGCTAATTGCCTATAATTTTCACTAGTTGTCTGTTCCATTTGCACAACAGCATGGGAAATTGATTGTCAATTAGTGTTGCTTCCTAAGTGGACAGTGTGATTTCACAGAAGTGTGACTGACTGAGTTACATTGTGTTCTTTAAGTGTTCACTTCATTTTTTTGAGAAGTGTATTAGAAAATGGAAGACATACAAGACCGCTGATAATCTCCCTGGATCTGGGGCTCCACGCAAGATCTCACCCCATGGTGTCAAAATGATCACAAGTACGGTGAGCAAAAATCCCAGAACCACACAGGGGACCTAGTGAATGACCTGCAGAGAGCTTGGACAAAAGTAACAAAGGCTACCATCAGTAACACACTACGCCTACAGGGACTCAAATCATGCAGTGCGAGGCGTGTCCCCCTGCTTAAGCCAGTACATGACCAGGCCCGTCTGAAGTTTGCTAAAGAGCATTTGGATGATCCAGAAGAGGATTGGGAAAATGTCATATGGTCAGATGAAACCAAAGTAGAACATTTTGGTAAAAACTCAACTCGTCGTGTTTGGAAGAGAAAGAATGCTGAGTTGCATCCAAAGAACACCATAACTACTATGGAGCATGGAAACATCATGCTTTGGCGCTGCTTTTCTGCCAAGGGGCCAGGATGACTGATCTGTGTAAAGGAAAGAATGAATGGGGCTATGTATCATGAAATTTTGAGTGAAAATCTTCTTCCATCAGCAAGGGCATAGAAGATGAAACGTGGCTGGGTCTTTCAGCATAACAATGATCCCAAACACACCGCCTGGGCAACGAAGGAGTGGCTTCGTAAGAAGCATTTCAAGGTCCTGGAGAGGCCTAGCCAGTCTCCAGATCTCAACCCCATAGAAAACCTTTGGAGGAAGTTGAAAGACTGTGTTGCCCAGCGACAGACCCAAAACATCACTGCTCTAGAGGAGATCTGCATGGAGGAATGGGTCAAAATACCAGAAACAGTGCGTGAAAACCTTGTGAAGACTTGCAGAAAACGTTTGACCTCTGTCATTGCCAACAAAGGGTATATAACAAAGTATTGAGATGAACTTTTGTTATTGACCAAATACTTATTTTCCACCATAATTTGCAAATAAATTCTTTAAAATCACTAATGTGATTTAATGGATTTTTTTTCTCATTATGTCTCTCATAGTTGAGGTATACCTATGATGAATATTACAGGCCTCTCTCATCTTTTTAAGTGAGAGAACTTGCACAATTAGGGGCTGACTAAATACTTTTTTGCCCCACTGTAGAATACTGTGTACAGTACTGGGTACCAATATACGGGAAAGACATAGTGGAGCTTAAGAAGGTTCAAAGAAGGGCAACCAGAGTAATATGGTGAATGGGAGGACTACAGTACCCAGAAAGATTATAAGAATTAGGGTTATTTAGTTTAGAAAAGAGAAGGCTTAGGGGAGACCTAATAACTATGTATAAATATATCAGGGGACCATACAGAAATCTCTCCCATGATCTATTCATACCCAGGACTGTATCTATAACAAGGGGGCATCCTCTTCGTTTAGAGGAAAGAAGGTTTCTACACCAGCACGGATGGGGGTTCTTTACTGTAAGAGCAGTGAGACTGTGGAACTCTCTTTCGGAGCTCAAAAGGGGTCTGGATGCATTTTTGAAGAGTAATAAAATTACATGTTAGGGACACTAGAGTTATAGGGACAGAAGGTTGTTTTATTCTCGGATTTATTCTGACTGCCATATTTGAAGTCGGGAAGGAATTTTTGCCTCTGAGATGATGTTTTTATGCCTTCCTCTGGATCAACTAAGAAGGGACTCATTAGGGATATAGGTTGAATTTGATGAACTCTGGTCTTTTTTCAACCTTACGAACTTTGTTACTATGTTCATTCTCTGTGCGGAACAACTTCAACAACTAAATTGTCCGCCGGTGATATTCCTTAGTGTGAACGGGTCTCACAGAAGACCCATTCACACTGATAGTAATGTTCACTGCGCAGAATTTCACTTGCGGAATTCCGCAGTATGAACGCACCCTTATACGGGCTCCTAAACCTGTATACAGCTGGTATCTACAACGTATGTGTCACGATACGGCTGGCAGGAGGTGGATCCTCTGTGCCAGAGAGGGATTGGCGTGGACCGTGCTAGTGGACCGGTTCTAAGTTACTACTGGTATTCACCAGAGCCCGCCGCAAAGCGGGATGGTCTTGCAGCGGCGGTAGTAACCAGGTCGTATCCACTAGCAACGGCTCAACCTCTCTGACTGCTGAAGATAGGCGCGGTACAAGGGAGTAGACAAGAGCAAGGTCGGACGTAGCAGAAGGTCGGGGCAGGCAGCAAGGATCGTAGTCAGGGGCAACGGCAGGAGGTCTGGAACACAGGCTAGGAACACACAAGGAAACGCTTTCACTGGCACAATGGCAACAAGATCCGGCAAGGGAGTGCAGGGGAAGTGAGGTATAAATAGGGAGTGCACAGGTGAACACACTGATTGAACCAACTGCGCCAATCAGCGGCGCAGTGGCCCTTTAAATCGCAGAGACCCGGCGCGCGCGCGCCCTAGGGAGCGGGGCCGCGCGCGCCGGGACAGGACCGACGGAGAGCGAGTCAGGTACGGGAGCCGGGGTGCGCATCGCGAGCGGGCGCCACCCGCATCGCGAATCGCATCCCGGCTGGGAGAGGAATCGCAGCGCACCCGGTCAGCAGATCTGACCGGGGCGCTGCAGTTGCGAGGATGTTGCGAGCGCTCCGGGGAGGAGCGGGGACCCGGAGCGCTCAGCGTAACAGTACCCCCCCCCCTTGGGTCTCCCCCTCTTCTTGGAACCTGAGAACCTGAGGACCAGACTTTTGTCTAGGATGTTGTCCTCAGGTTCCCAGGATCTCTCTTCTGGACCACAGCCCTCCCAATCAACCCCAAAAATTTTTTTCCCTCTGACCGTCTTGGAGGCCAGTATCTCCTTCACGGAGAAGATGTCAGAAGAGCCGGAAACAGGAGTGGGAGAAACAAGTTTGGGAGAGAAACGGTTGATGATGAGAGGTTTAAGGAGAGAGACATGGAAGGCATTGGGAATACGAAGAGAAGGAGGAAGAAGGAGTTTGTAAGAGACAGGATTAATCTGGCACAAGACTTTGAAAGGACCAAGATAGCGTGGTCCCAGTTTGTAACTGGGGACACGAAAGCGGACATATTTAGCGGAGAGCCATACCTTGTCTCCGGGAGCAAAAATGGGGGGAATTCTTCTTTTCTTATCGGCAAACCTTTTCATGCGAGATGAAGCCTGTAGAAGAGAATTTTGGGTCTCTTTCCATATGGTGGAAAGATCACGAGTCACTTCATCCACAGCGGGCAAACCAGAGGGCAAGGGAGTAGGGAGGGGGGGAAGAGGGTGACGGCCGTACACCACGAAAAATGGGGATTTAGCAGAAGATTCAGAGACTCTGAAGTTGTATGAGAATTCGGCCCATGGTAGAAGATCTGCCCAGTCATCCTGGCGGGAGGAAACAAAATGCCGTAAATAGTCACCCAGAACCTGGTTAATTCTTTCAACTTGCCCATTGGATTGAGGATGATAAGCAGAAGAGAAGTTTAATTTAATCTTGAGTTGTTTACAGAGGGCCCTCCAGAATTTTGACACGAATTGGACGCCTCTATCCGAGACGATCTGCGTGGGCAAACCGTGAAGACGTAAAATGTGTACAAAAAATTGTTTAGCCAACTGAGGCGCTGAAGGAAGACCAGGAAGAGGAATAAAATGTGCCATCTTGGAAAATCGATCAACGACCACCCAAACAACAGTGTTGCCACGGGATGGGGGTAGGTCTGTAATAAAGTCCATACCAATCAGAGACCAAGGCTGTTCGGGGACAGGCAGAGGATGAAGGAGACCAGCAGGCTTCTGGCGAGGAGTCTTATCCCGGGCACAGACAGTACAGGCCCGCACAAAATCAACAACATCCGTCTCCAGAGTCGGCCACCAATAGAAACGAGAGATGAGTTGCAAGGACTTTTTGATGCCCGCATGGCCTGCGAGGTGGGAGGAGTGACCCCATTTGAGAATCCCGAGACGTTGGCGTGGAGAAACGAAGGTCTTCCCTGGAGGAGTTTGCCTGATGGAGGCTGGAGAAGTGGAAATCAGACAGTCAGGAGGAATGATGTGTTGCGGAGAGACCTCTACTTCCGAGGCATCCGAGGAACGAGAGAGAGCATCGGCCCTAATGTTCTTGTCGGCAGGGCGAAAATGAATTTCAAAGTTAAAACGGGCAAAGAACAACGACCACCTGGCCTGGCGAGGATTCAGCCGTTGGGCAGACTGGAGATAGGAGAGATTTTTGTGATCGGTGTAAATGATAACTGGAAATTTTGATCCCTCCAGAAGATGCCTCCATTCCTCAAGTGCCAATTTAATGGCCAGTAGTTCTCGATCCCCGATGGAGTAGTTCCTCTCCGCCGGAGAGAAGGTCCTAGAAAAAAAACCACAAGTAACAGCATGCCCGGAAGAATTTTTTTGTAGAAGAACCGCTCCAGCTCCCACTGAGGAGGCATCAACCTCCAATAGGAAGGGTTTAGATGGGTCAGGTCTGGAGAGCACGGGAGCGGAAGAAAAGGCAGACTTGAGCCGTTTAAATGCGTCTTCCGCTTGGGGAGACCAGGACTTAGGATTGGCATTCTTCTTGGTTAAAGCCACGATAGGAGCCACAATAGTGGAAAAATGTGGAATGAATTGTCTGTAATAATTGGCGAACCCCAAAAAACGTTGGATAGCACGGAGTCCGGAGGGGCGTGGCCAATCTAAGACGGCAGAGAGTTTATCTGGGTCCATTTGTAGTCCCTGGCCAGAGACCAAGTATCCTAGGAAAGGAAGAGATTGACATTCAGAGACATTTCTCCATTTTGGCATAAAGTTGATTGTCTCGAAGTCTCTGAAGAACCATGCGGACATGCTGGCGGTGTTCTTCTAAGTTGGCAGAAAAAATCAGAATATCGTCCAGATACACAACAACACAGGAATATAAAAGATCACGAAAAATTTCATTAACAAAGTCTTGGAAGACGGCAGGGGCGTTGCACAGGCCAAAGGGCATGACCAGATACTCAAAGTGTCCATCTCTGGTGTTAAATGCGGTTTTCCATTCGTCCCCCTCCCTGATGCGGATGAGATTATAAGCACCTCTTAAGTCCAGTTTGGTAAAGATGTGGGCACCTTGAAGGCGATCAAAGAGTTCTGAGATAAGAGGTAGGGGGTAGCGGTTCTTTACCGTGATTTTATTAAGTCCGCGGTAGTCAATGCAAGGACGTAGGGAGCCATCTTTTTTGGACACAAAGAAAAATCCAGCTCCGGCAGGAGAGGAGGATTTGCGGATAAACCCCTTTTTTAAATTTTCCTGGATGTATTCAGACATAGCAAGAGTCTCTGGGGCGGACAGAGGATAAATTCTGCCCCGGGGTGGAGTAGTGCCCGGGAGGAGGTCAATAGGACAGTCATAAGGCCTGTGAGGAGGTAAAGTCTCAGCTTGCTTTTTGCAAAATACGTCAGCATAGTCCATATAAGCCTTAGGGAGACCGGTTACAGGGGGAACCACAGGGTCACGGCAGGGAGTACTGGGAACCGGTTTAAGACAGTCCTTGAAACAAGAAGTACCCCAGCTCTTGATCTCTCCTGTGGACCAATCAAGGGTTGGGGAATGGCGTTGAAGCCACGGTAGTCCAAGGAGAATTTCGGAAGTGCAATTGGAGAGGACCAAAAACTAAATTTTTTCGTGATGAGGTCCGATGCACATTAGGAGGGGTTCCGTGCGGTAACGCACGGTACAGTCCAATCTTTCATTGTTAACACAATTGATGTAGAGGGGTCTGGCGAGACTGGTCACCGGGATGTTGAACCTGTTGATGAGAGAGGCCAAAATAAAATTTCCTGCAGATCCGGAATCCAAGAAGGCCATAGTAGAGAAGGAGAAGGTAGAGGCAGATATCCGCACAGGCACAGTAAGGCGTGGAGAAGCAGAGTTGACATCAAGAACTGTCTCACCTTTGTGCGGAGTCAGCGTACGTCTTTCCAGGCGGGGAGGACGGATAGGACAATCCTTCAGGAAGTGTTCGGTACCGGCACAGTACAGGCAAAGATTCTCCATGCTGCGTCGTGTCCTCTCTTGAGGTGTCAAGCGAGACCGGTCAACTTGCATAGCCTCCACGGCGGGAGGCACAGGAACGGATTGCAGAGGACCAGAGGAGAGAGGAGCCGGGGAGAAAAAATGCCTCGTGCGAACAAAGTCCATATCCTGGCGGAGCTCCTGACGCCTTTCGGAAAAACGCATGTCAATGCGAGTGGCTAGATGAATGAGTTCATGCAGGTTAGCAGGAATTTCTCGTGCGGCCAGAACATCTTTAATGTTGCTGGATAGGCCTTTTTTAAAGGTCGCGCAGAGGGCCTCATTATTCCAGGATAATTCGGAAGCAAGAGTACGGAATTGGATGGCGTACTCGCCAACGGAAGAATTACCCTGGACCAGGTTCAGCAGGGCAGTCTCAGCAGAAGAGGCTCGGGCAGGTTCCTCAAAGACACTTCGAATTTCCGAGAAGAAGGAGTGTACAGAGGCAGTGACGGGGTCATTGCGGTCCCAGAGCGGTGTGGCCCATGACAGAGCTTTCCCAGACAGAAGGCTGACTACGAAAGCCACCTTAGACCTTTCAGTAGGAAACTGGTCCGACATCATCTCCAAGTGCAGGGAACATTGTGAAAGAAAGCCACGGCAAAACTTAGAGTCCCCATCAAATTTATCCGGCAAGGATAGTCGTAGGCCGGAAGCGGCCACTCGCTGCGGAGGAGGTGCAGGAGCTGGCGGAGGAGATGATTGCTGAAGCTGTGGTAGTAGTTGCTGTAGCATCACGGTCAGTTGAGACAGCTGGTGGCCTTGTTGCGCTATCTGTTGCGACTGCTGGGCAACCACCGTGGTGAGGTCGGCGACAGCTGGTAGTGGAACTTCAGCGGGATCCATGGCCGGATCTACTGTCACGATACGGCTGGCAGGAGGTGGATCCTCTGTGCCAGAGAGGGATTGGCGTGGACCGTGCTAGTGGACCGGTTCTAAGTTACTACTGGTATTCACCAGAGCCCGCCGCAAAGCGGGATGGTCTTGCAGCGGCGGTAGTAACCAGGTCGTATCCACTAGCAACGGCTCAACCTCTCTGACTGCTGAAGATAGGCGCGGTACAAGGGAGTAGACAAGAGCAAGGTCGGACGTAGCAGAAGGTCGGGGCAGGCAGCAAGGATCGTAGTCAGGGGCAACGGCAGGAGGTCTGGAACACAGGCTAGGAACACACAAGGAAACGCTTTCACTGGCACAATGGCAACAAGATCCGGCGAGGGAGTGCAGGGGAAGTGAGGTATAAATAGGGAGTGCACAGGTGAACACACTGATTGAACCAACTGCGCCAATCAGCGGCGCAGTGGCCCTTTAAATCGCAGAGACCCGGCGCGCGCGCGCCCTAGGGAGCGGGGCCGCGCGCGCCGGGACAGGACCGACGGAGAGCGAGTCAGGTACGGGAGCCGGGGTGCGCATCGCGAGCGGGCGCCACCCGCATCGCGAATCGCATCCCGGCTGGGAGAGGAATCGCAGCGCACCCGGTCAGCAGATCTGACCGGGGCGCTGCAGTTGCGAGGATGTTGCGAGCGCTCCGGGGAGGAGCGGGGACCCGGAGCGCTCGGCGTAACAGTATGTCCAATGCATGGGGGTAACATTTGCCTATGTATACTGTTTTTGATCAGTATGAATTTGATATTATTATGCAGTCACTTGGTGGTGTTTTTTTTTGCATTTTCTGCACCTATTTGTGTGCTACTATAAAACACTGGCACATTTGAACCACTTGAATGGCACACTGCAGTGCGCTGCAGCTGCTTTCAGAACACTTTGGAATGTTGTAGCAGAGTACTAACCCACGGCTTTCGTTAGTATATTCATGATGGGGGTAGGCTCGACGGAAAATATGGAGCAGGCAGGGGAGCTAGGGGAGCTAGGCGAGCCAGCTCCCCACCTCCATTGCGCAGAGTTGTGCAATGCAGCTGAAATATTAACCTGCAATAACTCTTTAAATACTGCTCGGATTCAAGTAAGTGTGGACTTTTTGTAAGCTGTTCACTTGCACTATAACCAAATTTATTGGATTCTCTTTAAGTGAATATTCAGATTCTCCTTAAGTGAAGATTCCATATACCCATCAAGTGTTGCAATGGGGATAGTGCACTAGGTAGTACAATCTAATGATAAGGAGCTATTCCTCCTCAATTGGCTGTAAAAGACAAGGCATCTTGTTTAATTCTAGGCCCCAAAAATACCTGGTAATGTAGATTAGTTAAGATGTAGTATTATCCATTAACCATATGAGGCAACTATGCAAAACAAAAGGACATGAGGTAGTCAAACCAGATTTTCAGACCTAAAGATGACCATACACCTTCAATAGCTGCCAACCCACCATTCAACAGCTATCACTCAAGATCCTATGGAGTCAGAGCTGGTTTTAGACTAAGTTTGTCCCTGGGCAAAAGTTAAAAAGAGGGCCCCCAGATTTCGTTACCAAAGATCACCATGTTGTGCTTCCTGAATTGTGCTGCATCTTTGCTAATGTGAGTAAATGATATTGTGCTGCAAACCCCAAATGACTGTGACTACAACATGACAAATATAATAATTCCATCCATGAATTTGTGGCTGCGGCAATTGGGGGGGTCACAACATTACCCTATTTAGTGCAAATGAGTTCAGCTCCCCCTCCCCCCCCTGCAAGAACGCAGTGCACAGACAACTGTGGAGCAAGTGCAACTTGTAAGGAAACGCGTAGATAAATTCAGCGCAAATCAGTTCTTGCTCTCTAGTGGGTTTTTAAACACTTAAAACAGCATCATAAAATGTATGGTCACAGGAAGCCACAGAAAACCATACATTTTATGATGCCTTTTTAAAGGGGTACTCCGCCCCTGTTCGCTCTGTGCTTAATGACGGGCGATACAGGGGAAGGAGCAGCGTGACGCCATGGCTCCGCCCCTTGTGACATCACGGCCCACCCCCTTAATGCAAGTCTATGGCTGGGGGCGTGACAACCGCAACGCCCCCTCCCATAGACCTGTATTGAGGGGGCGGGCCGTGACATAATGAGGGGCGGAGCCGTGACGTAACGATGCTCTGGCCCCTGTATTGCCCGTCATTACGTGCAGAGCAAACTCGCTCTGTGCAGTAATGATAGCGTGGTGCAGCAGCGGCGATCCCGGTGGTCCCCAGCAGCGGGACCCCGGCGATCTGACATCTTATCCCCTATCCTTTGGATAGGGGATAAGATGTCTAGGGGCGGAGTACCCCTTTAAGCGTTTGATTAACCACCTAAAGATTTGCTTAGGATTTCTCTTCGTGTGACCACATTTACTTACAATAGCTGAGATCCAACATGATTCAGGGAGAAAAACATGGCGATCTTTGACTGTGCAACCCATTTTTGCCATGTAGCCCTAGCCTAATAGTGTCACCTCATTCTTTATACAGTGATAGTCACTGCACATATACTATAACATTGATCTTCTCAGTGCTGCCTATCAGTGAAATTGCCGACATATACTATAAAAGTGATCTTCGCAGTGCTGCCTGTCAGTAACAGCACCCTAATATACTATATAACAGTGATCTTCTCAGTGCTGCCTGTCAGTAAAAGCGCCCACATATACTATAACAGTGATCTTTTCAGTGCTGCCTGTCAGTAATAGTGCCCACATATACTATAACAGTGATCGTCTCAGTGCTGCCTATCAGTAATAGCGCCCACATATACTATAACAGTGATCTTCTCAGTGCTGCCTGTCAGTAATAGCACCCACATATACTATATAACAGTGATCTTATCAGTGCTGCCTGTCAGTAATAGCGCCCACATATACTACATATACTATGACAGTGATCTTCTCAGTGCTGGCTGTCAGTAATAGCGCTCATTTTATTTTTTACACAGTAATAGTTTTCCACTTAATGCCCCACACTGTAATAATGCCTCCATTGTGCCTCTAATAATGCCCACTTTCTGCTCCTTACTGTACTACAGATCACGCTGCCAAAAAATGTCCCTCATATAGCCCCATATACGGAAAAATTAGAAAGTTATAGGGGTCAGAATTTTAAACAAACTTATTTTGTTAAAAAGTCTGAGTTTTTTAAAAGCAGTACAATAATAGAAAAGCATGTAACATGGGGATCATTTTAATCATACTGACCATCAGAATAAACAGAACATGTCAGTTTTACCATATACTGTAGTGCACTGCATAAAAACTAAAATCCTCCAAAATTAGCAAAATTGCTGTTTTCTTTTTCAATTTCCACACAAAATAATATTTTTTGGTTGCACTGTACATTTTATGGCAGAATGAAAAGTGTTATTACAAAATACAATTGGTGGTGCAAAAAACAAGCCCCATATGGTTCTGTGGATGAAAGTTATGGCAAAAATCTAAATTAGCTCAAGGGGTTAAAATTTTAGATCCCCCCCACACAATATCTTTTACTGGTTCCACACTGGCTAGGCAGCGATATATGGGATGTAATTCTATATTTTAAAGTGCAACTGTCATGAAATAGTCCCCCATAAACTATTTCCAAGATGACACAGTCGTTTACAATTGTAGACAACACCTTGGGAATAGTTTATGGGGGACTATTTAATGACAGTTGCCCTTTAACACACACCCCCCCTCCATACTTTCCCCTATTACCTTCTCCTTTCTTTATCCATTGCACAGAGCCCATACACAGCACAGACTTACTATGTATCTTCCAAGACCTGGGATGACAT